>NC_051064.1:107239739-107905572 GCF_004664715.2 Peromyscus leucopus
GTGTGTGTGTGTAGTGTCCTTTTTTTCTTTTCACTATAGTAATAATGGTACCCAAATGCTTAACAGTTCATCCTGTCATAGCTTGGCTGCTCAGGTTTCTTCTCTTCAAAAATGACATTCCCTCCACCCCCTTCCTATTTCTGCGACACCCAGATCCTCATTCTTCTGCCCTATGGAACCTTCACCAGGTCTTTCATTCCGAAAGAGTCACTGCTGTTTCTCAGATGTTTAGTTCTTCCTCTAGCCCAAATTACCGGTCTTTATTATAGCTATTTTGTGTGCTCTCTTATGAAGTCACACCACTATTTTTCTAATAAGAATATAAGAAAAATAAAGGGCAGAGACACTGTTTGATTTACCCTGGGTTTTCTCAGGGTACGCCATCCACTGTGGGGCTTAGTCCCTGGCATGGAGAAGGATGCTGAGGAAGTACTGATGGATTAGCATGGCCACACTAATTTCTGGTTAACATTAAGGAAACTAGCAGAAACAGCATGGTATATGGGAAAGAATAAATAAAATGTCAGACAGACTCAATAATGTAGGGTCTGAGGTATAATATGCTATGTGACCTTGCGGCCACCCCTTTGTCCCCCCTCCCACTATGGGTTGTGTTTGGGGCATTTACTCTTGTGTGGTAGATCACAGCATTAAACGACAATCATTTATTTTATCTCACAGTTTCTGAAGGCCAGGAGTGTGGAAGCAGCTTCTCCTGGTGTTTGTAGGTTAGATCCCGGGTCAGCTGGAATTCTGGTCCTTTGAGCTTGACTTTATTGGAGGACATGCTTCCAAGTTCAGTCCCAGAGCTGCTGGCTTTTGCCCCTCCTCACACCAGGTTCTCATTGGGTTTGCTCTGCACATGGCAGCTTCTCCTAAGCACTCAGTCTGGCAGAGAGAGGGGGGCCAGGGAACTTCACAAGGCTCAGGTTTGACTGTCTTCTGTCCATCTTCCTCCTACCACACAGACCCCCTGCTACACCGTGGGAGAGGTTATAAGAAAGTGAGAGTGCAAGGAGTCGGGTCTCCTTCAGTCCTGCACTGCCAGCAGGGATGTTGAGGCTGGCTGTGGAGAACAGAACGCTAAGAATCCTGAGCTTGTCCTGCATAGGGAACTCTGCTCATCACCTCCCTGTTACTCATCATACTCAGCCCCTCTTTTTCCCTTCCTTGTTCTGTAAGCTCCAACCCCCTGGACCTCACTGCTCTCCTGGCCACAGTCCATGCTATTCCTTCACTTATTCTGCCATGATTTTCATTGTCTGGCTGCATCCAGCCTGCTCTTTATGCTTTCAACCATGTTTTCTCCCTTCTCCTCACCACTGCAATGTCTTCTTGCCCATGTCCCTAAATAGTATCCTGCTGGGCATGGCCCCCAGTAGGCCTTCAGACAGGCCCTTCTTCATAGCCTCAGATTAAAGGACCATCTACATCAGGTCCCCCAGAAGGATTATCTTATGGAAACCACTTGGATTGAATCTGTGGCTCTGGCAGCCACTGAATGATGTCAGGACTGGGAAGAGCCAGCCCTCATCAGGCATATTCTCCAACATTAGCTTATTCACTCATATACATTTTATCACTGCACAATGTTTGCATCTCACTGGAGCTCAGTTAGCCGATCATAAACTGGGAATATGTCCCCAACATTCCTGGATGTCTTTCTTGCTCATCTGTGCTTGGTACATAATCCTTTCTCTTCTGGGATCCGTTGCTCTAACTCCATGTGGTTACAGCCTGTGCAAACATGACCCCTGGAGTTCAACCTTTCTGTCCTTTAAGAGCTGAGTTACTTTAAGAAAGTTGTTTAACTTCTTTGAGGCCAGAAACATAACAACATCTAATAATGAATCTTAGTACTATCGGGAACTTTTAATGACACTGTGGTTTTCAAGAGGACCTGGGGTCATATTTAGTACCAAAGAGTAGTCAATAAATGTTGATTTCCTTTCTTCTTCTCTTTCAGGCCCAAAGCAAACACATCAGCACATCCCATCTATCTAAAATCCATTGTGTTACATCTCCCTTCTCTCATGAAAATATCCATGCTCCAAATTTTAACCATTTTTCTCACAGCAGAAGTGTCACCAAAGGGAGAGGTATGTACTGGTCCACAGATGCCTGAAGAAAGGTCTCACAAAGGCCAACCTCCTTATATGGCATTATGAGAGAAGATTTTTATCAATCTCTTCAAGCCTTAGTTTTTCTATCCATAAAATGGGGATGGGGAGAAGGACCCAACTGTCTTTAGAGAATTAGGTGAAGTAGCACCATGATTTCAATAGCGTCCTTAAGTTAGGGCTTGGCACACAGTGGTATTTAGTAAACATGGTAAGCATTTCTAAGGCATGCAACATTCCATTTGTTTTTTGTCTTAACCGAGTCACTACTAAGGCTTTTGCATGGTCACTACTAAGGCTCCCAAATATGCCATCAGTGTGTTAAAGGACAACCCCCGTAATGTGGCTCCATGCTGGAGGGCTGATTAGGTCTGAGCCTCTCGTGTTTGGGATTATGGTAGCATGCTCCTCCTGGCAGGGCCAGCTTTGGAGCACCTTGTCACTGTGCCCACATTGTCATGAAGAGAGACTTCCTTCTCACTACTCATCTCACGTAGCCTCATTATTTATGTACAACCCACAGATGATCTTTGGCCTCTTTTAATTACATTTATTTTTACTGTCTTCTGTAATCCTACAATGTTTTCAATTACCCACTCACTCATTCAGAAGATCCCCCCACCTCTTTTTGATGTAAAAAAAAAAAAAAAAAGCAAGTAATTTTGCAAAGTAAAAAAAAAAAAGGTAGCTCAAAGGTTACTCTCCTGGTGAGAATCATGCAGTTCACTGTTCTGTCATCTGGTGTCTCAGAGAACATACAGAAGAGAGGTAATTTCTTAGTTCACAAAAGGGACTCACTTTTCTGCCTCCATTGTCTGCTACATACCCAGTGACTCAAAATAATTTGAAATCATATATTCTTATTTTTTGCTCCAGCTTTGGATGGTAGGAGGAAATGATCCTCATAAGTGCTATTTCTTTTAGTATTATATGGGAATCCTCATGCCACATCAAGAGACTCCCTCCTCCTGCTTTAGATTTTATTTTAAAGGTTTTCAATAATTTTTAAAAATCATTATTTTCTTAATTCATCAGATCATGCAAGTCAACAATGGGGTGACAAAAGAGTCACTCTGAAATATTTTTGAGGAGATCAGCATTATGGTCATTAATTAGAAACCCTGGGTCTGTATAGGTTGAGCTGATTCTCTCTCTCTCTCTCTCTCTCTCTCTCTTTCTCTCTCTCTCTCTCTCTCTCTCTCTCTCCTTCTCTCCCTCCCTCCCTCTCACTGCTCCTACAGAAAACAAACAGGTTCCTCTATTACCTGAGAACTGCTTAAACTGAGGTCTAATCTACCAGCATCAAAAGAAGATTCCCCAAAGAAGGAAGTCATCACAATTATAATGCTACACTGCAATGTCTAATAAGTCCATGGCAAAGACCAATGGCTTTTTGTTCCCTGATGTGTCTGGAGCACACACCCACTGCCTAGCCCCAGCAGATGTTGCTTGAATCACTGTGACTGGAGAGTCATGAATGTAAATTCTTTACTGTTTGCTGTCTGCCCTACTTATGTTATAGATTAATGAAGTGAGTCTAAAGAGGGGTGGCCAAATTACTAGGCTTTGGTGTGCCTTCTCAAGTGCATGTTGAAATTTAGTTGCCATATCATGATGCTATTAATAGGTAGGATCTTGGAAAGGTGACCAGGTCATGATGACTGTGTCCTCAAAATAAAATAATTTAGATGTTATAGGAGTGGGGTCTTGATGAAAGAAGAACTTGGCTGACATTCTTTTTTAATTATTATTGTTTTTTTTTGTGTGTGTGTGTGTATGGGTGTTTTACCTGCATGTATTTCTGTGCACCACTTTCTTGCCATGCCTGGTACCCTACAGAGGCCAGAAGAGAGCATTGGATCCCCAGGTACTGGAGTTACAGATATCTGTGAGATAACACATAGGTGCTAATAATAGAACAGGGGGGTTTCCTGTGGAAGAGTAGCCATTGCTCTTAACTGCTGAGCTGTCTCTCCAGCCATTGGCCTCTCTTCTTTCCCTGTCTCATGCATTCACCCTTCCTTCCTACATAGTATGATATAGCACAGAAGGCCATTACCAGATGCAACTCATTCACCTTGGATTTCCCAAGCCCACAAACTGTGAGTCAACTTCTACTGGTTATGTTTTTCAAAATCTGGGATATTTTATATGGCTTCAGAAAACAATCTAACACAGGTCCCAAGGCAGTCACTGGCAGCAGTGAGTCTAGGCTACAGATCCCCTGACACTCTAGGGTCTGGACATGCCTCTGTCATCCTGTTCTAGGTAATGGGACTTGGGCACAAGACTGCAGCTGAAGACAGAGGCAGCTTGAAGCATTTGTCTTCTGCTCTTTCTTTTCTATAGCTCATATTTCTTCAACCTTTCTAGTAAAGAAGGTGGGGTGAAGAGCAGTGGCATGAGGGACTCATTGCTATTGGGAAAGATCTCTAGAGAGACAAAAAGCTGAGCATTCCAGTTTCTCAGGAGAAGACACATGGGGTCAAAGAACAAAGAGAATGAAAACTAGAGATAAAAATGGAGACAACCAAGAAGAAGAAAGCTATTGCCAATATATCAACTAAACAAGGCCAACTGAGCTCCCTTCATATTGTCATACTCTTGAGACCACTACATAGAAAGACGGAGTTGGTGAAGAGTATGCCCTCACAGGGGCTTATAGTCTAATGAAAAAGGGGTCTCCATGGCAACCACATGTCCAGCAATGAGCAAAGAAGAGAATCAGTTTCTATCCTTGACTAATCCTTGAGAATCACGTTGAAAAAAAATCCCAGGCTCTAGCCAAATCAATTGAACCTACACCCTAACAATGAAAACTGAGCTTTTTTAAAATCTGATACACAGTGGTGGTCCTGCTGTAAGACAGAGACCAGGATCTCCAGTAATCAAAGCCAGGGAATAACCTAAAGAGCACATAACAAGTAGAACTCCATAGTGGAAGTCCATAAACATCTAGCAATTCATAATCACCAGAGCATAGAGATCTAGAATATCTCTTTTGAAAGTTCCCCCAGGGTACTTCAGATAACAAGGCAGTTTGGGGACACTGTCCATGGGAGCAACTTTGTGCAGTAGCAGTATGATTTGAGCCACAAATGTGTTAATAAGTATCTATTGTAGTCACATTAAACAAGATAAAGAATAGATGAATAAAGTTAATTTTAACTATATTCTTTATTTAACACATACATTAGGTTTTTTGTTTGGTTTATTTTTTCTCACTGCTATGACCAAATACCTGCCCTTAGCAATCTTAGGGAGGAAAGATTTATTGTGACTCATGATTTGAAGGGATACAGTTTGTCACAGCAGGGAAGACATGACTGTGGTAACACAAGACAGGGGTTATATTGTGGTATATAGGTAGATGAGGAGATAAATGCTGGTACTCAGTTGCCATTTTCCATTTTTCTTTTATATTCAGTCATGCACTTTAATACCATAGGATGGCATTGCCCATATTCAGGGTAGATTCTACCTCCTCAGTTAACCCTCTCTGGAAATACTCCACAACAGGCCCCAAAGTATGCCTCAATAATATCCTAGGTATTTCTTAATTCAATTAGGTCAATGGTCAGATTTAACCATTACAACACATATATCTAGAAAGTGACCATTTTAACATGAGATCAACAGATAACACTGCTTAGTTTTCCTACACTCTAATAGAGTCATCTCAAATCTTTGAGCTCTGGTGTGGAGGACTTTGGATGGAGATCAGTGGTGGAATATGTGTTCAGTAGGCACAAGGCCCAGGATTCAATACATACTACCAATAAGAGAGAGAGAGAGAGAGAGAGAGAGAGAGAGAGAGAGAGAGAGAGAGAGAGAGAGAGAGAGAAACAGACAGACAGACAGACAGACAGACTCTATCTGGCTAACCTCTGCTTCCCCAACTCTATGGTAAAGTCTAGGTGTCTTCTATCACTCTCCACTGTATATTCTGAGTCAGAGTCTCTCACTGAACTGGGAGCTCACAGTCTGGGCTAGACTGCCTGGCCAGTAAACTCCGGAGATGCACCTGTCTCACCCAACTGTGGGCCAAGGTTATAGATGCACACTTCTGAGCTTGGATTTCTAATGGGTGTTGAAGATCATCATGCTTGTGTGAAAAGCACCTTACCAACTGAGCTATCCCCCAGCCCCAGAACCACTGCCCTTGAACTTAATTTGTACATTTGCATTACACTTAGCACATTTGCTTTGCACTTAATAAAAGCCTTGTGAGCACAGGCATAGAAGCATAGGTCCCTGTGATGGGCCAGCAGGAGAAGGTAAGGAGCCAGGCTCAGTCTTGGAAGTGTTAAGCCTCAGAGACTATGAAAAGGAGCTTGAGGCTCCTCCATTGTGGCCATTGGTTTCTCCTGTGCTTTCTGATGTCTGGTGAACTGTTGTGTTTGTCTATATTTGGTCTCATGAGCCTACCACCAGGTTTTAAGAGAAATTAGGAGAGTCTTTAAATTCACTCAGTTTGTTTCAATAGCTCTGAAGCTTTCCTGATACATTAGCTTTCTAGGCTTACTGAGACACCACCTCAGGGCAGGTTGACTATGTAGGCCTCTTTTTGTTGGGAACAGAGCAGTAATTAGGGAGGACTTCACTAACACTGAGAATCTGCCCAGCATATGCTTTCCCAGTTTAATTTCAACTTCAGATTTTGTCAGTGTCCTTCCAAGCCCCACTGTGGGTGCATTAGATGCATTTTTAAGACAATAATAAAACTGATTCGAATGATCCCATCTGTTAAAAATCCTTTCACAGAAATCTGTCCTGCTTTCTTGGCACTAGATGTCTGGCAAAATTTGTAATGGGTTGGTCGAGGGATTTGTCACTGGCTTACCATCAAATTTAGAAACCAACTGTTCCAATCCAGGGTCGTGGTGTATTTTGTGGTGCAGTGGGACACTGAGCAGCTAATTGCAGTGCTGAAATGCAGCAGAAGAGGGAAGTAAGTACATGTGGAACTGGAATTTGGTGCCTGCAGAGGAAAGCCCATTTTAGGAGGCAGGCAGTCGGGTGGAGGGAGCACCTGGGGAACTTCAGATTTCCAAGCCCAGAATGCCAAATCCCCCAGAAGTACTTCACTTTGTGTCTTCACATCCCTAATCCAAGCGAAGCAGACCCAATATTATCAGCTCTATCCTTTGGATTTTGTCACAATATTGCACTTTAATAAAATGGTATCTATGAATGCACAGAGCTTGGGGAAATGATGTAGATAATGCAATCTTGTAGCGATGTAGAGCTAAGCATTGTCATCAGTAGCTAACATCTAATAAGACAGTCCCATTCAAACCACAGGTCTAGCCTGGTGCCTCATGCCTATAACCTGAGTACTCCGGAAGTAAGGCAAGAGAACTGAGTATGAGGTTATAGGCAATATAGTCTAGGCTAGCATGAACTACATAGCAAGATCCTATCACAAATGATAGATTCCATCAAATGGCAACTGCCAGGCATTACATAGGTCCATTGGGGGATGAATCTAGAATATTCTTCACTTAATTACTAATATGTTCATTTCTCAAACATTTTCTACCTGTCATGACCTAGATACAGTGCCAGTGCCTAGAAATATAGCTGTTATTAAGTTCCCTATCCTCATGTGATTTATATTATTGTAGGAAAGTCAGACAAGAAGCTGAGATACAAGTAAGTAAATAAAAGTTTATTGCTTGAGATCAGGAAGCCAGTATGGTGACAGAAACAGTGCAGGAGGAGACTACTTCAGGATGGAGTTCAGGAAGGGGATAGCTTAGCAGGTGTCCTTCAGCTAAACCCTGGTGACAGCTCAGGGACCAGCTCTCCAGGAAGCTAGCACAGTTGGTACAAATAGCTGTGGTGACGCCTTGGATTATCAGGGACTTAGTCGACTATAAAGAATGAACAGAGTGAGCTTTCATTAGCTGAGTTTGTACCACGGGGGAAATTCCACTTATTCAAGGCTGTCTGGAAGCCATGGTGTTCTCTAAATACAATGCACAGAATGTCAGATGTCATTGACATTTTTCAAAGGCCATTTCCAGCAGCACATGTCATTAGTAGGAAAATAGTAGCAAGCAGAATCCTTTCCTAGACTAGCAGGTAGGGTTTTTGGTTGGTTGGTTGGTTTTGGTTTTTTCAACAAGATATGGAATGAGAAGCACAAAAAGATCCTGTTCTCAGAGTGGGGACCTGGAGTGAAACTTGAGGGAAATTCTTAGGATTTGAGCCACCATGTAGGATGATGTCTCCCTATGAGCTGGGAAACTGGGTGTTCACACTCGTGTGGAACAGAAGCCAAACCAGGCCCCACATCAGGGCAGAACTGGTCCTGTAGTCTAGAGCAAGGTTATGCTCATAAGGCAACTTGTTTGGAGCCCTTGGGAAACAGGGTCTGCAGGGCCAAGAAGGGACCAGCCTCACCCTTGGAATGAGAGCCGCAACATGCTTTAATCCACTTGAGAACTGACTCCATGCTGGCAGCCAGCACAGACCCACATCAAGTCCACTTTCCCCACAAATTGCAGCCACATTTTTGCAATTTGGTGTGTATTGATTTTCTCTGAGGGACCCCTTGTTGAGTTATTTAACTGCCACCATTGCAAAGGGCAGCAAGTAATTTTCAGCATAGACCCACTTCTTCAGCCCTAAACTCCAGTCTAGGCCAGTCCTGTAATTTTATTTCAGCACTCTGTGCATGATTACATTATCCAAATCTGGGCGTTCCTGCAGAATGAATGGTCCAGCTACAAGGGCAGAAAAAGTACTTGATCTTTTTTTCTTTTCTATCTCAAAAAAAAAAAAAATTCATCACACAGGAGTAAAGTAAGGAGGAGAGTCTGGGAGGAAAAGAAGTTAAGACAAGTCATTCTTTATGCTTCTACTTTGCAGTAAGGGTGGACTGGGCAGGTGTTCCAGATTCACAGTACCACTGGCTCCCTGGATTTTATGTTGGCATTCCTCAAATCCACCCACCTTCTTCCAAGGAATGATGAAAATCTTTCCCTGTATATCTGATGCTGCATTTCATTCAGAGCTCTTTTTGAAGACAGGGGCCACTTTCTTTCTTTCTCTCTGGTCTCTAAAATCTCATCCATAAAAGGGTTTATGGGGATCCCTAGTTTTCCCTTTATACAACTGTTGGTGCAGTTTTTCTACTCAGGTATTATACCCACATTATTGTTGGCATTGGTTGCCAGGAAGCTGAAAAGTATATGTCATTTAAGGGTTAGATGATTGTTTTGGTTGTATGTGATCCACATATACATACTCCCATATATACGTACACATGTCCAAATACCTGTTGTGAATTTTCCTTCCATTTTTAAATTAATTAATTAAGGTTGTGTATAACTATGTTTTTCAGGCTGAACTTGAACTCCGGATCCTCTTGTTTCAGCATGCCCTAGTAGCTGGGATGACAAACATGTGCCCTCTCGCCCAGCTATAATTTCAGTTTATAGTCACATATCTCCAGTACTAATTTTCATTCCTTATATTGTCATATTATGAATTTACCATTGATGTGTAAGTTGTTTCATTTTTTTGGAAAACATTAAGAAGTAAATGAGTCATTAATAAATTGTTATGACTTAATTAAGAAAATCCTACACCAAGTTTCAGAAGAATTCAGTATAAAAAACCTATAGGAGCTACATGACCATAAGGAATGCTGAAGTTTCCACATAGGGAAGGAGGTCTGACCTCTGAAATGTGATATCAACTGCAGTGGAGGTTAGTCCAAGGGTATGGTAGCACAACTATAGGCCTATTAGGAGGAAGGTGGATCAGAGAGAAATGTGCATGTGTGTTTGTATTGTGTGTGTATGTGTGTGTGTATACATATATGTATACACATATTAAGTGAGAGTATGTATATATGTATGTATTTGTATATACATGTAAGTATATATGTATACAAATAAGTATATTTAAAATTTTTGTGTACATGTATGTGTATGCACATGTGTGCTCGGATGCCAGTGAAAAAAGGATGTTAGATCCCCTGAAGCTGGAGTTGCAGGTGGTTATGGGCCACTCAACAAGAATGGTAAGAGCCAAACTCTGGTCCTCTGTAAGAGCAGCAAGAGCTCTAAGTGAAGGACCATTTCCCTAACCCTTGAATGAGTCTGTTTGGATCTAATGAAAGAGCTGGTTCTCTGGAGCCAGAGAATCTGGATTAGAATCCTAGCTCTGTCTCATATCAAGTATCTATCCCTTTTGGTAACATTAAAAGATATTTATGACTCTTTTTTGTTGCTGTTCCTGTCAAATGGTGATGATGGCAGATGTTGTCTGATGCTGTTTGGGATTAAATGAGTTAATGTTCATGTGGTATGGCAGTGGTCTGTGAATTCTAAATACTCAATAGACGCTATAACTGCCATCGCTATTGTTATTATTCTCCTGGTAAGCTCTTGGCCTGTGTCCTCTTATCCCCCCTCACAATTCAATGAACTGGACATTGTTAGTCCCCCTTTTGGGTTGAGTTTGGTGACACTGGCTTGCCCTGCCTGAGTTCCAACATCAGGATGCTTGGATTTCAACACAAAGCTGTTTGCTCCGAAGTCCAGATTGCACTCACACTGATATCCTTATCACATTCAGCAAATGGAGTAAATAGAAAACTCCCCATTGATGCACATCATGGGACTGATAGAAGTAAGTTTCAGTAGTGATTCCTGTACTCCAAAATTATCTGTAAATGCTTTATGTCAGTCATGTAATGGAGATAAGGTTCCTTACGGGCTTTGCCATCAAGTGGCTTCTAAACTAATGGGGAAGGTAAATAAAGCAAAATGATGTACAATATGAAAGATGCTGGATCAAGATACAGTGAGTGACAAGAGAGAATATGGAGAAAGGGCATCTGATTCGATGTGGAGTCAGATGCTGGAAGGACAACAATTGGTTGAGAACACTTGGACCAGTCTTTTGGGCTTCTTGGAAGAGGTAGTGTTTCACGGGAGATGGCAGTAATCCTGCCTCTTTAAGAATCTCCTTCCTCGTGTACTGTTAGTCATTTCCCCAACCCCAGCCTCATCCCTGAACCTAGCTGCTTCAGAAAATTGTTAAGTGAGCCCTCACCAACATTATGTTAACTCAGGTGACTTATATCTAAGAGCCCAACACTTACATTATTAAGAATTTTGCAAGCCTGTTGCTGAACAGCCATTACTAAAACCAAAATAAGAAACTACATTGAAATAAATAACATAGGAGACAAGGGTAATTAACACCCCAAATGCATAACTTCCTTGTTTAGTCTGACGACTATTCACTGTGCTCTTGGATTATTCTCCTCTTACACATGTGGCTGGTGGACAGGCTGCACAGTGGTGTGTGGCTGTGCCTCCCTTCCCAGCTCCACATTTAGCAGCATCATGTTGCTGGTTGGCTGGAACCAGCTGCGCTGGAATTCCTTACAATACAGAAGTGAGCAAAGGTCAAAAATCAGGCCCTTCTTTGCCCATAGAGCTGATGGGTAAACTCTATCTCACCTTCTCCTCCCTGCTGATAGTTCATTTAACACCATTTCATACTTTCTTCTTGGATTTCTTCATGCCATCCTGATGGCCTCATGCTTTTGGCTAAAACATTTTTCTGCCTTGTCCAGTACTTTCCTTGATGGTGGATGAACTAACCTTGCTTTAAAACGGTGTCACTTAGCTTCCTGGGTTTGGAGGGATTGATTTGACAGTGCTAGTTGACTACTCTCCTACTTCCGTGGTGTGAAGACCAAAACCAAAGAAACGTCCTCAGGGGATCAGGAACCCAGAGGAGCTTGGGCTTGAACCTGGGACCCAGGACCTCTACCTCAGCCGTTTCCTATGGCAAGAATTCTCTGCAGTCCTCTGTGGTGTTTTTAATGCCTTCCCTGTATCATTTAATTGGATTGCAGCACACCAAACAGTTGAAAAGAATTCAGCACAAGCTGCCAGGCTCTCTCTTAATGAACATTCTGGGTGTCATTGTTTGCCAAGAAAGCCATTCATTGGATGGAAATCAGGAGATTGAATGAAGAAGTAAAATATTTTTTCCTTTATTTTTCCAATGCAAATGCCTGTTTCTCCATGTAATGGTCCTATCTCATTCCAGTCATGTGTAGATTGGTTTCCAGCATGGAAATGGTTAATGGTAGCTCTCCACAAATTCCATATTTAATTTCACACCATTGCATTATATCTCATATAATGTGCAAAATCCTACTGGGTTCCATTATAAGCTAAATTTCCATGAATCTTTTTCCTTAAATGTGCAGATGGTGTATGTTATGTCCATCAAATCTATATTGGTTCACAAACCCATCATAATGATATGCAGCAGGGGAACTAGAGAGAGATGGCTCCCTCTGTGCCACAGTTGACATATCATAACATAGCAGAATCCAGAGAAACAGGAACACAGACTCCTTGTCTCTTCTTTAATATGTGAGAAAGCTGAGACCCAGAGAGACTAACACATCTACTATTATACAGGGAGATTCTTAGGAAGTCAATTTTAATACATAGTAATACTCTCAAGTTTGATGAAAGTTGTTTTCTTAAAACCTTGCACCAAAAATGTTTCTCTTTGACCTCCAATTACTGCACGCACATCAGAGTGTAACATAATGGATTTGCTGCATTCTCCAATAGTCTGTGAAAGTTGTGAACATAAGGGGCTGTGTTCATCGCTCACTGCCTCCTAGCAACTGTCAAGAGTAATTATACAATAGATGCCCTGTACATTCACACACAGTGAGTAGTAAATGTGTATTGAATATGTAAGTAGTGGTATGTCTGCTTCTTGGAAACATATAGAGGAAATAGAGTCAGAGATTCACAAACATTCTCTTGATTTAATGAACAAGGAAGAGCAGGTTATAATCATAAACACAGTTTATAGTTCTCACTTGGTTTTTTAACTTTTTCTTGGGAGCAGTAATCTGAACTCCAGCATCACTGAGTCTGGACTTGCTCATGAGTGCCTGTTCAAGGCTGTTGGGTCTTCCTAATGAAGTATTCTTTCTAAGTGAAGCTATCATTGCGAGAAGTCTTGCCATGTCTGGCAAAAATGTTTGCCTTATGTCCACTATGTTGGATAGTTATATATTGTCATAGTGGGTTTCTTATTTTTAGGTGTGCACTATATAGCCTTCTTTTATTCTTTTACTTTGAATTTTTCTATGCATTTATATTTAAAGTATATTCTTAATAAGGTAAATTTGACCTTACCTCATTATGCAGTCAGAAATCTGTGCTTTTTGGATGTCATTTGCTATTTAAATTCAATATAAAATCTTTTCTGTTTACATTTAATGTAGTTAAGGTAGTGATGGATCTAAATCTCTTATTACTTGTTCTCTGTGGTATAATTCTTTGTTCTTTTATGGCTTCACATCTTATTTCCATTAGGTTGCTCAGTACTCTTTCAGTATTTCATCTTATCCCCTTTATTGAGTTTGTCCATGCTTTTGTGTTAATTTTACAGCTTGCTATATAAATCACCTATGCATCTTGTATATGGGCTCTCCTTTCCAGTGATAGGATACTTACACAGCTAGTGAGTGATGTCAGAGTTCCATAACTCCATGCTTTGTGCACCCCCTCTTGCTCTGTTGCCCCATGTTTTACTTCTCTGTGTGTTAGAAAATTTGTAATATGATCTCATTACTTTGGATTTAAGATGTCAATAGACATTTAGATGTGTGTGTGTGTGTGTGTGTGTGTGTGTGTGTGTGTGTTTCTAATGTGTCTTCCTCTAGCAACATTTTTCTCTACCTGAAATACTTTGAAAATCTGAAATCTAAAGTATTACAAAATTTGAGCATAAAATCAGCTTATAGGGGTTTTAGATTTTAGAGAATTTCAATTTTCAGTTTAGGGATACTTGGCTGGTAAAAGTCCATGCAAACATTGTAAAACTTGAAAACTTCAAAATCTGAAACTTTCTTGTCTGAAGAATTAAAGGATACTAAACTCATATTGTAATTCTGCTAACAACAACAAATTTTTATTTATCAAAGTGTATTTATTTATTTTCTCACTTTTGAAAGTCGCTGAAATATTAGATTGACAGTCTTTGTATCTTCTGCCTGCCCTTGGAGAGTCTGCTGTCAATCTTACTGTATTTCTCACTTATGCAATATGAGATTCTATTCTAATATTTTCTCTTTAATCTGGTTTTTAATAATTTAGATGGGATGTGCCTATGAGCACTTTTCTTTGTAATCACTCTTCTTAGCATATACTGAGCTCTTGGACTAATGGTATGGATTCTTAAAAATTCAAATTTGGAAAATGCTGTTGCTGATGATTCTTTCCTAAAATAATTCTGCCCCATTCAGTCTCTATTCTCTTCCTGAGACAATTATAGAACTGTAAATGATTGATTGGTTTGTTCCTCAGATTACTTAGGCTTCCTTAATTTATTCTCCAAATACTTTGCCTTAATTTCAGATTTTTACTGACATTTCTTGTTTGCCAGTACTTTCTTCTATTATGTTCATCCTACTGTTAATCAACTCAAATACAAATTTTTGAAATTTTTACTCATATATTTCACCTTTAGGGTTCGTATCCGCTTCTTGGACTTTTCAAGTTTCTCTTAAAATATCCAGTCTTTTCCCTCTTTGTGTCCAACATTTTATGTACATTAAACATATTTTTAATAGGCATTTATGAATTTTATTTTGAAAATCTCACTTTAGTGTCATCTGTGTGCCAGTTCTCTGCTTGATTCCCCCTTTGACTGTGAATCAAACCACACTTCTCTCTCCATCTTGCTTCTTCATTGTATGAGGAGGACTGCAGGGAGAGATGATTACATGTGTGTCTTGATGGCATCCAGATCCAGACCTGATAGGTAAGTACAAGTTTGTCAAATGCTTCTTGTTCTCTATTGGAGAAATTATTTTGGCCACTCCACGTAGTTAAAAGGATATTTATTTAATGGTGTAACTCACAAATTAAGTAATGGGTAGGTCGCAGGGTCTGGGGAAGGTGTAACGCAATCCAGCGGTGTTCTCCGGAGCTCTGCACAGTCCACCTTCACCGTTCAGCGTCCCGTCCAGGCACCAAGAGCGCACAGAGAGAGTGCTCGCCCATCCAGCTCTCAGGTCCCCAGGCGCCTCCCCTCGCCCCGCCTCGTAGGCGTGACAGTTGCCAGAGTCTCAATGGGGGTTGGAACTTCCAGATCCAAGCTGGAATGGCTACCCACTACAGTTCTCCCTCACATATGGGCAGACTGCCACTCTTTACTAAACACATTCTCACCCCTCACTCATTTCATCCTGAACAACTGACCACAAAGACACACACACACACACACACACACACACACACACACACACACACACGACTTTGGTGTAATCTGATTATGAAAAATGTAATACAGTTAAAAGTAGTGTAGCATGATCATTTGCAATAGAAATATGCCAATTTACCAAGGAGAGACTGTATTTGGGCAGAAAGACCAACGTGTGGGTGAGGAATGGTCTATGAAAGATGCATCTTGGACTATATCAAGGATATAGCATACAACAGGAGCAAAAGTAAGGCAGACTCTGTAAAAGATTAAGATTTATATTACAAATTAAATTGGGGCCAAAAAATTAGCTCAGTGGTTAAGAAGAGACTCTTTTCCAGAGGCTCTGGTTCAGTTCCCTGCACTCACATGACAGCTAACAACTGTCTCTTACTCCAATTCCAGAGGATCTGACAACCTCTCTACCCTTTCGGGATACTGCATACACCACACATGTAGAATACAGACATACAGGCAAAATACTCATATACATAAAAAATAAAAATAAATAAATCTTAATAAAATAAAGAATTGAGAACTGGAGAGATGGCTCAGAAGTTGAGAGCACTGACTGCTCTTCCAGAGGACCCGGGTTCAATTCCCAGCACCCATATGGCTGCTCACAACTGTCTGTAACTCCACTTCCAGGGGACATAAGACCCATGTGGCAAAACACCAATGAAAAATTAAAAATAAAATAAAATAAAGAATTGAGTTACCTGGTTTAATAGAAAGAGCCCTGGATTTGGATACAGGGGACCTAACAGTTCATGTCTTAGATCATTGCATAGAAATTTGAAAAATAATCAAGTTATAGAATCAGGAAGAGTGCTTAATTGGGATCTTGTTCATAAGGCGATGACTTCTAAATGGCATGTGGATTAGATACTCCAAATATTGTCACAGGAATTAGCAACTCAAATGGCTTACTCTCTCCTAAAGATGATAGTCCCTGCTTGTAAATAAATCAGGAAGCAGTATCAAACCATGCTTAAGTAAGTACATTTTAATATATAAGCTGCTGTACAGAGTCAGCATTATTTTTAGTTATATAAACATGGTAAGGCCTGTCATGGTAGAAGCCAAGTTTTCTAAGAGCAGAATATGTATTATTCTTACCTGCCACTATCTCTACAATAGTAGATGATCAATGACTACTTTCTGATCAGTAAATGAAATTTAGCTACAATTTCAGCCAATTAGAGCTCCCCTCACTCATGGCTTCAGAAATTCTCTACATTCTCTGGCACAAGCATATTTAGTTGAAGGTAAAATTTAAATCAAAATCAGTCTAGAGGTCCACAGATCTTGTTGGATGGCCTCTGAGGAACTCAAGCCCTACTTTTCTGTTGGAAAACCCAGCCCTCTCAAATACTCCAGATGTCTTTAATATTGCAGGTTTTCTAAAATTTCATAAAATCAGTATCTAACATGGTCTGTCCCATTTCTTTAGATATAAGAGGTCCCTCATTTAAAACAGCTAGCAATATGAAAGATTTGTTACCCACAAGTTTCATGTCTTATAAGACTGCTCTTTTTAACAATGTGGGGAACTGGGGAGATGGTCTGTGGATACAAGCATAAGGACCTGAGATATGATCCCCCAGAACCTACATAAAACCTGAGTGTAATTTGAGAGATGCTGTCTTGAACAAGATAAAACGTAAGAGCCAACACTTCAGGTTGTCTTCTGACATCAACATGTGTGCCATAGCATGTACATACCTGCATTGAGATATACTAATTTACACACTCACATGTATGCATACAAATGCACACACATATTAACATACCTAATAAGTACCATGTGGATGATTTAAAACAGTTATATGCAATAATCTCTATCACCAAGTTTCATTCTTCCAGTGTAACAAATTTCTACTCTTTAACTGTCTTTTTTCTTTATGGTACGTATTTTAATGATATATAAAATATATAGTATAATATAGCATAATAATTTATATTATTATTTCTTGCTTAAGCATTTCTGCAATTGTTCTATTAGCTGAAAATTTAATCTTCTTACATCCCATGTCTACTTCTTCTTCCTTATACTCTCAATAAATTCATCCTGACTTACATTACTAGTTCATCTTATCTTACTGTTCTGTTGTAGTTGTTTATTTTAGGGCCTTTTTCCTATCTAGTGCAGACGGTAGTTTCCTGGAACTGATATTTACTTCCTCTTTTCCATTTGTTTAGCTTTCTGTGTCTCTTGCTCCTTTCCCCCCAAACATTTTAGTAGGATCTCTCACGCGCTTATAGGAAGTTCCCAATGATGACACACAATTCTTAACTTTTCTTCAGCTCTTTGTGTTCCCAATGCTTTCATTCCCAATGACTCCCACTTCTTCTACTGAGGATTCAATGAATCAGTTTGGTACATGGCTATGTGCTCTAGAATTTTTCATTAGCTATCTTCTACACAGAGCTTTCTGCTTCCTTGATTGTAGCTTATGTGTATAGATATATATGAACAAATATACTTATATTTACATATATGCTTGTTTCACTGTCTTCGTGTTTCAGAAGCTTATATGCCTGCATCTGAGACTGTATGTCCAAGCACCAAGTGCTTCTGAAGAGTCCCTGGATGCTAAGAAATATCTTATTCTAGTTTTATGCTTGATTGAACATTTGGATGGTTATCAGATTTCAGGTTAAAAATCATTTTCTGAAATAGTGCCTCATCAATCCCCGGCAGCTGGTGTTGCCAGCACCATGGTCTCTGTGTACCCTTTGTGCATGACTGATTTTTGTCAGGTCGGTCTGTTTTGTGTTCTGTTACGTCTAAGTTTTAAGGTTCAGGTCTTATTCCAGTTTTTCTGAGGTTTCAAAGTAGTATGCTTTGTTGTAAGCCTTTTCTCTCCATTACCCAAGTCTTGGTATTGTATACTTGGTAGATTCCTTTAATGTAGAGACTATTGTCTTTACTTCTTGGCAGTTATAATAATTTTGTGGGAAAATTTGCCCTCTAGCTTTTCCTCCAATTCCTTCTTGCCATATGACCATGAATCCCTGAGCTGGTACTCTGCTAGTCCTCTCTTTGCCTATTATTGCCAATCCTAGGCCCTTTGGTTTCTTTTCCCATGATGAGTCCTAAATTTCATCCTCAAACTCTTTCACAGATACATATTTTTTGAAGATGTACTATCTTCCTATCAATGCATGTGATTAAAGTTCTTTTAAAGTCATTTTATCCATGTTCTCCACAATTTCATCTCTCTCTTTGGCTATATTTTATGTTTTGAATGGGGTGAGAGGTTACTGGAGGCTTCTCTTAATATCTGGTACTCATCAGCTGTTTCTTAATATACAATTGTGAAACAAAAGTTGATTGAAAACTAGGTAGGTTCAGTTGGGGAAGAAGAGAGGAAACTATGAACAAGAAAACTAGAAAGCCAACCTTCCCATTGACAGTACTACCTTTCTCTTCATCCTCTTGTGTCCTGATATGTATTTATTAGTATTTTCTCTGGAACTCATCTCCTTCTCTATGAAAGAGTTGCTGTTCTGTTGCTTAGGAAAAGGTAGGTGTTCAGTTTTTAAGTGCTTTGGTCAGACAGGGCATAAGAGTGAGAAATGGGGTCTAACACTTTCAGATCCAAATTCCACTTGATTTTGTATTGTTAGTTGTATTCCTCCCTCTGCTCCTCACTGTACTCTGTGCCTGGTGTCCCTACACAGAGAATAAATGCAGATAGGCAGCTGGTCAGTGGGGAATGGGTGTGATTCCTTCCACTTGACTATACAAGGAAGGGCGAACATCTGGCTGAGTATTATATATGCAATATTAGCCAAACCTTTTAATTCATTTATTATGATTATTTATTTGTTATCTCTTTATATAACATTTATTATTATTATTGTCACTATTATTATTTCTAGTTTCATGCTTAGTCTTCTTAGGTTCCAAAGTCTTCAAATACCATCCTATTCTAGGATTTGGCCTCAGCGGAACCTGTTGACTTAGACATCTCCTTTGAAAGTGATTAGTGTTCAGCTTCTCCCTTGCTAGCCCACTTCTAATCCATCATCCAAAGTCTTGATCATATTCCTTCTAGCTGCTTCCTCCTCTCTTATATTTGCTTCTCTCTCTATCCTCTTGCTATCACTTTGAGCTGCTGTTTGGAAAGAGAATGAGGATAAATGTAGTGTATGAAGTTTACTTGAAAACCACTAAAAAAGATTTTCCTAAAAAGAATATTTGGCCTTCCTGTCATTCCCTATTTCAGATCCTTTCAAGCCTGCTCATAACTATAAAAGTACTTTAACTTACCAGATGAAACACTTCATGACCACAGCTGCCATCTCCTCAGGATTAATCACCAATTACCCACCCAAACTAGGCCCATAGAGTTGTCTTCACAGAATGGCTCCTGTTTTATGAGAATACTATTCCCATGGGCAGGCCTACAGGCAGATCAACCTCTTCCTAAAATTATCTTTGTTTCCCAGGTTACCATTTATTTACCTAATTTGGACTACTGTGTTTTAAATAAGAAATGTCTTCCATAGGCTCACATATTTAGACTCTTGGCCCCAGTTGGTGGCATTTGGGGAGGTTGAGCCTTGCTGGAGGAAATATATCATGAGGGCTGGGCTTTATGGCCTTGCCCACTTCTCTCTCTCTCTCTCTCTCTCTCTCTCTCTCTCTCTCTCTCTCTCTCTCTCTCTCTGTCTCCTTTCTACATATAGCTAAAAATTTGATCTTCCAGCTTCCAGCCACCATGTCTGCCCACTGGCATACCTTACCTGCCATTATAGATTCTCCCTTTGGAACTCTAAGTCAAAATAAACTTTCTTCTGTGAGTCACTTCAGATCATAGTGCTTTATCACAGCAACAAAGAGCAAGGAATACAACCAGCCAATCTCCTCCCTAAACATTTGGGAACCTGAAAGCTCAGAAGATGCTGAAGCCACACTTTATATGGCACTGAGAAGCAGCACATGCTTGTCTGTAGATGGAGAGCTAGAAAGACATGCTGGTGGTAGCCCTGATTGCCCGATTCTTTTTCATTTCTGAGACTTATTTCTTCCCTTAGCTCTTGAGTCTCTATGTGTCTGTATAATGAATTCCATGCTTAAAGCAGTTTATTGCATGTAGTTAGTACTCAGTGAATGTTAGCAACCATTATTCACTCGAGCCTACTAAATGATTGTGTTACTTCTTATTTCTTGAGGACGGCTTCATATGTCAATTGCACACATTTTCCCAGCATCTCTTCTGCCTATGTGTTCTTCCCTCGTCTCTCTTCTCCTTGCTAGGTGACTCCTGTGTATATGTCAGAACTCAGCTCATGTAAAAGGGAAGACAGTGGGGTCAGGGAGAAAAAAAAACAGGAGTAATAAAGAAAGTGAATATGATCATGTCTGCATGTGTGGAAATATTGGAAAAACATCTCAGCCCAAAGACCCACAAAGGATGCCCTTCCTTCTCCAGCATACTTGGGAATCCTCTCTGAGCACAGTTTTAGCACAGCATAATTTGCCAAATAGTTCTTCCTTCTCTATGTTAACTCTTCATGTAGTTAGTTTGGTTTTGTGTCCTTAGTATATGTATATAAAAACTAAGTTTATCAAGAGAACATACTCTCTGCTTCCAACTGACAGAAATCTGAGACACATTTTCTCAAATAATATTCTTATTATTCTTTTCTTTATGCTAATTAACCCTAGAAATGTATTTTGGCATAACACTTACTCCCCCTGCCCTTAGTAAATCAAGAACCACATGTGAAAAAGACAAATAGCCCTTTAATTTTTTTTCTAGGATAAAGTACTGATACATGTGTGAAGTACACAGATCTTCACCTTTCTGTCTGTCAAACTAATTTCTCCTTTAGCAGTTCAGGGAGTGTCTGAGGATCAAAACTGTAGTCTCTGTGAGCATGCTCACAATAAGAGAGAGGAAGCTTTCCCTGTCTGCACTCACTGATGGGAGTATGGTCTTCAGAGTCAGGGGAAGGAACTGGGGCAGGAAGATGAGCAGTTACGCTCTGCTCCAGCCACAGGCTGGGTGCTCTCGCAGGTGTTTGCCTGGAGACTCTCCTGAGTCACATGAGCATGGGACCTACTTCACGCAATAATTACCTTTGAAGAACCAAGCCTCAATGACGTCAGTGACTTGCTGCCATTCAAGTCACATGATTTACCCACAAGGTAGAATCACAAGGCAACCTACACCCAAGAAATGGCTCTAAGACCTAGTCTTTCACACAATTCCACCTTTGTAAACTTGTCTGTTATGGGAGTTTTAACTGCATGCTCAGAACATGAGTTATTCATGGCACTGTTAGTTTTCTCAGTTTCCTGTAGTTAACATACATTACTTTTACAGTAAAAAAAAAATTATAGTGTGTGTGTGTGTGTGTGTGTGTGTGTGTGTGTGAGAGAGAGAGAGAGAGAGAGAGAGAGAGAGAGAGAGAGAGAGAGAGAGAGAGAGAAGCAATTCCTTCACATCAATAGGCTTGCTGGGGGATTTTATTCTTTGAACAGCTAAGTGTTAATTATAAGGATTCTTATTTCTTATTAATGTGTAGTCAGAGATAGGATTCAGGCAATTTCCCCAGATTCTCCCTGTTAGTTATCAAACTAGCTGCCTAGATGCATGTTTCCTAACACAGGTGACAGTTGTCTGTGCTTCCAATTTTGTATTTTCAAAGCCCTCCAGAAGATTCCATATGAGGTGACTTTACCATGTTTAGGGAGTCTCCCATCCCTTTGAGGCTACAGGTTCATCATCTGCAAATGGGAATCAAAGCCCTCACTTGGAAGCTGAGAGAGAACTAGATGAATTGGTTGCAGGTACCCCTCATGGCAGTGACTCCCTACAGTCAGGGCACAGCAGCAGACAGCTCTGAAGTGCAAGCTGGGACCTCCCATTTGTATGTCAATCTTCATTCTGCTACTTGCCAAACAGCTTTAGACAAAATGTTTACCTCCCTGCATCCTAGCTCCCTTATCTGCAAACAGGAGATATATAGCTATACAGCCAGTGTGAGGGCAAAAGAGATTGATAGAAAGAAGTGTTTAAATCAGTGATCCCTGATTCTCTGGGACTAGAACAGGTGGTGCTGGCATTCATTTTTGTGGCTACTGTAACAGGAAATCAGAACCTGTATTTCACTGGACAAGAAAGATGCCATGGAACATAGCCACTAAATAAATAAGTGCATCAGTTGCTGGGGGACACCTTTCAGAATGAATAGGCTTCTACTCAAAAGCTGAGACAGAGATTTAGCTGATGCCATGTTCTCCCCATCAAGACATTAGAAGGTTGAATCACTTCCATTCTAAAACTTTCTGGAAGGCAGGCTTATTTGGAGAGTTTCTGTTAGTTATGTGGTAGGGATGAAGTACTTTATACTGATAGAGCTGACCAGGTGTGCACCTCTCCCAGCTGCCAAAGAGAGGCACACTGGGAACTCCTTATCAGCTTTTCCAGATGTGAGGCAGAAGGGAATGTGTAGACTTAATACACCACCAAACATGGGAGAAATGGAACCACGTACTTAAATGCAGCAGACAATTTGGGAGAGTCGTGAGTCCTATTTTTAAAATGCTGAATGATAGAGAGACCAGTGTAGAGCCTGGGAGGGTGCAATGGAGGTGTAGGGGTGGTTCTGTTTCAGTTAGTATGGTTCCAGGCTTCTCTGAAGGAATAGCATTTAAATGGCCACCCTGTGGTGGTATTGTGTTCCCCAAAATATTGTGTACTCTAATAAATTTATCTGGGGTCAGAGAACAGACAGCCACTGGATACAAAGGCTAGAAAATGGTGGCACTCACACCTTTAATCCTAGCATTCCAGAGATAGAAATCCCTCTGGATCTCTGTGAGTTCAAGGCCACATTGGAAATAGCCAAGCATGGTGACACACGCCTTTAATCCCAGAAAGCCGGGCTTTAATCCCAGGGAGTGGTGGTAGAAAGCAGAAAGATATATAAGGCGTGAGGACCAGAAACTAGAAGATTTTGGCTGGTTAAGCATTCAGGCTTTTGAGCAGTAATTCAGCTGAGACTCATTACGGATGAAGACTCAGAGGCCTCCAATCTGAGGAGACAAGACCAGCTGAGGATCCGGCGAGGTGAGATAGCTATGGCTTGTTCTGTCTCTCTGATCTACCAGCATGGACCCCAATAACTCGCCTCAGGTTTGATTTTATTAATAAGAACTATTAAGATTCCTGCTACACCCCCCCACCCTCTCCCCCCCACCCCTACCCCCGAATAAGATGAGAACCAGCCTGTTGAGAGGGAGTGGCCAGGAGAAGTCATGATGTCAAAGTGTGCTTGGAGATCTCAATGAAACCTGACCTGACCACCACTATAAGAGTGTGGTATTAGATAATGTGTGAAGATGGTCAATGAGCACAGGGTTTATCAATGGGAAGATACCACTTCCCATATCCAAATGTTTACAGAGCTGCTTCAAGGAAGACTGCAGTGGGGTTTGGTTTGGCCCTAACTGGGAATCAAATTACAAGGAGCAGAATTTGTTCTCGTGTTCCACAGGAGCATACTTGGGAAGCACTGAGCTCTTTGTTACTGAGGATGTGACAACAAAAGCCAGATGTCACTAGTGATGATGGGGTTCCAGCTAAGGGGCTAGGAAAAGTTGACCAAGGTTCCTGAAGACTTCTAAGTTGTCTCTAGCTCATGGAATCTGTGCTTGGGGGACACATGGTCTGGAACAATGGGGAGGATTATCTGAGAAGGAGATCTATGTGTCTCCTTAGGTGCCCTGGTTGTCATTGTTACCTATGCTGGCTAGCTCTAGCTTCCCTGTGTGCAAGGTCTCTCAAGAGCTGTGGGGATTTCTGTTTAAACACCACGATTGAAGCCTTGTCTAGTTAGTGGCTTATTTGCATGTCAAATTAGGGTTCAAAGAAATGCAAATATGCAAGCTTATTTGCTCAGATAAATTTGCTTTAGTAACCTGGAGGAAACAGTAGGGTCTAAAACACTCAAACTGAAATTAATGAGGCCACGGTGGCCTGTTGGCTTTCATTCCTCCCACCTTTCACCTTCTCTCTCCCCATTTCAATTCCCCGGAACTCAGCAAACACTGCTGATCCCTGCTGTGTGGAAGTCATAGCGAAGAGCAGTGAACAGACCAAGCAAAACCAACACCTTTGCTCCATGCAGAAACAGGCAAAAAGAACAAAGAGGATGATTAATACAAAGTTCTTAGTACAACAACAGATATAAGTACGAACAGTAAATGAGCAAACAAGCAAAAAGTCAATGTCACCTACCCTATATCTGACCATGTGGCTTTGGGACTAAAGATGAATTTTGATTGGCTGGGAAAACCAGAGCACTAACTCATCACACTGGCTTCCTTCCTACCACCATCTCCCTTGCCTTTGGCACAGGCTCTGAACTCCTGGAGCAGAACCACTTCTCGTCCACCTTGTTAGTGCCACAGCATGCCACTAGATAGGGATCTCAGTCACCACACTGGAGGGGATGTATGGTTAAGTGAGTAACGCTTGAGCTGAGGTGGGGGTGTCATTTCATCAGCATACCCAAGGTGGTATGGGCAGTGCTCTGGTAAAAGGCCTTCCATGGGTAACGCTAGAGGCAAGAAAGTAGCAATCAGTTGGCCTTCACAGCAGCGTGACCTGTCCAGGGTGGCACTTGATAAGCAGGCTGCCTAGAAGGAACAGTGGGGGAGACTGGAAGGAGGAGGAGGAGGCTCTGTGAGCAACACTGAGAACTCTGGGGAGGAGTGTGAACCTCATTGCCTAGGAACTTGGCAGCCAGCCCTTAGAAGTTTTGCAGCATCCGGATGACAAGATCAGAGTAATGTGGCTTCATTGTTCTCTGCCTGTCACTCTGGAAGCTGTGGCTGTCATTGGTGATTAAAGGACCATGGAGGGAAAGATCTGCTTTGGAGAAGATGCAATGACAGGTGACTTGTGGGGTGTGAACAGGCATTCTGTACTTGTGAGGCGGGAGACCCACCCTGCCTTATGTCTTCGTTGTAACTTCTATATAAATTTCCCCTCCTCTTTCTGAGTAGTATGCCCTATTCTCCCCTTTTTAAGAACCTTAGGTTTTAAAATTATCCTCTGGCTCAAGTCTAACAACATTGGTATTTGAAGAATAGCCTTCCTCATGAATCCCCATGTCTGGCCTCAAATTGTTTTCCTGAAGCCTCTTTTATTTGTCTTTCATGTGCCCCACCAGTCTCTAGACCACACAGCATAAACTGCAGTTCTTAAATGCATATATTAATTGTGTGGGTCTCTCCATCTTGTATCCTTGGTGGAGTAAGACAGGATCCATATCAGTAAGATATATTTGTATTACTTATCTACTTAATCTGTCTGTGTGTGTGTCTGTGTCTCTGTGTGTGTGTGTGTTTATGTGTGTATCTGTCTCTCTCTCTCTGTGTAGTATGTATCTGTGTGTATATGTGTATGGCTGTGTGTGTGTGTGTGTGTGTGTGGTCTGTGTGTCTGTGTCTGTGTGGGTGTGTGTCTGTGTCTGTGTGTCTGTGTCTCTGTGTGTCTGTGTGTCTGTTTGGTTGTGGTTGAGTTTATGCAATGAAAGTAAAAAACAACTTGTAGCCATCAGTGGGTCCTGAAGATCAAACACAAGCTGTCAGGTTTGGCCTCTAGTACCTTTAGAGAAGGTGAGCTGAGTGAAATATTTAATTCATTCAGTTCTAAGGCCTAGGACCTAGTCACAGAACATGACATGCTGTGCTCAGTAAAACCCTAATGGGTAGTGGAATAATTAGAAGAAAGGTAGGGATGGATGGATGGATGGATGGCAAGAAAAATTTCTGGTTTTAACAACAATCTGTTGTAAGGAAACCAGGCTCATCATCTCAGTGACAATGAAGATATATTGAACTCCATGAGAAATACCCTAAAGGTGGGGGCCCCATCTTCCTGATCACTTCTGCATCTCAGGGCCTTTGTCCAAAGTCTCTCACAGGAAAGATGACCCGTGAATATCAGCTGGAGGAAAGGGCATAAGAACAATAAATTGTAGCCATCTATGTCCGGCATGGCTGCCCAGGGGTAAGAATTCCCAACAGCCAACAGGCCAAGTATCCAGTTCTCTTAGACTTCTAGAAGTCTATTGTCTATAATTCAAACACTTGGCATTAGGACACACACACACACACTGACTACTGAGATTACCTTCAAGGTTCTGTTGGTACAAATAACTTCCTTAATTCAAATTTTATACAATCCTCTGGAGTTTGATCACTAACCATATCTCTGGTTCCAGGGAGGCGAATAGGACCATGATGGTGACCTCACTGCATTATCATTACTTCCCTATAGTATGTCATGGGAATTCAAAGTCACATCTTATAATTACTGTCGAGTTGTTCTCACTACAAATAGAACATGAGGTCATGGATGTTTTAATTACCTCAACTATCAATTGCACATGCATATTTTTAAAAACGTTATTTACTACTAATATATACAAATTAATTTATCAAGTAAAAACTAAACTATATTGCGCTTAAATTTAAATAGCAACATGTTTGTTTGAGAAAAGCCAAAAAGAGAAGGTAGATGTGGGAGTTGAGGTTTGGGGCTTTGGGGAAGGGCCTCATTGAAAAGGTGAGTGAAAGGACTTGAATTGAGGAATGAGAGGATATACAAAATTTGGTGAAAGGCTGGTCAGGCAAAGGAAACAGCCTGTATAAAGGCTCTGAACCACAGGCTGCCTAAGGGCCAGTGAATAGCAAAGGGGAGTATATAGCAAGCCTAAGACCTCCATGGATAATATGAATGCAAACTAAAAAGGCATATCTTATAATCAATAAACCAGTACTGGTTACATCATTAGGAAAGGTATGTATGCCTGTGAGCCTCAGTCATCTCCTCTATAAAATGGGAACACCAATTTTTCTGTCAAGAGCAAAAGAGTCCATATAATAATCAGCCTAGCATAGAAATGATAGACAGAGCCCTAATCCATGCTGGCCTTTTAGTTCTTCCCAGAATGTCCCTACTCGGAGCCTCAGTTTGCTCCTTCCATAGACAGAAGCCTGCAGGTTCCATTGTCTCCTGATGTTCATTCTAATGAGTTGCCCCTCAGACCTGCACCCCTCATCTCTGTCACCTTCCCATTTCCTTTCCACAGTCCACAGCGAATGCTGGGGTCCGGGAGATTCTTCCAGCATGACTGTGCCACTGGCTGCCAAGTGGAGAACAACTTGAGCTTTTGCAAACAAACAAAGCAAAACAGTTTCCAAGATGTAGGCCTTTTGTTTGTGTGAGCAGGGACATGAGCAAACACCGGCATGTTTCAGTTCTTAAGCAGCTTCTGGAGTAATTGCTGGCACTGTCTTCCCTAATTACATAATGTCTGTCTTCCTTGGCAGTGACCTTAGTATTGTCTTTAGTGTGAAAAACGTCAAGTCTGGGACTCTACAACCTTATCCTTGTTGGCTATTTAAAAGTGTGCCTCTTTCTTAGTTCCACCCAGCCCAATTCTGTTACTCTTTTCCTAATTATCTGAAAATACGTTTTAGTAGACTGGTAAAGTGTGCAGGAAAACTTGTGGCTGGCAGATTTTCTTGTTTGATAGATATTTCTTAATCACCAGTTTTGAATCTAGGAGGGGACTGAGCCCTGGTGGTAGCAGAGCTACAAAAATATCCCCTGCCTTCCAGAAAGTTGGGAGAAGCAGACATGTAAGATACAGCTCCATCCTAAAGATCACAAGTCATACAATTACAGTTGGATTCAAAGACCAACTTTATGGATTGCCCAAATTCTAACTTCTTTTGAAACTGTGCAAGTTATTTAAATCCTCTAAAGCTCTCTGTAAAACGGAGGACATACTAGCTAACTCCTGTGTGGTTGCATAGGTAGAGTTAGCCAATATTTCAAAAATACTTGACACTGTACGTAGCATAAAGCACACATTAAAATATCAACAATAGAGACTGGAAAGATGTCTCAGTGGTTTTGAGCTTTTAGTACTCTTGCAAAGGAGCCAGGATTCAGTTCCCAGCATCCAGATGGTGACTTTAAACCACTCCTAACTCCAGTTCCAGAGGAACTGATATTCTTTTCTGAACTCCATGGGCACCAAGCATGTACACAGTATGCAAACATTTATGCAGACAAAACACTCATACACATGAGATTTTTAAAAATCTTTTTAAAAAATCAACTACTGTTATTATTACTCATATTATGATATAGGTGAATGGCCTATTTCTGGGACAGCAACATGAAGTTCGTATAGAGGCTGGAGCCATGGACACATGAGCTTTGCCAAATAGTCAAAGAGAGGGGAGACACTCCAGACACAAAGGGTAAGAGAGCAGAAGATGGAGGTGGGAGGTGGAAGTCCATTCACCAAACATATATTGAATTTCTACTAAATGCTAGGCATTATACCAAGTTTTAGGGAAGAGGGTGAATAAGATAAGGTTATCCATCATAAACTAAAACAAAATAAACAAGAAAATTAATAATGAAGGAAAATGTATTGAATTGTCTGGGATAGAAAGTGGACTGATTTAAAAATAGAGCAATTAAGCCCTTCTGCTGGTGGTGATATATATGTGTGTGTGTGTGTGTGTGTGTGTGTGTGTGTGTGTGTGTGTGTGTGTGTGTGTTATTTATTTATTTTTCTCTCATATCATACAGTACATCCCAACCACAGCCTTACCTCCTCCCAGCCCTTCCCCACCTCCCTTCTCCCCCAGATCCACTGCTCCTCTGTTTCCTTTCAGAAAAGAGCCAGCAGGCTTCTTAGTCATAAAAACCAAACTTGGCATAACAAGATGCAATAAATCTAGGAATATATCCTCATATCAAGGCCGGACAGGGCAGCCCAGTAGGAAGGAAAAGGCCCTACAAGCAGGCAAAAGAGCCAGAGACACCCCCACTCCCATTGTGAGGAGTCCAACATGTAGGAACTACAACTTGTATGCAGAGGATCTGGTACAGACCCATGCATGCGCCATGCTTGCTGCTTCGGTCTCTGTGAGCCCCTATGAGCCCTGCTTAGTTGATTTTGTGCACCATGTTCTTGTGGTGTCCTTGAACCCTCTGGCTGCTACAATCCCTCCTCCACTTCTTCTGCAGCGTTCCCCAAGCTCCGCCTAATGTTGGGCTGTGGGTCTCTGTATCTGCTTCCATCAGCTGCTGGAGGAAGCCTCTCTGAAGACCTTTGGGGTAGGCACTGATTCTCTAACTATAGCAGAATATCATTAGAAATCATTTCACTGGCTTTTTTTTTTCTTTCTGTCAGTCATGTTTGGTTTTACTCTTGATCTCTGAGCCATCCAGCTTCTGGATCCTGGCCATCTAGGCAGTGTTGGGCATGGGCTCCCTCTCACGGCATTGTCCTCAAGTTAGAACAGTCATTGACTGGCCACTCCCACAAACTCTGAGCCACTATTGCCTCAGCCCATCTTGCAGGCAAGGCAGGTGGTTGGTCATAGATTTTGCAGCTGCGTTGGTATTCCAGTCCCACCACTGGGAGCCTAGCCTGGTTACAGAAGATGGCTGGCTCGGGCTCCACATTAACCATTACTAAGAGTCTTCATTGGGGCCAACCTCATATGGCAGCATTAAAGTGTTCATGAGTGGCCTCTTTGAAGCTCAAAAAAAACAGAATAAGGCAGAAGACAAGCATTGAGGAAGGAGGCCATGGCTGACTCTGCAATTATCCTGGGAGATAAAATGAGACAGAAGAGGCATTCTATGGATTTGCCAACATGGAAGGCACAGAGTGGTGTGAACAGAAGCAGCTAGGCATGGGTTCAAACTGTGAGTGGGAATTGCAGTGTGTCTATCAGGTTTTATGTTTAAAATCTTGAAGCTAAACACAGATTATTATTGCTGTGAATCATAAAGGTAGATATATGAATGTCTATCTTTATATTTGTGTTCTTTTTTATTTCTGCTCTCTGGAAAAACAAGCAGTAAAGTGAGAGTGTAGAGACAAGAAGAGGCATCGAGCTGAAAGACTTGCAGAGCTATGGAGCACTGACTCCATGGTGGATGTTGGAGTCAGGAGAGATGTTTCTGTTTCTTTTAAATGGGAGATGAGAGCAGTATAGTGGAGGAAGAGGGTATGTGTGAAGAACTAAAGTCCTTGGCAAGTAGAAAGGAGGGTCCCCAGAAGGTAGATGCTTGCCTCTGAGGGGCATGGGAAGCCCATACACACGCAGGGAGAGGAAAAGAAGGCACACAGGTACAGACAGTGGGGAAAGGTCTGTGTAATTTCTGTGAAAAAAAAATGACAGACTGCTGAGTGACTTCTACTTCCAGCAGAGTCTGAGCTGAGGTCAGCGACTAACAGGGTGAGAGTATAAGCAGTGGATGTGGGTGGGGAGGTTAGGGCACAGTCTGAAAGAAGCATGGACTGTTAACTCTAAGAAATGCAGAGTCAGAGTCCTGAGAACCATGAGCCCAAGTAGGGACTGAGGATTTGGACTCCTGATCTAGAATGGCTTCCATGCAACCACATTCTTCTGTTGTCTCAGGGTGTCACTGAGGTCCTTTGACAGCACAGAGAAAATTCATAGGAGGTGGAAACACTGTTTTTAGAAAATAGATGGAGAAAAGTAAGAGTTACAGAGTATTTGTTTGTAGGTTAGGCTGTGTGCCAGGCACTTTATCTACAGTATCCTATAATGAGCTTTTAGCAATGAGGTGAGTGAGGATCAAAGAATCTGAATAATATTTCACAGTTACTTGGTATATGTATGCGTGTGTGCATGTGGGCATACGTGTGCACATGTGCATATGTGTGTATGTTGTATGTGTGCACACTAGATATATACACACATGTGTTTTATATGTCTAGCTTTACATGTAAATACACATAAATGTCCATATATATATATATTTATACTCTGATGAGATTCCATCACTTAGGAATGGACAAACTGTCAATCTAGACAGGAAGATAAATTTGATATTCAAAGAGACAGAGGAAAGGTCATAAAACTTCAGCCTGTGAGCCAAGTCCAGTGTGCTGCCTGATTGGTGTTACTGTAAATAAAGTTTTAGAGGACCACAGTCATGCTTATTTGTTTCTACGTTGTCAGCTTTTCTATTACAACAGCCACAGAGTCAAAGACTACATCAAGGAAACAGCAACACTTGCATTCCCCCCAGCCCCATCCATTCCTTCCTCTAACAAGTTTTTTTTTATCATTTTCTATGCATTAAGCATTATCCTGGGTGCCCAGGATACAAGAGAAAATATCATAATCAGGTATTTCTGTCCTTGTAGGACCAGATTTTGCAAAGATGTAAGAGTTACAATATGAAGCTAGATGAAGTGTCAGTGGTGCTGAAGCGGTGATGGACGATTCAGGGAAAGCTTCAGAAATGGGAAGCAATGCAGAGTGTCCGGCAGGCCGGGAGGAGGGCAAGACAAAGGACCTGACTACAAATAGCACCTTTCAAAGTGTGATCCTCAGTCTCTTCACAGAGTCTCCCAAGAACTTATTAGACATATATATTCTTAGGAGTCATTTTACTGATACTTCTTTTTTTTAAGACCTGTAGTATTTGATTTTATGCTAGGACTCTAGGCTATATAGGCCCTGGTTCTTGGTTACCCAAGCAGTGTCGGGTATAGATTCCTTCTTGTGGAGTGTGTCTTAAGTCAAATCAGATGTTGGTTGGCTACTCCCACAAGGTCCATGTCACAACTGCTCTAGCTTATTCTTGGGATTCTTTTCCTCCTTTTGGGTTGCCCTGTCCAACTTTTATATGATAGGTTTTGCTTCATCATATTATATTTTATTTTGTCATGTTTGGTTGTTGTCTCTTAGAAGTCTATGCTTTTCTAATGAAAGACAGAAAGTGGGTAAATCCAGAGAGGAGGTGAGGTGGGAAGGAGCTGGGGAGAGTGGAGGGAAGGGAAACTATAATCAGGATATATTGTATGAAAAAAAGAATGTATTTTCAATAAAAGGAAAAAAATTATAAAACATATTCATGGGCCAGTCTGCACCTGCTCTTCCCTACTCTCAAGTCTAGGCTCAGGACTCACATACTAACTAAGCACCTCCTCCGGTGCTTCTTACACTCACTAGATCTTTGACTGATTGTGGTAGAAGTCCATTGGTGTCCAATTCCTGGAGGGGGTACACTGATACCTGTAAGTGGATGGGGCATCCTCATAGGGAAGGGAGAAAGGAAAAGAAGTGAGAAGCTTCCTCACACTCAGGACAACTTAGAATTTATCACAATAGCATAGATTTATCTGGACACACGTGGGAAACCTGTGGTGATATTATGGTAAGTGTGATGACCCATCTATCTACTAGGGAACCCCAACCTTGGAGAAGACTCCAATGCATCTGGAAAATAGGATAGTTCTGAATGTATGGGAAATAGGAAGTCAGACTCCACTCATAGTCTAGCCCCATGGTCTCACTTCCTACTGAAGACTGTTGGAGTCTAATAAAGGCTTCCTAATAAAGACCGTTGAGCATTTCTGCCTGTTTCAGATTACGTGGTCTCTAATTATGCCATTTAGTGTGGAAACATAGTGAAACGATGACAAAACCAGACAAAATTAACAGATAGATAATGGGGTGAGAGTAAGTGACCAGAAATAGCTTATGGAAAGTAGGACATTATCTTCAATGTCAGAAGAAGGGTGATTGTGTCTATGAAAGCAGGAGAAACTGTTTGACGTAGGAGAGATGGCATGTCCATCCCACAGTAATGAGTTAACGGACTTGGCTGGGATAGCAAATGCATGGAGTGTGGTAATAGGTAGTGAGCTTGGGAAGGTGGTTTAGGGCCAGATGGTGAAGGGCCTTGAATGCCAGGCTAAGGACTTTGGCATTTATCCTGGAGGCAGTAGGGAGCCATTTAAGATTTTTTTTTATCAGTGGGATTATGTGAGTAAAGCTTCATTTTAGGGAAATTAAACCAGGGGAAGAATGGAAGATGGTAATAGAAAAGAGAGACTATAGACAGATTTTTCTCTGGGCTGCCAGCTCACAAAAAAAATGACACAGAGACTTCTTATTAATTATGAAAGCTCAGCCTATAGCTTAGGTTTGTCCCACTAGCTCTTACAACTTAAATTAACCCATTTATATTAATCTACATTTTGCCTCATAGTTTTTTTTTTTTTTTACCTCTTTTCCATCTTGCACCTCCTGTTTCCTCTCTGTGTCCTCTGGCATCCTTCCCATGCCTAGATTCATTTCCCCTTCTTTTCTCTCTTCCCAGAAGTCCCACCAAACATCTTTCTGCCTAGCTATTGGCCATTTAACTCTTGATTAAACCAATCAGAAGGCATCTTGGCAAAGGCACATCTCCACAGTGTGCAGACAGATTATTCTGCAACAAGAGACTGGAGGTGAGGAGAGTCATTAGGAGATCATTGAAAAGATTGTGAGAAATAAGAAATAATGAGGGCTTAAGTGGAGGAAGCAATGAGTCAGGAGAGAGAGAGGAGTTAGAGAGAACAGGAAATCTGTAGGAACTGCTAAGTGAATAGAGAAATGGGGTATCTCAAGAGGATGAACACAAGATGATGCTAAAGTTTCCTACCTGGATAGCCAGGGTGGCATCAGACTGATTTATAGAAATGGGGGAAATGAGGATAGATGTGTGGAAAGCGCTGTGGAGTCTGGTACAGGCCAGCTAAGCAGGTGGTTACAATGGAAGAGCTGTGGGGGAGGTCAAGGATGGCAAAATATGCCCTGCTGAGTTTGCCCTCTGTTCTAGATTCCTTCTGTTGCTGTGATTCAGAAACCATGACCAAAAGCAAATAGATGTGTATTTAGTCATACAAGGCAAAGTTCATCACTGCGGGAAGTCTGGGCAGGGACATAGAAGAAGCTGAGACAGAAACCATAGAGGAACACAGCTTCTGCCTCATTCACAAGTCAATGCTTCCTTATACAGTCCAGGACCAACTGCAAAGTGAATGGGACCACCTAAAATGAACTGGATCATACTACTACATCAGCTAACAATCAAGATGACCAAGCACACACATATTCAGAGGCCAGTATTATCTGGGAAATCTCTCAGTTGAGATGTCTTTCTAGGCTATTTCAATTGACAAAGTTCAGTAGGCCAATGGCAAGACTACATGACCATTGATGGCTCCAAAATGATAATTCAGATAGCTCTATTCTTTTTCAACACACACACACACACACACACACACACACACACACACACACACACATCAGACTCTTTCTCAGTGTATATATGCTGGGAACAAAACCTTGAGTTACATATGCATGTGGAGACTGGGTTAGTTTACTTTACTACATGTAGAAAAGTTTGCACCAAATATCTAGAAGATGGGACAGCATTAACATCTACTGACAAAGTATTACAGGTCTACCAGAGAATGAATAGAACTGATTGGGAAAGCAATTTGTTTTCATTCCAAAGTTCCATTTCTAAATATTTTTTTAAAACATACCTTCAATGTTTCAGAGGAGAGTGCAGACAAGCTGAGGATGGCTGGACTCTTCCACTTCTTGCTTCCTAGTTCCTTCTGTTATTTCTTAACAGTGCAGTGCAAAAGCCAATGAACTCAACAGCCATGTCAAGCTCCCGACTCTGGCCCATCAAGAAAGGCTTCTCCAAAGTGAAAGGTACCAGGGTAGAAGCACACTGAAAGGTCTCTCTCTAGCAAAAGCAGAGTGGAAAACAAAATATTGTTCTACAATTTACTTTTTGGTGGGAGAAGAAGCTGCTTAAGAAGTTTGGTAATTTCAAAACTAAAAGCATTAAAATCAGGACATGAGTTAGTCTAGAAACCTAGATAATTATGGAAGAAATCAAAGCACATGAACATTTGTGATAAACACTTTCATCCTCCAATGGCACCCTCCTTTAGGACCCTACCACCTCTCTCCCTGACCTCCTCGGGGACAATCCTACTCATCCTAGAGCTCTAGCCTGGTGTCATCACGTGATCTCAGACTTGACAGAAAGTTCTCTCGGGTTTGAATCCTGCTTCTGAGATACATTAACTGTGTGACCTTAGGCAAATCTCTTAATTTCCTTGAGATTCAATATTCTCATCTGTTGTTGTGAGAATTAAATTAGCTAATGAGTGAAGAGTACTCCACAGGGTACCTGGCATGCAATGGATCCTTGTTTTCAAAAAACTTTTTACTTTATAGCAATTCCATATTTACTAAAAATGGCAAAGATTTAGAATTCCCATATAACCTAAGCCCAATTTTCTTAACATTAATATTTTTCCACTAGTGTATATGTGTCACAATGAAGCCATACTGATGCATTATTACTAATCAATGTCAATGCTTCACTTGGTTTTCTTTGGATTTTATCTAACTCCTTTTTGTTGTTGTTGCTGTTTTCTGCCCCAGATATCATTTAAGATACCCCATCACATTTTATTATCCAGTCTCCTTATGCTCATGCTGGTTATGACAGTTTTTACATTCTCTCTCTCTCTCTCTCTCTCTCTCTCTCTCTCTCTCTCTCTCTCTCTCTCTCTCTCTCTCTCTCTGTGTGTGTGTGTGTGTGTGTGTGTGTGTGTGTGTGTGTGGCATTGCCAGTTTGGAGGGTGTCTTGTAGAATATCCCTCTACTGCGAGAGGCTATCTTAGAGTTACATGTCTATTCTGCTAAGCAACTTGGACCTACCTGCAAATAGTAAGGAACGGGGGAGGAGTATGATATGGTATGATCAGAGTTATAGGCAGATCATTTTGACACTGTGCAGATAATAGATGGGAGATGTGAAACTCGATACAAACAAAAGGAAAGTTAGAATCTAGATTTGGTGGTCCACATTTGTATTCTCAGTACTCAAGAGGCTGAAGCAGGAGTCAGTACAAGGCTGACCTAGACTACAGGGTGGGGCCCTCTATTAAAGCCTATTTCCCCCTGAAAGAGAGACAAATCATTTGAGGGGCCTAAGCCAAGAGAGTGGTGGCTCAAATGAGAGTAATTAGTATGTGTTCATTTGACAGAACCTGGACAATAATAAACAATGAGACTCTTATATTTCTCTTCTCTCCAGAGAGTGTAGTCTCAATCCACTAAAAGAGAAGGTATTCCAAGAGAATGCCCTAGGTAGATGTTCATGATTACCCTATGATGTGAGTCTTTAGAAACCAAGTTTACCAGAAGAGGAGCAAAGACAAGCAGAACAGCATTTATATATGATGGTAGCAGCTTTCCTGTGCAAGCGTAATCAAAGGCAATTATTATTATAGGATAATGAATATGGGGATTGGAGGCAAGCCAAACAACACTGCATTCCACTTCCTCTCCTTTGCTGAGTTAGCTTGTTCTGTCCCAAGTTTAAGTTTCCTTCTTTGCAAAGTCAGGAAAGCAGTAGCACCTAGCTCTTTCAATTGTAAGGACCAGAGCTGACATACTGCCACAGATCGAGGTGCCATCTATTATTATCATAGTCAGCCAGTTCCAGGTTTTATTTTGTATTTTCTCATTAAATCTTTCGTACTTTCTTGGCTCCTCTTAAGGGTACATTTTAGCATTTCTTCTTTGTACCCAGGAACTTAAGACATGGAAAAGAGAAAGACTTTACTTCAGGTTAAAGCACTCACAGAGCAGGTTTTGGATTCCAAAGTCAGACCTTCTCCAGTAGAGTTGCAGTGTGCATGAACAGAACCAGGGGAAACCTGAAGCTAGTGATTGTTCAACTGCATCCCTTCCTCATTTAATAAATACCTGTTCAAAGGGCCAGTCGATGGAGAACATTAGAAATGACCAGGAGAGAGGACACAGGGAAACAATTTACCTCGTGCACTTACCATTCCATTCTGTGTGAAGAAATATGTAAACAAGCATATGTAAAGCAGGCTATTGAATATGTATGGTATGATAATGTGGAGGGGGTCCTCTAGTTGTTCAGCTTGATGGATTCTGCTTTAACTCTTTCACAAGTAGCTGTCTTACCACGGTGGCTGTCTATTTTCCACTGGTACCGTGGGAAGAGCAGTGAGGATAGGAAGTTAGGTGGGATGGTATATAAATACAAACACAAGGTTCCATCTCAAGTTGGAGTGCCAGTGTTTTAAGATCATGTATGGTTGGTTTTGGTGGAAGGAGGAAGTAAAAATGCAATTATAAAGGAAAAACTAAGGGCACATCAAGTTCAAAAGATAGGACTGATCCTTCCATGCATAGCCTTTGAAGTGTTTTAGTGTCTTCTGACATTTTCTCTGCCAGTTAATTTCACATTAAAAAACAAAATCAGGCTACTCTCAGTGAGAATTACGTTACCAAAGGCTCCTTTGAGGTATGCTTTTTGATATGTGCATTACATTCTATTGTGGGACCACAGCACCCTTTATTTAATCATTCTATAACTCAGGTTATCTATCTCTAGTCCTTTGGCTGATCAGATATCTACAGTTTGGTTCCCACCTAATCTTTAGGAGTATTTTCCTCCCAAACTAAATGGTTTAAAGAAGCCTTTAGTGTTTACTGTGTTTCTGTGGAGGGATTAGAGAGCCACTGGTTTAACCAGAGATCTTCAAGTGCTGACTTTGGTAGAAAGGGTTGTCAGAGTTGGAAGGCTGAGATGGTGACATTCATATGGCTGCCAGCTGGTGTTGACTGAGTGTGGGGATAACTCCATGACACCTTTTGTTCTCCAAAGAGCTAGACTGACTCTTCCATGGTGGCCTTGGGATAGCATTCCAACAGTGCCAAAAACCTAAGACCTCTTCAGCTCTCATCTCTATACCTGGTCAAACATGACTTCCGTCACTGTCATGTTTTCCTACTGAAAGCAAGTCACAAGATCTGTCTAAAACTAGGTCATGGGGAGGGCAATGTGTCTCTTAAGGTAAAGGTGATTTCTGGCAAGTCTGACTATCTGAGTTCCATCCCCAGGACCCACACGGTAGAAAGCAAAAACTGAACTGACAGTTGTCCTCCGACTTCCACACATGCCCCATGGCAGTTAGGTAGACACACATGCACACACTAACTACTAATACATAAAAATGTATAGACATTTTTACAATTTTTATTTTAAAGAAGTAGATTCTGCCTGTGGGTAGCAGGAGTGTCAACTCCACATTCGGAAGGGGTGCCTATGCTAGGATATAAGAGCGCTGTAGCCTTTAGTCCATGATGAGGATGACACCACAGTAGGATTCAATGAACATTTCCTAGGTGATTATGAGAGTTCAATGTGGTTGAGGCCTTGCAAAGGCTAGCCAAGTACTCTACCCTCGGGTTACACAATCCAGCTTCTGCAATGTACATTTTACAAATTAAGTTTTGTTTCAGAGTCTAAAACATTATTTTCCTGAATGAATTCACATGATTTAATTTGCCAGGCCAGCAAGATGGCTCACTTGGCAAAGGTGTTGGCAACCAAGATTGAAGACCTGACTTCAATTCCTTGAGCCCACATGGTAGGAAGAGAGAACTAGCTCACACAAGGTGTGCTCTGACTTCCATATGTGTGTTATGGCACAGGCACATGCACACATGTGCACACAGACAAAGAGACCCACATTGAAAACAGTTATATTGCTGTTGCTCTTAGTTGCCTCCAAGAGGTTGAAGGTCAACCTTATTGCTGAAGACACCATGCACTTCATCACAGGATCCAGAGCATTTGAACTAGACCTGACCTGAAAGCCTGCTCCCTGGAAACTAGCTTTCATAGTACCAGAAGGTGCTGTGCAAGTGTCTACTGAAGGGATGCAACCAACAGTCCTAACCAGCTATGATGCCTATGAACTAAATGACCAGCACAACACAATAGTCCTAAGGGTTCAATAATGGTACTCATTTCTTGGTGGTAACCAATAGCTCCCTAATTATATTCAAGTCCTATTCAACAAGAATGAAATCATGTCTGGTAATAGAAACCTATCCAACTACCCAGGGTTACTGAGGTCATGAATCTTGTAGAAGGACCTAAAACTGACATTTTACTAAACCAGCATAATTCCTAACTTCATTTTAAATATTTATCCTTCTAACCATAAATAAGTGTACCTCTCACCTCAGCAAAGAAACCAATCTTTGCATCAGACAAAGGATAGATGAACTTGTCAGTGAAAGTGAGGGCAAGCAGGCAGAAAGCTTCATTCTTCCATGTCCTTTTCCATGGACTGCCATCAGAAGGCATAGCCCAGATTTAGGTTGAGTCTTCTGATATCAAATGATCCAGACATAGGGAGGATTTTTCAGCTCAAATAATCCAACCAAGAAAAATCTCACAGGTGTGGCAAGATTCTTGGGTTTTAGTTAATTCCAGAAGTAGTTGACAACCAATATTATCCATCACAAGTTCACCCCTTGTCAACTTGACACACAGTCATATCTCCTGTCATTCTTAATTTCCAATGAAAACAATAACCAAATCATAGACCATTACAGAAAACCACAAGCAATCAAACAGCAGAAATTAAGTGATCATGTAGTATCCATCTCCAATTACAACATAACTCCTGCTATTAAGGCTCCAGGAACATCAGGGGAGAGAGAGGGTAAAAATATTCTAAGAGACAAAGGAATAGAATGCCTGCTGTGAAATTAGCTCTCCTTGAAATGTCAGAGAAGCTACACCTATGAAGTCTCAGGAATGTGATGGCCTAAACAAAACCTGAACCAAAAAAAAAACAAAAAAAACAAAAACAAAAAACCATGAACATACATGTTAACATGGAAGAGGAAAAACTCATAGTTATCCACCCTTAAACAAATGTTTACAGGCAACTAAGAAATGCTGAGAGCAGGAAAGATAGTCCCTCCCCAGGGAAGGGACTCCCAAATGTCTCCCCAGGGAAGGGACCCCCAAATGTTTATCCAATACCAAGTGGTCAGCCCTGAAGTCATATACACACATTATGTGCACTGAACAGGTTGTTTCTATATTGTTAGGGAAGAGAGAGAGTTGTAACAACTAAAAATAAAAGAGATCCTTTTGAATTTGAGAGAGAATGAAAGATTGGCAGATGGTAAGGGTTGGAGGGAGAAAAAGGACAGGGAAAAGGGTGTAATTCTATTTTAATTCCAAATAATAATTTGGCCAGATAAAAGATGAAATGCATACAGGCTCTAAATTCAAAGGGCCCTGTTTCCCAAATGCTTGTAGATAAGCTCCCACTATCAGAGGGCACCCCGATTGCCCACTCTAACAAATACTGTTCAAATCAAAGAAAGATTGTTTTTTTTTCTCAAAGAGTAAAGCAGTTCAGTAGCAATAAGTTGGACTTCCCCGTGTCTGATTAAGAATAAGTTCCTCTTTAGCATAAATGAAATCTTGGGTGAAGAACTGGAGGCAGAGCAGACCTCAGATCCATCTACCACACAAATCCCTTGTGATTTGAATATATGAATTGGTTGAGATATCCTGATGGCTAACAATATGCCTTCATGTTAGCAATGACAAAAAACCTAATAGCCGGGCATGGTATTAAAAAGAAAAAAAAGGTAGGGCTCTTTTTTTTTTTTTCGTGTAATTGAATTCTTCAATCTTGCACTGTATTCATTGAGAAGAACTCTTGGGATGAATTTCTTTGAAATCTCTGCTACTGATTTTATTTTCTGATATGTTGACCTTCTTCATCTCCAGACATGTTGCGAGATTGGCAGGCTTCGTTTTCCGTGCATCAGATACAGCAAAAGCTGTGGTAAGGCTCCTGTTGTTGAAATTTATTCAGTGTGGATGCTAATGAAGAATGTTAAAGCCATCTAGTCTGGTTCCTTCCTCTTTTTCTCATTTCTCTGTAAGGGAAAGAAATCGCATCTACTTAGCAATGAGAACAAAAATAAAACCATGCCTGCTTGTTTCATTCAGGACCTAGTCTAGTTTTCAGCTCACTCTGCTCTGCTTTGAGAAGCAAACTATAAATCTGTGTCAAGGATAGAGGTGATTATTACTTTTATTAGTTGAGATGGAATGGATAAATATCTTACTGGTAATTACCTGGTTTAAGTGTTCTCTGATGCATCCATTTCTACAATGCATACATATACCGTTTATTAGGCATCAGCAATGTGAAAAATACCAATCTAAGCATGGGCAATGTAAGTATGAATTAGTTATGTCCCATTCCTTCAGTGTAGCTCACAGTGAAGTGTAAAGGGTGGACATGGACCAAATTGATCAGTTCCCAGTGTTTCACTTGGAAACATGTTTAAAGGAATGACTGCTTTGAAGTTGGAAGTGAAATGAAAAGGCACTCCCTGCTACACAAGCAAAAAGCATAATGAGAAGTGTGTTGTCTTTGTTTTCCATCTTGCCCTTTTGTTTTGTGTTTTCTTTTGTTTATTTCAAAATGGGGTTGTACTATGTAGCCCAGTCTGACATCCAGCTGGTGTTTTTCCTGTCTTGGAGGGTATGCACCACCATTCCTAGGGAGGAAGGCATTCTTCCTAGGTCTGCTCCATGTACATTGAGCTAGAACCCCCTGCCAAGCCTCATGTGAGTCAAGTCCCCGCCTCCCTGGGTTTGACCCATGCTTTTAGGAAACCACCAGTCCTAGGTGAGCTCAGCCCCTCTCTGACTTGGTATTAATGGCGTGCAGGAGACTGCAGCTTCGTTCCAGTGGATATAGGGGTTTCACTACCAGCCTTGAAAGCACTGACTTCCCACCCACTTCCCCGGTTCAACACAGTGTGTCGCTCCTTATAATAAAGATTTCTCCATCCTTCCTCAGTTCCTGGTTCCTCCCAAACTACTTCCTAACCTCTGACTCAGCAACTGTTTCTGCCTTCTCTTTTTTATGTGAAATAAATCCATGAGGCGAGAATTCCCTCACCTCCTCCCACTGAACACACAATCCTAATTGAATGTCCACCTCTTGCCCTCACCCTTTCCTACCACAAAAAGAAGTGTGCTCTGTGTGTCTTGGTGAAGGCCAATTTCTGTCTTCACATCAATCCTTCCTTTTTTCCCTTCGGCACATTCTAATCTGGTTTCATTTTGTGTCATTTCATTCCAACAGCCCTCACTGGGGCCACCAAGTGGTTTTGATGTCATAAAGCCTGCCTCAGTACCCTTCTCGACTCTGTCATAGCCATCTTTTCCTTCTTTCACCCCAGGGGACATGATTCTCCTTGTTTGCCTCTCATATTTGCCTGTTCTTCCATGCCTTTTCAAACTGACTGCTGAATAGTATTGTGTATTTTTATTATACTTAAAGTTTTTTTTTTAATTTTATGTTTATGTATGTGCCTGAGTATTTATCTGTGTGCCACGTGTTTATAAAAGCCTAAGGAGTCAGAAGAGGGCATAAGATCTCCTAGAACTGGAGTTGCAGGCAGTTGAGAGTATTGTATGCTAGAAACTGAACCTGGAACCTCTGTAAGAGCAGCCAGTGTTCTTAACCACTAAGCAGTCTCTCTAGGCTCTGGTGTGGTTTCTTAAAACTCCTAATATATTTGCTCTGCAGAAAACCACATATGTACAGTCTCAAGACTCATCAAATTCCACCCAGACTGCATCTTCAGTGCAGTTTTCTTTAATCAGACCTGCAGTGAATCAGACCCACATTTCTGCTACTTCACTTCTCCACAGAGGTCTCGCAGCATCTCATACCAGCTTGTTGAAAGAAGGACTTGTGGTTTGTGCTCCTCCAGAATCCACAATTTATTATCACATTAGACCCCATTTTTCCCAGGCTACAAGTAAATTAAAATCTGAGTCTTCTCTTGCCAGGCACTTTTCCTCAAGCCTCATCTAACTCCTGAGCATATCCTCTAACTTCTTACTCTAAATTCATTTTGTTGCATCCATTTTTCCACTTCCATCTGCACTCAAGCACCATCCACTGCCTTCTCCCTTCTAAGACTATAGTGGTGGTCTCTTGAATCTCATTATGATGCCCCTACTTCCAGTTCATCTTCTATACAATACCAAAGTTCTACATTTTTATAAATATGAGACTGTTCATATTGTTCTCTGTTCATAACAGTTCTTGATCACTGTTCATAACAGTTCTTGATCACTGTTCTGATTAAAATCCTCAACAACTTCCTGTGGCTGTCAGGATGAAGGACATCTTCAACCTTTCCTGTTAACCTCTATACAGTCTGACTTATGCTCCTCCCTCCCCCACCCTGCTGGTCATTGCCCTTCCCATCACCACTTCCTGCTGCAGGGGTGAGGTTAGCATCCTTTCTATTGGACCATCAATTTGTCTTTATCTCTTTCTTAATCATCAGAGTGTACACAGAAAGTTCCTTCTTTGGAGGAAAGCCTCCCAGAATCTCAAGACCAATTCACTTCTTTCAGTGATATGCTCCCCACCACGATGCATTTTCATGGTTATTTGATCAGTGTCTGTATCCATCACTTGACTAGAAACTCCATGAAAGTGGAGGGGATTGTCCTTGTGACCTACTGCTGTTTTCCTAGCACCTATACTAGTGTTTAAGTGAAACAAATAAACGCACATATTCTATTAAAAGCAATTATTTCTATAAAGAAAGTGGCATAGTGAAGTATTTAGAGCAGTGGAGAGTGATACGTTAGGGCTCTTTGATTCAGTATCTAAAAGGCTGTTTAGAAAAGAAAAGATTGGTCTGTGGTGACATTTGAACAGAGACCTGAATTAAGAGAAAAAGAAAAATTGGAAGAAATTTGGGGAAAGAGCTCTCTGGGGTGAGGGAAGTTGGCATGTGGGGAAACAGGTCTGGTATGAATGAGAGATAAGAGTTCATATGGACCGACGAGACAGTCCTATCAGCACAGGAGTGGGCTGGAGAGAAGGGAGGGCAGATCAAGTAGGACTGTGTGAGGATTCACACTTCAGACCTGGACAGCATTTTTCATGACACACACACACAGGAACAAGTATCTTTCATTCCAATTCCAACCTTAAAGGATCTGTCACCAAGATCTGTGTAGTACTCAATGCACTGCATTTTCTTTCCATTTCCAGTTTTCTTACATAGAATAAGTAATGAGAGTTTAGATTGTCTCTAACATTCTTTCTAGATCTAAAGGCCATTTCTTATGAATGTGCTTTGAAAGATCCACGTGAAAGGTGCTTGCTTGTCACTGTGATTTTGGCAAGCCACTTTTCTCCCTGGGTCTATTTGGGTTTGAAAACAGAAATAGAAGATTCCTCTCAAAATGGGTGTGACAGTCAAAAGACAGAATGACTGTGAAGTCTCTTTGTGAAGTGTAAAATGCTTCACCTAGTGTAAACTCACATCTAGAACGTACTGAAAATTTCCAGTCTCCTGGGTACTGCTTCAGACTCTTTACAAGGGCAATTTCATCCTAATAGCCATCGTAGGATATAGACCCATATATCTGAGAATAAGAAAAGCTCATGTTCAGCTAAAATGAAGAATTAGTCTGGGTTGGTCAGCCTGTTTTCGTTCTTTGTTACAATGCAAAGTCTACCTTTGGTAGATGTGCGTAGAGGGTGGGTAGATGGGGAGCTGTCTGAAACCTCAATTCTAGAGACCTTGTGATGATGGCAATGATACTATACATGTTATTTCAGTAAATAAGACTCTTTGAATATTGTCGGTATCATAATGACTTTTTTCAGATTTTTACTAAAAAAGACAAAAATAGAAATTGTCTCTGAGATCATCCTAGTACAATAATTATTCCTCTCTTATATCTGTTCCCTTGTCTACTATGTACCTACTATGTATTGGACTTGACACCAACCAATTGCTAATGTGATAGAAATGAGAAGACTCAACTTCTTGAGGAATATAAAGCTTCATAGTAGACATGGGAGCAATAATGGCATTGTCTGACAGTTGGGATAAGCAGAACCACACACAATGTTCTGTGGGATCTAGAGGAAGCCTTAATAGAACACGAAGGGCCTTGCATGGGAAAGACTACTCAGAATCTTCTGTAAGTCATGGACTCCCCACTACTAGGGAAAGCAATATTTTCCCTGTCTAGTGTCATGATTCCTAAACCCTAATATACATAGTTGTTTCACATTTTAAAATCTGGAAAATGAGAATACATCCCAGAATTGCTGACCTCCAAGTAATCAGCTCCATTAGCACTGCACAGCTGGCCAGAGCTGCTCACACCTCCATCACTTAACTCAGTTATGCCCGCTGCCACTGCACCATCCACTCACTTTGATTGACAGCTGAAAGATCTTTAAGAAATATTACACTCTGATTCTGCTTTGAAATGAAAAGTTATTTCTACTCGGAGCGGGAGGAAAACACAGGGAAGCAAGGGCGGCATGATAAAGGATACAAACCCATCTGAGGGATTTCTCACCGGGTCTAAAATAAAAATACTAAGCGACAAGAAAGTGTTGTCATAGCTTTTCATTGACAGCCTCTTCCTTTTTAACTTGTGGCACATGAAAGACTAGTACACCTTGTAACTGATGCCTCTTAAGCAGGGTGACATGATGAATGTCAATTAATCTAGGCAAACCTTGTGTTTTTAGAAGCTGTAGCAATTCACATTGAACTCTGGGTTCACTTGATTTTGTACAAGCAAAACCAGTTTTGTGAACTCCTGCCAACCTATTTCTATGTCGTTTACCATTTGAATGGATATTTTTCCTTCCTGTCTCTTCTCTCTCTCTCTCTCTCTCTCTCTCTCTCTCTCTCTCTCTCTCTCTCTCTCTCTCTCTCACTTTCTCCTTTTCCACTTTCTCTTTCTCTTTCTCCTCCCCACATTTCCTCCTACTGCAGTGACATCATGCTAAACTCAGTATCCAGGTTGTTGAAAATAGCTTAAGCTCTAGTTTTCTTACCCCATATATCAGACACAGCTTGTGTCATCATGGTGCTGGCTCCTGGTCACCCAAGGATGATCTTATTATCTAAGCATGTTATTTATAAGGAATTTCACAGCTGAAGTGAGGTGCAGAATGACCTACTCTAAAACAAGAATGATTAACAAGTTTGGAGCATAGCCAGGCTTGAGAACAAGGTTGTTATTGGCATGATTTTAATCATGATAGACAATTAGCCAGGCTTAATTATATTGAGACAGAAAACCAGAGTGAGCGGCAGTAATGGATTTCTCCAGGAACTCTCCTGTGTCTCCAACTCAAGCTGGCTGACCTATAAAGGGTGTGAAATGATAAAAGATGTTTGCCCACACGGACAGGCTGTGTTTACCTCGAGGAGCAGCCGGCATGGGGAAGGGGCTGAAGGACTCCCTCTTCTATGGGGACCTATCACATGCACAAACGGGATTCTCCAGCTCCACTGGCATTTTCCCATCAGCAAAGAGATGCAAAAGAGAGAAAAACATCTTTAAGCTGAACTTGGGCACATTAAATGTTAATGTGATTATGTAGCTGGGGATTCTTTAAATGTCGCCCGTGGCTGAAGTATTACTGCAGTTTTGTGTTAGCACTTTTTGGTGTTATGAAAGCTTAATATTTTCACTGGTTGTGTCAAGCCCAAATAGAATACCCAGAACTTCAATAGAATCCGAGAGTGATTAGAATTTGAAAAAAAAATTAACAATTTGACAGTCCTTGCCTCTAGGTTTGGAAATGGAATTTAAAAGGAAATCTTCCCAAAGTCTCTAGTCTCTTTTTTCCATTATGGATTTTAATTGACTTATTATAATTGAAACATGGAAGAAAGAAAAGTTCTGTGAAATAATTGAAATCTCTGTGGTTTGTATAGTTCTTCAGCCTTCCTGGAGTAGACTGATATTTAATCTTTATACCAGAGATAGACATGTGTGTACACACACGTGTGTGCATGAGAACACACACACAGAGAAGTAATTTATTGTCCCATGTTAAAAATTAAAAATGACAAAGCTGAAGTTTAGGTAATGGAGTATCTAAATCAAATAACAGAAATATACACAAAACCTCTAATTTCAAGTACAGGGTTAGGCTGATTTGGAAAAAAACAAAAACAAAAAAACAAAAAATGTCTAAGTAGGGATGTATCTAAGATGAGTGAGAGCTTGGCTTTTCCAGTGTGGCAATGCCTTTAGTGGGAAGGCACAGTCAGTGTTTATATCTAAGTTGTGACTGTATCAGCCTACCATTTTGGTCCATATTCCATGCCCTGATTTCTCTCACCTAATTCCTTCCCCCGAGTATTCTCATTGCTTCCATTTATTTCTAGGATTTGTCTACTTGGTGTTGAAAATATGGAGAAAGATATGCTTGTACCATGGTTTCCAGCAGCACATTCATAGTAGCAGAAAAGTGGAAGCAAGCTAAATAACTGGATAAACAAAATGACATGGACATAGACACACGGGGCTGTGTACAATCTTCTGTCTACTAAGGATAAGCATTTGATATATGCTCAATGTGGATGAATATGAGGGCATTATTCTCAGTTAATTCAGCCAGTCACAAAAAGACGGTCTCTAAATATCTTTGAAGGAGTTTCTAGATCAATCAGGTTCTCAGGGTCCTCCATGGTGGTGAGGTGAAGGACCCAGGGGAAGGGATTAGAGAGTTAGTGTTAAGTAGGTACAGAGTTTCCATTTGGAAAGATGTTAGGGTTCTGGGGTGGATGGTGATGCTTGCAAAATTGTCACTTGTACTGGATCACACTCTTAAAGTGGTTAAAATGATGCATTTGTGTAATATATATGTTGTGGTAATAAAAAGTTTCATATTTCACCCTTTAGTAAGTCCTCACTGTGTACCTGATGCCCAATAAGGAAACAAGCCAGAGCGTGGCATGAGCTCTGCTAGTGACAACACAGGTCAACCAAGAGCTGTGGAGCAGAGTTTACACCCAGTGCAAGAGTAAACAGGAAAATTAAGAATGACTCAGTGTATGACAAATGCCTCAATGAAGAAAGAAAGAAAGCTCAATGTCTCCTAGCAAAGTGGAGGAACAAAAATGGCTGTCCATTTCATGCAAAATCTACAGGTGCAGATGGAGAGCTTGGGAATGCATTTAGTTACGTTCCTGTTGTGGTCAAAGCCCATGACCGAGGCAGCTCATGGAAGAAACAGTTTATTTGGGTGTACAACTGCTGCACTGGAACAAGTGCATACTGTGAAGACAACTCTGTGAGGAAGATACTGGTATCTCTACTTGAGCAGTGCGTGAGCTGAACTGAGAAACAAATTCACGAAGATGTAAAGGAATACAGTTAGAGGCTGCAGCCACCACCCTCTGGCTTCTGTGTTTGAGGGTACAGTAGTTCTGAATGAAAGACAGAGCCTTCTGTATGCTAGAGAACTGTTCTACCATTCATCTACCATTTCTCTACCCTAGCCCAATGAACCCAGACCATATGGATCCAGAACCTTGTTGCAGTAAAAACCTTTCTTGCACGTGATGAGAAATTTCCTTAGTATAATGAGTCTATGAAAGCTACAGGACTCCCAGGTCTGAAAGTCTTCAAACTCAATTTTGTACTCAACAAAAACTAACTAAAAATCTATTGCAGCTGTTACCCCAAGAGTTATGCATTTCTGTTCCATCATCCCTCCACTTGGATATGGTACTGAGAGAGTAGGAGAGACGTAATCCAAAGTTTTGTCCTTGTTTGAAATCCAAATGCATTGTTTAGATACCATCTTCATGACACAAATAGCAGAGTTTGGGTTTTGTTAAATGAGTAACATTTTCTAAGAGAAATGTGTCATCTCCAGTTATTAGTATGCATCCACTAGTCTGGAAGCTAAGACTACAATCAATGTTCTACTGTATGATGATGAGAGGGTTTAGAATAAAGCAATCACATGGAATTTTATGTTCCTTTTTTTAAGTTCTAGAAAGTCCTAGAGCTGTAAAAAAAAAAAAAAAGTTCAAGAAACCCACACATTTGTCTATATTTAAAATATTATCATAAAAAACTATGGTATGTAGAATTGGTCACCACATTATAATTATTGATGCAAGATGGTAAATAATAAGGTGAGCAATGGCTCAGGAGTCTCCAGGTGTTGGTCTGAGATCTTTATCTAGCTAACCTTGAAAGGAACTTGCTGGCAGCCCAGCTCCATCCTCTAGCACAAAGCGATACCCACTGAGTAAATGAGTAAAATGATAAATCAAAGTGTCGTGTCTTAGTATGTTTAGGCTGCTGCCATAACAAGATACCAAAATACCTTTTAATCAACAATAACATATTTTTCCCAGTTCAACTGACTGGGAAGCCCAGAGTCGAAGTGAGTAGACTTTGTCTGATGAAGACCTGCTTGCTGTTTCACAGACAATACCTTCTCCAGTGTGTCCTCACATCATACAAGAGGCACAGCAGTTCTCAGGGACCTCTTCCTAAGTATACATATCCCATTCAAAAGAGCTCCACTCTTATGACCTAACCATTTCCCAAAGGAAGACTCCACCTAATTCCATCACACTGGCAATTAGATTTCAATGTTCCAATTTTGTGGAAGGGACACAAATATTCATAACATGTTGGGTGAGTATTCTTTGAAATCTCTCCCACACATGGTGTATGACTCAGACCTTCAATTTAGTTGCATTTGCAAGGAAAGTATTTGGAGTAGAGGAGGAAGTTTGTCTCATTACAGTGTTTTACATTTACCTGCAGAAAGAGCACAATTCAGTCCCATTTAACTAATGTCTTATGTCTATACCTGGGCCAGATATTCCAGTAATCTAGCAATTTGACACAATGATTGAGAGTTATAGAGGGTAGACACACCTACCACTGGAGCACAGAGCAGACTGTTCATTGCAATGGAAGCTTTGCAGGCACAGTAGGAGAAATGGAGTCAGCATGGACAGTCAAGGGAGTAAGACTTGATCTCTTGAGAGGGTATTCCAGACTCATTTTTCCTATCTCCAGTCTCCCAGAGCTGGTGCCAATGCCCATCTTTGTAAGAAGGTAGTTTGCCAACCAAGTGGACACAGTACCAGTGACGAGCATCCACCAGCTGAGATCAAAGAGCTGAGCTTTCTTTTTGGGACAGCTGTTTCTCACCCTTCCTTAAGGACCTGGCCTTGGAGGTTTGCTTGTTTATTTTGCGGTCTCGCTTCTGTTTCAGTGCAAATAATCTATGCACCATGAAAAGACCAGCATCTTCCAGATAATTCCCTAGAAATAAAACCATCAAATACAAAAGGACCGACAACAGCTTATTTTGACCCTGCTCCCAATGGTTGTAGATTTGGAGAGCCAAGGCTTTAAAATATTATGGGTGGCTCTTCTTGCATGCTTTTGGTTGTATGTTTTTCTGCTAACTCTAAGTTTGGGATTAGGTTTATGCAAAAGCGGGATAAAGGGAAAATAACTCAGTAGGTTTCTGGCTTGGGCCAGGGAGTATGCTTTTATCACTTATACACTTAACTGCAAACAGACTCTGTTTTGAGACTGAGGAAAGGTGAGATGGGAAACCGAGACAACCTTTCCCAAAGTCATCACCTAGTGAGTGGCAAATAAGCCCAGCTGTAAATGTTATTCTCGTGTAATTCTGTGGTGCAGTACCTGTCAAATTTTGAATGTACATGCCAGTTGACTCTATGATTCCATTCCAAGTCTGTCTAATTATACTTATATATGAACACACTTATTAGGATAACTGGATCTATTCAATAACAATAAAATCTTCATCTTGTGAGTACATATTATAGGATGCTTATTACAATATTCATTATAATAGAGAAAGAAAGGGAACTGCCTCAATGTTCATCACTGTAGCAAGGTTAACTACAGGATAGCAATTCACTGTGGAATATAATTAAGCTGATAAAAGGTGGTATACTTTCATCTAGACTCCAGAGGGATGTGTATGATGTACTGTTAAATGGGAAGGAGGAGATCTACAAGGAATGAACGTGCTACCATCACTTTTTTATTGGTGTGTGTGTGTGTGTGTGTGTGTGTGTGAGAGAGAGAGAGAGAGAGAGAGAGAGAGAGAGAGAGAGAGAGATGGAAAAAATAATACCAAGAGCAGGTTGTGAGCATTGTTTAGCCAAAGAGGTTGGGTGGAAGAGAATATAGCCAAGCCCAAATCTTTCAGCCAGTAACCAGGAGTTGAGTGTCAGAGACAAAGTAAGAAAGCTAGGTGCCAGCAGATCCTCTCCTTGAGACAGAAACAAGAAGCCAGATGAGGGTGGACACGGAGTTAGAACAGAACTGGAAGCAATAAACTGGCTTTAAATAATTGCTTTGGCTCCTGATGAGAGTTCACAGATACTCTCAAGGGCCAGGAGTGCCTGGACATGAACCAGGTTTTATGAAATGTGCTGGCTAGAGACAGGTCAAAGATGAATCATGCTGCGAAGGCCGCTTGAAGCTAGAGGCTCTAAATGAGCATGTGCTAAGAGCCTTTATTATACCCTCCCAGGCCAGGGAAGAGGGAGAAGAGGCATGCTCTCCACTTGTGTCTGCTCTTTTGCTATCACAATGTCCCTAGAGGCTGAGTCCAGACTAGATCTAGGCCACAACCCATCTTCACATTCTGTACTCCTCCTGAGAAAATCTTTCTTTAATGTCTTGGAGCCACCAATCTCTCCCATTTATGGAGCTCTAGGGAGCTCTAGAAGTCTCTGTCTTCCTTGGTATTTTTCCTTCCAGTTGAGTCTGTGACGCAGACTATTTTATGTTTCTGCCCAATACTATCTCATGAAGATTGATCACCTCCATCTTCTGGACTCTTCCCTTCCAAGTCCACCCACATTCCCTGATGGCAACGGCATTCCCCTGCATCAGGCTTCATTGCTACACCCGCAGCTCAGCCGCTTCTGTGGATCAGGCCAGCAATGAAGAAACAAGAAAAGAATGGCCTCCAAAAGCACAACCTACATCTTCAGCTCCCCAGTTCCTTGACACCTTGAGCAAAATCTTCTAGGGTCCCTTATTTGTGTACAATTGACTACCATTCCAGGATATTTGAGAAGCAATTGTGACAAAACACTAGGTACAAACTGTTCTACTTGTCAAAAATCAGATTGGCACTCGTCCCCTGTGTCTCACCAAGGATAGCTCATCAGTGTATTTCCTCTCTGAAGTTAACAACAGTTAAAGTCATGGGCTCTTTGATGGTACATGTTTGTAATCCTGCCACAGGAGAATTGGTGCAAGTTTGTGGCCAGAGTGATTTTACATGACAAGTTCCAGGCCAGCCATGACTATATAGCAAGACCCTATCTCAGGAAAAAAAAAAAAAAAAAAAAAAAAAAAAAAAAAAAAAAAAAAAAAAAAAAAAAAAAAACAACCAAGAGTCATGATCCTTTACTTTTGGAGGATCAATGTGAAATCCTAGATTGGGAGAGCTGACTCTGAAGACCAGAGAAGCAAGTTAACAGCTGTGCATGCAAATAGAACCCAACCTGGGTCTCAATGTGGCCAACAGTGAGGTCCCAGAGCCTCTGAGTGTTAATCAAATCTTTGTAAATTGCACATGTTTGGAGTGTGCTTTGGGAGTGCCTGATTTAAAGCAATTGTGAGGGACCCTCTAGTGCTACAAGCAATTAACCCTAATACATCTGTTTTGTAAATCTGAATTTACTCCTATGAATGGAGTGTTTGGAGACTGAAAAAGTAGACAAAAGACAATTAACTAGGGAAGACTTCCAGGAGAAAGTGAGCCAGGGAGAGTCTAAGAGTAGACAGTAGTGACAGAGCCCTGAAGGGAGAGGGGCAGGAAGTCTCAAGGAAACACAGCCTGATGTCTGGACAGCCATAAATCACTCCTTAACAGCAATGAGGACATCTGAGGGTGCACAGAAGTTTAGTTTTCAAAAGACTCTGTCACATCCCTGTGAGGGCTAGCTTTAATTGTCAACTTGACATAATCTGGAATCCTCTGGGAAGAGAGTCTCAATGAAGAGTTGTCTGGATCGTGTGTGCTGCACTGCAGGCATGCCTGTGAGGGATTCTCTTAACTGGGTTAATTGAAGTGGGAAGACCCACCTTGAATGTGGGTGGCATCATTGCAGGAGTTGGATCCTGGACTGAATGAACAGGAAAGATGGAGCTGAGCACTGGGAAGCAGGCATGCATTCATTCTGTCTCTTTGAATTCCTGTCCCCTTGATGTCCCCATGGTGATAGACTGGATCCTGGAGTTGGGAGCTAAAATAAACTCTTTCTCCTTAAGTTGCTTTTGTCAGGGTACTTGAACACAGTAACAGAAAGAAGACAAGGACCATCACCATCATGATGGCAGTCAGGAGGGCTTGTCCAGTGTACCAGGGCAGCACCAGGGCTGGGTGCTTACACAATGACCCACAAACTATTGGGTTTAGTATTACTGTCCCCTTTTCATTGAGGAAGGAAACAAAGACCCTGGTGCTTATACTCACATGTTCTTTGTAAAACTTAGATAGGTAGCAGAAGAGGAAAGATCTGAAGTCTATTGGCTTGGTGGTTCTAATCATATCATATCATTCTCAGAACAGGGGATGGGGTGGGGAGCATCAGACCATGGAAAGCAGAAACACAGCTCCCAACCATTTATTTCTCATTGTCAGGTGTTCTGTGCTCTGCTTGTCAGTTTATAGTATCAACTAATTTAACCATCCTAGTAATTTTTTCAACAAGAAGGAAGGAAATGGTGGGGAGAGAGGAAGGAGAGAAAAAATGAATTACAGAATTAACATAGCTAGTATCAGACAGCTAGTAAAAATGTTAAGGCCTCATTTTAAACAAGCTCTTAAGTACTTCTCCCCCCCCCCCCCCGCCCTGGCCTCATGTCCACCTTTACCATGGCAAGTATATCATCATATCTTTAGACCTTTAGACTTACATCCACCTGAAATATTTATTCTACTGTGGATCAATTGATACAATTTCTACTTATTATTCATTTTACCTCTAGGAAGTAGGCTTGTACTTATACCTGCAAAGACTTCCCTGGTTTCTTTACTATCCAGTCTCAGTGTCTGAACAATACACAGCACAGGGGGGGATGCTCAATAGAAAAGTTGAATTAATAATTTATCTATTGTCATCAATTACCAAAGCAGTACATGATTATAGCAGAAAGCTGGGAAATAATAGTAAAATAAAGAAATGCACATTTAGCTTTATTTCTTTTGCATTTTTCTATGCATATTTTTAAATTAAAATGTCTGAATATACTCAATCTGTATCCCATTTGTAAGATTCAGCATCCATAAGCAATTCGCTGCATTGTGTCTCATATTTCACATGATCTACATTCAAATAGACATCCATTTCTTATTTCCCGTCTTGATTTCCTTCCTGACTACTCTTACATAAGTGTCTCCACTGTTCTTTGATTTGGTTAAGTGAGATAGTGTAGTACATGGGCATGAGTACGTGAGCACATTATTAACATTTCCACACCTCAATGTCTTTACAAAATGGGGACCAACAAAACCTGCCTTTATTAATTTACAGGATTGTGCCAAGATCTAATGAGGTATCAGGGCAAACATCTCATTAGGTATTTGGGGTAAATGTCATTTTTTTAAAACCATAGCATTGTGCAAGTAGAATAAGATTTACAGGAGGGACTGTGACAACAAGTCATTTGTAAAGCAATTTGAAATTGTGAATAAAAAGCTATTGGCAATTTTTCTGTGCTGAGTGAGACATGTCCTAATGTTTGCATTTAATATGCTAAATGGTTGCCAGTGCCTAATTCTAGGCTTGTACCCTCTAATAGCCTTTTTTTCCTTTTGGAATTTTCTCTTTTATTTATTTATTTTATTAACAATTTTCAGCTGTAAAGCTGGGGTCAATTATTTTTAGCCATTTCTTCAGCTTGTCTCATTAGCAAAGGGCTTTGAGGTAATAACTTGGGCATATTTGATGATTGTTCATTTTGAAAGATGTCATTTTAAGACTTTTCTGGGAATTTCAAAGCTGCCTGTGGGAGATCTGTTTTATGCCAAAAATGTCATTTCACATTCAGCCTTACACACTGCCTCACGCTCGGCCCTTATAAATGTTTCACAGTGCCTGCATTTTTCATTGAGGTTCTTTCCTGTGAACTTGGATTCTTGTGGCTCACCTCCACACTCTGTCTGAAGGGGAGAAAGTGATATTTTTAAATGGCCCTTTCCCCTTTTGTCACAGAAGATAAAATTCCCCAATTATTTCCCCCCTGCATAGATATTTATATTAATATTTCAAATAGTAGATTCCTTATAGTGTTATTCATGAGCCCATGTATTAACTTTAAAACAAATGTCTCCTAAAAATGAATATTTAATCTGTGTTTAATACCTGATGCCAGATTTGTGTTGACTTAATTTGGTTATAAAGGAAATGTATAAAATGCCTCAGACCCTTTCATTCACTCCACAAATATTTTAATAAGCTTAATTGATTGCCTCCTACATTGTTGCTTTTAATCCTTGTGATAGAGTGGCAATTTATGAATCATCATCATTGTCATCATTAGCAATATCAACATCATCATCATCATCATCACCATCGTCACCATCCCTACCACCACAATATGGTAAAGAAAACTGAGTGTTAGGACTGTGAAGAACCCATTTTGATGGCTCTTTGCTACAGTGTGGAGTCTAGGGCTTGGGTAGAAGAATTTATAGGAGGAAAGTCCTTGAGTCAAGAGGTTAGGAGGAAAGCTAGAAAAGCCGGGAAAACAGATAGATTGAATTGACAGCAGAGGAAATTCAAAGTGGAGATCAGAAAGAGTGTAGGCCACAGCTGCCTAGTTTTGCTTCTCATTTTTACCACCTGGGTATTAAAATATCCTGAGTTTTTGGCTCCCATCCTCAGACATTATGACACCATGGGTAAGGAGTGTAACTTGTCCACAGGGATTTCTATGTAAATACTTCAGGTTGTTCTGCTGAACAGCAAAGCTGCTGAACTATAAGTCTGTGTGCATAATAGAACAGAGATGCTCCTGTTTGACCTCCCTGGAAGCTTGATGTTCCAGGCACTGTGCTGCTTCCTAAGCTTTGGATTGAAATGCACACAGCAGAAATAGAGAATTAGCATGGCCAATCCCTATGAGAAGAGAGACTCTGCCTTAATAGGAGGGTGACAAGAGTTGGTCACAAATTCTCAGTACCTCTCCTCTCTCTAATGACTGCTATGAGATCTATCAAGAAGGTTTGTTGTAAGAATTGAATTAGTTATAATCACAATTATCCAATAATATCAGAATCCTTAGACAGTTGATTAAAAACACAGTAAGCCCATGTATGGGCTGAAAATAGAGTTTAAAAAAATGGCCCAAAACTAAAACAAACCAAAAGAATCTACACATTCTTTTTAAAACGTGACACCATCATCTTTCCATGTGAGGGAGAGTCCATGTTCTTTCTTCTTACAACCAGATACCCAGACAGCACATTATATGACAAAGACATGAGTTGACACATCCTAAGAGGCAATACAGCCTTGCCTCTCTTAGAACACAAGTCATGGTAACCAAAGCTGACCTCTATGGACTCAGGTTACTCTGAAGCCACACACCACAGAGATGAGTGGAGTAGCTACAAGGAAATGGCAGAGGTGCACCTCCCACACTGTTGTCAGGTTGTGACAACCTCCCAGTTGTCAGGATTGTCCCAGCTTCACCTGTCACATATGTGAGCACCAAAGTCACAGGTGATGCTAGCTCTGAATTTCAAGATTCCCAACTGACATCAAGGGCACCAGAGAGGAGATGCTGCTGTGCAGCACTGCCACAGGAGGACCTATGAGCAAAAGAGATGTCACTTCTAATTTAAAACACTAACTTTCTAACATTTTAATGTGCTGTTTTAGATAACCAGTATATCGAGGAAAAATAATGATACAGATAGTTGAATAGCTAATTTCAAACTATTGAAGACACTGTGTAGTGATTCTTTGATACAGTAGACTTCTGATGTAGAGTCCAGGTCTTTACTTGGAGACAATGGCCTACTGGTCAGAGTCTGGGCACAAGTCATACCCATGAAGCTATATTTTGTGATTCACAGTGTATAATTCTGTTAGAGTGCCTGAAAACACTTATGAAAAACTTTGCCACTTACCCATTTCCTTAGTTTGTTTGTTTGTTTTTGTTTTTGTTTTTTAAGACAGGGTTTCTTTGTGTAGCTTTGCACCTTTCCTGGAACTCACTTTGGAGACCAGGCTGGCCTCGAACTCACAGAGGTCCGTCTGCCTCTGCCTCCCAAGTGCTGGGATTAAAGGTGTGTGCCACTACCACCAGGCAACTTACCCATATCCTTTTAAGGGTCCTATTTTACTTACCATGTTATTAGGTGCCTTGTTTGTTTCGTCATCTTTCCAAATTTTTCAACATAGAGTTCATTGAAAAAAAAGTTTCTTCTTGTAAATGGAATGAATCTATGTATATATCACTTATATGAATCTCAGAATAATAATGCCAAGCACAGTGTAAATAAATAAATGTATGATAAGCTGCCATAAACACATGTGTACAGCTTCTTTTATTTTAAGTCTTAGAGGGTCTTTTTGAGAATTTAGTACAAATGTGTTTTGATTATATTCACCCCCTCTATCAATCTTCCCCAGCACCCCCCCCCATTGGTGAAATTATTAAGGCCACTCCACGTAGTTAACAGGAAGATTTATTTAGTGGCTGACTTACAAATGAAGGAATAGATAGGTTGTGGGGGGGTCTGGGGAAGGTGTATTGCAGTCCAGCGGTGTTCTCTGGAGCTCTGCTCAGTCAACCTCCACTGTCCAGGGTCCAGGAACAGAGTGCTTGCCCATCCAGGTCTCGGGTTCCCAGACGCCTCCCTTGGACCCGCCTCGTAGGCGTGACAGTTGCCAGAGTCTCAATGAGGGTTGGAACTTCCAGATCCAAGCTGGAATAGCTACCCACTACATCCCCCCCTCACACACACACACATACACACACACACACACACACACACACACACACACACACACACACAAATGATCAAGTCCAATTTGTGGTGTCCAAATATTCTTGGGTGTGTAGCCTTCCACTTGAGTGTGATAGCTTTACCAGCCAGGTGCTATACTCTTAGAGAAAACTGATATTCTCTCCCAGCAGCTAACAATTGCCAATAGCTCCACAGTTCTGGGTGGGATTTTTGTGTCCATCTCCCCTTTCCATGCTGATATTTTACATGAATTGTGCTTGCATGCTGTCACAACTATTATGAGTTCATATATGTGGCTGCTCTGCTATGTCCAGAGGCCACTTTCCTGGTGGTCATCCACAGCCTCTGGCTCTTGCACTCTTTTTACCCACTCTTCTACAATGATCCCTGAGCCTTTCAGGGAGGCTCTTTATGCCTAGGAATCCTGAAGTCTTTTATGTTTCTGCACGTGGGCCAGCTGTGTTAATCAATATCTACTGTGAATAGAAGCTTCTGTGATAAGGATTGAGAAATGTATTAATCTATGGGTGTAAGATAAGTCACTAGGAGTTTAATGATATGTCCACATGACACAATAATAGTAGCAGGTCCTCTCCTATGGTCTATGATTTGTTTAGCCATAGGTTCTTAGCCCAATATGGCACCAGATATGGGCTATGTCTTGTGGAGCAGGACTTAAATCTAATCAGAAAGTGGTTGGCTATTCCCATGGTGTTAATACCACTATTGCACCAATGAACATGTCTTGGCAAAGCCAGTCATTATTGTAGCTGTCAGGGCTCACTGCGGAGTAAGATTGCTGGTGATTTTTCTCCTCTGGTTCCATACATAGCACCTTCTAGTAGCATGAAAGCCAGCCAATAGGGATGAAGCTTCAAGATCCATACCAGCTCATCCATGTTCTATGGATATCTATGACTAAAGTATGTTGTGTCTTCGGCAATAGGGTCTTACTATCAAGTTCTGGAAGGTAACCAAGAGCACTGGCAACAGACTATAATGTTTGGAGGTCTTTGGTACCTCACTGACCAACAAATACAAAAGAAATAACTCATTCCTGGCATTGGGCTTTTATTTGTTAGTCTCTGGTGTCCAGTAGGGGAATTGTTGCCTCACTATAGGGTAACACTTGTCATGTGTGTGCATAGGAAGTTTCTACAGTAGTCAATTTGCATACAACTTTTTCAAAGTCTTTAGCATTAGTTATCTATCTCTCCTTCTATTCCCTTCACTAACCTGCCCTCTCTCCCACCCCAACCACAATTTAACTCTTTTTATCCATTATTCTCTTTTAACCTTTTATTATAGTGTGCTCTATATCACTTCCATTGAGATGTTCTTTCCATGGCCCCTATGTAATTTCCTGACCTCTCTGGGTATTCCAAATGAAGCACACATATTTGAAGATTCAAAGCTAACATCCACAAATGAGAGAAAACTTTCAACATTTTCAGGGCTTCTTAAAGAGAAGTTGCCTAGTCATCAATGTTTTTGATTTATAGGTACCAGTCAATCGAGTTATCAAAACAATGGGAACCCCATTAATTTATCAAATTAGATAAGTGAAGGCTGGTTATGAGAGCATCTTTCTTCATAACATTTATAAAATCACTTGTATATAGCAAGTACTCATTAACTGTTAATGTATTTAGCTACTAAATTCTAATATGCAAAAAAAGATAAGCTTACAAATAGTCCCTGCAACCAGATTCCTGCTGAAGAGTTTTATTAACAAAGGGTTCTTTGATGGCCATCCAAATTTCATACCATTGCAGCAAATGCATTACATTCCTATTTATGGAAAATCATTTCCCATGGGTTAGGGTTCAGATCGTGTGCATAATATTTTCAAATCACTTGTTAAAAATAAAATACAACATGACAAGCCTTTCTAATACTGTAACTACTGAATGCACTTCCAGTTAGAAGGAAAAGCTACCCTGCAGCCCTGAGACCCTGAGATTTCTCTAGCCCCCAGCCAAATCTTTGTGCAGCTGTAAATAGGATAGAATCCAACATTCTGGGGAAAGCACTGCATTTTAGGATGAGGTGTGTAATTTACTGTAAAGTTTATCATAATAGAATCTAGCACTTACTCACCGCTTTCATCAAAGCATAAGTCTCTACCTCCCTCTAGTCCAGCTCGACTGAACCATCCTGTGTTTTGCCAGCAGAATGACCTCTTGACCCTGAAAACTAAACAGTCAGAATGGCTCTGCAGCTCTTAGCCTCTGGAACAAGGTCCATGAGGAACTTCGAGAAATGGACCTTTGCTTTCATTTCAATCTTTCTGGGACTCACTCTGTAGCTGTTTGAATGAGAAATGCCTCCTCCCCTAAACTTGGGTATTTGAATACTTGGTCCCTTGGTGATGGTCCTGTTGGGGGAAGTTCAGGATGTGTGGCTTTGCTGAAGGAAGTATGTCACTGAGGGGTATGTTTTTAGATTTCATGGCTTCACCTCACTTCCCATTCACTCCCTCTGCTTTGTGCTTATGGTAAAAAATGTGATCTCTCAGCTCCCTGTTCCTGCTTCCCTACCTGTTAGGCAGCAGCTAAGTTTCCTTGCCACAGTAGACTCTTAACCCACTGGAATTATAAGTCAAATAAACTCCTTCCATGACTTGCTTTGGGTTGTGGTGGCGTTTTGGCACAGCAACAGAAAATTAACAATACATACTCTTACACCTTGGCTAAGGACCAAGCACACTAGGCAGCATGATTGGGCACTACCCATATTTATGCCCAGCACTGAAGCTGTGTAAATGAGCAATATTCTCTCTGTCCTGTAATCAGTTCTTTCCAAACTGTGGAAGTTGGCCCAGTAAGGGGTTGTGGTAACAATTTAGTTGACTTCAAGTGTTTTTAAAAATCAAGATGAAAAGGAAGAAGGAAAGGAAATATAACAGCATGGAATGTAACAGAATAAGGGACTGGAGTATAACACACAAAGTATTGGATATTAAATTTTGGATTTGAGTGTGTGTGTGTGTGTGTGTGTGTGTGTGTGTGTGTGTGTGTGTGTGTGTTAAACTATGATGACAAGTGTATGTTTTACAGTGGTCATAAAACCAGAGTGCCACAACCTTCACATTAGCACCCATTTTGTACAGTGTTCATTTTCCTGGTGAGATATCTATACATAACACCTTCCTTTGTTGTCTTTCTGACAACTTCCAACTCTGTCTAAGACACTAAGCCTTTGTCTAGTTTTGATTTAGAATATATGGGTCACTTTCCTTCCCACAACAAACTTCTGAATAGGGAACTATTATTATCCCAATTTTATTGGCAGGTATGTGAAGTACATTGTCTAAGGTCACAAGACTGACAAAGAGGCAACATGGGATTTGAACCCATTGCCTCTGAGGCATTCAGCCATTAAATTGTCCAGTTTGTCCCTCACACACTAGGCTGGACCCAGCACTTTTTCCTGTCTGCTTCCCTGAGACACAGTCTTCAAGACAGTACTTGTCACATTGTTTAAATGTCTGCCTCCCAGCAGTAAGCTGTGACAACCATAAGGACAAGAATCACATTCTCTTCTTCTCTGTTACTGTCTTGTAGGAATATGCACATGTATGTGTCCTGCACTGAAAGCTTCAATCACCAGTAATCATTATCATATGCTCTTCACAGACTGTACAATGTAAGGCATTACCATGGTTCTCAGGTGAACTGACAGATTTAACCCAGAAGCTTAGCTCAGGTTCCTTTTCCCTCTTTCTGTTATGGTAAACACATGAATGCCATTTAATAATAGAAATGATCACTTTGGATAGAGATCATAGAAAGTTAAAGGAATCACAGAAGTATTAGGAATTTTATAGACAGATAACGCATGACCAGAAATGTTATACAAATATTAAATATGTGTTTTCATTCATAACCACACAGTTAATAGACATGACTGAGGACCAAATTTATCTCTCTTTTAGGTACCGGTTCATTTGGTTTATTTATTCATTCTTTTCTGCAGCAGACAGTGTGAACCTAAATCCTGTGGTTTGTCCTGCAATGTAGGCTTATAGGGCAGTGTTCTCCCCTCCAGGAGTTAGTTCCCTGTCTATCCTGGAGTGAAATAAATAAACAGGTAGTTAGAACATGGTTTGGGGTAATTTTATTTAGCAGCAAAAGGCCTGACTCAAAAGTCAGTTGGCTTGAGGCTCTAGGCTGGTCTCCCCCAGCAAAGATCTGCCATACATTGAACAAGGTAGGACAACAACAAGGATCTGCTGTACCTCAAACAAGGTACGACACTGGCAAAGATCTGCTGCACCTCAAACAAGGCACGACACGACACTGGCAAAGATCTGCTGTACCTCGTACTTAAGCACTTTAATGAATGTCCAAGCCACTATCATCTCCTACAGCTGCTTTTAGAAAACATGCACCAGCATCCCTAAGCAAATATAATTTCTGCCTTCTGAATACCCATCTTTACACCCCCAGTAAAGTGTGTCTCTTGCCTTCTCATTTAAAAAAGCCTCATTTGGGGCTCCCAGCTGGATCAGGCCCTCTGAATAGGTGAGACAGTTGATTGGCTTGATCAGTTTGGGAGGCATCTAGGCAGTGGGACCAAGTCCTGTGCTCAATGCATGAATTGGCTGTTTGAAACCAGGAACTTATGCAGGGACACTTGGCTTAGTCTGGGAGGAAGGGACTGGACCTCCCTGGACTGAGTCTACCAAGTTGATCACAGTCCTCGGGGGAGGACTTGTCCTGGAGGAGGTGGGAATGGAGGGTGGGCTGGGGGTAAGGGGAGGGCGTGGGAAGGGGGAGAATAGGGGAACCCATGGCTGATATGTAGAATTGAATGGTATTGTAAAATAAAAAATATATATCACAAAAAAAAAAAGCCTCATTTGCCACAGTGGAGATGATTACAGGGAGCTACTGGTGGTCAAAATGCAGAGAAGATAAAACTGTAGAAGGCCCAACCCCAACTGATCCATCTGCAACAGTGCATTGTCTGCATCTAAGGCTCAGGGAAAAGCACATGAGAGAGGGGAAAAGAACACTTCCAGAGGGAGGGCACCTGCTGCTAGTGTCCCTTTGGCAGTACAGGGAGGATACATCCAAGAAATTCCAATAATATGGCTACCTAAATAAGACTAGAGTAATGACATCATTTGACATGCCAGTGTAAGTGGGGGAAATTGCACATGGCCCCACCTATAGAGAAGAGCTATCAATGACTACTGAGAAAGGAGAATTAACTTCCTTCAGGGATGAGCTCCCTATAGACTGACCAAGTGGTCAGTCCTGGACACATGTCCATACCAGCAATGCTAAATGGACTCAGTAAGTTGTACATACCTGCATACATGTGTGCATATATATGTATGTATGTACATATAGCAATGATAAAAGAGTTTGTGGATTTGGGAGGGATACATAGGAGAACTTTGAGGGGGCTGAGGGAGGATAGAGGAGTTGGAGTAATATAGATATAGTACTCATGTATTTAAAACAAACTTTTAAAACATGCCCAAAGAACTATGCACAGAAACAAGCACACAGCTCCCTATCAATAGAAAGGATGGGTTGATAACCAACATTAATGCTTTTAGATGTATGACCTTAGACAAGGTACTTGACATGCCTCTCTTTGCTATAATTTTCTTGACCAGAGAAAATCTCTGAATCAGAATGTTAATTACTGTTCATTGGTCACCCTCCATGTGTCCATTGACCCAGGCATGGTGCTCAGCCTTTTCCACATATGAACTCACAACAGGAGAGTGGAGATGTGACCACTTGTTATTCTAGGATGTCACTGTGTTCCCTGAGTCCTAGGCTTGAGCATAGTTCCTCTTTCCTCATCTCTATTAAACACCAATGCAACACTTTTCTGCTTCACATCCCCTAGAGTCCAACACTTCCTAGCTTCTTATTTTATATATTTTCATATAACCATTATAGTATATATTTATATCATAATAGTTCTTGTCTTATATCCATATACAATCCAATCTACCTCAAACATTGAAGTTTATGAAAGAAATAGTTTAAATGTATCCTTCTTAGGAGGAATATCCTCCTTTTGCCCAAATGGAATTTTTTTATAAACAAAATATCCATATTCTTATCTCTCATAATAGGATAGTTCTATTCTGGTTCATTATTATACTATAGGCCCATGATGCTGAAGCTGTTCTCTTTTACATAGCAGCCTGAGCTTGGAAGGTTTTCAGGAACACATTATGGAAACTGTAAGTTCATATCTCCTAATGGAACAAAAAATTGTGCCCATATTCATCAAATTAACTCACTATGATTTTCTCTTTTTGAATTAAACAAAATTGGTCTATTTAGCAGCCGTAAATGGGGTGGTCAGTAGAATGTAGAGCATGGACTAATTTTCATGCCTGAAAAGATGGAAAAACCCAACAGCAGCCCTCATTTTCCCAGCAAAAGACTGGATGAGCCTTGTCACCTGAAGCAAGCGCCAGACACATGCTTGCTTTTGTTATATAGCTGCAATGGCTTTGCTGCCTGCTTCATGGAGAGTTATATACTTAAAAACTCCAGGGCCAGTGGGGTGGCTCAGCAAGTAAACACTCTTGCTGCCAAGCCTGACACTCTGATCCCAGAACCCACATGGTGGAAACAGAGAAGGAACCTTTGCAAGTTGTCCTCTGACCTTCCACACTCATGCCTTGGCACTTGCATGCCCAAAATAAACTAATAAACCTAACAAAAAATATTTAAGCACAGGTCTACCAGCTATTTCAGTATCTCAGATTATATACCCAATGTTCTCACTGTTCCCGTATTTTAAAGAGGAACAAAGGCCATCGGCCATTTTAAATATGCCAATGTTACTGTTAATATGGTTATATGTAAAACCTCAAATTTTCATTTATGAGTTTATTTTCTTAATGTCTCTGGGAAACTTGCAAAGTGTATTGTTCCCTTGTGCTGACTGTAAATCCTATGACATATTTCTGTTCCTCTTAAACAGATGCTCTATTTTCTGTCCTCTTTTTGCTGTGGGTACCACAGCATTAGAGATGTAATCGACACTTTTGTGGTTCTTCTGGTTAAAGGAAAATATACAGAAATCAGTATGGCAGAAGTTTGATAGAATGGCGGTGGCAGAGAAAAAGATGGGTTCAGATACCCCCAAATATATTCAAGGTACTCAGATTCAATGTATCCATGACAAGATGAGGTTTTGGGCAGCCTCTCTTTGTTGTCTTGAACAGTTGTAAGTGACCAGCATTATGCTGGACCCTCCAGGTGTGTGGCTACTTACAAGAGCTGCTTCAGGATGCCAGGCAGTGCACCACCATCACTTAATCGTCACAACTTTAGTTGAAGTAAGTCCCTGAGAGTGCAACTCTAGGAAGAGGATTCTTAAGTCACTGGTGCATCATCGGGTTGTGCAGGAGGGAGGAGAGGACAGCACAGGAGTCAGGACTGGAAAAGGGATGATGTGTAAAGCTTCTACTCCAAGTTTGCCTCACTTTGAGACAGTGGTCCAAGGGCAGCCTCAGGAGAGAGACCTCAATGTATAAGAAGGAAGTTCCACTGTAGAGGAGCAAGAGGAACTCAGGGAAGAACGGAAATCGATCCTCAACTCCAATAACAGCGTGTACTCCTCATCGTGTGAAGTGGTGATTATTGTTCCTATCTTTCAAATGAGGGCTGAGATCTTCAGAGTTTACCTTGCCCAACGTCACTCTTAGCAGACAGGGGTTGGAACCCAGGTCAACGGCTTCATGATCACGACTACTTCAGCTATGAGCAAAATCTTGTACACTAAAGGCATGCTCGGAGTCCAGAAATAGCACAGGGGAGATGGCGCTGGGATTCACAGAGAGGTCAAGGAGTGTGGTGCTTTGTGGAGTGTAAAGCAGGCCCTCCCACCATGCTGCATAAAATGGAGATGACTGTGCCCTTAAAAGTCACAGTCATAAAAGGAGGAAGATTTTACTATACTTTTTGTTGCAGGAGGCAATTCTGCTGTGCACTGTAAATATAAAGACATGAACATGCTAAGCAAAATAAAGACAGAGTCCCATTTCTAGGGGAAAAATACTTCCCTAATTAAGGGAAGTGGGCAACAACATTGCTTCTCTCCCCTGGAATGCCCTCTATGGATCTTAGAAGTGGAGATGGCACATGTCAATTCTCCAACAGCTGATTGGTTCTAAAACTGCATGTTCCAGGAAATCCCTGGAGACCCACCCCCACCCTCCCAAAAAAACTTATGCAGCAAAGAGAACCAGTCTAGAAGCCCACTTGTGAGCTTTCCTAGCTGCCTCTCCAACTCACCCTACAGGGAACAAAAAGAGTGTGTCTCAGAAGGCTTTGCTTTCCTCATTTGCAAAATGGAAGTGATATGTTCCCGTGTCTCCTGTATCCTCTGGGTTTTACTTCTGTCATCTTTTCCCATGCTCTAGACCAGTAGTTCTCAACCTGTGGGTCGTGACCCTTTTGGGGGTGCAAATGACCTGTGAGGGTTAGTATATTGGATATCCTACATATCAGATATGTACATCACGATTCATAACAGTAGCAAAAAAATACAGTTATGAAGGAGCAACAAAAATAATTTCATGGGTAGTGGGTCACCACAAAGGGTTACAGCATTAGGAAGGTTAAAAACCACTGCTCTAGAGTCTAATTCTTTTCTTCTTCATGACTCAGGTTTTCTATCCCCACATGGGCGCTTTTTGACTTTGTTACATTTGTCACATTAACTTTGAAAAATGCCTATATCTACATTTAACTCTAGAGTCATTTGAGTTATGCCCAAAGCAGTCTCTAATATGGATGTTCGAAGAATTCAAAGATGACCCATCAGCATGTGAATCACGAATCTAAGTCCAAGCATCACCTAACAATGCACTGCACTAGACTCCTAGACTTGCCCATTAAGGAAATTTGAGCTTCACTTGTGCTTGAGAACTGCTTTCTTTAAATACATGAGAACATTCCATTCACAGAGTGCTTTCCTATCCCAGGGCCCATTTGGAAGGTGCTGGTTTGTTCTATGAGTAATTTTAGTCATCATGATCTCTGATGTGTCTGAGACTGGGTGATGGATCACATCATCCTGTAATATCAGGCTCTGCCGTTGATCTTGGCTTTACATTTGGTTCATCATATTCTCTTCAAATATCTCTAAACAAAATAGTCTGAGAAAGTTGGAATTGGATGCCAACTATCTGCTCCTTTGATTCAACTCCAGTGTGGTGATTAGATGAGTATTTGCCTTGTTGCAGATCAATTATTTTGAGGACTCAGAATTTCTTAGGGTCTTGAATTGTGAGGATGGTTTTTAAGTAGGCCATAAAAATTCCTGAGAATGATTTGTTTAATTATTGTCTTGCTCCTCATTTGCATTTTTATCTAAAACTCTGAGAACTGAAATCTGTATTCAATTCCATTTCCTGTGAGCTACAATTCGCCTTATTGGGAGAAATATCTGGACTGTGCTTTGTGTATGGAATTATATCAGTGGGCAGCCAAATGTCTGTGATGTTGCTCTGATGGCTACAGACATTGCTCTTTTGGCTGCTTTTCCTCGGGTTTAAGACAACATTTGATGGTTATTCAATTGCCTCAGTTCTTTATGTCACTTGAGCAATTATTAAGGTTTTAATATCTTCAGACTTTCTTATTCTGAATTAGCCTTCTGAGAATGAAGAATTCTGGCTTGTTGCCCAGAAGTTGTTTTGGTTGTTTGTTTGTTTCCCTGCTTTTTCCTATTCTTCTTATTTTTTCTCTTTCTTGAGAGACAGTCCTTTCCAGGAACATAGCTAAATGCATGATAACACAGTGAGCCCATCATAAAGCAAGTGGAGACAAATTTAACACCATCACTTTACCATTGAGACAACTGTAACATGCTGTGCTAGAAAGAACATTTTAAAATGGTGGGAATGTGCTTTACAAATATTTCTGTGAGGTTCAACACAAAAAGAGCTCTGGAAATCCTGGAGTCTTGACTGCAATAACTGTGAGGAAGTCAAATCCTGGGAGTGAAAAGCTGCAGTTGCAAAAGACACAAAGCAAAACATTCTCGAGGTGCCAGTGCAGATGCCCATACTGCCAAGGCAGCCCAGTTGATGGAAGTATTGTGAGTGCACTGCCGTCAGATCAGAATGAGTAGAACAGATCATGTCTCTGGCTCTCCATGGAGACTGAGTTCTGTGCCTGCTCAAGGACTTCCTTGAATTAGTGATACATTGGGGAGAGAAGTAGCAAATCTTGAGTCTAAGTCTAATGTTCTTTCGCCCTCAGACTGCTATAAATGTGACAAATTGTCTTATTAGTTTAGCCTAGTTCAGCATTTCCTCAAGTGTGGGATGTTAATAGGTGGTACATGAAATAATAGTTTCATGGTCAGATGAGTATAGAAAACGATGTTAAATAAAATTAAACACATTTCTTCATTTCAGGCTTCTCTGAACCTTTAATATGTTAATATACATTGTGACTCTCCTAGAAGGAAATCAGATATACAGCAGCTCCCAAACTTACTTGACCAGAGAAAACTCTTCTGTACAGAATAGCACACCAAACACATTTGGAGAAGTTGTGGCCTCCTGATAAAAGGCAACCTCTTTGTGTCAGTCAAGGGACTGAAGGAACAATACAATCAATCAGACTTTTCAAATGATGAGATGAGCGATGTGCTACATCTATCGATAGGAATGGAACTACAGAGTAAGCAATGAGGGCGGGTCTCCTACAGGTAAGCAATGGAAGATGCATCACCACTCGACTGAAAGAGCAAGGATGGGGACCCAGAGCAGCTAAGAGGGACTCTTAAGAGTGGAGCTTATAGGACAATGAGATTTTAAAAGTACCCAAGCTTCTTTCTCCACTTTCTCCTCTGTTGTTGGACATATCTGATCCAGAGGGAGCCAACCGTAGCCTCATTTCTGGGTCCAGCCTCTCAGCCCCAGAGAGGTGCTGTGTGTGCTCTGCCTGAGGTGCTTAGAATGTGTTAATTGCTTCCTTACCTTTTACCATAATCCAACAATGTAGGAATCACTCCCATTTTCACATGGAGTGAGCACAGGCTCACTGAACTAGTGAGAGATAGATTCAGCCCAGGTTTATCTGTGTACCTTCCATTGCTGAGCTGGAAAATGCCAGACTTTTAAGGAAAGCTTGAAGCACTCACAGAAGAAATTTTTCATCTTCAATTTTGAGCAAAGTTATCTTATCACTAATATGATTAATCCTCTAATGGAATGAATAAGTTTAATTTGGAGGGAATTTTTCCCTGCAGGAGCAGAAGACCTTCTATTCATCTTTATAACCCAAGGACCTGACGTTGCACACTGCTCAGCATAGCTAATGTTTGCTGAGTGAAACAGAATTGTAGAATAAATGAATGCATGTGTGCATGAATGAATGAATGAATGAATGAATGAATGAGGGGACTCTATATCTGCATTTCAAGGTTGACTTGGATCTCTCCTAGGTAAAAGCTGGCTCTTCGGTCTGTTTTTAAACATTCTAGTTGTTTGAAATGGAACTGTTTCCATCTTGAGCATCTGCTCTACTTCTCAGATGACTGTGACACCACCCCCCAATCCAATGTACACATTAAACATACACATGTGTGCACAATTCCATGTGTGGTTCTGTGACTGTCTTTACCACTCCAATCCCTTTCTGTTTGGAGCCACCAGATCTATAATACTAATCTTTTGAAGGTACCAAAGGTCACCTATACCAAACCTCTTCTACCCTCAGACTACAACAGCAGTCCCATGTTACTCATTACCTTAAAATGCATCTGTCTAATTTGGTTGGAAATTACATTTCCCACCCTACAGTTCCAATTTCCTACAATTCCACTGTACTTTACTCAAGCAACTGTCCCACAGTGAGCTCTTATATCCACCTGGGAGGGAATTCTCCTTCAAGGTTATTTATTATTCTCACTCCTCTGTCTACATTTTACTTCTTTAACCACAGCACTGTCTTCTCTTCTTGCATTCATCTGTCCATTCATTCATTCACTCAGTCCCCAATTCACTGAGCTCCTAGTGTATGCCAAGAACCATCCTAGTGAAGCAGACACCAATAAAAATGAAGTTTGGTCTCTGAGCATGCACAGCCTTTCATGGGAACCTCACATATTAAACAAGATAACATAATAAAGTATGCTGATGATTGCAAGGACGGTATGAGTTCAAGGAGAAAGTGTTGCCCTAGCATCTCCAAGAGTTCAGAAACAGCATCTCCTCCAAGCATTCTATACATAGTTGGAGCCCAATAAATGTTTGCTAAATGAGTGAGTAAGGTATCGTTTGAACTAGGCTTTTAAAATATGTGTACCTATAAGATCAGCTCAGGTTCTCTGTGTTTACAGAGAAAGAAAATACTCTTACAGTTCTCAAGTGTGCTGTCAGATAAGTGTCCTCAAATCTACCTCTGTTTTATCTGTCCAGTAGATAGTAGGAGAGCCTAATAACCCAAAATTTTATTTACACTTTTTTTTGCGTATACCACCTATCATGGTGTTCAGGACATGGTAAAATGACTGAAGATTCCGTTGGATGGAATCTGATAGAGCCAACATAATTGTATATAAGCATACATCTCGAAGGGGGACATTTGAAGTGCATAGAGTTGATGAGTGACTCCATCCTGAGAGAGATTCCTCAGGCAATGCTTGTCAGATTCTAGCGTTAGAAACAACCTGAAGTTCTTGTGACAATATAGATTGCAATTCTATGGGGTGGCACCTGAGAGTCTGTCTCTGAAATGCTCTTAAGTGGTGATGATATTGCTGACCCACGGACTTTAGTTTGAATAGCAAGGTGAAAGAGTAAATGAAAGACAGAAAAAAGGCACTCATTGAGTTTCTGTTTATACCAGAAATGCTGTAGGATGGTCTTTCTTATGCTGTAAATATGTGTTGCTGCTATCGGTTAATAAAGAAGCTGTTTTGGCCTATGGTAAGGCAGGATAAGAACCAGGCAGGGAATCCAAGACAAATACTGGGAGAAGAGGGTGGAGTCAGAGCAGACACTATCCCACCACCCAAGAAATAAGATGTGAAAGTACCAATAAGTCACCAGCCTCGTGGCCATACATAGAATAATAGAAATGAGTTAATTTAAGATGAAAGAGCTAGCTAGCAAGAAGCCTGAGCCATAGACCAAATATAAGTCTCTGTGTATTTATTCAGAACTGAACAGCTGTGGGACTGGGTGGGACAGAAAATTCTGGCTACAGTACAACTTGTTCATTTTATTAAGATTCACAAACTGGCTACACATTCATATATCCAAAGTCATTTTTTAATATACACAGTCTCAGGGTCCACTCTTAGAGTTGCTGATTCAGAAGGCCTGGAACAGAAAGAGTAATATCATCATTTTTAGAAGGACCAAGGTGAGGCTGATATAGTTTCAAGGTAGCCAGTCTAAGAATGCTCCTTGCCCTGATCAGTGTTGTCCTCTGTCACAGTGCTGATTATATATCCTCCCTTTACAGATAACTGTGTGAGGCCCAGTGGGATTAGATCCTTTTCTGGAGTCTAATATCTAATGGCAAATCTATAATTTAATTTATGAAGCTAAAAAAGAGAGACTCTAGTGAGTAAATACTGAGAAAATGAATCCTGTTTCTTTGACCTGGCCACAGGAATTTTAATCTGACCTCTCTCAGAGAGTTGAATGGTCTGAAGATAGAAACAAAAGTGGAGACTTTTTGCTATTGTCAGGTAGCCAGGATTCATGGGATGGAGATGGCTATACAGTCCAGTGCTCCTGACAAGATTCGGAATGTTGGCAAAGCAATAAGGATGTCAAGCCAGAGACAAATGGTCTAAGTTCTTCTAGTTCACTACAGACAGAGAAAACACTTAGGTAAGACCATGACAATCTCCATCAGTTCCAAGAACACAACTTGATTTCACACAATCTCAGCTAAGAAATCAAAGACTGGCATTATTGACAGAGGAGTAGTAAGCTTTCTGGCTGTTGAGTCAGGACAGACTAGATAGTCTTGTGATACATTCTTGTGTACCACCACTTGCTCCAATCTGATCTTTTCATTCAGTTTTTCTCAGTTCTCTTGTAGACTAACTAAGGAAAGTCAAGTCCATCTAGCCATGTAGCATTCCATCAGTCTTGCCTGCCTGCTTACTTCCTTCTGTTGTGCAGCTTGTGGGGTATGGAAGCAACCAGGCTTCTTCATATGACCTGAGATTTGCTAGAACAAAAGCACTCGCTCATAAGGAAGAGCAAAAATTAAAAATTTATCCCCCATTATGATATCAGCTTTTGAAAAGAGCTTTGAGCTATATTAACCGATTTGCACAGGCATGTTTCAAAAGCGTGTCATCGAAATTCTACAGAAATGCACCCAAGAATAATTTATTGAGCTCTTTCAAGTGAAGACTGGTAGACGCTGCATTGACTTCACTCCATGTCACTTGTTCATTCTCTCAGGGAAGAAACAATGGGCTTTTTCCATGTGCTCCCAAGGGAGGCAAAGTTACAAGGCAAATGAAGAAAAGACCTTACATTTAATGTCTAGTACAAGTGACCAAAACATACTAAGAATAACCAGACATTTAAGGTGCGGAGTCCTCTGAGGGAAATCTATGTCCTTGCCCTTAAAGTCCATTTTTTTAAAAAGTGTAACCCAAAGCCAGAGGATTGTACAGGTAGATTTTTCTGCTGGGTTGAATTTTTTCTTATTTAATCTGCCTGTAAAGCCCTCACTTTCCATTTCTACAGCTGCTCCTTGAGGAATTTTGATGAACTGGACGGCAGAAAGCCTATCTGTATGTAAAGAAGCCGAGGTATTACGCAGTGCCTTTTGGACTCTTCCTCTGACAAGTGGTTGGCATCTGCTAGCAGCACTTCTTTTCTTGAGCTTTGTAACATTGCCAGGCTGAGAACTGAGCTTTGAAAAAGGGAGATGGAGCTGTTAACAAACGCCTTTGTTATCTCTGGAATTGATTATTGTACAGTGGTTCACAGAAGAAAAAAACTTGATGTGTATCTTGTCTCAATATTTACCAGCTCCTCCCAGGAAATATTGTGCTAAGAGAAATTCCCTGCCGTACAACAAATGTCAACTTCCCTACGATAACTGGTACAATTCACCAATTGACTGTCCTTTTCCCATCTGTGGGAACAGTATGATAAGACCCCTGGGAAAAAAATTCTTATTAAGTGCTTGGAAATCGTTTGAATTTGCTGAATGTTTAAAGGGTTTAATATCCATCCCTGCTTTTCTTTCATTGGAGAAGCATTTATTGAAGCTTTTATATGCCCAGACCTTTGCTGGGTTCTGGGAATATACTAAGAATGAACAAGGCAGAGGGGCTGTCACAGAGATTGTGACCCCTGGAAGGGAGGAAGAGGAAGGCTTTTCTAGTGTTTCCAGTACAGGATGGTGAGCCAAGGTTGGGGAGTACAGATTCTTCTTTCCAGTACAAGCACAAGAAAATGATTTTTAAGATCACAGAGGAAAAGGCAGCAGTTGGGGGTTATCTGGGAAATGGGTTGAGAATGATGACTAGGGAGTCATCTTGTTCTAAGCAAAAAGCACAGCATAGAAGAAGAGGTCACAGTTGCAAAGGGGTACAGCAAATATGAATGGGAATGTGACTTGACATCTTAGAAACCTCAGTTTTCTCTTCTAAGATGGGAAAAATGATAAAATCTTTAAGATAATACCTAGAAAAATGAGTAATTCCTATAAAACCCTATGCTTACTGTTCATGTCGTTGTAGAAGGTTAGCTAGTATCTGTGTATTCACTAAAGGTCTTGGGAAAAAATTCAAGGTCAATGTGACTCAGCTTCTTTGTGTTTTCTCCCAGTCTTGTATACCAGGCTTCCTCTCCTGCTAGCACATGGCCTGCACTGTACCTGAGAAGCTTTCTGGTGGGTACACGTAGGAAATATACGTCATTTATAAACCTATAACTGCCAGATCTTTGGCGACACATGCTGTGACTTAATTGTTTCTGTGTAGGGCCTGGCACAGGATAATTCCTCAATAATAGTGTCCTGAATGAATGAAGAGAATAGAAAATAAACCAAAACCAGAACAGACCATGGCATAATCCCACTGACTCTTGAGGCCAAGATTCAAAGAGCAGTTCATTAATGCCTCATCAAGGTCCTTACTATGGAGTGGACAACAGGAAACTGCTGCCCCAAGCCATCAAAGGCTTGAAACAGCAGGTGGCAAAAGCATTCCCCCTCCTATGTATTTTCTCTTTTGCCTTAGAGAATACACTTTGGACATTAATCTCTTCATAAACCCTGTATACAAACTGAGCTACATGATACTAAAAGCCTTAGACACTAAATACAAACCCATGTTATACTGTTATTTAAAGAATCGCATGTTTGCATGTTTTTAAATATATGTATTTAAAATATGTTAAATAGACCCAAACAGAGCAATAATCCTTGAGCCTTCACCCTTTAATCTACCATTATTATACATAATCCTTTACTCTTTTTTTAACTTTCTTTTTATTTATTCTGTGTCTTTCACATCATGCCTCCTGATCCTACCCATCTCACCCAGAGAAAAACAAAATAAAATGTAAGAGAAAAAAAAAAGGAAAAGAAAAGGGAGAGAGAGGGAAAATCTCTTCAGAATCCTTTACTCTAAATCTTGTGCTGAAAATAAATGAGACTCAGCACAGGTGTGGGAGATGTCTAGAGTACCACACTTGACTAAGTGAAGCCATTCATACCTCAACCCTCTGTGTTAACATGAAAGAGTGAATTTGAGGGCTGGAGAGATGGCTCATCCATTAAAGATAGACGATGAAACCTTTGCTAGCTTTGGGTTTGATAAATATATCCATTCTACATTCATGATGGTATTGTGTTCCATTCCCCTTTTCTGACATCTAATGGCCTCTCTTACTCCTCCATTTGTCTGTATGTCACTCTTCTTTAGGGGTTCTACTGGAGTTTGAACTCCTCCAAGGAGCCTTCCCGCATGAGCCTGGTCAGAGGGATTGTCTATTCCCTTCACTCCACCCTTTGGCCATCCTGTTTGCCTCCTGGCTTAGTGCTTTTAACATACAGTTTTCTTTCTTTTTGTACCGAAACACTCAGATCAATGATAAAAACAACAAGTTTCAGAAGTGGAAACTACCTTCTTTCAAATGGTAGCTCTGTAACTCTTGAGCTATATGTCAGTGTGAGTGTTCATTTTGGTGTGCTTTGGTTTCTCTATGTAGAAGAGGAGGAGGAAGGGAGGAGGAGGAGAGAGGGGAGGAGGGGAGGAGGGGAGGAGGAGGGAGTAGAGAAAAAAGAAGATGAGAGGACAATCCTCTCTTAGAGTTGTCTGGGAAAGAAATGAGTTAATGTGCACAAGTCACCTGTTGACTTTCAGCAGTTGTAAACTGTTTCCTTGGACCAATAGTTCCATGTGTAGAACTTGGAGTGTGAATGAGGCTGAGGCTGAGGATAGGAGGCACTGGAGTTTCACCTACCCATATACACAGGGACACTCTTCACTCACCAGAATCTTTGGACCTCCAAAGAGCAAAATTTGAAAACTGTTCACTCATTTAACTTTCTTTATGCCTTTTGTTTGTTTGTTTGTTTTTTCAAGACAGGGTTTCTCTGTGTAGCCCTGGCTGTCCTCAAACTCACTTTGTAGACCAGGCTGGCCTTGAACTTCTGCTTCTGCGTTCCAAGTGCTGGTATTAAAGGCATGTGCCATCAATGCCAGGCTTAAAAACAAAACCCCAGACAGGTGACATCTTAAGGTTCCTAAGCCAATAATTGGCAGCATGATCTGAACTTAGGCCAGCATGTTTCCTTTACACCCTAAGGCAATACCTGATGACATCCTAAGGCAATACCTGATTTTTTTTATCTCTTTTCCCTCTCCCACCTCTTCCTAGCAAAGCAATGATCTCTGTGTGCTTTGGTTTGTCTATGGAGTGTATGAATAAGACTGAGAGCAGCATGTGTGTTTATGAGGCTCCTGTTATGGCGGCAATAGAAATGCTACAGGTAATCATAATGGGAAAGAGAGGTATCCTAGGCAACACAGAGGAGAGATCATTAATTCAGGGTTGGCCAAAATATGAAAGGATAAGCAAGATATAATGCACAGATTGGGGAATTCTTGGCAAAGAGCATGGTCTAAGTAAACACCCAGGGCAGAAAATAGCATGCTATCTCCCAGGAACTGCAAACAAATTCCTTTTTCAACTGAAACACAGTGGACAAACCAGGACATGAGATGAAGCAGATGTTAGAGAAGAAGATGAGGTAATGTACTTGGGAAGGATGAAGGGAAAGGACGCATGTACTGTTCTAGAACATCTGTGGATAGGTTTTAGTTTCCGGAACAATGCATTTTAATTTGAAGTCAAGCAGGTTTACGTTTGAGGGAAAAGAACAAACAGAACCCATGTGTTTGAAGAGGCATTCAAACAGAACATCACCAAATGTAGGTTTGTATCTTTGAAAATGAGGAAAAAGGGACACTCCTCCCTGACAATAGGCCAGGCTGAAGTGCTGAGAGTCAACATAATGAAGACATTGACCAAAAACTCTGTGTATGGCTGTGGTGGAGTGCCCCTTGACAAATGGACACTTAGCTGTGATGAGGGTCACCAAATACTGTAAGCCACCTTAGAAATCCTGTGCTTCATCTCTACCTGAGAACAAATGATTCAAGTCAAAGAAGGAAAATGTTCCACAGAAGGAGAGGAAAGGCAATGGATGAGCCTCCCTCTAGCCAGATGGGGCAATCTGCAGTGGAAGATGCATGAGTCTGGTGTGTGCAGGCTCCTCCCCAGTGTGGCCCAGAGCTGGGGAACATATGCAGCTAAAGTAAGGGACCTGTGTGACTGTGACAAGAAGTCCTGGCAGCTAAAGCCTATTTATTAGTGTCTCTGCTCCTCCCCTGCTGTTATATTAATATAATGAATTGTTCACAGGTGCATCAAACGAGGTTTAGATGATCACTGGGAGCTTTGCTACCCAAACAGGCCAAATTAGCAACAGCAGATGCAGCCGCCAAACAACAGTCCCATAGCGAAAGTACAAAGCTGGAATTAATGAAGGTCGGGGCTCACATTTGGCCTTGATGGGCCCTCACAGCAGTGGGGTTTGCCCCCTGTTTAACTCTTGGTTGCCAAGAAGTAATCTCTGCTTTCACTTTGGGAAATTTGACTGAAGTAATGAGTGTTGCATCGGACACCCCCCCCCCCAACAAACACACACACAATGAGAAGAACAGTGGCTCCCTTGGGTTGGGCCTCACCGAGTGGTTGTACAGGCTTTTCCCAGAACCAACTGCTCCCAAACAAAGGGATGAATGGGGTTTGTTAGCCACCCTGTGTCATCCGTACCAGACTGTGCACCCTGCTTCAGTTTCAGCCGCTAGAACAGTGGTTTTCAACCTGTGGGCCATTACCCACTTGGGGTTGCATATCAGATATTTACATTATGATTCATAACAGCAGCAAAATAACAGTTATGAAGTAGCAATGAAATAATTTTATGGTTGGGGGTCACCTCAACCTGAGGAACTATATTAAAGGGTCACAGTATTAGAAAGGTTGAGAACCACTGCATTAGTAGGAAGGATTCCTTTTGTTTTGTTTTTTTACAATTCAGTTTGTATTCTGTATTTTTGATGCATGTGTAGCTGGAGTTTTCCTGTGTCCTGCCTGGCCTGTGGTCAGGACACATCTCTCTCACTCACCAGTCCCACAGTCGCTCAGACCCAAGTAAACACACGGAGGCTTATACTAATTAAAACTGTATGGCCTAATGACTCAGGCTTCTTGCTAGCTAGATCTTACATCTTAAATTCACCCATTTCTATAAACCTATTCCTTGCCACGTGGCTCGTGGCTTACTGGTATCTTTACATCTTGCTTCTTATGGCGGTGGCTGGCAGCATCTCCTGACTCAGCCTTCCACTTCCCAGAATTCTCCTCTCTATTTGTCCCATCTATACTTCCTACCTTGCTACTGGCCAATCAGTACTTTATTTATTAACCAATCAGAGCAACACATTCACAGCAAGCATGTACATGTACCAAATGTGTACTTGGAGCCCAAGGAAGCCAGAAGCAGGTATCAGGCTCCATGGAATTGGAGTAAGAGAAGATTATGAGCAGTCATGTAGGTGCTAGAACCAAACCCATATCCTCCGCAAGAGCAGCAAATACTCTAAACTATTGAGCCAGTTCTCCAGTCCTTGAAAGACCTATTCTTAGTGGCATCAAGTTACCACATGGTAACTCAGAGACATAGCCTTGCATTTTCTTGAGGGTGAGTGTCTTTTACTAACCCCCAAAAAGATGGCCTAAAAATGCTGGTCACCCAGCAAATACAGTCTGCCATCCTATAGCTAGCTTGTAAAGTATACATAGTGCTACAATTCCTGACTTACATATTAGAAAACTAAGCCAAAAAAAGAAAAAAAGAAAAAAAAAAGTATTTGGCCGGGCGGTGGTGGCGCACGCCTTTAATCCCAGCACTCGGGAGGCAGAGCCAGGCGGATCTCTGTGAGTTCGAGGCCAGCCTGGGCTACCAAGTGAGTCCCAGGAAAGGCGCAAAGCTACACAGAGAAACCCTGTCTCGAAAAACCAAAAAAAGAAAAAAGAAAACTAAGATTCAGAAAAATTAAGCAATGGGAGGTAAGTCTGACACACAGCAGAGCCATGACATGACCAAAGAGGAAGCAAATCCTCCCTTTGCTGCTGACTTATACATGGTGTTCATTCAACTCTGACTTCAGGAAAAAGAATGGGAAAAGGGTGGGCTTTTTGGCCTGGTAGCATTGAGAAGGGCCCTAACTCAGCAGTGGGAAGATCTAAGATTGATCTTTGTTATTAGTGTAGTGTTTTGTTTTGGGTCCCAGAGCTGAGGACAATTCTGAGTCCCCACTTCCTCTTCTGCAGAGTGAGTTTCATTGGATGGCTGATCTCTAAGCTCTCTCCTGTCTCTACAACCCAGAAGTCTTGTGGGTTTTTTTTTCCTTTGTCTCATTGTTTCTGTGAGAGAACATTAAGATGATATGAACTCCTTCTGCTTTCGAGAGTGATCTGAAAATACATATCCAACACTGTAAAAATGTTTACATACATCTTTATGTACTGTAATTACAATTCTGGACAATGCCTCAAGGAAACTGTAACAACAGACCTTCAAGAACACATGACCTGCAATGGGAGAATTAAAGCATTTACATGTAATTTACATGCATGTGAAGCCTCTTCAGGTAGAAATATGAATGTACTTTTGTAAAACAAACTAATGAAAGCACCAAGGGTACAACTGTTTGTAAACTAGAGCCCAAGTGTCAAAGCCATTTGCAGACTGGCTCAAAAGACATACAACATACAATAGTTCATTCTGGTTACAGGCTCATGCGTTGTTTAAAGAATTTACATCTTAAGGCACATCACCTTGAAGAGCAAGTAGCTCAAACATCCCCTCTACAGTTTTCATTAAAACTTTATTTTCCTGGTTATATTAGTAAAGTTCTTCATAGAGATTTTAGCAGTTAAAAAAATGCACAGAAATGAACACATTCAAATTTCCTTCCCTAGAGACCATCTATTTTCAGATTTGATTTCTATGTCAGGTCTTAGTGTCTGTTAAGAGTGAGAGTTGCTGTGTGTTTTCTTTAATTGTCAGCCATTTCTTCAGTGAAAACTGAGCAGCTTTTGGAAGCTTTGACTGATTTAAATGAGAAAATATTGAAGAAACCGAATATTAATCATGGAAAAGAGAAGAACAAACCCCTGTGATGTGGTCTCCCAGGAATTTGAAATCTGCATTGGATAAGAGCATAAGCTGACTATGCTGGTTTCTAGAATGTAGAACCAATGATTCTAGGTGGACACTTGGGGCAAAGAGATTCAAATATGAGATTGGAGTCTTCAGAGGATCTGATTGGATTTTGCTCATTGCATACACAGCATCAAACATGGCACCTTTGATGCAGTAGATGATCAAGACCTACAATATGTGCTAGTCATTTAAAAGATATGCTATGAACAATTAATTTATGCAGAGAATGGGCCAGCATCTGTCAGAGATCCTCTATAAGAAATTTCTGACTTGAGAAGACCCATATGCTGAGTCATCTTGAAGTTCTGGAACTTCCATGACCACTGGACTCCTTTGAAGATGAGGAGGGGAAAACTTTCCTCTTTATTGTGTATACAACAGGACTATGAGTGATGTCACATGGTAGAGTGGGGTCATGTTTCCACTTTTTTTTTTTTTTTTTTTCGAGACAAGGTTTCTCTACGTAGTTTTGGTGCCTGTCCTAGATCTCACTCTGTAGACCAGGATGCCTTGAACTCACAGAGATCTGCCTGGCTCTGCCTCCTGAGTGCTGGGATTAAAATCATGTGCCACCATAGCCGGGCTGTTTTCCATTTTCTTGTCCCAAGTTAGCTAACTATGACACCTTGGCATCTCTGTGCTGGAGAAACCATGGGGACTGCAGTGGTTCAGGAGCTGGCACTTCTTACCTGGCTTGACAATCATATCCTGAGTAGGGTTTTGGTTTTGTTTGTTTTGCCTCCAAACACTCTTCTCTAAACCACATTCGCAGCGTGGGCTGAGGCATCTTTCTAAACTCTGCTCTCATCATCACAATTCAATCCTCGCAGGTTCTTCCACATAGCCTAAGGAAGAAGTCCTAACTCTCTGGAATGATTAACACTCTGCAATCAAATGCTATGAGTATAGATATTGATGCTGGTAATTCCCAGGTGTGTGATCTTGGACAGCTGTATGTGTTTTAGTTTCCTCACCTATAAATGCAGGAAAATAAATACTGCAGCTTCAGGTCTATGAGAATCAATTGCACATAGCAAGCACACACCTGATAGGCTACACAGAAAGTTTGGCTGCTCCATGAGCTGATGTATTTCTTCCTTATTGTTAGTCCTAGGAAACTCTTATATACCAAATACGACCACTTAATGTGTCAAGTCTCTCGTAGACACCCAGCATGGCCTTCAGTTTTGAGCATGTTTTCCCTTCTGTTTGAAATACCTTTGGCCCTCTATCTCAGAATTATGATCCTTACACAGTTTAAACCTCATTTTGTCTCCTCTTCTTTCAGCAATTTGCTGACTTAGTTTAGAAGATGTGGCTCATCTCTATAGGAGTTGTAAGTAGCTCGTAACTCAACTTCTACAATAGCTGGGTTTGGTCCAACGTCCTGGTTGGTATTTTCGTTAATTTGACAAAATCTAGTCTCATCTGAGAAGAGGGAACCACAACTGAGGAAATACCTCTAGCCTGAGGGACATTTTCTTAATTAATGATTGATGTAGAAAAGTCAGCTCTTTATGGGTGGTGACCCCTGTGTAGCAGGTCCTGGGTTATGTAAGAAATCAGGATGAATAAGCCATGGGGAACATGCCAGTAAGCAGCATTCCTTCTGGGTCTTTGCTTCAATTCCTGAATCTAGGTTCTTGCCTTGAATTCCTGCTCTTTCCCCCCCCCAAAGATAAGAGTGCAACCTGAGCCTTGTAAAATAAGCTCTTTCTTCCCTATGGTGCTTTTGGTCATGACATTTTACCACAGGAATAGAAACCCTAACCAAGAAACTCAGGAGCTATGAGATGGAAAAGCACAGAAACCACAGCCACTGTCAGTCATGAGAGTCAGGACAACAAAAGCCTGGGCAGAGCCAGGCACACAGTAGGGTTGAGAGTCAGGCACCTGGCTAACTAGCTGATAGAAAGCTAAGACAGACTGGATGCAAGGGCAGGAGTCTGGGAGAAGCTGCCCCTAGAAGGGTCTAAGAGCTAGTAGAGTTAAAGCAATTATCTTCTGAAAGGCACAATTCCTAAAACTAATCAGTAGGATTGTGTTTTTCTTCTTTTATGCGTACAGAGAAATAACAAAGTCGTGTCTACCATAAGCAGCTATAACATTTTCATAAGATAAACTAAAAATACATACAATGCCACATAATGCATTTACATCTTGGGTTGTAATTAATGCAAATTATGCAAGATTCATATACAATGTGATTAGACTCCTCTGGCACATAATTTATGATTGAATTAACAAAGAAGCTGATTAAATGAGAAAATCGATTTCTGTCATTATCCTTTTTTGGTTATGTTTTTATTAAGACCATATCTGAGGATTCAAAAAAAATTAGATTGCAAAGTCAGGTTATGGTTCAAGAGGTTCTTTGCACTGGGCGACCTTCTTGCTGATAGCAAATCTCAGCAGCACTGTCTTCTGAGGAGACACTACAGGGCAAATTTTGGTGAACCAACAGGGGCATCCACATCTCCAAGACACCAATGTGAGGATGACTCATGCATAACCATAATAGATTTGTGTGTTCTGCTTGTGTGTGTGCCCACATATCTAAGTGTGTGTGAGTGTACACACACGTGCTCATGGAGACCAGAGATGGACATGGACAGAGAGAGGATGGGATCCTGATGATATACTAACCTCATCGATAGGTTATTACACCAAAGCACTCATAACTGAAGGGCTTTTGGGAGGATTTGCCTGTTTGGAGAAGCAGGCTGAGGGCTGCCTTTGGAAGGCATGTCTTGGTCTCCAGCTTCTTCCTTTAATTTGAGCCTGAGCAATGGAGCCAACCATGAACTGAAATCAATCTTTCCTCCTTCTGAGTTGCTTATCTCGGGTGTCTAAATAACTAAACATTCATAGACATAGAATGTAAATAATTAATAAGATTGACTGTATTCTTGGACCTAAAAGACCCTTTCTATAAACCCCAGGGTGAATATTTAGTCTTGGTTAATAAGAGATCAGACATTTGACCAAATCATCACCTTCCTAGCATTGCTGAAGGTTCCATTGGGGGTGAGGCTTCTTTTTCTACCTGGAAAGATATGGACTGAGTGAACTAGAATGTTTTGAGTTTAATTCCTGGCTCCACTACTTTCTGTCTTGGTATGATATTGATCAAAGAATTTTTTTTTCTTTGTATTGTCACTTCTTCAGCTTGTAATGGAATGATAGTGATGCGTTGTTGTGATGATCCAATGTGTCACTACATTTGTGTGTAATATTGAGAACAATGTCTGGCACATAGCAAGTGCTGAGCGAATATTAGAATTATTGTTAACCATGGGCCTTGTGACAGTTGGAAATACCTGACCCATACTTATGGGGTAGATTCAAGTCTTCAGGCAAGGCTTGCAAGTTTTATGTCCTTCACACAAGAACGGAAATGTTTGGGGTCTCCAGTTTTCCATGAGAACAATAGTGATAACAATTGATATTCTACCCATGGGAAAAGTCATGTGCTGGTATATAAGCAGGGATGACTGTAAGTGCTGCTCATGACTAGGAAGCCACTATCTGAGGATCCAGCTTTAAATCTAAATATTGAGACTAGAATCAGAGCTGTGAAAAGTTAACGGGATACCCCAACATCAGCAACATGAATATGCATCAACAAAGCCAGGGATGAGCACTGTCATCCAAGGGCATATGATCATCAGAACAAGGCAGGATGAGCCAGACATCAAAGTAAGCACCCATGGTGTCACTTAAACACTAATCAGAGGGAGGCTATTCAAGCTTGGGGGACTAGGAGCAGTCAGAGCAAGACAATAAAACCAGATAGTGGGTGAGTGTCTTTGGCTTTTCTTAAACTCTACAAAAGAACGAGGAGAACCAAGCTTTCTCAAGCACCTACCTGCTTCCTGCCCTGCTTAAATTCTAGTAGCAGGGAAGGAAGCAGAATTTTCTAGTGTTTTCTTCATGATACTAACTGGGTGACTTAAGTTGTCTCAACTCACAGAGCCTCAGCTTTCTTTTATTGAAAATCAAATAACTTTTCTGCTAATTTGGCTATCTTAGAAAACAATGCCCTGGTCCTATCTTAGAAAACAATGCCCTGGTCCTGCTGGTTCAACCACTCCAAATCTGAAACTTGAACTCCTGTGTATCTGTCAGTCTCTTGTAAGGTTCGTTAATGTGAGTCAGCCTTCCAAACCTACTTACTTCTAAGACATAACAAGATTGATTTTATGGCTCCAAGTTGGGAAAGTCAAGTATAACTTAGAAAATTTAATCCCAGGTAAGTGTCACCTCATGAGACCTAGCCAACTGCCAGCCAGTCTCTTTTTAAACAATGTCCTGGGAAAAGAAACTATCTTTCCAGTTTCTGCAGGGCTCTGTGAGGGTCACATTCAGTGGTGAATGGGCAGGGCTTTGTAAAAGAAGGCAGGGAAGGCATGGCTCCGAGGGGAGGTGCAGGGAGGAGACACAGCCTCTGGCTGCAGAATGAACCTAGTCTTCCAGAATTCCAGGGGAGGCTGGTGGCACAGAATAGCACAGGAACAGTTCACCAGACAATTCCACACCCCCAACACCGACTTCTCCCCCACTCTCCCCAAAATAAAGAAACCTCATTTTTAATATCGAATCCTCCCTGCTGGTTCTGTGAAGGCCTGGAAACAGCAGGTAACGATGTGTAAGTGACTTTGAATTAAGACTGAACTCTGTGTCCTTCGCTTCTCCCTCAAATGTGGAATGATTTTCTAAGAATTTAATTATCTAAGAACACAGCATCAAAGCTGTTAGACCCTTGTTAGTGTTAATTCAAACTTAATGTGCATGAGATTTAGAGATCTTGGATACTAGGGAAATGATTTCAATTTAAATAGCTCGCTTTGTCCTACACATCACAAAACATCTTTTAACATAGGTAATTTTTTTTAATAGAATACTGTAACCTAGGTCTTTTCTACTAAAAAAGAAACTCACTGCGGAGGACTCAGATGCTCTGTAAATCAGCGGGATGTAGTTGGAAGAACAAATATAGGCTCTAGTGCCTTAGAAACCTAAGTTAAAATCTTCGGGGTTCACCTTTTTCCAGGTGTCTGTGGGCAGAAGCTTAACTTCTTTGAATCTCAGTAAATTAACCTCTCAGCAAGGAAGACAAGCTGAAGACAGAAGGTCAGGTGGGGAGTTACAGACAAAGGAGTGTGTCTGGAAGCTGGTGGCCCTTGTGGAGCCTGGGGACTGGCATTAGCTGGCAAGGCATTCATCACAAGGCAAAGCAGATGAAAGACTTGGTGGCAGAAAGGATTAACCAAGTCCCCTGGCTTTCATGACCTGCATTTAAGTCCTAGCTAACATGCAATAAGATATGCCTTTCCTTTGGAAGATGTAACTATTTAAAAGCTTTTCATGGCGGGGACCGGAAAGGTGGCTCAGCAGTTGATAATCTTGCATTTGTAGATGACCTAAGTTCTATCCTCAGCGGTCCACACCCCTGTAACTCTAGCTCTGGGAATCCGACGCCCTCTTCTGGAATCCATGAGCCCTGCACTCATTTGCACAAGTTCACTATGAATGTACCTAAATTAAACAAATAAAAAGTTTTAAGGTGTTCTAAAAAGAAGCATGTATCACATGTGGTGACTAGCGTGTGGAACACATTGAATACAAAACATGAGGTGAGTTCTGAGACGGTAATTATCTTGAAGAATATAAAGGCATAATCTCTTCATTTCATTTTAATATGAAAACATGTTTTTAGAAAGTTGAAATTCATTATTTGAAAAGTATGAGATGAAATCATTTGTGATTACACCCACAGATGCATGTGTTTATAATGAATTGTGGATCAGTTTTTTTTTTCCCCTGTGGTTTGAAGATCCTTTGAGGAATCTGCAATAGTAAACACTGGCCCTCCCCTGAATGTCCCACATTTTACAGCCTTTGATCAATGTCATTATCATTATATCTTCATTTTCTGTGAAGTTGAAGCGTAAGAAGTCACTCCCCTTTTTATAAATAACTTTGCCTTTTAAGTGTGCCGTATTCCTGCCTACAGAGTGAAGTAGTTTAAAGTGAAATGGCCAGATGAAAACCTAGAGCTGTGGTTCCAAAGTTACTGTTTTTATTTAACAAATAAAAATGTGTATTTCTTCTCTTTAATATTCATCAGTCAATCTATAACAAAGGTCCCACCATAAGTTGCCTTATCCATTGGACAATAGCTCCCTTTGTCATACTATGCTTTCTTCCAACATTATTTTAGTTCAGAGTCTAGTGGAGCCTTTTCTTTGTCTATCTGCCATCAAAAGTTCTTCTGTGACTTTTCCTGAGGAGATATCAATAAATGTCTATTTACCTCAGATGGTAACAACAGATGCAAGAAACGCACCATGCAAGTGTAGCATTCTAAACCAGTGATTATTGGGCTTACGTAAAGAAATATGGATGAGTGGTTACGGACAGGGGCCTAGATAACTCAAAAACACCTGTGTTGTCAAACAGTTCATCCTAACATGTCTGAGCACCGATGGGAGCCATATCCCTGGAGTTCCCTGGCAGCTCTGCAAGTTTAAGAGTAATGTCTCCCCAGCGATTGTTAAACTGCCTATATGGTCTTAGGAAGGAGCCTTGTGGATCTTGTAAATTTTAGGAACTTCCTCAGCCTCCTAAGTTTTGTTTGCTTCTTTGGTTTTAACAGGCCAAAATTTGGGGGACATTGCTATGCAGCAAAAGTTTTATTTATAAAATAGTATCTCTGTTGGTTATTTATGCTATAATATGAATTTAAGGCAATGTCTTCCTGGCTATTATTTTGCCAGTTGTAATAGAGATTGCCATAAATTTAAATATCTAAACAGTTCTAGAACTGTTAAAACCAATAGATATATTAATACATGATATCAAATATGTTGTGTTTTCATTAGTTGGGTTTAGAAATATAATTAAATGACATTTAAAAAGTATTTTCTAGCCACTGGTAAGACTGGTAAATTGTCTCCTAAGGCTCTTGAATAATCCTTTATCACTTATTCACTCATTTATTAAGGTCATAAAGCAGGATACAGAGACTCCAGCTGAAGTGGCAATGTGAATCAGAGTCCCCTGTTCTCACATTTGTAGTAATGTTGTAGAACAAGCCATTTTGTGATATATTCCACATTATTTCTTACACTTATGCAGTTCCCCTTTGAAATTTGGGATAGTCACATGAGGCTGATGTGTGGCAACATGTTATAATGTAGCAGGAATAGATGTCCCTTTTCTCTTGACTCTCTGTAATAGCATCAAGACACCTAATCAGTGGGACAAAATGTTTATTGAAGACAAATTAAAATGGTTGTCACTTAGAAATGATCAAAAATCCAAGCTGGGATTTCATAATATACACAAAAGTAAGACTATGGAACAATGAGCCTAAGGTCAAACTTGGGAAGATGAATACCCAGCCATCATTTGGAGCATGAAATAGTTTTTGCGAGGTCTGGGGAGGTGAATTGGTGGTTAAATCACTTATGCAAACAAGAGGAATGGAGTTTGGATCTCCAGAACCCACATAAAGTCTGGGTTACTGAGGCAGTTTGCTTGTAATTCCAGCTTGGGAAAAATAAAGTCAGGGGATCCCAGGAGCAAGATAACTAGCCAGACTAGCTATATCAGCAAGCTCTGGGTTTGACTGAGAGACCTTGCCTCAAAGGACAAGGTAGAATAGTGATCAAGGAAGATTATCAGTGATAAAGCCAGGCCTTCACACATACATGCAATTTGTGCTTGTGCACCTATCCACACATACATGCACCCCCCACCCAAAATACAAACATCCATATACACACACATACCCATGAATTTTAAAAGACTTGGCACTAAGAAAATAACATATGTATGTGTATGCACGTGCCTCTGTGTGTGTGTGTGTGTGTGTGTGTGTGAGAGAGTGTGTGTGTGTGATGGTTGACTTGACAGCATATAGGAAATGCAGAAATAGGATGGGTCAAACTGAGCCCTTTTGTTTTTTATTTCATGCATCAGAGCCTTAAAACAAATGGGCACATGCTACTGCTTGCAGGTAAGAACAACGACTCACTCAACCATTTGTTCTTTGCTGCCTAACAGGACTGACAGTCAATAAATATTTATTGATTAATACATCTATCAGAAGAGACAGGTCTAGCAGTTATATGTGCGACATAATTCAGTACCCCAGTGTTATCAGTTACAGATTGGATTGCCTGGACTCTAACTCTGCAAGTTGCTGGAAGGACTTTTTTCATGTAAACTAGTTTATTGCCTATAGTGTTTGTGTCCCTGCTTAACCAAATTAATACCTGAATCAGGGCACACCTTGTAATGAGTTCAGAAAGTATGAGGACCAAGCACATGTTAGTTCTTATCACTGTGACTAGAAGCCCCACATAAACATTATAAGGGAGGAGACATTGTTTTGTCTCAGTTTAAGAGATTTTGGTCCATGGCCAACTGGCTCTGTTGTTTGGGGGCATGCTGAGGCACAGCAAGGTGGCAATGGGCGTGTACAGCAGATCAGTGCCACATACATGGTAGCCAGGAAGCAGGGAGAGACAGAGGAGGGACAAGAGACCCTTCAAGGCACAGCCTCCATGACCTATCTCCTCTAGCTAAGACCCATCCTCTGAAATTCCCACCATCTCCCAACAGGACCACCAGATGGGAAGCGAGCCTTCAACCCACAGGCCTGTGGGGAGCATTTCACAGTCAAGCAATACTAGAATACAATAACTCGTGTGTGCAACAATATACACCTGTCCTCAATGGCTAGTATACATAGTATGCTACCTACACTAACTACTAAATTACTGGGAAATTTAGGACTAGTGGAGAGAGCCCCAGTTAATGGAGAATACTTAATGAATGTGTTAATGGGAGGACACATGGAGTCTGGCTGAAAATCTTCATTTTGACTTTTTAATGAAGTAATAGTCTATACAGTAGGAATTCTTTGCAGTTATATTTGTTAGGAAACATTACGAACATTTTATCGACATTAAGGTGGGGTTTTGTTGTTGTCTTGCTCTTTCATTTATTTACTTATTTTATTTATTTATTTATTTATTTATTTATTTATTTATCTAAATTTCCTTGAGAATTGATGGCCTGCCTTATTAAGGAGGGTTTTGAGGAAACAAGTTAAATTGTCTATGAGTTTTTTCTACCAATGCTGCTTCATTCAGGGACTGTGGAGGAAGTTTCTGGAAATGTAAATCAATTCTGATCACTCCTCCACTAAGAGACCATCAGTGACTCCTCAGGCCACAAATGTAAAGGAGGTTTGCCTGGCAGGCTGCTAACATCTGGAGATCTTGATAAAAGATGCTGTGGCAGCACAGGCAAAGGCTAACCCAGGAGGGCCATACCATGGATTAAAATTCTTGGTTTTACCCGCAGGCCCTGGGGAGCAGGGAAATGAGTTTGAATATAGGCCTGGTCTAATCAGATTTAAGTCCCATGTTACAAAAATCATCTTATATTTTATTCTGAGAACCCGGCTTCTTATTGATCTCTCTGAAAATAAAGCCCAGTGAAGGAGCAAATTTTCCTCTTCAAAAAACCAAGGGATGGATTGGGCTAGTTATAGTGAGACTGTGGGCCCAAATAAAAGGAAGTGGCTCCATCTGTAAGGGGCAGTAGCCAGACAGCTGCCTGGAGAGTGATAAATCTTCACAAGGATTTCTCTCGTTGACAGTCCTTTGAGGATTTTAACACAGTGGCCAGTGCCACTAGAAGGGATTAAGTTGGAGAGGCCCTATCAGTAGCAAAGCAGTCCAGTGGGTCAGTGGCTCCAGGATGACCTTTGTCCCAGTGGACCCTTAGGCTCCTTCTCTTGAAACTGTGCAGGATGGTGTCTTTCCCCAGACTCCTCTAGGAAGGGGGTTTGAAGCACTTAGCAGCTAGTTCTCCTATAACACGCAAGGCACTGCTTTTGCAAAACTACTTGTTTACCTTTCTTTGCCATTATTCTGAGTAACTTTTTTTAACAGAAACATCCTTCTATGCATTTGTTGCCAGTGCCTAGAGAAGTGTGGTCTTCCAACAAAGGGCATGCAGGAAAGCCTTTGAATGTATGGACACATGAATAACAAAAATGAAGATTTTTTTTTTTAACTGGAATGAGCCATTGTTGTTCAGAGCAATGGATTCCAGGGCTGATTTTAAAAGCTTCAGTCCTGAGTGTCCTTAAGGGAAGAGTGGATAAATTCAGAGCTATATATGGGTATGTAAGGCTGGGTCTGCAGTGGGGGAACTGACTAAATGACCTTCTGGATTTCTCTAAGAATAACTAGGTTCTTGAGATGCAGTCACCAAAGGAAATAACGTGTCACACTCTAGCAATCACTATGTAGTTCATTTGTGTGTGTGTGTGTGTGTGTGTGTGTGTTATGTGTCTGTATGTGTATATATGTGAGTGAAATTGTGTGAGTGCACTTGGGCATTGGTCCTTTTTTTCCCACCTTGTTTGAGACAAGGTCTCTCTTTTCGTTTTTCCGCTGCTGTGTACATCATGCTAGCTGGCCTGTGAGTGAGCTTCCTGGAATTCTCCTGCCCTTGTCTCTGATCTCACTGCAAGGGTACTGGGATTCCAGGTGTGTCCTACAGTCCCTGGCTTTATGTGTGTTCTGAGGACTTTACCTAAGGTTTTCATGTTTGCATGGCAAACTGAGCCACCTTCACAGCCACAGCTGATTTCCTTGACAAGTATTTTATAGATGTACTGTGTAGTGGTGCATTTGGACTGAAGATGGACTACTGGGAATATGAGGACAAAACAATGATGTACACTGGCGTTCATATTGGTGAAATGGACACCGAATGGCTCACTAGGATGGTGACACCCATTCGATATTCTGATTTCCAGAATGTTGTTCTTTCTCATACAGAGAAAAGAGGAAAATATCGACTCAAGATACTCCCTTGTGTTGATAGAAATAAATGTTTCAGCTGCTCATTTTTGTTTTTGTGGATTTCTTTCCCCCCATGATCTATGTACTATGCATTAAACTAAAACCATAATTATTAGAGACTCTTCAGGTGGAGTTATCTAAGTCACAAATGAAGTGTGAAGGATCTCACTTCTGAAGGAAGTTGGCTTATTCTATGCATTTTAATATGTTTTGGGCAAATTCTTAAATGAAGAGATAATACCTGATAAACTTCTTAAATATTTGAATACTAAAAGTGAAATCATAATTAAATCAAGTAATAGAATAGTAAATGCCTGTCTAATGTGGATATTCCCTCTTGGATTCCTTGGGATGTGAATGGAACATTTTTGTTTTTATCTTCCATTTCTTGAGATTGGCTTTAATATTTATTTCATTATCAGTGAGGACCTACACATACTAACTAGTTTAATCACAATGGATGCTGATGTCTTTGGCTGGAGATAGCAGCAACCTACCCAATGGCTTTAATTAGAATGATGCAGTTGTATTTAGGGAAGATATGGTAGTAGCTGGCTGGTGTGGGAATTGTATAAACAAATGCCACTTCTCTCAGCCTGAGATGCCTGGGTGACTTTGGGGTTAGTCAGATAACCTTTCTCAATTCTGTAATCTTCATTTATAAAAGAAGGGATTTGCCTAATTTACTCTGTACTGTTTCTCTGCATATATAACCTCTAAAATGTTTAGTACCTAGGGTTTTGTAAAAAGTTCTAATTTACTACAAGTTGATGATTAATTTGAGTACCTCTGATTTCCCTTTGGTAGTAGTTTCTGGTATGAATACTGAACTGTGACTCCTCTTCCTTGAATGATCACTTCTTCATTCACTTATGATATAGTTGTTGGGGGCTGGAGATATGGCTCAGTGGTTAAGAGCATGTGTTGCTCTTACAAGGGATGTGATTTAAGTTCCCAGCACCCACCTGGTGGTTCATAACCATAATAAACTCCAGTTCCAGGTAATCTGACATTCTCTTCTGACCTACATGAGCACCAAGCATGCATATAGTACACATACATACACATAAGCAAGATACTTACATGTATATAATAAATTTCAAAACAATTTGGAGATATAATTACTAGCCAGCATTCAGAATATACAGGTGACAGACACACTGGTTTCCTAGTATTTTTCCACCCAAAATAGCTACTATGTATTCTCTTGGACTTCTGCCGGTGTCTGCACAGCTGTGTTCCTTTGCCCAGGCCTTGCTTCTTCTGGCTTTTGATAGTCTCTGCTTTTCCTTGTCTTGTGGCCATGTCACTCCATTCTCTGCCATTTCAGTTACCTTCCCCCTCCTCTTTCTGGAATCTCTGTGTGGTGTGTTTTCAGGACAATTGTGATTGTGTGATTGGATTAAGGGCCTACCTACAAAAATCCAAGATTATATTTTCATTTCCATAGGGAGACTGAGTTAGATTGGCAGACACTTACTAACTAAGGAGCATTTACACATTCCAGGAGTTAGGATATGGACATACATTCTGAGTCACCATCATTCAACCCACATAGTGACCAAACAAACAAAAATAACAACTAACCAAAAACATTCCTTTGACTTTATGGTGTCCAGAATCTTTGGGGGGGGTAGATATTTAAGTAATTACAAAATTCAGTTACATTTTATGTATAATTATAAATACATAGTTATGAATTATGGCCAGGTCTATAAAAGAAAATTACAAGGTTCTTTGAAAAATTACAACCAGGGGACTTCGTTAAAGAAAGGAGTTGGTCAGAACTCTCTGAACAAGTGATATTTAGACCAGTTGTCAATGCAGATGTGTGACTTAAGATTTTCAGAGAAGCTATTGGGAGAGGTGAGTGAGGCCATCTCAAGCAGCAGAACATCCCTCACCAAGGCCTGTGAGTGGAGGGGGGGGGGTTAGAAGTGCCTGCAGACCGCTGCCTCTGGAGTACACAGAACAAGATGGAATGTTGACTCCAAGTCAGATCATGGAGGACTTGGGAGCCTTTTTCTAAGTGATGCAAAGCTAAGGGCAAAGGGGTATCTTGGGTGTGTTTTGAACACAGTGTGTCAGGAGATAGGTTATGTCTTTTAAATCTTACTGTGACTGATATTTAGAATGTATGTTGCAGAAAAGCAGGAGAGAAATAAAAAACCACAAAGCACTATGTAGCAGATGGCCATGGGATATCAAGGGTGAAAGAAGTTACACGAAAGAAGGTTATGGACTTGAGTGATAGGTTCGAGAAAGGAATGGCCTGGCTTGGTAGGAAGCTGCTTTTAGAGAAGTATATACTAGTAAACACCCCTGGTTCCTCCTTGCACCTCAGCTTCTCTCCTTGGCTCTGCCATGCATTCCCCATGTTTCTTCATAAGCTCCAGCTGGACTACTATCAAGGCATCCTGATAGTTAGGCATTTTCATGTCCTCACATACTTTTGATTGATGTTTGCCAATGAAGACTTATGGTCACATTGACCAAATGGACTTGGACACTAGTGCTGTGGCAGATGTTACTTCCAGCTATATTTCCATTTATAAGGAGCTTAACATCTACTCTGGGAGATTACATTTGCAGAGGGGAGCCAGCCACGTAGAAAATTGCTCCAACACACAGCAAGAATCAAGACTGTAAGCAAGCAGCCACAATATAGACAAGAAGCAAAGCAAAGGAAAAGATCAGAGAGGTTTCATTTAAATTAGACTTCAGGTTTGAAAGGACTACAGTAAATGAGATCCAGGAAGGGAAATCCTGGAGGACACAGTGGGAACATAGTGTGAAGACAAGCTAGTGAAGGCAGTCACAAAAGGGCGGTGACTTGGTGCTGTTCTGTATGAGTGAACCTTCTAGAAGACGAAGTAGCAGAGCAGCAGAAGAAAACTCATTCACTGCAGGCATCTTTGTCCACCAGATTAGGGCATCAGGCTTGTGCAAGGTGATCACTCCCCCTTTCACTTCTACGGTCAATGGCATCATTAACACAATCACCATAATGGAACCTGATTCAATTTGACTCACAACTTCATTAGGTCCTTCAAAGTGCTTTTTACCAAGTTTTGGTAGAAAGTAAGAGAAACTGAATCTAACAAGGCTTAAGTGTTGAAAGGACTCTGTTGACCCAAATTATTGTTGAGGAGATGTTCCCTCTAGGCCATGACTCAGTAATACAAAAGGAATAAAATCCCTTCCCATCTCTTTGATTTGATCTCCTCCCTTCAGAGCCTAAGATGCTGCTCTTTGGGCTATATTCCTCCTTGTTAAAATTCGGAAAGAGGGTTAGGGATGTAGCTCAGTGGTAGAACACTTGTCAGCATGTTCAAGATGCTGGATTTGATCCTCAGCATGAAAAGAAATTTTTTTTTTAAGAAAAAGAAAACAATGTAGGCATTTTGTCATCTTTTCTGAGACTTATTGTGGCTGGATAAAGCTATCCTCTCTGCTGATCCTGGATCAGCCACTATGGCCATGAAGATGGAAGGTATCAACTGACACAACCTGAAAGCCTTGTGCTCCAATACAGAGCCGAGGGGGTCAGGGGACATCAGCCTCAGATATCAAATACTTCCTCACCTGGGGACTGAGATTTTTAGGCAGGATGAAATGGAGAGGGCTAGAGTAAGGTAAGGCCAGGTGAGGAGAAGGCAAACGAGTGTTCCTTGTAGAAATGATTCCTTTATTTCACAGCTGAGGAAATAGGGGGCCTCATAGTACTGATAGCTGCACAAGGATGAAATAGTTCTCTTTCTCTAAGAATGTCTCAGATGTCATGAGAAAAAAACATTAAATACACACATTGTTATGAGGTCCAGAAGATGAAAGGATGCTATATGCCCCCTGGACAGACATTATGTATTGTGTCATAGGCTGTGACCTTGCACAAGTTATTCAAGTTCTATTTTCTCCCAGGGGAAAATAGAAATAATAAAAGTTACTTCATGGGGTTGTTGAGAGGATGAGATGAAACTTTTATGCATACAGGTGACCCAATGCCTTTCTACTCATTGTGTGTCCAAACTTGCACGGTATCCAGGGAGGTAGCAAAGACATTCCATCTAAAAGATGGAATAGCCAAGGCTTAGTTATTACTTAGAAAACAAAGGTAAGTCTTGTGATTCCAAGTCTGACCCATTCCTTTTCCAGGGCACCATGTGCTTAATGAGATCCCCAGCTCTCTGTATCAATGCCTTCCAGTTAACAGGTTTTACACAGAAGGAACTACACATGCACATTATTATTAGCATAAAAATAGGTAATTATTATTTTTTCACATTGCATCATCACAGATGATCTTTATATTAGGCATTCTTTAGCAATGAATGACTGAACTATAGGGATTGCTGTTTATTCAGACAGTCATTAATTCTAAGTAAGAAATTAATTTCCTGTCACTCATGTTTCAAAGAGGAGGGTGACAACAGAGTCATAAGTAAGGGATATAATGGAATCTGGAAATTACCTAGCCCAACCTTTCAGTTCACAGATGTGGGAAAAGAAAACTAGAATGGAGAAGGTCACAGGGTTAATTAGTGGGAGAGCTGGGACTAGAACCCCTTCTCTTCACTTCTCTGCCCAAGTCTTGTCATTAAGCCATGAATGCTGATAGCTTGACTCCCATTTGCTTAGGACTCCCTGAAAGTTTAACATATGTTGAAGGTGTAAGGACAGAAAGATGCTTCATAGGATGAAGGTTCCCCAGTGAAAGTGTATTAAGCATCCTTCACAAATTCCCTTGTGCTGTATTAATTTTATCTTGATAATTTCTGCAATGTGCTTGTGGAGAAGGGGGACAGCTATCTGTCTATACTGAACGGTCTCATTTGAGTCTTGCCAATGTAAAGGTACGAACTAAAAACCTACATTAAAACAGCAAATTGCTTATGGTAACCATTGCATAATGAAGAAACACAATGAAGAATTACAGTTCAAATTACTTATCAGGTCTCTTCCATTTTCTAAGTTTTTAAAGTAGAAAATTGCACAGTATAATTACAGTAAGTTAATTTGCATTCATATTACAATTCAATGAGCAATTACATTCTTTTTATTTAAAAAAATATTTTATAAAATGTGATTTGCATCAGTATGTTTCTAGGAAGAGTGGTGACTTTTTTCCTTGTGAAGTTTTCATGCAAATTGAATGCAACTGATGTATTCCGGTATAAAACTGGGGCTGCTTGTGGGTGGATATGGGGCAGAGGAGCAGACAGCCATCTGAAGTATGACTATGTCTTCAGAGCTTATGGATTCTCCAAAGAATAATAGATACCAGGTTTTGGAAGGAAAACCTAAGATCTTATTGCTGGAGACCCCTTCTCCATTCCCTTTTACCATCTTGAATTTGAATTTCTCTATAGAATTCCTGCCAAGCCATTATCTAATCTCTATTTGATTAAGTCCTGTGCCAGGATATTCTTTGCCTTCTGATGACATCTACTTCATCACCAGGCAATGCTTTCATTTTCTGGAGGGTGGTTCCATTTTGATCTGATCATTGGTGTATTAATGTAATTTAAAGGACACATTTTACATATCCATTGCTCTCCAAGTGCCATGGATGACAGAGAATTCTTTTTTACATTGAGAGCAGAGTATTTTTTCCCTCTGGTACTTGTATTATTAGCATAAATGTCTAGGTTGGGCCATGATAAAGAAGTACACACAGCAGTTGTAAGGGCTTATTGGCTGCTCCATTTTTTTTCTTGTACCCGCTCTTCTTAATGATGTCTAAAGTAAAAGTGACATACATTGAAATGTGCAGATCTGTTTTCATAAAGGTGTTTGCTTATATAAACACTTTGTTTAAAATACCATTGAAACTTCACTGTACTCCTTTCAAGCCCATCCCTCTCCAAGGAGCCAACTGAAATCCTAATTTTTCTCATTGTAAATTTATTTTGTCTGCTCTTAGTTTTCACAAAAATGGAAACATAATAGTCTTCTCTTACACTTGGTCTTTCTCTTTCCCTCAATATGTTTTTAAGATTCATCCATGTTGCCACATATGTCTGTAAAGTACTTAATTTCTTGCACAGTCATATGCCAGTGTGTGAAGATTTTATGACTTGTTTGGCCATTCTGTATAGGATCTTTTGGATTGTTTCCAGTTTTACCTGTTGAGAACAGAGCTGCAATGTGCGCTTTAGTTTTCTTGAGTAAACACCTAGGAGAAATAAATATGTAAATACTAAAAGAGCTCATAAAGTATGTATGTGTGTAATTTGACAAAATTGGACCAGGTAATTTTCCAAAATGTAAAATCATTTATACTTTTATCAGTAATGTACAAGAGTTCTATAACTTCACCACCATTATTTAATGTCATCTGACTTTTTGAAGAGTCACTTTTACTAATTTTTTAGTGTGTGTGAATGTGTGTGTGAGTGTGTGTGTGTATACATGTATGTGTATGTTTGTCTATAGGTATATGCACCTGAGTGCAGGTGCCCATAGGGTCTAGAAGAGGGTGTCAGGTCCTCTGGAGCTGGAGTTATAGGCAGTTGTGAGCTACCTGATGTAGGCGGCGCAGGGGGGGGGGCGCGGGCGCTGAATTCTGGTCCTCTGTTGAGCCATCTTTCCAGCCCCATCATCACCCAACTTTTAGCCTGTAGTCATTTTAGTGAGTATGAAATAATGTCTCACTACGTATATGCATATGTTTCTCCCATTACTGATGTGCCTTTCCCCTACTGTGTTTATTGGTGCATTTTCTTTTGTGAAGTATCTATTTAGATCTTCTGTCCATTTTAATTAGGTTGTCTTTTTATTATTAATTACTAAGATTCTATGTTTTTCAAGATTTAAGTCCTTTGTCAGATATGCATATTGTGAATGTTTCTTTTCAGGCTTGTGGCTTACCATTTAATTTTCTTAATGTTGTCTATTAATCAACAGCTTTAAATTTTGATTAAGCCAAATTTATTATGTTATACTCAGTGATTTTTGCATCCTCTCCATGGAAACTGAACATACTTCCAAATCATGAAGACAGGGCTCGCTAGTACAGTGTTTTTTTTTAAGTGTTTCTGTGTAGCCCAGGCTGGCCTCAAACTCATCCTCCTCTTGCTGCAACATCTCACATGGTGGAACCAGACATGTGCCTCTCTGTCTGAAATCATCCAGAACCTTTACCATTTCAGCTATACCTTTTGTTCTAACATATGTTGCAAAGTGGGGTACAGCTCTTTCCTGCTTCCCCAGCTGTTCCTGCCAGATGCCTTAAAGACTGTTGTCACTTCTTTGAATTACAGTGTCTTTGGGAGGAAAACAAATCAGCAACTGAATTATGTTTGTCCATTTCTGGGTTCTCTATTCTGTTCTAGTGATTATTTATTTCATTGTCTTAATCATCCTGTTTTGATTACTACCACTTAGGACATGTCATAAAATCAGTGTAGGACAAACCCTCTAGAGCTGTTCTTCTTTCTTGAAAATATTCTGGCTTTTCTGAGTTCCTCTGCATTCTTATACACATTTCAATATTCTTAATTCCTTGAAAAAATGTATTGGAATTCTTATTGTAACTTCATTAAATGCACATTTCAATTAGAAGATCATTGATATTTTAATAATAACAATTATTCTAAACCATGAACATGGTATACATCTCTACATTCTTGAATTTGCCTTGGCTTTTTTTAAATCTGGGATGTGTAAGTTTTTGTGAACAAGCCTTATATAGCTTATGTTCATCTACTTTGAAGTATTGTATGCTGGACTATAGTAAGTTGCATTTTATCTGTGGTGTAGTAAGCATTAAGCTGAATGCTGTCTAGAAAGAACATAGCATAATATTTAGTATAGAGAATTATTTTTATTAAAGTGAAAAAACTCCTACAAGTCAAACTGTCTTAAGTAAAAGAGGAAATATATTTACAAGTTAGAAAAGTCTATGGAAGAGATGGTAGCTGTTTTTAGGTAAGGCTAATCCAAATACTCTAAGAGTCTTCTTAAGTCTCTATTTCTCAACTTCTTACCACTCTCATTCTCTTTTTGCTTCATACTTTAACATCTTTTCTCCACTGTTATACATGGGTCTAATTTCTTGCCAGGATTGAGTCCAGCACTAAGAAGAAAGTATCTTCTGCAACCACACTACCCTAGGTACACGGTACATCTCCAATTTGGTGTGGCCAAGAGATACATTTCTCTTTGTCACCTGTCTGTCCCTGGGCTGGAGGTATAATCTTCTTTATCAGTAAGAAAAAAAAAGGATCAGGTAGAGAAACGGTAAACCAATGAAATAGAATCAAGGTATTATTTTACAAGAGGGGAGAATCCCACCCCCAGCAGCAAACAGCACAAACATGCAGCCCCTTAATTACAGAAGCAACAATGTACACTTGCTGGGTTGTATGCTATGCTGAAGATTCTGCTGTTTCCATGACACACCATAGGTGCCAGACTCTCAGTCATTTCCCACTCTTTTCATCTGTCCCCGCCCCCAATACTAACATCACTTACACTCCACTTTACGGGTGAAAAAAAATTGGGAGTTTGTATTGGAGCCTAAGAGCCCTCTGATAGCCACTTAGGCTCTCTACTTTGTTTCTACTGTGCATTTAGCTATAAAGAGCAGATTGGTGGGAGAACTGCCGTCCCCACATTGCCATCCCCTGCTTTCTCCTGGAGAATGAAAGGGGTGCTATTTATAGCTGCTGGAGAGCAGAGTCAAGCTTAGTAACTCCACCATGCCACCTTTCCCTGGAGTCAGACTGGCTGGGGTCGGATGAAGAAGGCATTCTCTGTTTCATGAAGTACCATAGAAATGTTTTTAATTGTCTTTTTGACCACAGAAGAAAAGTAGCAATTGGATGCTTTACTTGTGTCTCATATGGAAAACAACATCTTGGTAAGAGGGTTAAGACATTTTTCAAAATATTTATCTTTTTAAAAAAGTGCATCCCTGCATTTCCACCCTAAATTAAATACAGCAAGCAGAGCTGTACAAGTGGTTTATGCTTGCCTCTCAAGGGTCAATTGTAGCTACCCTCAAAAAAGGACTCTGTCTTCTTTCACATAACCCTTCTTTCTCTGACTTGAAATTCTGGTCCAAAATGCCTCTCCAGTTCATTCATCTAGCACCTAATTGTGTTTCGAAATGTTCCCCCCTTTTTTTTGAATGAGGTCCATATCACCCACCCCTACTCTTTTCCCAACCTGGATTCAATACAAATGTTGATGCTCTTCTAACATCAGGCCCATCATAGTTTTAACCCCAGTGCCATTTGATGGTGTGTTTTGTGGGCGATTTTCTCTGTTCTCTGCTGAGATCTTACATTGCACCTTGTAGAGTAAGCATTGCTTTTATTGATCTTATTTTATTTTATTTTAAACAAAGTGAGACTTTTTCTTCTCAAATACAGATTTTGAGCATGACAAGAATTTCTCTAAAAGGCTTAATATAGAGGCTTAATGTACCTTCTGTATTAACCTTTGAGATTTTATTCATTCTATACTAGTATCTTTCGAGTATATGATGCCTCTGACATGCAGGGCAGGTTTTCCTACTAATCATTTTTTAAGTTATATGAATTTGGAACTTTATATGTATATTAACATTTGCATAATCTTGGCATATGTAAGTGCTACTGACCACTTAATAAATAGTAAGTATTCCAAAGCTAAGCAAATGATTCCATTTACAATAGCATAAAAAAAGAGGAGAATGTTTAGGAGGAGTAATTTTAACCAAGGAGATGAATAATTTTTACTCTGAATTCATAAGACAGCAAGTAAAACTATTAAAGATCACAAACAAAAGGAAACACAGCCCAAGTGGGAGAATTAATATCAGTGTCCCTACCTACCCAAAGTAGTCTTCAGATCCAGTACATTACTACCAAAGTTCTAGTGACATTTTTGTAAAACAAAAAATTTATCAAAAATCCTAAAATTCTATGGAACCACAAAAGACCCTGATAAACTGAAACCTAAGCCAACCATACCTGTTTTCAAAGCATATTTTAGAGATATGGTAATCAAAACAATATGATACTGTCATCAGAACTGATAGATTAGGCCAACAGAACAAACTAGAGCTAGCCTAGAGACAAATGACCACATACCAAGACTACACAGGAGAAAGGACGTGCAGTAAATGGTGCTGGGAAAACTATCCCCTTACAAGGAAGAGGAAATCAACCTCTTCTTACACTTTATACAAAACCAATTCAAATTGGATTAAAAACTTACGTGTAAGATCTGCACCACAAGAACTCTAGACCAAAACATCTGGCTAAGTCTTTTTGACATTTGGTCTTGACAATGATAAAAACAAACAACCAAACCAAACCAAACCGAACAAAATAAAAAGAATCTGATACCAAAGGCATAGGCAACAAAAGACATAAACGAAGTGGGCTGCATCCAATTTGAAAGCTTTTCCAATGCCACAGAAACCATCAGTGGCTTAGAAAGGTAGGGAAAGGCAGCTTTGAGAGTGGGAGAAACCTTTTCAGATGTTGTGTTTGATTAGTGGTTAGTACCCACGACATAAGAACTCAGAGAACTTACTTGCAAAGCATGATCAGCTTGGTCACAAGATGGCAAAGGACCCGAACATATGTTTTCCTCCACAAGAAGACATGGATGACAACAGGTGTATGAAAAGTTCCCAGATCTGAATCAAACACACAAAGATGTAGAACTGCATACCTCCTGCAATGATTGGTATATAAAAAAAAGGCAGCTTGGAACAATTATTAGTAAAGATGTGGATAAGAAAGAACCCCTCCCTGTGCATTGCTGGTGGGATTGGGAGTTGTTACACCTGTTTTGGAAAACAGTAAGGAGGTTCTTCAAAAATCGAAAGTAGAGCTCCTTTCTAGGTATGTATCTCCAGGAAAGGGACTGATTTTCTCAGAGAGATAATCTGAACTTCCTTGTTTGTTATAGCAAATTCATAATAAAATCAATGTAATGCTTGTGTTGACAGAGATATGGTTTAAGAAAATGTGGTGTGTGTGGCTTCCACAATGGAACATTATTAAGCCTTAAAAAGAAGGAAAGCCTGGCATTTGTGACAACATGGTCAATGCTCAATTTCACTATTCTACAAGAAATAAGCCATGTACAGAAAGATATACAGCATGATTTCATATACATGGAATCTAAACAAGACGAAGCCATAAAATCAGAGTAGCATGGGGGTGTTCATGAGTTACAGGGTAAGACAAATGTGGAGATTGCTGTCAAGGGTATTAACCTTTGTTATAAGTTCTGGAGGTCTTGAGTACCACAAGGTGAGGTCAGTACATTTAATAATAATCTACTATGCACTTGACATTTTTTTAGGGACTAGATCTTCAGTGAACTTATCACACATGCAAAAAAAAGTAACTATGTGAGGTAATGAATATGTTAATTATCTCAATGGTGCTAATCATTTCACAATGTGAACATATGTCAAAACATCGTATTGTGCACCTTAAATATATACACTACCGACTTGTCAACCATCCAACAATAAAGATGTAAGAAAAGACCTCCAAAATTAGAGCCCATTGCATACCATCCAACAAGACATATACTTGGAAAATTGTAGGAATAAACAGGGTTTTGAAAGTACACAATTTACAAGGGCATCACAAAGGCTCTGCATTATTTTCTTTAGGGCAGTGGTTATCACCCACAGGATTTATGACATGTGACCACAGGTCTTGTTCCCAGTCATGGGTCAGTTGTCTTAACCGACTCTCTGAGGGCTTGTCAATCACATGAGCAGGGATGACTTATGAAGCTCAGTAGCTCACCTCTTTGCCCTTCTTTGTGCAACTCATTTCACATCTCTGTCCAGTGGACTGAGCCTTTTACACAGACCTCGATGTGCAGAATGGGCCCTGCCAATGTTTGATGAATCAAAATGAACTATTTGGGAGATATTCTGGGAAGAGAACTGATGTCTCCAGGGCAGTTGTCCTTCTGCCTATATCTCATTGAAGGCTCATTGAGTGAAGTGTTCACTATCACTGGAATGCTGAAAATATAGACACACAGAGAGAGGGCCTGCCAGAGGTGAAGAAGTCCTATCAGATTTCAAAGTCCATGTTGTAAAGGTTGTATGAGAAATATCTCAAACTGCCTGTAGTGGAATAAGTAATATATACAGCTTCACTATTCTTATTACTTTGCTGTGTCTCAGAGTAGATGATGAAAGCACATTTATTGATTTTTTTCTTTATGCCATACTTAATACAAATTACACTGGTATTTTCAAAAGAACAGCAGTAAAGCCCCACACCTTATCTTTCAGATGAGCTATTTCTTGACATTTAGTGAAGTGACAAAATGTTCTTTAAGATTTCGTTCAGATTAACCAGGAAGGCCCTGAGGACTACAGTGGGCAGCTTGTGCCTATACATCACATTTTCTTCCAGGCTTGCGATAGGAACAGCTGCGGCTTGTTGCCCCCACTGGATTTCATGGGAATCTGCCCAGTTTCCATGGTGGACTTTGTCCAACACTGAAGAGAGATAGAGTTTTACATTCTATTACATTGTATGGCTTGGCCAACTCACTTTCCCAGTTCCTTCTGACGTCTGTAGCCACCATGCCAGGTAAAAACAGGAGGCAGGGGGCAGGTACAGTCGGACCTTAGATATGGGCTCTTAAAATGCATATCAACGCAATGGAAATTTCAAAGCTGTCCTTATAACCTAGAGGATTTGAGACTTTTGTGTTGGTCTTATTGTTTTGTTTTGCAGTCTCTAGAAAGTCGAACTTACGCTGCATCATCCAAGGTTTGGCCTTCTCCAGCCCTTAGAAATGACCAACACTCATGTACACTCTTCCCTATTTTCCCACGACTTCTCACATTTCTCTTTCTTTTCATGGTGTGGCATTCATAGTCCAGGGACTTGTCTTCACGGATAGTGAAAGTGAAATGTTTTCTTGATCGCAGTGGAGGAGTTCCCTAGCCAGTCTCAACTCCGCTCAGGGTGTAGAACAATAGCTGGTATCCAGCTCCTCCCACTTTCTGGAACTTTTGTAAAAGTTGGAGAGAATCCGGTGGGGACTCCGTGGTCACCCCAGGAGATTGTCAGCCACCCCAGAGTTAGATGGAACCATCAAGAATGGAACCTCTCTGCCAAACTGGGGGGCATTTTCTCTGATCAGCTCTTCTCCGTGGAGTGTATCCTGCCAATGACCTCAGGAATTTTTTCTTGTCTCTATGTAAATTGCTATCTTTTCAGAGGTGCCTGACAGCCAAGTATGCAGGGCCTCCATTTGTACAGAAGCTGTTATTATGGGATAAGTGTAATGGCTCGTGAATTTTGTGGAGGAAGGGAGGGTCTCCAGATGACTTTGTACGAACCAGCCACGGACCTATTGACTCCACAAGCAGCGCATTAGGCTAAATATTTTTAGCCCATTGACTCTAGAGGTAATAACCCTAAATGCATCATTAAATTTTCATGGGTGAGTAACAGAAGCTACCAGAAAAAAAAATCCCCCCAAAACAAGCCACCACATTAACTTTATTATCACCCAGCTGGAGGGCAGGAGTGTGGCCCCTCAAAAGAAGAGCAAACTTTAAAAGCAAGTGTTGCCTCCTCTTCCTTTGCTCTTGGGCACCCGGCTCCTAGGGGGCAGCAGGAGATTTTCGCACTACACCCTTCCACCTAGCATTCAAGCCTCTGGAGACAAGTATGCCACACTGGCCTTGACAAAGCTGAATCCAATCTCAAGGTGGAAAAATTTCCGACTAATCCAATTATTTTTTGCCACTCGGTGTTTCTGAGATCTTTGTAAGATAGGACCTGAAGAGCCTTCTTTGGCACAACAGGTTCTAATTTGCAGGACGGTCCAGGGCCCTGCATTCTAAGAATGGAGTAGGGAAAAACAAGTTAACTGGGGCCCGTGTGCCCTCAGGGGCACAGAAAGCTGCCTAGAGCTGAGGAAATCATGACAGGTGCAAGACAATATAGCCCTGGAAATGTCAATAAAAGGTGGGTGAAGCCGGCCCCGGTGGCTGGGAGAGAGCGCCCCCTTCTGTCAAGGGGCGCGGGGCAAGAAGCTCGCACAGCCTCCACTTGGCTCGGCGCCCTCTCTACTTGTGTGCAGGGAGGCTTGGCTAAAAGCAGACGCTGGAGAAACGCAGGAGTCCGGGCGGGAGCTGCGGAGGCTACTGAGGAGCGTGGTCCGCTCTCAGCGCGCCCCCCTCCGCGGAGAACGGCAGGGCGGGGACCCCAGGCTCTCGGCTCCGCTCGGTCTCCACTCCCGGGATGGAGGACGAGCGCAGGGGCTGGAGAAGCGCGACCGCAAGCCGCGGCGCCCCCGCTCGCCCGCTCGCTGGCTCTTCCTCTTCGTTGTCGCCGCGGCGACTCGGCTGAGCTATCGGAGTGCGCTCGGGCGGCGCACAGAGCGCCCCGGCGGGAGAAGGAGCCGGAGTGGACCGGCGCGGAACGCGCTGTTGGCCGGGAGCTAGCAGGTGAGCGGCGGGGCTGGCGCGGGGCGGGGGCTGCGGGAGGAGGCGGGTCTGCGCACCGCACAGGGTCCGGTCTCCTCCCCCTGCTCTGACGCGCGCCCGTGGCTTCCCGGGGAGGATGGACCCAGATCCGCGCTCACCCGGGCTTCCCCGGGCTGGAGAGCGCATCTGAGTGCGGCCGCCCGCAGGGCATGGAGAGCCGCGTTTCGGGCGGCTTCCGCAGCCGAGGAGGAGGAGGATGCTCCGGGGAGCCGAGGTGAGAGGTGCGGCGAGGGGCAGGCGACGGACCCCCGAGTTGAGTGCGCGCAGGTGGCCCGCGGGGACCCGGCTTCGGCGAGCCTGAGTGGCTCGGCTGGGGCCCGCGAACCCGGGTGTGGAGGAGGGTTTTCGGGGGCGAGTCTCTCGGGAATTTGGCCCGAGGTGCTGTGCACTGGTGACTGCCGCAGTTGTCTATCCTCTCCCACCACTTGCTTGCGAGGGGAGGCGACCCTGCGTCTCCTTCCCGGTCGGTCCCCACTTCCATCGCCCCACTTCTGAACACGCGCGATCCTCTCTTTAGGCTCGCCTACCCAAGCCCCTCGCCTGTCGCCGGACCCCCTGCACCCTCCCTCCCTCTGTCCCGGCTCTAGCCACCCCGAGGCTGCCTTCTGCCACTCTTGGACCTGCTGAGTTCTCGCTAAGCCTCCTCCCCGCCTCGCTAGTGGCGCCGGCGGGTGCGACCTCTTTCCCCACTCCGCGGAGCCCGCGTTCTCACTTCTCTACATCCCTGCAGTTCTGTGGTTCCACCTCGACCCCTGCGTTAATCGGACTCATCTCAACCAAACCAATCCTTTGCGCTGGACCGCAATCTTTCTTTGGGTCCCTCTCCCGGGTGTTCCCTGTGGCGCTCCCTCCACCATTAGGTCTTCAGGCCCTTGGTCACCCGCCACTCCCCTCGCAGCCGGCCCTCTCCTCCAACTCCGTACCCCACGGTCTGTCTCCAAAGCAAAAGCAGGATTTTCTTGCTGGGGAAACTTTGATTCCCCGTGGTTAGTCTCATAAAGGAGCCGTACGACCCGGTCTCAGCCGCCAAAGGAACCCGGGGTTAGGAGTCTTGATTTTGGGGTGGTTGTGTTGCGGCGCCAGGGAAGGTACTGGGTGAGTCTACAAAGTGCATTTCCACACCCTGCTGGTCATTGCCTCTGCTGGCTGCGTCCCACGGAGTATGCTGGTGACTCCTGGTGGGAGGGTGCGTCTTTACTGCACTTTTAAAGGCGCTTTTTCTTTTTCTTTCTTTCTCTATTTTCTTTTGGGGTGGTGCTGGTGGACCCGGCCGGGTGGGCAGGGATAGCTGCATGGCAAAGTGGTACCATTAGGCTGCTGCGTGGTCTGGTAGCCGACCCTCCGCACTGTGTTTCACTGGTTGTAAATGGGCCCCAACCCCCATCTGCATCACACAAGTCCTCATTGTTGGGGGTCTGCGGGGTATTTCCGCCTGGGCTGGGAGAGTGAAGGAATGGGGTGGGGGCGGGGAGCCTGAGGCTCTTGGCGGCGGGCGGGCGCTGGAGACGTGGAGAGCGCCGCGGCGCGGGCAAGTGCGAGCTCGGATGTGTGTTTCTGAGGCAGGGTACGTGCCCGCGTGGGTCGGTGCCTGCGTGTGCGTTTGTATGTCTGCGCACGCCTGTGTTTAGCTTCCTGAGAGAAAGAGAGCCCCGAGTGGAGAGATTGTGGAGGCCGGAGCACCATTCTCTTCCGGAGCTGGTCCGGCAGGCAGCGAGGCCTCCAGAAAGATACAATGCCAAACTCTGGCTGAGAGATCTTTGCCTTGCTTCCCACTTCTTCCCTGCTCTTCTTGAGTGGAGCTGGCGCATTAGACACACTTTCACAATGTTGATGGTTTTGAATAAAGGCCTTGTGGGGGTTCCGCTGACACTTCCGAACACTTAACATGTTTTCAAGTAATCATATAAATTAAAGGTGGCTTACATTCAGAACCTCCTAATTATCCAGTTCACGTTTGTACATTCATGTGCCAATTATGGGTCTTCGGGAAATCCATAAAATTATAAACCATCCCCACCCCCTGAATTAGCACCCATTGTTTTTATTATCTCCCAAGATGAGCAATTCTGGATGGAGCCCTGAGTTGCGCAGGCAAAAAAAAAAAAAAAAATAGAAGTACCACGGGATGAGGTGAGATGGAGTACAAACGCCCCCTTCCCATCTCATTCCCTTCCTATCCTGACAAGGCTTGGTGGCTCTTCTGGAGACTGAAAGGGATCAAAGATTTTCTTGATTTCCCATTGAGCAGGGCGACCTAATCAAAGATGTATAAAAGTCAACTTCTAAGCAATCAAATTGTCTGCTGCTGTCCTTGATTGAAACCCTAGCATTCAAATGGAGTATTGAAGAACTCTCAGAAATGGCTTTTGAAGTGCTATTGTTCTTTTCCATACACACGGGCCCTCTTAGAGGTTTAGGAAGTTCAAATGCGGTGATGTGAAAGGACAGACTTTGTAACTATTTGGCAGCGCAGGATCTGCCGCAGGAGAGACGAGACCAAAGTGGGAAATGAAAACATGTTGTTACTGTATTCCTGGGAACCAGGTGGCTCGCAAGTGAAGATGTGCTTTTTGCTCATGAACTGGGCAATTAGATCTCCCGAAATCGGACTTAAAAGATGATTTTTTTTTTTTAGTTGAGGATTCTATTTATTTATTATTTTTTGGCGGTTTTCTTAAGGTCTGAATAGGCTTGTCTGAAACATTTAATCATGTTCATTGTACTCAACAATAAAATCTGAATAAAAATTACTTATTGTTGACGAATCCCATCTCACAGGCTGTTTCACAGTATGTCTCATTTGCAAGCAACACCATTGTGTGAGGCTGCAGGGGAGAGCTTCCATCCCTTATTGTTCCTTTTTCTCCTCCCCAGAGCCCCAGAGGAAGCTGCTGCTTCTGTCCCCTTTGCCCTCCAAAGTCATTTTTCTCAAGCAGGTGGGTGTTTGGCTTTGTACGTGATCATGTACCCATCTTAAAATTGCATTTGGTGGGTTTTCAAGGCTTGGAGCCATGCTGTAGGCAGATGAAGAATCTATTTGAGGCAGCATTTCATTTTGATAATTCACTCAAGTCAAACATAAAGCAGGGAAGCACGGGTGAGGCCTTCTAGATGGCACTGTAACAGATAGCATGCATTAAAGGGTGTTGCCAGAAACTTTAAGTGTTATTTAGGACTCACTGAATCTTACCTCACTCGCTAGTCACTGGTGACAAAAGACGTTCACCACTTCAGCAATTAAGAATAAATCACGTGACTTCTCACAACTTGGCTGTCATCATCTGCAAAGCAAGGACCTTCCTTGTGGGTCTTGGATCAGTTTTAAGGGGAAACCCTCTCCTCGAGGGTTTTGGCACTTAGTAGGATTTCAAGAGAATGGTAAATTTTAGTAATAGCATGGAAATTGGGTAAGGAGTAGGGATGCCTTTTGTAATTGAAAGGCGAGGATTAGATCCAGATTTCCCTTATGATGTTTGACAAGTCATTCCTTAGAGTACCTAAAACAAGAATAACCTTCCTGAGTCCTAAATAAGGGCCCGGTACCCTTCTGAGCACTTGGCATAGGTTACCTTACTTCATCTCTCATTCTTTCAATCTCATTCTTGTTTGTTAGACAGGGAGCTGGGCACAGGCAAATCTGGCCGTTAAACTGAGATCACATAGGCGATAAGGGAACTTAAACCCATCCACTCTAGCTCCAGGGTCCACCCAACCACAGGTAGTGCTGCTCTGGATAGGGAGGGGAAATGAGCTACTTCCGGGGCCTCTGTAAACTCTCATCCTGACACAAAGCAACCATAAGACCTCTTGTGGAAGCTGACTCTAGATTTTCCCATTCTGCTTGCAGTCAACACACATGGGCGTGGCTTTACTACCAGCAAGTCGTTGGGCCTATGGTTGCACTGTGAACACTTGTGACTTTGCTAGAGCTTCTAGAAGGTACTGGTTGTTATTGGGTCATAGCTATCTACTCTGTGGAAATATTTATTAATTAGGTAATTAATCAGTAAGTAATTGATTAGGCAGTTAATTAGCAGGTGTCATTGCTACTGTCAGTGACTGCTGTTGTAAACAAATACTCATACCAAGAGGTGGGAGTCACAGGTGGTACCAATTCGGCAAGAGTGGCTGCATCACCCTGTTACAGACTTCAGCCACGCCAGCTCTGCGAGCACTGTGTTGTCTGTCCCTTAGTTTTGTTCATTCTAGGACAGTAGTACCTATTTAATAACTGTTGCAAAGGATCAGGAGAAAGTGCTTAAGACAGTGCCTAGCAGGAAATATTTACTACAACGATGAACTAGGAATATTGTCCTTCAAATGAGGTAAAATCCTCTTGGCGATGAACACACTCTCTCTTTTTGCGCCAGTTTTGCTAACCAGAGAGGTTGATTTCAAGATTTCCAGTGAACAGTTTGTTTCTTGATGTTCTTACTGGCCATGTGGCCTTATGCACATCCACTGTGTGAAAAGCAATGGTAGACGTGAACATCGTGCTGAAATTGTCACATCCCCGCCCTCTTCTGTACTTGTTCTGAGCAGAATAACTTGGCTCTCTTTGATTGAATTCTTAAGGGATAAGTCAGTTTGCCCAGTTCACAGATTGAGGCAGGACTGGGGAGACACAGGCTAGAAAAGATAACATGATTTTGCAGGTCAGAGGCACTGTTGTAGCCCAGAGTCCTTGGACTCTTCGCACAGTGCTCCTTCTATCAGGCCAGATTGCCTTCTGTACCAGGATAGAGAAGTGGCTTGAAAATATAAATAACACTTGGCGGGGAAGTTGCTGTCAGGCTAAGAGCAGGAACCAGCCAGACATTCTGTACAGAGAAAGGAGTGTGAGTAGGGAATATACATTCCTATCCATGAGCACTAGCACTGTGTTCCATCTAAGAAATGCATGTCAGGATACGAACTTGTGTAAACACAAAGCAAAACAGAGAAACCTATTATGACAGTTAATCACCTGAAATTCCCTGAGGTTGGAGAGCAAATGTTCAGGTTCCTTTTTTTTTCTGTGACATTCCCATTGTATTGTTCTTCCATTTAGTCCTCAGATATGGGGAGGTTTTGGTTCAGGAATCATAAAACTCCTTTGGCTTCTATTTCATGAAATATGCAGCATATTCTATTGGAAAGAAATTGCCAGCTTGCTTTTATTATTATTATTTTATTTTATTTGAACCTGACGTATATAACCAATCTACAATGCCAGTGGGGGATTCTCATAAAGCGCAAGGAAAACAGAAATAAAATTCTGCTGAGTAGAAGAGCTCACAGCTCAGATGATGGAAGTTTTGTGTGTAAAAGTGGGCTGCTTAGGTTAGGGATAAGAATGGGGGTGACTTCCCTAGACAGCTACAGCCGGAGCCCTGTTTACCCATTACCAGCATCGCTGACCGTCTGCGGGGAGACTTACCACACTCTTATTCTTGCATCTGTTCCAGGCTTCATTCCTGTCTCTCAATCTCTCTGTGGTCAGTCTCCTACTCTCCCAACTGGGCCATAATCTGTTGATTCACCATCCTTTAGTTTAGTCCTTTCCTCCTCCCCGTCTCTCTGCCTCTCCTGCTTTTGCTGTCCATCTTTGTTTCAGGAAGTCTTTATGTCTGGTTGTTTTTAATCTTGTAAGTGTTACAGCCGAAAACAAAGACTGACAAGTTACTGATCTGCATTGGAGCGCTGTGGTTTGAGCGTCATCCCCCAAGCTCCATGTATTGAAGTTTGGCTGAAATTGTGAGATATTTAGAGGTTGAGAACTTAAATACATATGTGGATAGTGCCTGTGGGAAGTGATTAGAATCCAGTCATTGTGATAGAGGCCTGTTGATTCCATCCTGGTGCCTTTAAAGAAGAGAGAAATACTCCTCTCCTATCTGGTGCCACTTCAGGAGTCTGGCAGCATTAGTCTGTAGCTGAAGTTTTACTGGTCCTGCCCGGCTCCCAGTCATGACAAGTCTCTCTCACCCAAGGGTCCTGTAGTTGCTCAGACACAAATAAACATACAGAGACTTATATTATTTTTAAACTATGGCCCCGGCAGGCTTCTTGCTAGCTAGCTCTTACATCTCAAATTAACCAATTTCTATAAATCTATACTTTGCCACATGACTCATGGCTTACTGGTACCTTTACATCTTGCTTCTCTTGGTGGCATCTAGCATCATCTCCTTAGCAACTCTTTCTCCTTCCTCTCTCTCTCTAGTTAGAATGTCCCACCTAACCTTATTCTGCCTCACCATTGGCCAAACAGCTTTATTTATCAACCAATCAGAGCAACACATATTCACAACATACAGAAGGACATCACCCATCATTAATCTCCAGTCAAGACCTTGAACTTGCAGAACCATAAGCCAAAACCAACCTGTTCATACTGAAACTTACTCAATCTATACTAGTAGTATTAGCAACAGAAAATCGTGAATACACAGGGCTTCTGGGCAATTAAGGAAGAAAATTCCAGTCTTATGGAGAGGTATCAGTCCTTTGTCCACTTATGTTACTGGAATACCAGCTAAGTCTGGCTCTGTGCTAGGTACTGTGAGTAGTACCAGGATGTAAAGATGCATGCAGCCTGCCATCAAAGACTGCAGCCTCATGTATGAAAGACTGCTACAGCACAAGTTGTGGTACAGAAGATATGTTTAGCCACTGAAGCTTTTGGTAGTCTTTTGGAGAATGATGAGAGCGGGGAAGCTGGCATTTCACCTGGACCTTGAAATCTGACTAGGAGCTTCTCTGGACTTAGCAGGAGTCCAGACTGAGGGAACTACATGTCGGTGTCAAGGTTTGGAGATGGGCACAAGTGGGTGCAGTTATAAAGTAGAATACGTGGTTGGAAGCGTTTACCATGGAGCGTGTTCCTAGCTGAGCTCTGGGGAACACTCATGATTCCCAAGATCTTTTCGAGTAAATCAAGAGGAAGAGTGCTCAGAGTGCAAATAAGTCCATGTTCTGAACTGTTTGGAAGGTCCCTGCTCCTAGGGAGTTATGGCATTTCCTGATTGGTGAGAGGTCCAGAGGTTCCAACACGGAAGAAAATAATTTTCCATGTTAGACAGCTTTAAGGCTATAACAAAATACCCGAGATCCAGTATACTTAAAGAGAAGGGAGGCTTACTTTGGATCAGATTATCAGATTTCAGTCTTTTTCTTTGTTTGCTGGTGTTGGGCAGGGCCTGTGGTGAAAACCACTGGTGGAACAGCTGTTCACTCCATGGTGGATGGGAAACCCAGAGGAAGAGGAAAAGGGCGGGCTACCAATATCCCCTTCAACAGCATGTGCCCAGAGATCTAACCTCTTCCCTGTGTATCCATCTCTTGGTCCTACCGCCTCCCACAATCTTCATAGGCTACCTCTCCAGCCTCTCACATGTGTGCATCTGCCAAACTCTAGCACCAAATCATCTGGTTTCAAGAGGTATCTTTCAGTCACTGATGAGGTAAATGGGAGGGGCAGGGGGGGAAGTTTTGTGGGGGAATATAAAGATTTTTAAAAAGATCTTCAATATGAAAGTAACAGGCGTGATTTGGAATATTGGTGTATCTGTTGGATAAAAGCAATGCAAGGAGGAAGGGTTAATTCGGCTTACAGTTCCAAGTAGACATAGTCCATCATTGTGGCGAGGACATGGCTACTGACAGGAAAAAGCATGGCACCAGGTAGGAGACTCACTGATCATCGGTACTCAAGGAAGCAGAGAGTGGAGAAGAACTGGGACCAGGTTACAAGGCCTGAAGACCCAGAAGTCCTCAGGATCCGCTTCCTCTCTAGCAAGGCTCAACCTCTAAATGGCTCCAAAACCTTCCCAACTAGTGCTACCCACTGAGGACCAAGTGTTCAAACCTAAGAGCCTAGGGGAGACATTTCTCCTTCAAACCACAAGAGTAGAAGAGACCGAGAACTATGCAAAGTTTAAATAACAGTATATTTTCTTTGAAACTCAGGTAGCTACCTCTCAGCTAAGGAAATGTGGTTGTACAAACACAAGTGAAGCCCCCCTTCGTCATGCTCTCTAATCTGAACATTCCACCTCCATCCTAAATTTGACTGTCACCATTCCAAATGATCTTTTAATATGCTCTTTGGAAAAAAAAAATAACCTAAAATATCCCGATGGCTTCCCTTTCACTGTCTAGATAGTTCTTAAGTAATGAAGAAAAAGTGGCTTTGTCCAATAAGTGTCCTGGAATAAGTTACATTTGTTAGTAGTAAAGAAGCATGGAATTTACTTTTAACTCTAGTGTTTGGAATATGATTGATGCTCAATAAATTCCTGCAGAATTGTAGAGAGTATGTGTAGTCTCATGCGGCTCATTAAGTTGACCAAGGTAAAAAGACTAAACTGCCCCCCCCACAACTAGATGATGCTGAAACATGTGGTCAGCAATCATAAACTTTTGTTAAACCTCTTCACTTTTGTGGTATGGGTTTGGGAGAGAAAGACAACAGTTATCTGATGTAAAGGTATTTGTCTGTGTAACTGACAACTTATAGGATCAAGAATAAGAGCTGTCTGTCCAGTCAGCTCCAGTAAAAAGCGAATAGAGTGGGACCATCCACGTCTACTCCGGGAAGATACTTTCAGTAGAGGAGGAAAGTTATAAATCATCATGCTAATTATTACTCATCCTGACACTAAATACTTGGAAGGTTTATGAGGGTTCTGTCCTTGAAGTCTTCAAGAAATAGCTCCCAGTAGCAGAGTGTTGTAGTTAGCTACTCTCCTGACAACAGGAGTATCTGTCTTAACATATGGAAGGGGCATTTTCCTGCATAAGTGCATAGGCTCCATAGAATACTAAATGCTCTTTTTATTTCTAAATATCCTCACTTACATTCATGTTACTGTATACCTATCAGCCTGTTGCATGAAGAGCAGAATACTGGCGAAGGAGGCTTAGTGGCAGAATGAAGGCCTTTTAGAGGTTCACTGGGCTTGCTTTTGGGAACAAAGCATGGCTTTTTGGGAGGCAGCAGATTAGCTTTTCCCTTGGGCCTGAAAGCTGGTTGTGTAAATAGTTTCTCGACTGTGTTTTTTTGGTGGCAAAGACATTTTTGAGGCTGATAGTTTCATCCTCGCAGATAGCAACAGATAGAAGAGCAAGAATGAACTCTGTGATGTGAATGAGTATGAATGTAAAAGAAAACACATGGGGTCTAGGGAGAGAGGATTCTGTTTGGTTATTAATCTCTGGGTTGATTGGTGACTAGTACCCATGTAGTGTCACTAATATGTATGCAGTATCACAATGACACATAGTGGTGCTTGTCTTGAATTGTGGGTCACCTTATTCTGAGCAGCTTTGTATGCCTACTCACAGAAGTCTAAATACAAACCCATCACCATTCAAAGGTACTCATGTTTAAAGTGGAAATGCACACAGGTAATCCATTTGGGGATAAAGTCCAAGATGGGCTGACCATATGCTCAGTATAGGTTCTGGTGTACGTTATTAGAGTGTCATCTCAATGAATGCAAAAGCTTGCTGTAATTTACTCCTTTAGGAAGCTGAATAGATTTATAGACCACGTAGAAGTTGGGTACTTGCCCGTCTTCGGCTTTCTAACTTCTTAATTTTAATGTAACTGAATTTATCAATCTTTCATAGTTGGCAGTTTTTATGTCCTGTTTGAGAAAGACTTTTTTTTTTCAGATCTTGATGTCATAAAGATATTCTCCTTCATTGTCTTCTAAAAGCTTTATTATTTTGCTGTATCTAAGTAGGCTCTGTTACTCCCGTGGAGTGTTGGGTGTGTGGTGTTGTGATGCGGGAATTTGATCTAATTTTTATTTAATATGAAAAAAATCACTTTTGACATTTAGATCCAGTTTCTAGACACCTTTTTTTCTGTTCTTTTCCTCAAACCAGCATTTACTATTGTGGCTTTATAATAAGCCTTCATATTTGACAATACAAATTCCCCACACTGTCCTCTCCAGAAGGGTGTCAGCTTTTCCCTTCCATCTATATTTTAAGATTTTAAATTTTCAATACTCTTGAGATTTGATTTATATAAGATTAAATTTATGGACCGAGAGTGACGACATTGTGATACTGAATCTTTGGATCTATAAATACAGTAACTGCATTAATTTAGTTATTTAATATCTTTCAGAACAGTTGATAGTTTTCTCCAGGAGGGATGCACTTTCTTGTTAGATTTATTCTACTATGCTTTATATTTTTGCTAGTGTAAACACTATCTTTAAAAATTATATTTCCTCGCTAGGTAGTAGCTTTTTATCATATGCTGCTTTCTCTGAACCAGGAGAGGAAAAAGGGCAGAGATGAGTGCAGGGTTTACCATCTACTAGGTGCTTCAGATATTTGCTTTTGGTCCCAGAACAGCCTTACGAGAATCGCTGTGGTTCTTTGTCCTCCTCCGCAGACTTACAGTACCAGGCATTTAAGATGTTGATCCCAGTGGTCAGATGGGCATTCTGAGGGAGGGCAGTCTAAGGGGTGGTAAGCTGGCTTGGCAGCGGCTCATTTTGCTCACTTGGGAGTTTTGAAAACGATCCCTTAGTTTCCCAGGTTTGTGAGGGGATAAGATACCTTTCCCTTTTGGTGAGATGTTGTGTTTATCAGCCTTCTGTCACGGTGACAAAACACCCGGAAGTAATCCACTTACAGGAGAAAAGGGTCTTTCTGGCTTACAGTTTCATAGCTTCCAGTCCATGGTCACAGTGGCGCTGCAGGGAGCACAAAGTGAAACAAAGCTGCTCACCTTCGAGGAGCCAGACATCAGAGCAAGCAAGAGTAAGAGCAGGAGACAGACGCTAATGCCATCCAGCCTTCAAAGGCAAGTCTCCGGCATCTCTTCACTCGTTGCTGTGACGGAACGCCTGGCGAAAGCAGTGTGGAGAAGGAAGGACTGTGTTGGGAGGACTGTGCTGGCTCACAGTTTGGGGGTACAGTCTGTGATGGTGAGGAAGTCATCCTCTAGGAGTGGGAGGCCACTGGTCATGTCGTATCTGTGCTCAGGAAATAGGGAGAGGTGGATTCTGGTGTTCAGTTAACTCCTCCCACCCCTTTTATTTGGTCTGGACCACAGCCCATGGCACGGTGCTGCCTTCTTCCCAAATGGGTTGGTCTCCCTCCTTGGTTAAGCCTCTCTAGAGATGCCTCCACGACACACCCAGAGTGTCATCTTCTAAGGGATTGTAAATCCATTCACGTTGACAATGGAGGTTAATCTGTACACTCAGTGTGCTGGCCTCCTCACAGCCCACTCAGCTACAAATTCCTCAGTGTTCTTTGACTGGGTTAGCACCCTCATGATCTACTCCTCTCTCAGTGTCCCACCACCCTGCTGCTTTGGGGATCCAGCCTTTAATACACAAGCATTTGGAGAACACTGTATCTAAGCCATGCAGATGCCCAGGCTGACATGAGTGTTGGGAGCGGAGGCTGGTGAGCCCGACTCGGGCTGTGCTACTGTGCTGCATTTCAGGCAGACGGTGGTGATTTCCTGCCTCCTTGAGGGGTAAGTTCTGGAAAAAAAAAAACCACACACACACAAAAACAAAAAACAAAAAAACAACCTCCCCGCCTAGGTTTTTAAAACTAGGATTTTAGCTTCTCAGATGACTGAAGTTCAGTCAGTCCTGCTGTTTAGGTGAAGAACTTCAGGTCTGGGGAGTTGAAAACAGATGTTTGAACTGGGATGGAGAACCCGGGCTCCTTGCATCCAGGCCAGCACACTTGCCAACGCTGCCTGTTGATTGAAGATTTTCAAATGGAGTATGATGGCAGTCGAGAGAAATGCTGTTGGGAGCCACGGTTCTAGGTGGAAATTGTGACATGTCATCTGTGAAGAAGGGCCAGGTGGGAGAACTGAGCGAGGTGACATCTGTCAAGCTCTCCTCCCCTTTCTTCCCTCATCTCCACTGCCCTGTGCTGTGACTTTCTCCACTTGTCCCCTGCTTTCTTAAATTTATTTATTTATTTTTGTTTGTCCCCCTTTTAGTAAGATGTTCATTTTAGGTATCTATTCCTTTCCAGAACTACCTCTTAAAACATCTGTATTCATAAAATTTCTACCCCCTCCTTTCTCCTTGCCCATTTCCCCCCGATTTTACTTTTAGCTGTTTGCTTGTGTCCCTGGGATGAAATAGGAGGTGCAGTGGTAGCTGATGAGGAGGAGTCTGCCACATAGGAAACAAGGTTAAAGGAAGGAAGAGGTGACCCCTTGGTTAACCCAGTAGATTGCTCTGTACATAGTCTGTTGTGTGTGTGGGTTCACATGAGTGAGGCCGTTTGGTGCATACCCACCGCCCTGCATGCCTCAGTGGAGAATGAGGTCTTGATTTGTTTGTGTTGCCATAAGTTAGCACGGCTGGAGGAAGAAGTGCTATGGGCAGGGTATGGGGGACTGGGCCTTCATTGTTCTCTTAATTAAAGGTCGTTAGTCTTGTCTTAGCACCCCTTTACCCAGAGTGTAGGACTCTTAGCACCCCACTTCAAGATGAATTCACCTGCCTCTCCCATTTGTCAACCTAGATGTCTCTAAAGATCAAGGATTCTCGGAGGACCCTGACTTTTATGCTCCCCTTGCTTGGATATGGAAGAGGTCCACCATTAATTCTTGTTGGGTTTGAAGTCTAGCAGAATTGTTTTTAGAGTAGAGGAAAAAAGTGTCCCATAGTAGAGTTTCCTTAGGCGTTGCCTTTGGGGACAAGGTTTTTTTCCAAGACAGGTTTTCTCTGTGTAGCTTTGTGCCTCTCCTGGAACTCACTTGGTAGCCCAGGCTGGCCTCGAACTCACAGAGATCCACCTGGCTCTGCCTCCCGAGTGCTGGGATTAAAGGCGTGTGCCACCACAAGGTTTTAGTGCCTGGTTTTGAAATGATGCCTTGTCCTTCCCTCCCTCTGTCCTTCCTTGCCTTCCCTCTATCTTTCCTTGCCTTCCCTCTGTCCTTCCTCTCTTCCCTCCTACTCATTTAATGAAAACATTACTAGTGTGTGTGGAGCTCAGAGGGCAAGTTGCAGGACTCCGTTCTGTCCCTCCACCTTACTGAGGCAGGGCCTCTCTTGCTTCTGCTGCACTGCATGCTGCAGTCCTGCATGCCTTAGTCCTGCACACTCCAGTCCTGCACACTCCAGTCCTGCACACTGCAGTCCTGCACACTGCAGTCCTGCACACCCCAGTCCTGCACACCCCAGTCCTGCACACCGCAGTCCTGCACACTCCAGTCCTGCACACCCCAGTCCTGCACACTTAATCCTGCACACTCCAGTCCTGCACACTGCAGTCCTGCACACTGCAGTCCTGCACACCCCAGTCCTGCACACCCCAGTCCTGCACACTTAATCCTGCACACTCCGGTCCTGCACACTGCAGTCCTGCACACTGCAGTCCTGCACACCCCAGTCCTGCACACCCCAGTCCTGCACACCCCAGTCCTGCACACCCCAGTCCTGCACACCCCAGTCCTGCACACTCCATCCTGCACACCCTAGTCCTGCTGGCCCTAGGCCAGCTGGTTCAGAGCTTCCATGTGCTTCTCTGGTCCTCACCTCATATTTTGCATAGGATCACTATAATTAAAGGTGTGCACCCCATATCTGGCCTTTTTGCACGGGTTCCATGGATTGAAGTCAGGTAGTCAGGCTTCAGAGGTAGTTCTTTTACACTCTGAGCCATCTTCCTGTCCCCCCTTCTCCCACATTTTCTTGGGCCAAAGGAGTGTCATGAAATCACTAGCACCTGCCAAAGGCTTCGTCCCCCGAAAGTTTCGGGTGTGATTTTGCATGGCTGATGGAGTGTGGCTTGCTCCCTATATGTCTGTCAATCATTCTGGTGGGGTGGGAAGCACTGGGGGATAGTAAAGAGGAGACTTATAGCTCCTTATCAAATCTCATAGTCATGTAAATATTTTATATGCATGATTGTTGGCTTAGCAGATTCTCTTTAGCCACTTGAAAATCCAAGTCTAAAACTCTTCCAGGCACTTTGTGTCACTATGTCTGGGTGAGAGTATCTCTCTGTGTTATCCTTGAGCACACTTTAAGCAGCAGAGATCTCCCTCACCCCATGACCATGACTGCCAAGCAGAATTTAATCATTTTAATGATTCTCTATTGGTGACAGTCTAGTTGGGATAGCCACACCAGGCAGCTTAACAGGAAAGATCTAATCCAAGAAACAAGTCACATAGGTGTTAGAAGAACTAAAAGTGTTAAACAGAAGGAAATGGCAAAGATGAGCAAGAGCAGGAAGTCAGCCAGTCTGGACCTCCAGGTACCAGGACTATGTGGCATTTCTGAGGCAGGAGGGGCTCTGAAGAGGCTGTGGGGCCAGAAGGGCAGCAGCATTGGAAGACAGCCAGAGGCAAAGCAGGCTGTGAGATGGGAGTGGGTGGCACACAGGGGTTATGCTGGACCACTGGAGGACTCAGCCACTCTGGAGATGTTTCCGCGAGACAGAATAAAACAGGGAAACATGCTGACTTTCTCTTCCCTCTTCCTGTTCCCTGTCACCCTTTTCGGTGGAATCAATCCATAGTGGCGCCCGAGAAATGTAGTGTAGCCCAACTCACTGCAACACCCAACAAAGCAGGAAAGTGGAGCAGTGGGAACCAGGAATGGATCCGGTAGAAAATGGCAAAGGGTTTTGTTCATATGCTGGGGAAAGACAGTTGCAATGCTTAACAAAACAGCTTGAGATCACGGGGTGTATGGACTTCCACAGACTTCATGGTGTCAGTTCATCAGAATGGCCTTATGTGGCTCATGATTCTGTCTCCTGCAGAAATGCTTCTGGATATTGTAGAGCTGCAGGAAGTCAGCTGAAGGAAGCACTTGGATTTGCTTAACTCCTCATTTCTCCTTTTCTCCCCAGAGCCCACTCATCCTCATGCCAGGAATGGCACTGACTCTGCCCCAGTGGCTCTGTCTTGTCATAGGTGCCTTGAGTACTGTTGTCCTGGTGAGTGTGGTGGCTGCTAGGGCACACAGGCCTGTTATAATTCCAGAACCTGAGAACCTCTAAAGACCCAACGTTTTTGAAACTCACTTAGTGGTAAGGCCTAGGCTGAGCCTGCCCTAGGGGACACAAATCAGCTAGCAATCTGTTTCTGATTTCTTTTTGTGCTACTGGCCATGCATTTTGCTTTGGAAGCAGTGAAGAATTTATTTGATTACAGGGCATCACCACAAATCTGGGTAAGGATATTACAAATAAAAGGTTAGAGCTTGTGGTGGTCTGAAAGAAAATGGCCCCCAAAGGGAGTGGCACTATTAGGAGGTGTGGCTTTGTTGGAGTAGGTGTGGCCTTGTTAGAAGAAGTGTGTCACTGTGGAGGTGGACTTTGAGGTCTTCTATGTTCAAGCTACTCCTAGTGTCACAGACCACTTCCTGTTGCCTACAAGTCAAGACATAGGACACTTGGCTATCTCTTCAGCATCATATCTGACTGCACATCACTGTATTTCCAGCCACCATGCCTCTAGCCATGATGATAATGGACTAAACCTCTGAAACTGTAAGTGAGCCACCCCAATTAAATCTTTTCCTTTATAAGAGTTGCTGTGGTTATGGTGTCTCTTCACAGCAATAGAAACCCTAAGACAGAGGTGTAGTATATGCAGAATTTCAAAAGCCCAACATAAAATTTCCCTGTAGAACCCATCACATAGCAGAGAATTGGGATAAGGTTTGTGAACTATGTCTCCAAATGATGGAAAAGGAATGACTGGAACTGTAGGTCAGTGGCATGTGGTTATGGTATAGTGGTTGAAGTATACACCAAGACCCCCTACAATCATGGACTGTCAGGGCTAGATGGACCCCTGTAGTCTGGCAGGGCAACCCACCCACTCTGTAGGTAAGGAGACTACTTAAGGAGGAGTCTGGTACACATGTAAGCTTGGGTTTCTTATGGAACTCAAACCATTGACTTACCCTTTGTGGTTTGATTGTGTTTGGTCTGATACTTTGATTATATGCATCCAGGCATTTAAGTGTTGGATGGGGTTGAAGGAAATTTTGGATACCTAGGTATTACAAATTCTAGCTTCAGTAATTTGACATTTGTGTGTTATTTCACATATCTACACATGCTCTCTCTCTCTCTCCCTGTCTTCCTCTCTCCCTCTCTCTTTTTCCTCTCTTCCTCTCCCCACTCCCCTCACTTTTTAAAAGTCTTCTCATCTGGTCTTCAGAACAGCTCTGCCTATGGACAGGGTGGGTAGTAAAGCCGTTACTATCTCATTTTACAGATGGTCAGCCTGAGACTTGACCAATAACTAGTTTGTAGCCATGGGCAAACCCTTAACTTTCCAAGTCTTAGTCAATAGTGATTGTTATGGGAGTTCGTTTGTTTGAGACAGGGTCTCATGCAGCTCAGGCTGGCACTGAATTTGATATGTAGGTGCGGATGACCTTGAACTTCTGTTTCCTCTGCCTCTACCTACCAAGTGCTGGGACTACAGCTGTGCATTGTCTTGTCTGGCTTCATGGGGACTGGACCCAGGGCTTCACTTGCATGGTTAGGCAAGCTTTCTGCCATATGCGCTCCATCCCTCGAGCTGGGTTTATTTTGTAAGTCAAAATAAATAATGTACTTAGCACCATTAGATTTGTGCCTGGTGCACACTCTGCTACCAACGATGGCTCTTCTGTTCCTTACCTTCCACCTTCAGAAACCTAGACTCAGTCACATGCAGCCACACAGCTCCTCCCTTGAGAAGGAGCTGCTTTTGTGTGCAAGAACTCAGTGCCTGAGTGATGACAGACCTCTGTGCCTTTGTAGCAGTTTGTAAAGATGACTTTGAACAGGAGGGGCTTGACTTAATGCCATATTGTGCTACATTTTTCTCTTTCTACCCCAAGAACCCAGTCCTGGTTTGTTGTGACCTAGGTGGCCTTTGTTGTTCTCACGCATTAGGAGGCAGTTTGATATTTATTTACTCCAAATCCCACTGGAGAAAGGGAACAACTACCACCCCGAACACAATTTGCCATGGAGAGCAATGTCATTTGTTGTCAGCCCACATGGGACATTGGAGGCTGTAATTCATGTTGGGGATGAATAAGAAAAGATTTTCTTCTTCTGACGTATTTTGCAAGATTCATAAAGCCATATTCTTAGGCAAAGTTTATTAATCCATAACTTACAGAAAACTCCAGAGGAAGGAGAGATGAGAGATGTTCTGTAGGTAAAGACATCAAGCATGTCACGGCCAGAATTGGATTCTGCATATATTGTTCAGTGAGCTGTCTTCTGAGCATATAACAGGTACTAAGATCATGATGACAGTTACCTAAACAAGTCATTATTTCGTTTTATATTTAAAATGGAAGGATTTGAAAGAGTGAAACATGCAATGGAAACATGCGGAGTAATCATTGTGGGTGGGATTGCAACCCTCTTCCTCCCCTAGGCTGCCCTTCAGCTATATCCATGGAAAGGCATGTATCTGGACTCTGTGCTCTGAGCTGTGTCTGCTGGGTCTCAATGATAGAGGTGATAATGATGAGGGGGAGGGACATGACTACATCATTATCCATTGTAGAAAGTAAAGATTTATATGAAGGGACTCTCTGCTTCATTATGTCATCTGTTCCCTCAGAATTTATTGAGTTGGTGCACAGTCCTGTGCACAATAGTGTGCCCTGTGGATATGACCATAGGAAAAGACTCACGCTCTCTAGCAACAAAGAGTCAAGTGGAAATAAGTCAGCTGGTGGCCCAGTACAATACAAACACCAGGGGATGAACTTTTCTGGAATCTGGAAGGGTCAGCCTCTCAGTTAAGCATTTTGAGAGTGAGTTGTTAGTGCTGGGCTCCAGGATTATCTGATGTGTGGCACAGGCTGCACTCAGCCTCTAAGTGCATACAATCTACTACAGAAGACAAGACTTTCTGGGGCAGAGGGTCCTAATGATGGCCGTGGAACACACCGTTTTGTATGGAGAATGCTGAGTGATTTGGGACAAGTGGATCATTAGTGTGTGTATGGAGCAGGGATGCAGGACTCAGGGAAAATGAGGCTGAAAGGTCAGCAGAGCCAACAGTGGTCACTAAGTCTTAGAAGTGTGATTTTGCCTTTCCAGTTCTCCTCTGGCCCCGAGTGAAACAGCAGGCTGTGGAGAAATAGTGCTGGGTTTATCTGGGTGTAATGAAGCTGTATCAGGTGTGAAGTATATTAATTGTCTTATAAACCTCTTCTGTTGTAAGAACTACAAGGATGGGTCTCCTTGAGTAAAACAGACCAGAAGAACCACTGTTCAGCTCAGCTGGTGGTTACTGTGAGGAATGTTGAACTGAGGTATGCTGAAGTAGAAAGAGTGTGTGTGTGTGTGTGTGTGTGTGTGTGTGTGTGTGTGTGTGTTCCCTCTGAAGATCAGGCTCTAAATTAAACACACAAGCAGAAATATGTTGCAGTTTTTTAGCTTATCCAGCACCTACTGGTGAATTTCTGGCCTCTTCTTCATAAGTAGTAGGTTATGACTATATATAAATTTACAAGTGGAAATTCAATCAATATACCAAAGGGGGAAAAATGGACTGTTTCTTAGTAAATGACAAAATTTTTGCAAGATAGTTCAAAGTGGTGGCAATTGGCCCTTGTTTATTTTTATTTTCTCCGTCACCTTGTTTGTTTTTTGTGATTAAACATTGCTGATACATGGTCAATGCCCGAGCAGAGCCCTTGTCCACAGTGATGCTGGCATGCTCTTGGCTGTTGGCTCAGCAGCACTGAAGTCTGTAGTCGCCTCTGCTGCAGCCACCATCATTAAGCCCCTTACGTTCTGCTCTCAAGTCATGTCCTTGCAGCATGTCAAATGAGTAGTCTAGGGCCCTAAAGACGGTGCTGCCAGGCTTCCTCATTGAAGGTTGAGACTCCCAGCCACTGAAATATGCACATTTCAATCCAGATTTGAGAACGCCAGCAACTTAGTAGTTACTGTGGAATTGAGTGAGTGTCATAAATATTTATTTATCTGTTTCATAGCTGGCATAAAAATGTTAGGATATAAAAAAGTTGTTCAGTATAAAAACAACAGGAAATTCATTGGCTATACATCTCCTGAATGCGTGTGTCTCCTCAGGTTTTCATTAGCGTCTAGCAATATACTTTGAGAAATTAGATTTGAAGCGAAGCTCTGGCGGAATATGAAAGAACCAGTGCTGTAATTAACCCGTTTTAAGCAAGGATCCAGGCACACAGCAGCCTGCTGGTAACTGTGTAAGGGCTCAAGCCAAGCTGAATGTGTTTCTCTTTTACAACTTTTAAAGATTAAACTAGTTCCATGTTAATTGAATTTGGAGAGTGTAAAGGAGCACAAAACTGGGGGAAAGGTAACTTACACCGTTTCTCCCAAGAGACAGCCTGTGGTCCACTTTTGAGTTATGGAGATACAGATATTGTGGGGCTAGATCAGCATCCACACAAGTTTAAGGTTACTGGATTTTTCTAACTTCTCTTTCTCTCCTCTGCGAAACACAAAGTTACTATCTATTCATCATCTATTTTGTTTTACTTTTGGGGGGGATTTTAAGGAATTTATTTCTTTTTCTTTTAGACTTTTTAATGCACTTGGTGGGCTAAAAGAAACCCATTTGACAAAACAGGATGCAATTCAATAGTGGCTCAAAGCAAGCATGCCAGGTAAAACATACAGAATCACCAGCTAAACCTAACTAAAACATTGAGGGATCTAGCATGTGTTGTGGCACTGGGAAGAATATCCACTGTGACCTTGTTCCAAATGATCATCACGTTCATTATTGCTTTACTTCTCCTTGTTACTCATTATCTTTCCCTCTTGTGATAGAAGGCACTGTCTAAAGGGAGGGACATGTGATCCAACCCATGTCCTACCCCAGATTTTAGGCAATAAACATTGATAGAAGGAGTACACAGAGTAGAGTGTCATTTAGATCAGTTCAGTGATTGACTGATTTGATGTTTTGATTGGTTGATTAATTGGTTGACTGATTGGTTGATTGATTTGATCCTGCTCATCTGTGTATTAGTCAGCATTCTCTAAAGAAACAGAACTGATAGAGTACACACACACACACACACACACACACACACACACACACACACACACAAAATATATATATGCTATTTATGAGAGTGACTTACAGGTTGTGGTCAGACTATTTCAACAGTGGCTATCTCCTGAAAGAAAATTCAAGAGTACAATAGTTGTTTGGTCCCTGAGGCTGGATGTCTCAGCTGCTATATGCTGACTACACATGGAATCCTGAAGAAGTAGTCTCTAACACCAGTGAAGGAATGAACTTGCCAACCATCAAGAATGAGGGCAAGCAGGCAAAAAGGAAGCACTTCCTTCTTCCATATCCTTTGTATGGGCTGCCACCAGAATTTGTGACCCAGATTGAAAGTGGTCTTCCCACCTCAAATTATTCAGCCAAGAAAAAGTCCTTACAGGTGTATCCATTATCCGAGTTTTAGTTAATTCCAGATGTTGTCAAGTTGGCAACCAAGAACTAAGACTAGTCATCACAGTCTGATTTTATTGGTTGAATGGTTTGATTGGGTAACTGGTTGATCTGATTGGTACTCTTTTTATCTTTAAAGGTCTGGTAGAGTTCAGAATTGAGTCAGGAATCTCTGGTTCCAGGCCTTTTTGTCTATGTTTTTTAAAGGATGGGGAAGACCCTTCTAATCTCATTCTTTGGTATAGGTTTCTTCAAGTGTTTATATACTTTTGGTTTAATTTTGGAGGGTGATATTATATCTAGATATGTATTTGTTTCCTCCAGGTTTTCCTGTTTATTGGAATATAGTTTTAAAAGCATTTCCTAATGTTATTCTGAACTTCATTAGTCCCCCTTTTCATTTATAATTTTATCACTTTTGGTCTTGCCTCCCTTTAGTTCTTTTGGTTAAGGCTTTATCTTTTCAAAGAACTCGTCACTTATGGATTTTCTTCATTGTTCTTTTACTTTCCATTTCAGTGATTTCTGCTCTCCTCTTTATTATTTCTTTTTATCCGATAATTTCAGGTTTGGGGGGTTTGTTTCCTTGTATCTCCACGATCTTGAAATGCATTGTTAGAAGTCTCTCTTGGCTGTTGTTTTTGTTTGTTTTTATAGGCACTCAGAGCTATGAACTTCCCTCTTAAAACTGCCTTTACTATATCATAAAAGTTCTAGAAAATTGTGTTTTCAGTTTCACTTGATTCTAAACAAATTTTAATTCCCTTCCTGATTTGTTCAGTGCCATTCAAGAGTGTACTGTTGAATTTTGTGTGTCTAGTTTCTCTTGTGATTGACTTTTAGTTTTACTCCATTTTGATTTTATAATATCTAGTAAATTATTTTAATTCTACTTTGTTAGCACTTGATGTGAAAGGCAGCCTGTCATTTACTTTGGGAAAAGCTCCATCCATGGGCTGCTAAATAGAATGTGTATTTATTAGCTTGGGTAGAATAGCCTGTTCATATCTGTTAGTCCATTTGATGTAAGACACAGTGTAATTGTGAAGTTTCTTTGCCGCAGTTTTGTTTGATGATCTTTCCATTCGCGAGAATTGGGTATTAAAGTGCCTGTTATCTAAATCTATCTGTCCCTCCATGTCCAGTAGTGCTTTATGATATTTGTTATTCCAAAAATTTGATGCCTATATATTTATAATCATTGTAATATTCTTGGTGGGGTGTATACCCTTTACTAATATGTAGCGACTTTATTTCCTTGGACTAACTTTGAAGTGTGCTTTGTTAATGGCCACTCCTCCCTGCTTCCTGCTTCCATTTTTGGGGTATATAGTATCACTCTATTGACATCTGGTCTGTTGAGTCTTTGTCAATAAGCTGTGTCTCCTGCAGACAGCCAATGGCTGGATCTTATTTTTTCATTTACTCAACTAGTTTGTGTCTTTTAATTGGACAGTTAAGACCACTAACATTTAGGGTTATCGTTGAGAGATATTTGATAATTCCTGTAAACATTTGTATTGTTTTCCTGTAGGGCTCACAAATCATTTCTTATTTTTTTCCTCTTTATTTATCCTTGAGATTTGCTAATTTGCTAAGATGGGGGTGCTTGATTCTTTCCTAAATCTCATTTATTCTTCTAGTCCTCCTATGAGATTTATTCTTTCCTGTGCTCACATGTTAGGCCATCTTCCTCCTCTGTGTAGAATCCTTTGAGTCTCTCCTGTTTTGCAGCTTGTGGTCATTCATTGCTTTAGCTTTTGATGGTCTTGGAAGGCCTTTATTTATCCATCAATTTTGAAAAACATGTTTGCTGGCTGTGATAATCTTGTTTAGCTTGTATTCACTTTGAGGGCTTGAAGTATATCATCTCATGCTTTCTAGGTTTTCAGCATGTCTTCTGAAAGATCTAATGTGATTCTGACAAGTGTGCCTTGGGAAGTAAGCTGGATTTTCCTACCACTCGCTGCTTGAATATTCTTTCTTTTTGTTGGTTTAGCATTTTATTGATGAGGTGTCAAAGTGATTTTCTCTACTCATCTCTAGTTGGGGTACTAAATGCCCCTGGCTTATGTATGCTCATACCTTTCTCTAGACCTGAAGAAGTTTCTAGTACACGTTCACTGAATTATCTTTCGGTCTTTTGTTTTTGACCTCAGTTTCCTTTTCCATGCTGTGATATTTAGGCTCTGTCTCTTCCTTCTGTCTCAGAGTCCTTGGAAGTCGTTGTCCTATTATGTTTTCTCTATTGCTGCTGTCTGAATGTCGTACTCCTCAACCTTGGGCTCACTCTCCAGTACTCTGTTCTGCTCCAGCTTGTCTGTTGATGATGTTTTCCATTTGCTTCTTGTGATTGATTGACTCTTTCATTTTCAACACTTGTGTTTGGTTATTTTCCAGAATTGTAATTTCCTTGCTGAACTTTCCCCCAGTGTTCTTGCATTTCTCGTCTGTTTTGCTAACATTCTGGTCTCCACCTCTGACTTTCTGATCCAGGTCCTGGATTGATTTCCTTACTTGACTCATCTGCTTGTTTGAATCTCCTTTGAAGTTGTTGAACATTTTGAAAGGTTAGATTTCAAATTCCTTTCCTGGCATTTCTGTTGCTTCATTATCTTGGGCTTCAGTTATTGAGGCGTTGTGGACTTTTTAGGAGTATCACCTTGGCTTGTGTTTTCACACTCTTTGCGTTATGATTTCTGCACCTCTTGGGGTGGATGTGCCTTCTAGTTTAATTTTTTTCTTTTACCCACTCTTTTGTTTTGTTTATTTATTTATTATTTAATGTGGAGCCTCTTAGTGATCTCTCCCTGGGCCTATGATCCTATCCTCTTTAGGTTGCAGAAAGAGATTGCTGTGACCAGAAGAGGAGTTTGACACCAAACCCAGTAAAAAAGCAGTGAGAAGAAATGGGTACTTGAGGATTATTAAGCTAGCTACGTATGGTGGCTCTTGCCTGTCATCCCTGCAGTCGAGAGGCTGATATGGGAATCCTGTTGTTAGTTTGAGGCCAGCCTGGGCTACATAGGGAATTCCAGGCCAGCATGGATACAAAATGAGACACCCTGTCTGCAACCAAACAAACCAGGAAATGCAGATGAAAAGGCCAGTAAAGCACAAATCTATAACTAAGAGGTCAAAAGGTTAGACAGGGGGCAAAGGAAATGAGAGGTAAGGCCAGGGAAAAATATATGAATGAATGGAAGGTAAGGAATATAGAAACAACAGAATAGGTACACAAAACAGAACAGTCGCAGATGTCATCAAGCAAGGTGAACTCTAAACCCAAACAAGTACTATTGTAAAAGCGAAAATTGGGACCAATGAAATGAAAATAAAAAAATTTGATAGAATCAGTTAATGTTTCTTCTTTACCAGGACAGATGTGCGCTCCCTTGCCTCCTGAGCTGTCTTTTGAGGTAATTCAGCTGGTGGGAGAAGAGCTGCTGGTGTCTCTGAGGCTCAGCAGCTTAGACCAGAATGGTCTGTATGCTGCACTGCTCTGGCACTCAAACAGATTAGAGTGGTGTCTGTCTCCATCCTGGGATGAACTCCTCTGCAGGCTGAACGCCTCTGCTAAGAGTTTCCCAGCCCAGCATTGGAGGCCCTCTCAGATTGTCCCTATCCTGCCAACGGTGTGTGCTCTTCTATATATGCTGAGAGGCTAAGCTTAGGAAGAACAAATTTCCCTGTCTAAGGCTCTGAGGAGACCATGCACTCACTTGTATTTACCTTTGTAGCTGGGCATGCTCATCTTTCCAGGGGTCAGGTTGCCTCTCTGCCAGCATCCCACAATCTTCCTCTGGAGTATTTGTGTCCACAGAGTTAGGGTCAGATAAGCTGTCCTGGGGCTTCCCATGTTTTCTGGGGTTATCATCACTCTCTTGGTCAGTGGAGGTGGGGGAGGCTTTGGGGTTTTGAGACATGGCTGCCTGATTTCTGTTCCCACAGAATGGTTTGACTGCAGAGTTTCTCTCAGGATCTGCTCACTCCCTGATAGGCAGCATGGGATAGCTGGAGTTGGGCCCACCACCCTGCGTAGACTTATTTCGGCTTGCAAATCTTCCATCTCCAAAGTTTAGGCTTGCTCTGTTTGCTTTTGTAGAACTTAAGCTGAGGAAAGAGGGCCAGACGTCTTGTTCATGTTCTAAGGTCAGCTGTTTGGATCATTAAACCAGACAGTGCACTTAAACATTTAACTATTGATTTAACTATTGCTTGACACATAGAAAATATTAGAAAAACTATGATTATGCAGATATATATATTTTACTTTGTGACATCCTATTATTATATCATTGCCTTTTGTTTTAAAAAAAACTACCACTCTCATATCTCTTTACAGAGCACTCTCTAGATGGCCTTTGGCAGGCATAGAGTGTTTACTTATATGCTTAGATCAGAATTTAGCCTCCCTTTGGAGATGTAAGTGGATGCTCATTCTTCAGCATCTTCATTCACTAAGATTTGGTGGCAGCTCAGTTTTCTCCAGTTGGCAGACTTGGAATAGCGAGGTGCCACCCCTTTGTCCACTGAACTTTAGGTGAGCAGGGACATGATCTGTGCTATCCAGTAGGATACCCACAAGCCACCTGTGGTTGCTGAGTATTAGAAATGTAGCTAAAATTAGGGCCTAGAGAGATGGCTCAGCAGTCAAGAGAACTGGCTGCACTTCCAGAGGTCCTGAGTTTAATTCCTAGCACCCACATGGCAGCTCACAACTGTCAATAACTATAGTCCCATGAGATCCAGTGCCCTCCTCTGGTGTGCAGATGTAGATGTACACAAACCATCCTTATACATAAATAAGTATATCTTAAAAAGAAAAATAATCTGGGTTGTGGTGGTACAGACCTTTAATCCAAGCACTCAGAAGGCTGAGGCATGTGAATCTCTGTGAGTTCAAGGCCAGCCTGGTCTACAGAGGAGTTCTAGGATAGTCAAGACTAGACAGAGAAAGCCCGTCTTGAAAAACAAACAAATAAACCAACAAAAGTAATATATCTAAAATGACAAAAAAAAGTAGAGTTATTTTTTAATTGATTTCTTGATTTTAAATTATCCAAGTGGTCATGGACTACCACTCTGACTAGCACTGGGCTTACACTGTTCCATTTCAATGACTAGAAAGGACTTGGGCAGGGACTTTGGTTTCTGGTTAGACACATCATAGAACATTTTATTTTCTGATCTTCTGATCCTTAAAATAGTCTAAAGGTCATGTGTGTTTTTGTCTTAAGATTCTTTCAGTTTGGGTGGGAAGTTGGTGGAGAGTATCTCACCTCCCTGATTTCATGATCAGTTAGAGGTACAAGTAGGTGGAACACTGTACAGAAGCCCTTCAGGTCATTAATGATAAGAATATAGCTTAGTCTGTTTTACCCTCTAGAAAGGAAGTTCTTGACATATATAACCTAATCTAGATACAGTTCAGCTATGGGTATGGCCAGTATGAATGCTTTTTCTGCTCTGTTTTCACATCCAGTTTACATTTTTGGTGTTGGTGTTGTTGGTAGATTCTCTTCAGGCAGCACCAAGAGAGCAAGCTAGGCTTGCATACTATTAACTTAACGATTCCAGAAAGAGAGGGCTTTTCCTCCTGACAGGCTGACAGAGTGGCAGAGAGTCAGATTTTCCATGTTTCCATTCCTGAGCCAGTCATGTGGTCAGGCTTGAGGAGGTAGAATCCATGCTCAAGCTCACTGGCCAGGGCAGGATCTCGGTTATCCCACCATTGGAGCCAAAGGGTAAGGTCAGCCTCCAGACTGTATGAACTGAAACTGAGAAAATAGGGTGACTCTCAAAAAAAAAAAAAAAAAATCAGGGTAGGGCATGGACCATCTGGCTGAGAGGCAGTTGCACAATTGACCAAATAAACAATTAAAGCATGCTGCATTGTGCTGTATCACATAGAAAATAGTTTTAATAATCTGACCTGTATCTTTGAAGCATTCTTGGTTCCTCCATTTCTTAAGAACATTAGCTCGTTGGGCAGGGGAAGGGAGCACGAAGAGGTGAGTAAGATTTTTTGTCCTGCAAATTGCTGTCAATTCATATAGCAGGATTGTAAAGCTTAATGGCACCATTCCTTTATCCAGAGGAAGGCTTTTGAGATGTATCTTGCAATTTCAGAGATTGGGATGTTTGGCGTCTGCTTGGTCTTGCGCTTATGTTTTTGACAGCATACTCACAAGCTAATTCCGTCCCTCCAGGGAGCACCAGCGAGTTAGCGACGTTAGTAAATTGATGCATCCATTGTGATTACTTTTCTTTATGAATAAGGCAAAAGATACATTGCCTAAGCCCCTTCATAGACGTGTGTGAATCAAAGCTGATGGGATTTGCATGTCAGACTCCAGGTAATCTCAGATTCAGGTAAAGAGTGGGCACTTCAGTCCTCTGTCAGTGTGTTGGGATTTATAGGTGTAATTAAACCATATCTATTAGTAATTACAAAAGCGGACACATGCCCTTAAACGTGACTGTAGCTTATCAGCACTTCATAAAAACATGAATCTATTTATTTAATAAGCAAAGCCTGTATGGAAGATAGTTTATTAATATTCTAATTTTCTGATTCAGCCTTTTTGAAATAAAATATGGCAACTAAAATGTTTTCCTTTGTACTTTTTTCTTGCCCAGTCTTAGGAGAGAGACTGACATCTCACAGCACCATTTATGCTCAGTTTCCTTCTAAACTTTTCAATATGAAACTAATCAGCAACTTAATATTTCCCAGCTGAAAGATGAGTTTGACCTCATAGAAATAAGCTCATTTGGGGCTCCTAAGCTCTATGATTTTGTGAAATTAGAGAGCATTTTACTTGTCTTTCTCATTTTTTAAACTTTATTGTGGTAAGGTGCTCATATATTACCAACCTTTAATGAGTCAGTCACTATTATAACTGCATAGTATCATGGGCATAGCTTGGTTTTCAGTCTTGCTTTAATTTTAACTAGATCAAAAATAGGCTATCTATATTTAAAGCCTAAATAATGGAGGGCAGTCTTAGAACATCTCCATGGTCACCTCTGCTGAGTCACCTAGGCTAGGATGAGTTTCCTGTGGGCAGATAGAGGAAATGAAGTACTCTTGCACTGTGGAGAATCCTGCAGTGGGCCGCATATACAGTTTCTACTCACGGGCCAGGTGGAGATCTGCATTAACCTTCAACTACCTACTTCACCTCTCTGGCCCTGCATATTCTCCACCAAGGAGGAATGTTTCAGATGGAAAATCTCCAAAAACCCTGACTACTGTGCCATGTTACATGCACTATGATGGCTTGGTAAACCTCGGACGTTGTGCTGGGTACCTACTAGATAACATGATGTTGCACAATTTCTTGGCCTTTCAGAAGCCTTCCCACAGCCTCCTGCCCTGAGCTCTGTCCATCTCTTAGTGTACATTACACACAGTGGAATGGTCATCCTTGCATCTCTTGTCTCTCCCACCAGGCCCTCAGCTCCTTGCACACAGGTGCCTTTCATTTGTGTCTTCCCGTATCTGAAAAGTATTTTGAATTTACACACCCAGTAAATATTTGGCAATCGCATACGTAAGCTACATTTTAGAGGTGTTACAGGGAAAGATAAAGCCAAGGGAAATACAGACACATCAAAAAGGGGGTCTCTTACATAGTCGTGGTGAAATTGCTTAGGTACTTATGCCCTATAATGCAAATTCAATAGTTTCTCTAGGAGATTGCATTTTAATGTATATGAAATGCCAAATTTTTGCAGTTGAGAGGAGAGGTAAATCATTTTTTGCATGTAATGGAATCCTTTTATGCATTTCTGATTATTCAGCACCTTATGGTAGGACTGTGCTATGTTACTTTCCATCATTGCAAAATGTGTCCTTTTTAGTGGTTAGGTCAGTACCATGTGTTTGAAAATGCATGGGGAGCCTCCACCATGCTCACTCAGGTCTTAATGTTTGCAGATTGTGTTTGCGTGGGTTCAGAAAGAGTCAGTCTACATAGCAAGGCAATGTGCACAGATCTCCCCAAATCAGTGAGGACTGTGCTGTTCTCTAGAAAATTGGGTTTGAGCTGCACCAATGTCAGTGCCCAAGACTGAATAAATCCCACTTCACAATCATACTCTGTGTGAATTGTGTAATGTGTCTAATTGGACATGGTATGATTACTTCCCATTTCTCAGTATTACTAAATGGTAGTACCAAGGACCTATAGGAAGAGAACTGTCTCAGACAGCCCAGGCTACCCTAGATAAGACAGGTCTTCCACTTGGGAAGGTTCCCCGAGAATTATATGAGATTTTGCTATTAACCAGAGCCAATGTGAAAAACTCATTGGCTTGTTTATATAAAAAAGCTTGATTCTGGCATGAAGGACTCAAACAGTCTTGTTGCAAATAGTATTAAGTGGAGGTATGCCATGTTGAGGTGGTAAAAACAGGCCTGGCTTGTACTCTTTGCCCAGGAGTTCATGGACAGATCATGTAAAATATGTGGCTATTGAGTGCCAAGCTTGCTGGGAAGGTTTCACTGGGCTACAAGAGGGAATCTATTCTTTTTGAAGATAGATTTCATTATTTATTTATATGCATGCATACATGCATATAAAGTACCTGCAGAGGCCAGAAGAGGATATCAGATCCCTGGAGCTGGAGTTACAGGCAGTTAGAAGCCACCTAATGTGGATGCTGGGAACTGAGCTCTGGTCCTCTCAAAGAGCTGTAAGCGCTCTTAACTGCTGAGCCATCTCTCTAGCCCCAGAGCCTGTTGGGTTTTTGTATTCTCTCTGTCTATAGTCTTAAAAATAAACTTGAGAAATAACGGCTTCATTTCTGATGCACTGTACATTTTTTGCATCTCTGTGTGGACACTAGTGGCTCATACTGGAGGGTGATGTGTGTGTGGACACTGGTGGCTAGTGCTGGAGGGTGATGCTCACTTAGTTGAATCCTTGGAGCTGTCACACACTAGTGCTACGACAGCATCCCAAAGGCCCCTTTCTCCTTATCTACTGGAAACTACCCATTATTTCAATTCAATAAATGATAGGCATAGGCAGGCATGAAGTCATCCCAGATCTTTATTTAGGTAGAATGGACTATTAAAATTAAACACTGTCCTTTAGAACAACTGTCATTTATAATTTGGCTTTAGCCATCACTGTCTTTAGCTTGTTGGTTCTTCGTTGCAAGGCAGGAACCCTAGAGCTATCTGAGTCCATTAAGTGCACTATGGCTCTAGTTAATGTATATTCTTTTTCTACCTTGAACATGAATGATCAGCGTCAATGAAATTCCAATAGATTTAACCCATGCTGTAGAGTTGATTGGTAATACAATCTTGGGCAAGTCAGTTTACTCCTTCCTGACTCCTTTTTCTTACACATCTAACAAACTCATGTTTTTTTTTTTCTTAAAACTTTCTAGAGTATAAAAACAGGATGATGATTTTTAGTGACCTGTGAGCTAGACTAGGGAGCTGGTAAGAGCCATTTAGTGTAGCTGCATCCTGCAGAGTCCTAGAGTTCTCTGAGTTGGCCTATCTTCTGAAGCAGATGCATATTATACAAGTAAATATGACTGTCAGTGTTCCAATTTATTTTAAAAACGATACAAGTCTAGAATCACAGGTTTGAATTAAAATTTAACTAGAGTACATTTTGAGATTAGAAAACTGTGTTATCCATCCATCATGGTATCCTTCTTATTTGATATTTATTAATATTGAGTACCTGCTATATGCTTGGTGCTAAGCACAGTGCTGAGAAAACAAAGAACTGTGAAAGGCACAGTCCTTGTCCACAAATCTCTAGTCAGGGAAAAGTTTGCACCTAACCCCACGTGCTCTCAGCTGGGATGCTCTTGTCTCTGTGGATTGGGGATGAGGTTCGTATGTAGGTAACCACCAATAGAAAAGAAGAAAAAAGTTTCTCAGCTCTAACTCCTGCAAATACCTTTCATCATTTCAAGTTTCAGCTAGAGACTGAATTGGAAGAAAACCTGTGGAAAGCCCATTTGTAAACAAAAGCCCAGCTAGGAGGCAGAGTGCATTTCTCCCAATGAAGCCCTCAGTACCAGAAGAGTACACATTCAAATCCAACCCATCCTTCAAGCCAGGGCTCAAAGAAAGGAAAGGCCACCAGAAAGTGCAGTGTAATTGGGCACCCTAGGAGGAATGGGACAAAACCGAGCAGCATTGTGAAGGCTTATTGTGGGCTGTTTCTAAGCCATGGCCATTCCCAAACCACAGACACAGCCTTTCAGAGAGGAGTGAGCAGTTCCAGGTGAACACACATTGTGACACAGAGCCTGGGCGACTCTTCCCTGGTTTGGAAATGTGGGGTGATTTTGCATCATACTTTAAGGGGAAAAAATGAATAAATTTTATTATCAATCAGATCTTTAATGAACCATTTTTGGATAAGAAGACCTGTGTGAGATGACAGTGAATATCCCGAGTACATTTCAGTGGAGCTCTTAGAAACAGGAAAAATATTCCCGTTTAAGCCACCAGTAGTCACAATCACTTGAACCATAGACTGATACACTTTGCTGCAGGTTTCAGTGGTCTCTCCTTTCCACACCATAGCCTGTTGAGCTCCTCAGGTCCATTGCCCTGCCTACTCAGGGTCTTCTTGGTCAGAACGAATGGCTCTCTCTCTCTCCAGTCCCAGTGACACCACCATTAGGTCCCACATTGAGTTATTAATGGCAAGCTTACTGCTTGCTTAAGACTTTGTGTCCAAAGCTTGGTGATCATGTCTCTTGCATCTTAGAATCCTCTCCTTCTAGAAAGGTCTCGTTCAAAGAATGAACTCAATATAAACCAACAAATACAGTAAGGGAATGTCATTCATATCTAGTATCTCTGGTGAACTCAGGCAGTTGTATGGAAGATGTTTGTTATGCTAACTATAGGGAGAGAGGGGACAATGTCTACCTACTCTGTGAAGGTATGAGCAGTGGAAGTTGAAGGTTTTGCCTCAAGAAAGTCAAAATAGCAAAACAACCAAAGGCTGGTCTTTACATAGGAGAAGGATCAGCTGATGTGACCAATGTAGTTTGTAAAGGGAGACATGTAGAGCTCTGTACTTCTCAGATAATTAAAAATATTAACAGCAAAATGGAATGCAAGGATATCTAGCACTCCTTATGCAAGAGAGGGTCTCAAAGAGGGGTCATCAATTTAAGTTGATACATTTATTGATAGTCTATAGAAAATGTCTGGTTGCCCTCATGGTGGTTGACAGGAGTCTTTGGTTCATAAAGACATTATCCATAGATTCCTGTCTCTGACCCCAAAGAGACAGTAGTAGTTCAGTTATATATAGATACATCTGCTCCTGCACTGCTCAGTGATGCCATGAGCATGGCAGGAAGTCTTTTGCCTCAGCTTCTTTTTTCTCAGACTAAACTGAGTCTTTGTGGTGATGGACAGATAGGTAAATGTTAGGCAACAGGAACTGACCGAACTAGATTATGTGCACAAGCAGCATGGTGGAGGATCAGGAAGATAAAAACGCACTGTCTCTCAAATAAATAGACAAGAGATAGAAGTGATCAAATGTTGGTATGCGGAAATGTCTCTATTGTTGAGGATGAGTGCTTGGGGCAAATTCAGAATGTGATTGCCATCTTCACATACTAGAAAACTGCTGTACAGAAATATGGAATGGGAACAAGAAACTTTCTGAGCACCACTGAAGTTATGGAGGATAGAGAAGGCAGGTTGGAGCTCAAGGAATTATCTGGGCACAAAATGGTCTCCCTTTCCAAAGTTTACAAGCTGAAAAATGTTCAGGGAAAAGGATACTGGGAAGAATCCCCAAGTTGTATTGAAGATCAGGTAAAATGAGCTCTAGGAACCATTTGTTTGTTTGTTTGTTTTGTTTGTTTTTGTTTTGTTCTTTTGTTTAGAGACAGGGTTTTTCTGTGTAACAGCCGTGGCTGTCCTGGAACTCGCTTTGTAGACTGGGTTGCCCTCGAACTCATAGAGATCAGCCAGCCTCTGCTTCCTGAGTGCTGGGATTGTGGCTTGTGCCTCATGTTTATTTGCATCATCTCATGTTTAATTGCATCATCTCAAATGACCTGACCCATATAAGAGAGCACACATAAGGGAAACAATGCCATTATATGTATTTAAAACCCACTGACTTACTGTGGTCACTGCCTTGCATGGCATCACTAGAGGAACACAGTCCTTGACTTGGTAACCAGTACTACAGTCAGGCTATATGTTAGCATGTAAGAGCATCCTAAAGATGCAGGTTCCACTCTTGTCCCCATCTTACAGATGTAGAAACTAAGGCATAGAGGGGTTAAATTGTCATGGTTATGGTCACGTAATTATAGTGTGGGAAACTTGGTGTTTGAACCAGATTTCCAACCTCATAGTCAGAACCTCTGGTCCTGCTTTCTTGTAGCCCTCACCCTATATCAGTGAAACTTCTGTTTGTAACAGATGGAGACCATTGCAAAAATCTATAACCAATCAAACTGCATAGTTGTAGAGCCCGGTCCCAGCTGATACACCTCCAACTTCCACACCTAAGGTTCAGGGATTCTTGTGGAAGATGAGGGTGGAAAGATTGTGGGAGTCAGAGGAATAGGGTGTTTGCTGTGGGATTGTGTCTCTTTGAAATGTTAGAAGCTACATCTGTGAAGTCTCAACAACATGTCTAAATGTGACCTGAACAAGGCTAACACCAATAGACACGTTAACATGGAGAAAGCGCAGAGGCCAGAACTCTAGACAAAGAACTGGCAACTAAGGGATGCTGAACGTTTGGTCCTAAAAACAGCATACACATACAAGTAATATAATATTATATATTAAAAATGCATATCTTTAATTGTTGCTTAATTTCTTTAATTGTTAATATATATCAACAATTTAAAAAATGAGGCCTTGAATTGGGAAGGGAGCAAGGGGGTATACCCAAAGAGTTTGGAGGGATGAAAGGGACGAAGAAATGATGTAATTATATTATAATCTCTAAAAATAAGATCCAGTTACACTAGCCAGCTGCCTGTTTGATGCTCAGTAGTCTCAGATGCCTGGTGGCCACTATGGTGAAACTAGTGGCCATCCCATATGCTGGTCATTTCCATTCTAGAGAGTTCACTAGAGAAGCTCTGTTGCTGCAGAATTGAGCCAGAGAGATATGGGTTCAGTCCTGGTGACGTTGTAGTTGTGAGACTTCCTTTCTGGTCCCAGTGTCTTAATCTACAAATGACAAATAGCAAACACGTTATATGCAGATCATCTGAAGGTTCAATGGGATGTCATAACAGATCAACTCTTGTCTATAAGACATCCATTCTTTCTTATTCACCTTGATAGCTCAGAGCTAGTTTGTAATGATGAAAGTAGCAAAGCTTTGCCCCTATGTGAATTACTTTGTGGGTACAACTGATAATTTAGAACTTAACATGAACATCAGTGACCATTTGCTCACTTCTGGGCAGGATAATCCCCAAACCGTCTCTCCCCCTCAACATTTAAATGAGCAGATATTTAGTAAGCAAGTTACTGAGAGTGATTGCATTCATCTAACATGTTTACAGTCTAAATAATCACCAAGTTACATTCCTAGGATAAACAAACCAAGAAAGGTTTTCTCCAATCCAGTATGTTTGGTGAATCCTGGGAGTGCAATGCACAGGTTAAATGTTCCAAAGGAATTGTGGCAGAAAAAGGATGCTCGCCATTTCTAACTTGGTGTTTTGAGCTTTTGTGGATCTGAGACCCCCTCTCTCTGCTCTTACAGAACACCCATTAAAACAGTGTTCACAGAAACCATTGTTCAACACACCGCTCAGAAAGCATGGTCAGAGGTCTATTTTCCAGAGGGATCTGCAGAGAAGGAACATTGAAAAGCAGTTTCTTCTGTACTAACCCCTAATTCTCCCATAACAAAAGAGACATGGTGCATCCAGTGTGCAGTCACTTTTGTAGTTTCTTAAGGAAAGGCTAAATCTGCAGCTAGTTCAGGACCCAACTGTAGCCTATTTTGTCAAGGCTTAAGGTTCAGTAAACAGCGATTGAGCGATCTCTTGTGTTGCAGACAGGAACAAAGGCTGTTTTTGTGCTTGGAGACTAGGGGCTAATGAAAGTGAGTTTTCATTGGAAGGCCGTTTTCCAAGCTCTCTGCCTCCAGCTGTTTGTCTGTTGGGTCTGACGTTGGTCTGACAGAAGGGGAAGGTAATTCCACCCACGTTATGGAAAAGATTGCTTTGAATAAAGCACAACCTGTGTGTGTTAGGTTTGATAACCTCGCAAGGTCTGGGGTAATAGTCTCAGCTTTGCTCCTTCGCTGTATGGCAAATGATAAAGATTGACAGGTAAACCCACTCACAGAAAGCCACCATGGAACACTGTACCCAGAGCCGCTAGTCAAAGGGGATGGCCAAAGCAGGAAGATCCTCTCACCAAAGTTTTACATTCTGGATACACATGCCTAGCAGCTTGCATGTTGCTGGCCTCACTTTCTGTTAGTCAATCATCAAGCTCAGACATTAAAGGATATTTTCTGAAAGATATGTTCTTGGTCATATGGTCTCTATTGTATCTCAACTCTGCTTTTATGACTTAAAACATAGGCATAGATGCCCTGAAAACGTGTATTCCAGGAAACTTTACTTACCGACACAAACAAACATGGAGCTAGATTTTCCTGTGAGTTAGTTTGCTGAATTCTAAACGATTTCTTAAAACAAAAACACGGTTTATTTATTTTTATGTGTAAAAGTTTTTGTTTGCATGTATTATCTATGCAACACATATGTACTTTTTGCCATCAGAGGCCAGAAGAGGGCATTGAAACTCCTGGACTGGAGTTACAGATGGTTATGAACCACCATGTAGATGCTCAACCACACCTATGCCCTTGGAAGAGAAACCAGTGCTCTTAACCATTGAACAATCTCTCTAACCTCTTGGATCTATTTCTTTGATCACAGTTCTAATCCCTGGCTCTGGGCAGTCCTGAATGCTTATATAAATCAGACTCCAATGCCAAAGAAGAACTTTGGGAAAAACTAGACTTCTTTTAATGAATCCCAGTAATAATGACTTTGCAGTGCCAGGTCATCAATGCTAATAAAAAATATCCAGACTTTACTCTGAATGCTCCTCAGCTGTCACAGCAACCCTGTGAGTTAGAGATCCCTACCATCTTCCTCCTTTGGGATTAGAAAACAGGGCCAACAAGTTAGCCTGTACAGGATCCCACAGTATGGAAATAACCTGGGTCAGTCATTTACAGTATGTATCGGAGTCAATACATGTACACCAGAAAGACAAACTTTGCACTTGTTAATTAAACCAGAATCAAACAGGAAAAAATGGTCAGACACTGAAGAGGTCTTTCATCCTGAGTGTGGAATCCAGGCCCTCTAGCATCAGGGTCTATGCTCTTCTCCTAACATGATGCTGTCCTTCAAGGAAATGTGTCTAAAAGCAAATCTTTGTGGGTCAGTGGACATCATGATTTGTGGTTTTGCAGCCATTGTTCCATTTTCATCTCCATCTACCCAGTTCCCACCTATAATTTTGTGGGGACTACAGTGATGTTCTGGATATACCTGAGTGTACTAGTCCCTCTCACAGATCAGAGCCCGAAGAGCTCTACAGCACATTGGGATTACATTTTTGCCATCCCTTCTCCCACACAATTTTAACTCGTCTGCCAGGCCCTTCAAAAATTACGTTCTCTTCACTTTTGGCAAACTTCTCTGTAAGATTCATTTCTTTTATCCCAAATATATTTGCTGAAATGTAACTGATTGGTTTAAATTTCTTGCCTGAGGATAAACTCTTAGCCAGGAGCATCTTCTTTCTCAGCGACTAGCACAATGTTCACCACGTATTTAACGTTTCTTCAACAAACAGGTTTCAAAATCAGGGAAAGTGAGAGAGAAGATCTACTGTATTTGCTTACATAGCGGTGTTCCTTTTGTTCTTTGTTAGATGACTAGGGAACTTTGTATTGATGTCTGTTGTGTGAAAACAGCCTTAAAATGTACTTGAAAGGGTCTGTTCTGGTTTGTCAGAAGACATTACAAAATTAGTGGACCCGATCTTAGCTAAACTATCTAGGCGAGCAAATGAATAATGAATGAGGATCTACATTACTCTTGGTGTAATCACTGTATTTTGCTTTCTGAAAATGCTGCTTTGGTGGCTGATGAGATGGCTCAATGATCAGACACTTGGTGTCAAGCTTGATGACCTTAGTTTGATCCCTGGGACACACATGGTGGAGAGAAGAACTGACTCCCCAAAGTTGACTTCCACAAAGAGCTGTGCCATGACACATGTACACACACACACACACACACACACACACACACACACACACACACACACACACACGCATGCACTCACGAATATATATATATATATATATATATATATATATATATATATATATATACATATTTCTTTCACATACTTATAAATTCTCCAGGAACAAGATATATAAATTTGTCTTTACCTGACACCACCATTAAAATGATCTCTGGGTTCATATCCTGTTTCCAGTCTTCTGTGTTTCCCAGAATTTTTTTTATTTTTATTTTTTAATTTATTATTTTTTTTTGCACATGATAGGTGTTTCAAGAATGTTGTTTATTAAATGAACCATACACCACGATCTTAGATGTTCTAGCTTAAATGTATTTGGAGACATCTCTTAATTCATATTTTAACATGTGTCTAGTGAGCTGAAAAAGTAGATCACAAGGACTCCAGAGTCTGCAACCTGACTCTTGTGCCTTTTGCTTATTTTCTGTGTGATGAACTGTTAAATAGAGTTTGGGGTTACTGGATTACCATCAGCACTACTGTGCTGTCACATGCTTGTGACAATGTAGACCACAGAGAACCATATGGCTCTGTCATGTCTAAGAGTATTCTGTAGCCCTCTGGCTTTTTATATTGTATTTCTTGAGTGACCCAGTGTCAAATATAGTACAGTGTTCTTCAGTACCATCCTTGTGAAAAAATGAATATTCTTGGGCCACAATTACCAATTTAGGTCTGTGTTTGACCGAATGAACTTTGTATGTAGGCAGTGAGGAGCTTGGTTCCAATCTCAGCTCTGCCCTTGGTTGGCTATGGCAAGGATCAATTCAGTTTTTCCTGAACAGCTGAAAATAAAAAGGATGGCCACTGGGAACAAGGCAGAGGGACTTAAATCACCATGGATCACACATGTAGGTCCAGAGGTTAAAAACATCTCCAATGGACAAATGACTTTTGTGACCCATGAAGCAGACAGGTTGGGGAAGAGGCAGTGGCTGCATCTGGATGAGGGCACATAGGAACCTGGCTCTTCAGGAAGCAGATTTCCTCTGTAACATCAGATGGGGCTATGGCGAGCATGGCTAGCATTGATACATAGGAAGTTGGCAGAAGAGCAAAAAATGAAATAAAATCTGGGAGGATAATGGTAGGTTGAAACGTGAGGTAAAGATGTGCATGCTGGCTCTCTTCCATTCTCTTTCTCCTAGTCTTCTTTTCTGGGGAGCAAAAAAATCACCTCTGCAGGTCCCCTTTTGGGGGAAGATCAGCAAGGAAAGGGAAAGTAATGCTGGATAAGATTATTGTCCAGAAAAAAAGGGGGGTTGTATTCTAGGGCTCTAGTTATTTATGTCATTCAATAAATTCAGGCAAATGTTTGCAGATTTTTACATTCTGTTGCTGTGGGTAGTCTTCCCGTTGGGAGAATGGTCATAGTTATTTGGGTATCTGAACAGAACCACTGGAATTGAAAGGGTACTTTTGCAAAATATTCTCAGCAGCATTATCTCATCTGCACTTTAGAGCATTCCTTTGAGGCCAGGTGCTAATATCTCCATTACTGGGAGAAATTGAGGTCCACATTAAATGATTTGCCTAAGGCCACATGGCTAATGAGTAACTGGAAAACTTGAATCCCATCAGGTCTCTTGAATCAAGCTCCATTTTTATTTTATTTTTACCATCATGGGCTTCTGGAAGAATATTGTAGCCTACATCAGAGGACCATGCAAGACCCAGACCTTTACTGTATGTAATAAGATGATTATAGGAGCTATTAAGGGCATGTTTTAAAAGTTTGCTGCATGCTAATACTTCATGGTTCACTATTGGTGAGGAAATTAATAGCATTATTTGGTTGACAGGTGACATGGGTTTGTACTCAGCCTTTCAGTTCAAGGCTTTGTGGTTTTGAGTGAATTGCTTAATATGTTAGTGTTAGCATGCGATTTATTGATGAAAAAAGGAACTAATATTATCTCAAGAGCTTGGAACTTTTCTGGTATATATTAGTTATTATTTTTATTGTTATTATCAGGCTGGTCTATGCAGAGGCATTTAAGTATACAAATGCTCTGCATAAAAGGCAGCATAAGGCTGCTTTCCTGCCAAATCCTTTGTAGTTGTGGAACAGTTTAGTGATAGTTGATTTGAGGGATAATTTTAAGTTAAAAAACAAGTGTTATTGTTCTATGAAATGGTTTCTTCCTTTCTTTCCTCCATCTGTCCATCACCTGTTTATTTGGTTGAGTAGACACTAGAAGGGTGGATGGATAAAAGATGATGAGAGCCCTTGCAATGAGTGTGGGAAGGACATTCCCAACAGAGAGAAAATCATCTTTGATGTACATGAATCCAGGATGCGTTTTCTTAGTTGCACTCAGATGGGTGCAAAGTGGTCATGCTGCTGTTACCCCCAGTGAAGCTTGGATGGGGCCAAGTTGTGGCATGGAGACACAGTGGTACGCAGGGCCAGATTCTGAGGTGCCTCGGGTGCCATATTGGAGCATGTTGCTTTTTTTTTTTTTTCCTCAAACTATTGGGGAGCCAATGGAACTCTGCAAGCAGGGGAATTAATTGATCAAATTTGCTTTTTGGAATCAGTCTAGAGTAGCGGGTGTGAAGGGCAGATGGAAATTGACAAGGAATAAGTCAGGAATGTGAGTTTAGGGGAGTAGCAGAGAAATAATTAGGACCAGAGCCAAGATAGTGACAACAGGAACGGCAGAGTTGTGTGGGATTGGGGGTGTGTAGAACAGGATTCCAGTTATGCTCTCATTTAAACTAGCAGGGGAATTGAGGCATGAAGTTTTGGATCTCTCATAGTGTAAAAGGGAATGTCTTTGAAACTTCTTTTTCTATAATAAATAACATGAAGTAGTTTTACAGGCCTTGAATGGAGCAAGTAAGAGAAGGTTGTGGGAGGGAGTGGAATTCTGTGAACATGAGTGATTTGGCATCATAGAAAAGGAAAGTATGAACCAATGGATAAATAGGAGAAGAACTGGAAAGGGGAGGAACCATGGGAATAGGATGGGATTGAGATGGGATGCTAATTTCCCCCAAGGCCCGGATCTCAGTACACAGAGAAGAGGGAAAAGATGTGATGTGTCTCTGTGGCTACTTTCCAAGACAGACAGACTCACAGAGAGACCACAGGCCAATAGAGAGTGGAACTTGAGTAGCAGAAGGTTAAAGGACATATGAGAGAGAAGGGGACACAGTGCTTGGACATAGCTCACAAGCCATCTATGGAGGTTAAGGAGAGTAAGGTGAGTTCAATGGAATCTTGAGACTTTGATGTGATCACATCAGTATGGGACAGAGGATCCCACACAGGAACGTGAAGCATAAATAGCCTAAAATGCCAAAGGCCTGTGCACCTTTTGGGGAAGGAAGAGCCAGCTGTGATTTTAGCACTGGGAACAAAGCTGTCTCAGATGATGGAATGTTCTGTGAGAGTAGGGACTGGAGAGCCATGGAAGAATCATATAAGGATGGGGATCTAGTTTAACAAGCATTGGCTGGATGCCTGAAATGAAAAGGAATCTTTGCTGAACGATGTATGTTCTTATGTTTATTTATGTGGAAGGAGAAATAATCACATTTAGAGTACCCATGTCCCATGTGGAATAATGTGTGAGGGAAGATGTATACAAGGAGAGAGACCTTACCTGCATGAGGAGGAAGGTAGTAGTTTGGGAGAGGGTGGGCACGGGGATGAAGTCCATCTTTGAAAACTTAATTCAGAATAACTAAATGTTGTAGAAGAACTGGCCAGTAGACCATGGGCTCAAGTCAAAGACGTCCAGTTTCAAACACGTTTCCTTTTTATGTGTGGGGCTGGGGCTGGGGCCCAAGTAGCAAATGCTGTACAATTGGGCCCCAAATCAACCTTCGCATCTGTCACTCAAACTTACAGTGGAATGAATCGGTACAGCTTCCTGTGGATCATCATTGCTGTGATGATCAAAGAGCTCGTGTGTTGTGATTTGGCACTAAGGCGTTTTATCACTGAATGCAAAAGGGGTGAAGTTCAAAATCAAAGGTGGACCAGTGACTATTTCTTCTGGTTGTTTTGGGGGAAAAAATCTGACCTTGCTAGTAAGGCTTACTTCCTCTTCCTTTTCTTCATCCCTCTCCACTCTTCACCGCTTCTCTAACTGGCTCCTTCCCCTGTCCTTCCTCTTCCTGCTTCCACTTTCCTCTTCCTTCTTCCTCTCCTACCCCTTTTCTTCCCCCTCCCCTTCAATCCTTCTCTTCCCTAATCTGCTCCTTACTTCCCCTCCTACCCTCTACTCCCTCATAGCTGTCAACTTCCACGATCTAGTCAGGTACTAACTCTGTCCACATATCTTCTTATTCCTTATAGTGACTTACAGAGGGAAGAACATTGAATCTAGTTTCTACTTGAGGAAGCAGGCTTGGAGAGAATGAACAACCCAACGTCCCTCTCAGCTAGTGAGTGGAGAAGCTGGATTCAGACCCTTTGCTGTCTAGATCCAAAGCCTTGCTTCCAGTCTTAAGTTGAGAGTGGCGAGCTGGATATATTTAGAAATAGGGCTGACGAATGATCCCGTTCCACTGCCATGAGTCCTGTTATTGGTTCCACTTGCCTCATCACCACTAACAGGGCTAATGGGAAGCTCTGGGCAGGCTTCTTGACTAATAGAGGCGATGTGATTGGAAGGCAGCCTCCAAGCGTGCCCCTGAAGGACAGTAGGGCAGAATCACGCCACAGCTTCATGCTGCCGGAACATTAGGTCTTAATGTAAAGATGTTAAACTAGTAGCCATTCTTTCATTCCATTCCCTATTTGAGACATCTGGTGCAGAAACATGCTTTGGTGGGAGAGGGCAATATATATTAAATAGGCACTTATATACTGTGACAAATATGAAGTATTATCACTAGTTTTCCAGAGCTATCCATAGGATCCTTTAAAGATCATATGGAATTTGTCCTATCCTTCTTGTGGAGCTCAGCAGGTCCTTTCCTTTCTTTCAAGTTTGTGTGTGTGTGTGTGTGTGTGTGTGTGTGTGTGTGTGTGTGTGTGTATGTGTGTTGGGGAGGGTGCTGATTTTCTTTGTCCTATTATGTAGTGTTTTTATCTTCCCATCAGCCTGAGCCTCTTTGAAAGCCAAATACTGTGTTATCTTCCTTCCTTCCTTCCTTCCTTCCTTCCTTCCTTCCTTCCTTCCTTCCTTCCTTCCTTCCTTCCTTCCTTCCTTTCCTCCTTCCCTCCTTTTTTCTTTCTTTCTTTTACAATCTGACTGCTGTTTTCCCTCCTCCTTCTCCTTCCAGTCCCCCCATCCCCCCCCCACCCCCGCCAGTTCCCCCATCCAATCCTCCTCTGTTTCTTTTCAGAGGAAGGTCGGTCTTCCATGGATATCAAACAAACATGGCATATCAAGTTGAAGGCTGGACAAGGCAGCCCAATATGAGGACTAGGGTCCCAAAAGCCAGCAAAAGAATCAGAAACAGCCCCTGCTCCCACTGTTAGGAGTCCCGCAAGAAGATCAAGCTACACAACTCTCACATATATACAGGGAGCCTAGTTCAGTCCCATGCAGGCTCCTGGTTGTCGGTTCAGTCTCTGTGAGCCCTTTTGAGCCCAGCTTAGTTGATTCTGTGTGGCTTTCTTGTGGTGTCCTTGGCATCTCTGGCTCCTACAATCCTTCCTCCCTCACTTCTGCAGGATTCTCTGAGGTCTGCCTATGTTTCGCTGTGAGTCTGCATCTGTTTTCATCAGTTGATGGAGGAAGCCTCTTTGATGACAGTTGGGCTGGGCACCAATCTATGAGTATATCAGAGTAAATTTTATTCATATTTATGTTCTTAGGGTCCCAATAGTGCCTGTTAAGTATCTGATAAGGAAATGAATAAATGGGTGGATACTAGCTATACTTTTAATGCTGTGTTTCTATGTGCGAAGGGCCTCCTCACATCCACTATTTCCTGTGACCCTAAAACTACCTGTCTGTGTGTGAGTATCCCCTCACTCTGTCCCTCGTGGTGTGCTGCAGAAACAGACCTTGGACAGCTCACCCGAGACCTTACAAGTACAAAGTGACCCTGCTCCATGGGAAGCTATGTTCTTGCTGAGTGTGTGACCAGGGCTCTTCCTCCCTGGGCTACCTCTTTCTCAAGACAGGGATAAGGACACCTTTAAATACTTCCCACGGGAAGTGACCAATTAGCTGTTCATTTTGTTGTAAGCAGAAAGATACCCATGAAGAAAGAAAGCACAGCTGGGTACCTTCCGCTGTACCCTTCCACTTAGGGACATCTTTAATGTGAAGTACAACCATATGGCTACCAAATTGCTTTTAGTGCCAATCTAGTAACCTTTTGAGCTTTTTCACTTTCTGGTTCATTGCCTCACAGCCGATGCTCTACCTTTCCTGAAGTTCCTACTCCTCTTCCCACTGTCAAGTGTGCCCTGCTGTCTCATGCCTCTGGATTCCATACAGCCCAAAATGTAATTACAGATCTCGTCTCCGACTGTTCAATTCAACCTTGTCTCTGGGATGTCAGAACTAGGTTTCATTTTCCTGGTAACACCATAGCCCGACGAAGGACCAGCACATGGTAGATGCTAAGTAAAGGTTTTCTGACTGAGTGTGTGACACATGATACAACTCTCTCATTCAGACGCTCCTCAGAGATTGTATGGTGCTGGTTTCTGCTGTGAATCCTCTTGTTCAGTTGTAGTATAAAGTCCTCTTGAGATTCAGAAGCACAAAAAGGCACTAATGAAAATTCAGGGAGAGATTGTTTGCTCTCTCTCTCTCTCTCTCTCTCTCTCTCTCTCTCTCTGTTTGTCTATGTTTATGTGTCTGTGTACAATGCACATGTGTTGGGTGTGTGCATGTGAATGCTTGCATTCATAGTGTGAATGTAGGCATGCACACATGGAAGTCCAAAGATACCCTTGGGTGGTGGTCTTTACTTTTTATCTTGGCCTGGAAGCTGGGGTTCTCCCGGCTCCACCTCCCAACTCTCTGTAGAGCACCAAGATTACAAATGCTTGCAACATGTGTCTGACTTTTATGTGAGTTCTGAGGATTTGAACTTGGGTCCTCTTGCTTGTTTGGTGAACACATTTACCCACTGAGTCATCTTTCCAGCCTTTTAAAGAAGAAATTTATGTGAAATGTTTAGGTTCAAAGTTTTCTTATTGCTCTATATTTTGGGATATAGTAACAATGTTTATGAGCAATTTGATTTGTAACATACCAATTTGACATAGTGACTCCATATCTTTTTATCTGGTTGATGGAGGTATATAGTATGTCCTGAAGACCTCAGAAGTTTTGTGCTAGGGCTGAATTTGACATGGCTAGGTGTGGTGTCTCATTATCTGCATCCTTCATCATTACAAGTATGGTAATGTTTGTGTTTCTGTATAGCCCACCATTTCTCCTCAAAGAGCATACCATAGGGACATGCTTACATTATAACATGCTTGGTACATATCCTGCACATATACCCTTAATGATGTGGCACTGTTTTTCATTTTTAATTTAAGTATAATAGTACGTATCAAATGTGAAATTTATTATACTAACCATTTTAATGTGTAAAATTTCAAGTGAGGCAGGATGATAAACAATAAAATATTTTGTCCTATATAATTTAGAAACATAATTAAGAATTTCAACTCTGAGAAAAAAAATACTATGAGTTCATATTAACAATCAAGATACCCTTCAGTTTCTTTTTTGTGACCAACAGAAAGCAGCCACATCTATCTTCTGCATTAAGACATGCAAGCCAAGGGTCAGGGATCTCACCTTGGTACCAGGACTGTCCTTGGGTCTGGAAAAGCACTAAACACCAACTGTGACTGTATATTACAGTTCTAAATAAATCAGACCAATGGTCAAAGGTTACCAGTAAGGGATGGGCATAGGCAGAGGATCTGGGATACCTACCATGCATTTACAGAATGTACCACAAATGTATTTCAGTGGATCTGGAGCCTCTGTGTTTAGCAGAGCCTCGACTGGTTTGCTCATAATGTTCTCCATTGAAAGCTGTGCTGTAATATGATGGGGATGCTTCCTGGACCTGAACAGCATAGAGCCCATCCATATGAAAATAGGAAAAAGACACAGAAAGCAATCTGTGTGAGTGACACATACAAGGCTGTGACACAAAGCGGAGCTTAGTCTACAGACATGAGCACTTTATCAGTATGTTCACAGCACCGTTTTCTGCATAAAGATACTCAGGGGCCCTATGCTTTATGCTCTGGGCTCCAAATCACTGCACTGTCTCCATGAGGAGGAATGAGAAGCCGGGATTGCCTACCCATGGCTTTGCGTCCTGTGTTTCTGTTTCCCTCTCGTTTGACAACTACCACTGTCAGTCTGTTCTGTCGCCTATAAGTTTGAATTGTAAAAATAAGCCGAGTCAAAGCAGTGCCACCTTTCCTGAGTTATAACGCCAACCATGTGAAGATGCTCTGAGTGCGCGTTCTGCTTGTAGGTAACTAAGAACCCGCTCCTTGTGGTAATTTTGCAGGTGATTAGCTTGTCGCATAGAAGCATCCCTTTGGGAATGACAAAGGAACTTGAGGTTGTATTTCTCTACAATCAGCAGATTACAGGAGATAGATTCCCTCCCTCTCCCTCCTTCCTCTCACGGAGATTTAGAGGGTTTTAATATTGCAAATATTTTAGGAAAGAAGTGAAACATTGGTTTGGAGGCAGCATTGGGAATTTATAGTCATCGACTGTTGTATTCGTGTGTAATCAGAGAAAGAGTGAGGGGCGTTGGTGCATATGAAAGGGAGGGATATAAAGTAGAACTTTGTGTCCCCCACACAGCCTCTGTGTGGGGAATATCCTTGTATTGTATGTTCAGAAAGCTCCTCTTCCCCTTGCAGCTTTGAAGTCAAAGGTTCCACTCTGGAGCCTTTCTTGATTCATTTTAGACCCAGGGCTCTTCCTGCTGCCGTCCACCTGTCAGTGTGTTTGGCTCTGTTCTTGCTACGTCCTCCTGGGGTCTGATCCCTTCATGGCAGGACATCCTCTGCCATTTCGCTTTTGTATTCCAAGTGTTGATGTGCTACAACAGCTGCAACAGCAGTGAGCACATCTTCCCCACCATCATCACTGAATCTGTCCTTCTCTATCCATGGATTCACCCACAGTCTACACTCATGGATTCAACCAACTGTGAATTGAAAATATTTTTTGAAAAATCACATCTGTACTGCACACGCATAGATCTTACTTTGATATCATTCCATAAATAGTAGTAAGTTCCATAAAAGGTAGTATACATACTTTAATAGTATACACATTGTATCAGGTATTACAAGGAAAATAATATTCAATATTTAAGGATTTGCTTTTTAAATTTTTGGCTTTTTGAGCTGGTTTCTCACTGTACAGGCCTGAAACTTTCTGTGTATCCCAGGGCAGCCTTGACTTCTCATAGCTCCTTCTCCCACTTCAACCTGTCAAGTGTTGGGCTGCTGAGCAGAATGTGGGTTCTGTTTCTGTGGCCTGGATTATTCTGTAGATATCCATTAGATCCATCTGACCTGTGATACAATTTATCTCTGAGTTTTCTTTATTTTTAGTTCAGATGGCCTACATACAGATGAGAGTGGGGAATGAAAATCCTCACTTTTATTGTGTCAGGACCTTTCTGACCATTTATATCCATTAGTATCTATTTTATGAAATGTTTCATGTATAAATATTTACAGTTATTGTATATTCTTAACAGATTGTTTTCTTTATTAATATGTAGTGGCCTTCATTATCTTTTGTAATTATGAAGTCTACTTTTGTCAAATAAAAGAATAGATGCCAGCATGTTCTGGGTTTCCATTTGCTTGATAGATTGTTTTATGACTTTTGAGTTTCAGTTTCTGTTTGTCGTTACCAGTAAGGTGTGTTTCTTCCAGGCTACAGAAGGTTGGATCTAGTTTTATAATCCCATGAGACCATCTGTGTCTTCATTGGTGGCTTGAAATCAGTTATTTTTATTTGTTATTTATTATTATTCTTATTGAGAGATGTTTGCTAATCCCTAAAATTTGGTTGGTTGTTATATGAATCGTTGGAACCTTTATTGTCCGTTCTTTGCTTTTCTCCTGTTTGTCCCTGTTTCCTGGTTTGTTCTGTAGCAAAGTAGTGCCTCGGCAGTGAAAACACAACCATCTGCCTTTATTCATCCTAACACATATTCACAGCAAGCTTGCTTAGGGATCACAGGGCTTCAGCATTGTTTTCACTCTAGGTAGGTGATTCTTACTCTGCACCTTCCTGTTGGCTCATCCTTTGGAATGTAAAAATGAACTTAGGCAGATACCCCTAGCTTCACAGGCCCACACAAAACTGGATGGAATGAACTTAATACAGTTTTATTATATTATGTTCTGAAGAAGCATAGAGATCATCTAGTTCAGAGTAATTTAGTTTCATTTTGTTTTTAAGCAGTAGGAAGCTTCATATAGCTATAAGATAGGAGAGGCCTAGGAGGATCCGGTAGCCCCAGCTCCCTTGCCACCTCCTTCTGCTTCAGGGGCATTCATGGCAGACCCTGAGACAACTGGGTAGAACTACTTGGGGTACCTACAGCACAGTTTAGGAAGCTTCTGCTGGCTTCAACTCCCAGCTGTACAGCTCAGAGGATAACAGATGCAGCCTCTTGACTGTGTCTTTTGACATTTCTTTCAAGGCTCTTTTCAGTTCATTACAATTCATTTACTTTAGAAGAGAAGCTAATTAAGGTAGGTAGGAAATGCTTAAAGTAGCAGTGATCTTGGAAGCAGTGATTCCACCGCTCTCCTTTTGGGTTCATGAAAAAGGCTGTGAAGCATATGTCCTCAGCACCTCCGTGTCACTGTGGCTCTTTGTGCTGCCAAATGCTGTCCATCCATTCCAGGGACTCCTTCCTTTACCTAATGCACTGCTCCAAATAAGAGAACCGACATAAACACATATGTTGTAGCTCAGCTTTGGGGGCGCAGATCATCCCGGTGTGAAAATTGTTACTTCATCCTCCTAACGCACAGATTTACATATCTCCACTGAACCTACCAGGGGATTGTAACTCACATTTGACAGAGGGAATTTCACCAAGCCCCCTAGTACCCATGTCTCACCTAATGATTGTGAGATATACAGGTCTCAAGGCAGGCACCATGGGTGGCTTTATTTGTCCTCACTGCATAGATAAGATCAGAAGATTTTATTGTTGTAGGTAAACTTATTTGGGGTAGCCATAATATTCTCACTGTTAATTATTTGAAGAGTGGCCAAGGAATCACAAGTGTGGAGCACCACCACTGAATTATTCAAAGACTTGAAGGTTCATGCTGAATATCCTCATTTATCTGTCCAGATCTGTCCTCACCCTGCAATTTACCCTGGGCATCAAACTGGCTCCTCTCAAAGCTGCCCTTTGACTTCTGGTTCTTTTCATCCAGTGATGAGCATTTGCAGGACATGATTGAACTTAGGCAGTTTAGTCTCTTTTCCTATGCCTTAAGGTCAATACTGGCTGACTGCTTTTTTTATACAGAGGCTACAGCCCTGTAGAAAGCCTCCCCCCACCCCAGCCTTTGTCTATAGATTCCAATAACTTCCTGCTACTCTTCCAGCCTTGGGGTGGTAGTAACAGCTCCCTGAAGTCAACTGATCTTGCAGTGTTACACTGCTTCACACAGTTCCCCTGTCACACTATTCCACCTTTGCAAACAGTCTCTTTATCCAACTCCTCTAAGGCTATCCATTGAAGGATACTGTCTGTGATTGATTGGGCCCCTGACAGATAGAAATTGCTCCGTTACATATAGTAGAGTGAAATGCCTTACATTTGTAATCTGCTGAGTAGCAAGAGCAGGAGAAGACCATTGCATTGCCTCAGTAGTCTTTCTGTTTCTCAGAATTCCAAATATATCCCTGGCTCCAGCAGCTGGAGTTAAAGTCCATGCACACGTCACTATACTTCTCTTTATGATCCTAAAAACATGTGGGATGGTACCCAGACCACTACGTTCAGGGTTTCTCTCTTCAAGGATTCTAATTATGTCACTGTAGAGTGGAGCTAAGACAACTTCCTTTTAAACAAGTCACACCCTTCAAGTGACTGTGGGCTATTTAGACTACCATTGAGTCCCTTACAGCATGTCTCAGCCTCTCTTTTTACCTCTGTTACCATACTCATGATGAAGTATCAGTTAACTCTGTCATGTCTCCACAGTCATAGCATAAGCTTCCTAATGACAGGATGACAGGGGTCATGCTTGAGTCATCTTCCTAGCTATGGAAGTTGACAGAAAACAGCGGACACAGTAGTTGTTGAAGGGCTACATACAGCTCCTTCGTTTCCAAGGATGTGGAAGACATGTTTGTACAGTTAGTGGTTTTCAGGCTCTGTGGAAGCAGAAACACCTCCAGCAGGCTGCCATGCTCCATGTGAGTGATGACTGAGGTCAAGGCAGGCACTATTCTCTAGGCTTCCCATGTGGTGGTAAGCCATTGGGCTGAGTGGTTCAGAGTTTGGGGTTTCCATCCAGCCTGACAGGGTATAAACGCTGGCTGTAGCATTCACCAGACTTGTGACACTGAGCATGCCATATACCTTTCTGTGCCCCATCTCTTTGTCTAATGTCATGGGGTCATTAGGCCTAACTGTGTTCATCTTTGGAAAGGACTTAGCACTGCAGTGGGGTACGCAAGCACTGAGTGACTTCCAGCTGCTGTGGTAGGCAAGAAACAAGTGTGGGGTAAAGCAGGCCCACTTGGTTTATGCCACTTCTTTGGCGGCCATACAGTATTCTTGTCCTGGAGGACTACTATGAGAGAGTTCAGTGAAATCCTGTAGATTGAGCAATTAGTAGCCATTGCCACCAAATGGCCTTTGATGTCTTCTGAAGGAAATGAGAACAGAGCTGCTTTTTGTGAGATGGATTCTTCTAGGCTAAGCTCAAAACTAGACACTGAAGGTCCCTTTGTCCCCATGTACTTTTCTGGAACCCAGGCAAAAACAGACAGCATTTTGGCCTGTGAATCAGCGTGGCTTACAAAACACTAAATGGATTAGTACCTCCAACTGGGGTCCCTAGAAAGAGTGACAGGTAAGATCCACCATGACAAATTTGGTGCTGAATATCACAAGGACTTAGCTAGAGGCCCTTGACCTTCCCCCTTGAAAGGGTGGATCTCAACTACAGTTACAATAAATAGAATCCCCCCGCCAGGCACTGTCTAAATCGTCTTTGTAAAACATTGATGCCCAGGCCAGTGTTGGACCAGTCATGTCACTGCTTCTCCATGTGACCTAAGGAGTTCATTGACGATCCCCAAATGGCTATAAGGGCCAACCAACATTTGAAAGGTACTAGGTAGTCCCAAGGTGTCCTGTTTGTAAAGAGAGGCGAAAGCAGCGACAACAGAGAGCAGTGGACAAGGGTAAGCTGGCCGACCTGCTCAGGAAGGATAATGCCTTCCACAGTCTCATCTCTTGGTTTTTATTTCTAACTATTGCAACTCTGAATTTATTTAACATAATTGGAGAGGTCATTTACCCTGGGATAAGTTTCTTTTATGTTAAATATTAATAGAATGGTAGTAATTTGAAAGATTATTCATTTTCACAGAAAGCTTACTTCCCAGGTTAATAAAAAAAAGAATATTTTTAAAATACAGAAATTTAAAAGAAATTAATAAAGGCTTATACACTCTTGGTTTGGGGCTGAACAAAGCATTGGAAGGACAAAACTCTGCGCTATTAGGTGATCCATCTTATAATGGCTCCTGACAATGCAGCTTCTCCCTTCTTAAGCCTCTTTTGTTTATTTTTTCTTGTTTTCTTTACTGCCACAACATTGAGTCTTATCATCCATCATAAAAGAATCCATTTGTTCATTTATTCTACCAGTGTTTCTTGCTAAAACATAAAGGTTCTTTCAATTTGTTTATTTGAATTTGATGTAGACAGCATTAGCATGCCTGCATCCACAAATTCAAATCCTAGCCAAAGATGGAGCTCCCAGGATGTACCACTTTGTAGTTAGGAATTTTACTGGTTTCAAAAAAAAAAAAAAAAGTTCATTCTCCTTTATCCCTCTTGGGATATACTTCCTGGAGTGGTCTGAAATAAGGCTGGAAAGATTGTATCCAATTCTTTAATAATCCTTTAAGTATCTTCAGATATATGTTTCCGAATGGTGCCACAGATGTATAATTTGTAATGGGAAAAATGAACTTGAGTTTTCTCAGAACCTAGTGATTATGTTCTTGAAATATGTCCCCGCCTGTGCCAGTGGCGGGGGACCCACCCGCTCTGATTTATTCCACATGGACTGGAATTTGTGACTGCTGATTCCTTTTCAACCACTTCTGCTAATAGATTCAGGAAGTAATTTTCAAATGTGGAAACAGTAGATCGTAGATAATAGAAGAAGATCGTAGGCAATTTAGGAGGCAGATGAGTGTATGCAGCCGGTCTCTTTATGTCCCTGCCCTGCTTTGTACTCGTATTTAGTGCATTATTCTCTTCATTTCCCACTAAACACAAAAGTCTGAAAAGTGGGCCTTGGGTGTCGATGTGAAGAGAGTCTACCAGGATTGTTTCTGTTGAACATGACATACATACATACATACATACACACACACACACACACACACACACACACACACACACACACACACACACCTTTTTTCAGGAAAACTTTATTTGGTCTTAACTGTTCACTTGACTCATAAGCCAGCTATGTTGTTAAAATGTAACCACTGTTAAGCATCATTAAGGGGTCATGAACACTGGACAGAGGAGGCAAAGTGATGCAGCAACCTGAGCAGCCGTGGGGTATTCTAATCATTCAGCCTTTTGATTATCTTTTAGGCAGGCATAGAATGGGAGAGAGGCTGAGTTTTGCTTGTAAAGAGGATGCTCTAAGGAGAACGTTACATATGTGTCTTAAAGGTCACATGAGCAGAAAGAGTTCTTGAGGACAATCTCGTATTATTACAAGATAATCTATTGTACATATTGTGTATGTAGGCACTCTCAGGACAAAATGATATTTCTTTCAGAGCTCTTCAGTCTTGATAGAGAAACCAGGGGCTTAGATGGATTTTCTTGAGGGCAGGGTCTGTGGAAATCCTTTTATGGCACTCATACACCACAGCATGCCATGTAAAGTCAGCCGGAGGTCATTACCGTTTTTATTAGGTGATTATATTATAAATATGAGTTGGGCCCCCATCATAAGCAGATCCTTTATGCATGCTTCTGCACATTCCGCCTCCAGAGTGCTAAATCCCAAATTGGACTATTGATCGTCTGATGCCTGAGTTACGGCCTTTCTCCAATCTTAAGTTAGGCCTCGGGGTCCACGTGTCTTTCTGGAGATAAGTTCCTCTTGCAAGTGGGAGATACCAGGTCTTAAATAGTGGTCCTGCAAGGTGTAGCACCAAAGGCATACTCAGGTATGGTATTCTTGTGAATCAAGAGGTATTAAACATACCATTTTATGGTATGCGTAAGAAATTACCATAATTTGTAAATTTCCCTGGGTCTCTTTTTGGGTAAGACAAACATTAATGCATTCCTATAAATGTATATTTCCATGGAAATTCAATTGAATAGTCTTTTTTTTTTTTTTTAACTCTTTAGATTTAAAAAAAAAAAAACTAAACCAGAGGCCTTACTCCTAAATCCTCTAATGTTATAAATACCCTTATTTTAAAGTTTGGCCCTGACATTTTTAGGATGGTTAGACATACCTCAAGCAGACCTTCTCTGTCTCTATTATTGGTGTTCAGGGCCAGGCAATTATTTAGCAGCATGCTTGGCCTCTACCCAATGTCAGTACTCCTCCATCTACTGCTTGTGACAATCAAAGCCATCTTTCAGCATTGTCCCCCAGAGTCTAAAAGAGCCTCTGACTGACAATCACTGACTCTCAGTGGTGTCCATTCAAAGCTCCTGAATATTCTTAATACAGAAAGCTATGAACCTAAGAGTATAAACTAGGGTGGGGTGGAGTGCCAGCCTCAGTGTGGAAGATACTTGTTCATGTACAAATGTTTCCTCTGGATATGAGTCCTGAATTTTTGGTTTGTTGAGTAAAGGAAACCAATTGCCAGTCATTGTGTGTTCTCAGAAGCATGTGTTCTGTACACATGTAGGAACATACATGGTATGTATGTATTTCCATTTATTGATATTCATTATTATTTACTATCTTAGTGTATCAACAGCAATAGGCACACAGCAGATATTCAGTGAATGTGGGTTGAATGGCTACCTGGCACATAAAATGTACATTAAAATGATGAATTACCAACATACCCATGGCCATATGCTATCAGCACTGTGTTTTGTGGCAGTTTCAACCATCTGTACAATTGGATGCAGGGCATTCCGTGAAGCCCCTCCTGGCCGTTTGTTTTGCCTCCTCTGAAACCCATGCTTGATACATCTGCGCCTAGGTCCAACCTAGGTCCAGCGGGGTCTATGTGATCTTTTTGGGTCCACACTGGTGAGCAGGAAAACATTGCATTCCAGTGTGTATGTCGGGGGGTGAGGGGTGGGGGAGCAGAAGACTTTGCCGTACAGTGCCAATCTCTGTAGCAGAGCAGAGAGCCACTGCCCATTCCCCAGACTCCCATGGACATCCTGCCAGAACTGAGGCCAACCTTGTGGTGAAGGATTTGTTAAGCCCACACTTAATGTGTTGAGAGACCAGAGGATAGCAGCCGGTCCCAAGGTTCATGCTGGAACAGTAACCAAGGTTTAGCGTTGGTGGAAAGTATTTGAAATCACTTTCTAAACTTTCGATTTAGAAGCATCCTCTAGACTTTGGCTGTGACAATGGTGTGGATTTTTAAATGACAGTACAAAGAGAACATTTACAAGGTACAATGGATTTCTAGGTTGGGGCCGAGGGAAGAACGGGGAAAATGGCATTCCAAGGCATTCGTTAAAAATCAGAAAGGAGGGCAGAGAGATGAGGAAGGCAAGTCCCTGGGAAAGGACTTGTCCAAAGGCACAGAAGGAGTCTTCTCTTTGTCTTTGTGCTCTTTCTCTTTCTTCCTCTCTTTTCCATTGCCCATCTCAATCATTAGGCATCAGATTCACACACAGAGGTAAACAATGATTTTCCTAATTTACTAAACTTTTGGGCATAGATGTGAGAACTTGATTGGAGATAGTTAAGTGTAGCTCTTTATGAGTGAAGTAGTCCAGAGAACAATAATTGTGCTACTTTTTTTTTTTTTAAGGTAGCATTGGTCAAAGCTGCAACTTCATTGAGGCCTCTTCCTGGCTCACTTGTCATTTTACCAAATCGTGCATCTTTTTATATTTTGTGCCCTCCTGGTACATTCACTCACTCCTTGATCTAAGCCTCTCCTGGGACTGTCTGCTCTCGGGTTAGCTTTCAGAGGTGGCCTGGAAGCCAGCAGAGGGTGCCTGCTGCTCATGGAGACACCCGGGAGAGGGGTGTTAGCCACTTCAGGTACACTGTTGTTTATCACAACAGAGAAGAAATAGAGCTGGGAGAAAGGTTGGCAAGAGAGTTAGCTTAGTGGAAGCCATGGGAGGGGAAAACCTGGCATTACAACCAGGAGCCGTGGGTTCTCAGCTGAAGGAACCCTGGTTCAGTTCCCTGACGTTCTTGTTCTCTCACACTGGGAAAGTCATGGTGGTGGCTGCCTTAGCACTGATCTTCATGATCCTCCTAAGTACCTTTCAGTGAGCACCCCCCTGCTCCAGCCCTAGGTGAGCACCCCTGCTCCAGTCCTAGGTGAGCACCCCATCTCTGGCTCTAGGTGAGCACCCCTGCTCCAGCCCTAGGTGATCACCCCATCTCTGGCTGTAGGTGAGCACCGCATCTCTGACCCTAGGTGAGCACCCCATCTCTGGCCCTAAGTGATCACCCCATCTCTGGCTGTAGGTGAGCACCCCACCTCTGGCCCTAGGTGATCACCCCATCTCTGGTCCTAGGTGAGCACCCCATCTCTGTCTGTAGGTGAGCACCCATCTCCGGCTGTAGGCGAGCACCTACCATCTCTAGCCCTAGGTGAACACCCCATATCTGACCCTAGGTGAGCACCTCATCTCCAGCCATAGGTTAAGTGCTTGCTGGTGTTATGATCTTCTTGCTCTAGGGAAGATGGTTTCCTAGAATCTAAACCTCAATCTAGAGCAGATGCCCCTAAGCTGTGCCAGTCCTGGGCAAGCAAGACTGCTAAAGGTTTGATAAACTGGATGACAGAGACGTATACTGTTTGCTGATGTTAACTATATAGCATGATAAAATGCATGTCCATTTCTTGGGCTCATACAAGGGACATGTGTGTCTATCATCTGTGTTTCTTGCCTGTTATTTTTCTATTTGAGGTGAAACTGTAAAATAACAAGAAAGGAAATCTTTAACAGTGTGAACACTTGGGTCTATAGGAAAGGTATTGTTTTCCGGCTGTGGTTTCTTCAGTTGGGTGGTCCCTTAGATTTGTATCATCTTGATACCAATTTGGGAAACAGTTCTGCTGCCTATCTAGCTCCCTGTAGTTGATTGGATTTTACTCACATGGACTGAGCCCCTGCTGTATGCTGGGCATTGTAATGAATCCCTCAAAAAACACAAAGCACAGCAGAACGCAGGCCTAGAGAGCTTACCACTGCACACTTGGGTGTGTCGTACTCCAGTCTTCAGGCTTAACAGTAAGTTCTGTTGCTTAGACCCTGACCTGAGCAGTTATCTTGGGATGCTTTCCGGTATGATGATGACGCAAACGTAACAGTGGCTTCCCTGAAGTCCAAGCTACTCCTTTTAATCCCTCTCAACCCTACCCACAACTTGATTTGTGACCTTTTTCTTAGTGTGTTCTGGGAAGGAAAGTGAGACAACTATTTTGACCACCATATGTGACCTGATGGTTGGACTGGAACTTTCACAGTCTCTTTTTGTAGCTACAATTTTAGTGGAAACACACAAAAATAGACCTGATGCCAACCTTCACGTCTTTGATAACCCACCCCCAAAAAAGAATGTTTGTGGTTCAGACATACCCAAACAAATCAGGCACCAGCTCTAATTGGAAATTGTCTTCAGACTCATGCTCTTTCCCGGAGGGATGAGTTAGATGTCATCATGGTACATACATTCTTGGACCTTGTTGTCACCACCTCTGCTAAGGGATATTCAGAGTAGTGGGGGAGTTGAAAGCATGGAATCTATACCTGACAACCTAGATGCTGGATCTATCACTTGCCCACTGTGACTTGGGACAAGGACCTTGATGATCTTGAGTTTCACTCTCCCTGTCTTTAAGGTGAGGGTAGTAGTAATACCAGCCTTTTGAGATCATTGTAAAAGGGGGAGTCAAGTTTTGTAGGTGTAGTGCTTAGAATGCTCTCTGACAGCTGGGGCTGGAGAAATGGCCCAGTGAGCAGAGATTGCTCTGTTATCATGAGAACTGGGGTTCAGGTGCCCAGCACCCACATAAATGCCAATGGGTGAGGCAATATGCCTAGCCTCCCAGGACACAGGAGGCAGAGATAAGGGTCCCCAGAGCAAGCTGGATCGGGAGACTAAGTTAGCGAAGCTCCAGGTTCAATGAAGAGACATTGAACCCAGAAAGCAATGTATGACACAGAAAGCAATTGAGGAAAATACCTGAATTCGATCTCAGGTCTCCACAGACTCAAACCCATGTGCGTGCTCACCTGTACACACAAATGTGAACATGCTTCCACACCAATGCCAACATATGAATGTACATACATACACATTCACTCCACTCCACATGTATGAATGCATGCACATACAGATGCAAAAAAAGAATATTATCTGACACCTGACATGTATTGATATATGTTAGCTAGTATAATTATGAGCTGTTATGATTTACTTTTCAAATATTTATTATGCCACTGGCATGTGCCAAATACCAGGCAAGACGAGGGGTGCATTTCTGTGCCCCTTTCAGCTCTGACACTCAGTGATGGATGTAAAAATATCAACCCTCCATCCTGGGGGAAGTGCTATGTAGTTAGCTCCAGGGAACTTAGAAATCGTTATGTGGGAAATGAAAAATGCATTTAGCTATTACTCTCTTTTACTCATCTTGTTCACGTAGGTGGGTTGCATTTTACTACCTAATTAAGAGTAAGGAGGAAAAAATGGAAGGGAGCACATTTGTAGCTTATGCGTGGGTTGAAATTTCCTGAGATGGGAAACAAACTCATAAACAGCAGAGACAATAACAGTATTTAAATTGGAAAGTCTATGGCTATCAGAGGCTGGAGCAATGCCATGCTGCTATTTTGGTTTGAGGAGGAGGAAGAAAGCATGCACATATTTGATCATATTTTCCCTGGTTAAAGCTGGTCCTGCAAAGAAAGTTACATGAAGACCACTGATTTGTGTGATCCTATCTCTCTGCCCGCATTTTTACTGCTGCTCAGACTAGGCGTATTGTCCCCAACTTCATGCAGACCAATTTGAAAGGGGCTGAGCAGAAGGCTTTGCAGGGCTCAGCAGAGCACAGTGGAAGGAGGTAAGACAACCTCACTCTGGAGGTTGTCCTATGTCTGCCTCAGAACATTCCAGGCAAGCTTAAGAAAGATGCAGCGACTTTCTGAAGCATTGTTTTTCTCTCTACCATGGGGCTTCTGTTGTCCAGGAGCCTGTTGAGGTAGAGGACACACAAGCTTTCCAGTCAAAGAGGCCTTGTCTGGAGTGGAGCCTCTCCACTCAAGTGACCCACTCACTCATAGCTTCTCCCTTCATTGGAAAACCAAAGGTCTTACTGTGTGAGTTGCCCAAGCTATATATATTCAATGGTATGTATTTGGTTGGGACATAGTTACTCATTTTCTTTAAAAACCTAATTATTATTTTCTACTTTTAGTATAGTTCTGTCTATGCACAGACTTAGATAAATCTGCAGATACTCAGGTAGTATATATATATATATATATATATATATATATATATATATATATATATATATACTGTGTACTATTGGCATATAAGTCACACAAATCTCCCTGCATACTTTGCTAATGCCCAGTCTAGTGTGAATGCGATATAGATCATTGCCATACTGTCTTGTTTAGAGGACAGTGACAGCGACAGCAGCATCTGCCTGTGCTCAGTGTGGTACAGCCTTCCTTTTCTTGAGCATCTTCAACCACGTTTGACTGAGTGTGTGGAATAGAGGACACACGGGCTATATAATCTGTCTTCTAATTTTGAAGTACCAGATCCATGCAGAGAAGCCGATGGCACCACTGCATAATTTAATGACTAATAGAATGAAAAGTCAGGTGCTCTCTTCTCAGGCCAAAGGATAGGATGCCATGAGTCTCAGAAGTCCACAATGGAGCCCCCCCTTTTTTTTTGGTTTTTTTCGAGACAGGGTTTCTCTGTGTAGCTTTGTGCCTTTCCTGGAGCTCACTTGGTAGCCCAGGCTGGCCTCGAACTCACAGAGATCCACCTGGTTCTGCCTCCCGAGTGCTGGGATTAAAGGCGTGCGCCACCACGCCCGGCATGGAGCCCTTTTTTGATAATACCTCCTCCCATCCAGGTAATGCTTAGACTGCATTTTGTGTTAACAAATTTCTTGATGATTATATAGCTCAACAACTTATTACATCATTTCACCTCCCTGCTTTTACACTTTATACCAATGGAATTATATTGCAAAATAATCTTGGGACTTCAGCCCTCATGTATCTTCAAGATTTTCTTAGTGGATCGAGATATAAAGAATTAATTTTCACGGATGCATAATATTCTATTGTAGAGGTAGCCTTTAGTTTCTAATCTACTTGTGGGAGATATGGAGTCATGAAATATTCTTGTATCCCTCAGTATCTTAAGTTCAAAAGTCTTTTTGATTATGTAGTCGGATATCTTGCCTCAGAGTGTTTTTTTTTTTTTTTTCTTGTAGAAAGCTGTGTTGGAGATAGGAAGGTTATTCCCCAGCTTCTAGACGTAGCAAATGACAGTGTGGACCATGAACCTAGATTTCATATTCCTGTAGGTTATCCCTAACTATTTCAAGTCTTACAGGATGTCTTTGAATTTCAATTTCCTGTGCTATTCTTCTTATCATTCTTATAATTCCCCCCATCCCAGCGTTGTACCTTGTCCCATTGAGCGTGGGTGGCTCAGCACACCCTAGGGGATAGGCCCATTCAGAAGCTTCCTCTACCCCATTGTCAGCTTGAGCCTCTGAGATATGTTTCAACCAGAGAAGAAATCAAAATAGACCCCATGTGATCAAGAGGGAAAGCTGCTGAGGAAACAGGATCTGAATCCTTACGAGGCACTTTTGTAGGAAATGTCCCTCTCCTATAAATAGGATGGATGTTCAATTTTTGGCTCAAAAAAAAAAAAAAAAAAAAAAACCCTCTCTGTGAGCGAAATTAGATTTGAAGCTGATGGAATGAATATAGGATGGGGTGATTCTGTGCCGAGCTAGGACACATCTGAACATTCCAAGCAGCTGGTGTGATGGAACAGCTGAGCTACAAACAAATACCAGTGGATTTTAGCACTTCTGACTTCTACATGTCCTGGTTTGTTAACTCCAGCGTGTGGCTCAGTGTGAGCTCTTCTCTTCGGGAAGAACCTTCCGTGCTTCATCCTGCTCCACCACTGATGTGGGCAAGCAGCATGCCTTTGTGGGTTCCAGTGTCTACTAGCCTGAAACAGGAGTAGTAAGTATTCACTGAGAGCTTCTAGTGTCAGGCTCTGTCACTGGGTCACTTCCCTGTACCATCGCAGTTTCTGCAACATCATGAGGCAAGAGCTAAAACTACTTAATTTTTTTTAATGGAGACATCAAACCTAGAAACTGAGGCACAGCCAGCCCACCTGATACCATGACACAGGGAATTGGGACACTTGTTCTTGGAGAGATCTGGCCAAGCCTCTCTCCCTCCTACTCTGCCATTGGGAATTCTTCTAGGTTGGGCATCTTCTCTCTCCCATAGGCCTCATTTACACTGGGTCCTAGTTACTCATCACATACCACTTGAGGATGTACAGAGGAAAATTCATCTAGTGTTCTGAGGCCCTGACAAGCATGTGTGTCTATAGAGAGCACCCAGTGTCTCTGTCGCCATGAAGGGCATCTGTGACCCCCAAACATTTAAGAACCACTTACTTAGATGTTAAAATCACCAAAAAATAAATGTGTGCAGTCTGTCATTTGAAGATCAAGAATAGGTCCACTTAGCTTATGAATGATAATTTTCCTAAGGTTTTGAGTGATTACTTTGTAATGATCTGACCAACAATATAGCAACTGATATTCTAATGGAAATTTGTAGTAAGGAATACAGAGACTCATGACTGGTCCAAGTGCTGAAAATCAGTAATGGTGGCATTCTCAGCTCAGAATGAGACATCTATATCACCTCTCCCTGGCTCAGGTAACATCCTAGAAGAGGGGGTGTACAGAATGGAAGAGCCAGAGGATGGGGGACAGTGCTACAAAAAGATGTCCTTTGTATATGACATGATCATTGTTCTTACTAACTTACCACAGCTGTATTTACCTGCACAAAATTTACATAGGTTTGGGAATTGGGCACATCAACATTTTATCATGAATAGGGGAAGCACCCATGGGGTTCCATGCATTCCTAGTGTATATTGTCACTTAATAGTTTCTGGGCGAAGGGAATGCCACTTTCTTTAGTGAATAAGTTCCCATGCTCCAGTAAATAACCTCTCTTGCACATTGCAACCAACTTTAATTAAACTCAGTGTAACACACACACACACACACACACACACACACCCCAGAAGGTAGGAGGGGCATTTATTAGGAAGGAGGAGGGGAAGGATAGAGAGGTGAGAGGGTGAGAGAAGGTAGAGGGATGAAAATAACTAGAATTTACTATATAAATATATTAAATTGCCAAATAGTTTTTAAAGTAAAAAACAACAAACAAACAAAAAAACAGTAAACTAGCTAGTGAATATACTATACAGAGTCCAGCTTTCACCACTTTATCTTCTCATCAAAAGAGTTCAGAGGAATTATTAACAATTTTGGCTTTGATTCATTTATACATTCATAGATTGAAACAGATTTTCTTTCTTTTCAATTTATTATTATTATTAATTAAATGTATTCATTTATGTTACATCCCAACCGCAGTTTCCCCTCTCACCTCCTCTCTCCCCACTTCATCCTGCTTCCTCCACCCACCCCCCAGATTTTCTAGTAATAAGAGAGGAAGGGTTTTATCTGTGTAGTGTGTATGCATGGATGCTTGTGTGCACATTCATAAATGTATTTCAGTTGAGTTTCTTAGTCCACTCAGGCTGAAATAAAAGACAGTAAGTTATCCGAAAGTCATTTCTCATGATTCTGGAGGCTGAGAAGTCTTAAGATCAAGTTGCTGACAGTGATCTGGTATCTGGTGGGGACCTAGTTCATATACATTACCTTCAGATTATGTCTCTGATGGTAGAAAGGATATTTCTCTGAGACGTCTAGGCCACTAACCCCACTCACTAGGGTTCATTTTTATGACCTAATCACCCCCAAAAGACCTCACTTCCTAATGACATCACATTGGATTCAATATCTGAGGTAGTGGGGGATATTGATTAGACTAGTTAAACATTCCAAAGTAGTATTTTGTAGCTGGCGTCACTGAGATTGTGTGGGAGGAATCTTCTTGAGTAAATTAAAGCCACCTTGTAGTTATTATTTGACAACTATAATAGTTGTGGATGCAAATGTGAATGCCATTTACTGAGGAGGTGTTAGATTTGATTTTAAGAACTCCAGACTAAAACAATTAATTAATGCAGCTATCAGAACTGTGGTTTTAAATAGGTAGTGTCACTTCATCTGCTCAGGGGTAAAAGATGGAGTACAAAGAGCTTGAGGACTTGCCTAAGGTGAGTATGAAAAGCAGCCAGAAACATGTCCAATTAAATCTGATGGCAGGTATATGATAGGGAACAAAATAATACATGCTTCAGCAAGACCTTTGAGATAATGCTTAACTCCAAAATTTTGCTTCTCCCTGCACAGCCCAAGGTGAAGAATCAAGCGTTGATTATCTGCCTAGCATGGGTTGTCTTTATACATGATGTTGGTTCTTGAAAATACTCTATATGTAGGATTTCCTGGTCACTTTTGTTTTAGTTTTGCTATTTGTTTGTCATTACCCTTATGCTATATAGTGCCAATAACTGTAATGGCAGCCTGAAGTTGCCCTGGAATTTCAGTTGTTTGGGGGCTTGGCTACAGCCTTAGCTCCAATCCAAGAACTGCTTTATTCTTGAGATCCAGGTTCAGAAGACAGCTCCATCTTGATGGCACAGTTCTCATGATGGCTGAGAGGAAGGGTAAGAGTCTGAACTGCATGACCCACATGTTTTTACAGCTTCTGTCAGACTGAGGTATGCATGCATCATGTCCACCCATGTTCCATTAGTCAAAGCAGCTCATGGAGCCAATGGCCAAACCCGACAGTGGATCAGGGGATATTTTCCATCAGCTTAGAGGTACTGACAGTCACATGACAAAGACAGGGATGCATAAGCCTCTTATTAGGAGAGACACAGATATTGGAAATCACAGTATAGTATCCTACCATCTGCGTGTTCCTAGAAGCCCATTTTTATTCATTCGGAAAGCGAAGGCTGGAGATGTCACATACATATAATTATGTGATTTGGACTAGTTATCTGATTCCATGTCCATGTTCTTTCCCCATCTGGTACCCAGCTTTATCTCTTTCTGCTCAAAACATGTACTCTTTTCTTGGGACATGGTGAGTTTTATGTGATGTACCAAAGCAATATGTGCACTCATGTATCTGTGACTTAGTATATGCTATTACAGCTGTAATTGAATTTTTTCTCATTCAGTGCAGTTAAATGTTCATTTCTGTCTCCAGTGAAAACTCAGGGCATCTGAAACATTATTTGTTTCTTAGGCTGCAATGTAAACCCTTCCTATGTGTTCCATGGTATCCTTTCTTCCCTCCATATGCTTTTTTCTAGTGTGTGTGTGTGTGTGTGTGTGTGTGTGTGTGTGTGTGTGTGTATGTTATGTACTACTCTTCTCAGAGTTTCTGTAAGGCAGAAAGAGGAGACATATTTTACCTATGGGTCCCTACATGATGAGTGTAAATAAAAGGTGCTATAAATGTACATTGAAATAATGAATAATCAGGACTTGTCATTGTAGGGTCAGTACTCATGCTTTTGGTATACCCATTAAGTCAGTCAGATTTAAATCATCCTAGAACAAAGGGCCTGGGAGATCCATTTGCTATCATGACTTACATGTGTTCTGTCTACCAATTGTTCTTTCTTAAAGAACCCAGCAATTTTTGTACAATGTGTTTCCAAAGTGATTTTTATCCCTCCATTTTCTGCTATAAAATAGGCTCCAATTATTCTCTTTAATTAAGTGGTTTTATTTTATTAATTGTTTCTAACTTACAGAATTCCCTAGAGACCTTTTACATGTTTTCAAATGAAGGCAGGAAGCAAAGCACATTAATTATACACACAAACTCCTTTTGGCGAATTAAACATGATGCACAGTGAACATGAAATGACTCGTCCTTCTGAGTTATCAATCTTGTCATTAGTGATGGCTTGTATTAGTAGTATTGACATGGGCTTATCCAAATTGGATTCTGCAAAGAGTCATTCTAATTTTGAGCAAATGTAAGATGACAGAGCAGTTTCATGGACAGCTATTTTTAACCCTCTCTTTTACCGAGCAACTGGGCCTTTTCTGTTTATAATATCGTCTTATATTTACTAGTTTTAGAGTTTGTAAAGCACTGGACAAGACAAGACCTTATCGATCCTCAAACAACCTTGAGGTAAAAGAGTTTTATGGATAAAGAAACTGAGATCTTGTAGTTAAAGGCTGTGTCTCAAATCATGCACACAAAAGGTCTAGAGCCTTTCCAATGACCAATATTTTTTTAAATATATCTCTGCATAAGGGAAGAGGTGGAGTTGGGTTTGAAGCTTCATTCATGTTTCTTTGTATGGTCACCTGAAAGTTAATCTAGCTATGTTTATGTTAGGTTGCCAATTTCATAAGCATTCCTTGGGTACTTGTGTGTTGGATATACTCATGATCAAATATGACATTTTTGAACTTGGTGTATGCTAATGTCTTCATGAGATTAGCTCAGTTAACCCATTTGGTGAAATGTAGAGTCATTGTGGTCCCACTATCCATTATGACCCAGAGACATTAAATAATTTTTAATGTTGTTTGGCTACAGGGTGGCAGAGTTGGAATTCAAAGCTGGAATTTGTCTTTTGGGCCCAATATTCACACACCTTCCCTGGAATTTGTCTTCTGGGCCCAGTATTCATGCACCTTCCCACTACACAGCGCATTGTCTTCAGCATCGATCTTCTGGTGAGACACACATGGTTTATGGAGGAAAGCAGTCACAGCTCCTAGCTCTGTGATAAATCACTCTTGTAGTTACAGCATAGTGTCAGAGTGTCATCTGTCCCCTGGAGAAGAATGGACACATCTTAAACATCTAAGAAACTTGCTTTTGGCTACAACTGAGCTTTGTTCCTATAGAACTCAGTGTCTGACAGTCACGGTGTGTTCCTGAGATTTCTTTCTCTGAACGGTGTTGATTGTAGGACTTGAAAATATCTTAGGGTGTTACTCACCTTCAGAACTAATGAATCCATTGGATTTATTGTCAACCTTCCCTGAGTCCGAAGCCATTTGCCACATCCCTAACACATGCTGTGGCCCAATCCTTATCTCCAGGGGCTCCTGTGGAGGGAGGGGAAATTGATGCAAGAGCAATAGTACTTGCTGTAGGTCAGTATCCATTTTTAGTTCTTAACATTCACTGTAGTTTTTAAAATAGGCATTTCCCCTATGTTATACAGGTCAGTGGATGTGACTGACCACATTTGAGTGATGTGACCCTTTAAAGGCAAGGGCTTTTCTCCAAGTGCAAAGTTGAGGTCATTTGAGCTGTGCCATCTTTGGTATCTATTGAATAGGTGCTGTGTTAAACACTGTGCTGGGAACAAGAATGACAGAGGCAAACCAAGTCACATCTGCCTTCTCTCAGACTTACCCTTTTGGTGGGGCTGGCAGACAACAAACACAAAGCAAATCTGGTGCTAGATGTAGTAGGTGTGATAGAGAATCGTGAAGTATGGAAGGCAGAAACTAATGAGTTCGCTTGCAGTTTGAAACAGGTTGTGTTCAGCAAGGGTGTGTGTGTATGTATGTATGTGCACATGCATAGACTGAGGTTTAATTAAAAATCAAGTCACCATTGCCACTTCTGTTTAAAGCCTATTATTTCCCTCCATTGCCCTCATAAAATCCGTGCATCTAAAGTTCCTCCTAACAGGGATCTGTCTACCTCTCCAGGCTCATTTCATAGCGTTCTCTGTAACTATGCCACAGAGCTACCTCTATTTCCTTTAAAAACGCTGTGTCCTTTTGTCTTTATATGCCTATGTATGTCATTTTATTTGGGGCATCACCCCTACCTCATCAGGAAGCTCTATTAATATATCCATAGTCACCGTGCTCCCAATTCCTATGGATTCCCAAAGCACCGGTGTTTTATATCACACTATATTGTCATCACCTGTGTGTTGATGATATCTCCCTGTTGACCATGGACTTCATAATCAGGGAATAACTTTCTAAGTACCTAGTAAATAGAGAAAGAAGGAAAGGTAAGATAGCTAGGTGAGAAAGAGAGATCAGTGAGCCAGGAAGAAAGGAGATTTAAGGAAGGAAGCTAGGAAAGATGAGGAAAAAAAGAGAAGCACAGCAGGAAATCTGCAGGAGAGGAAGCAAGGAGGAAATCAGAGATATTTGATCAAGGTCGACAAGATTAGAATTTCGTCTTAGAGATGTTCATCTGTCCATTGTTCTGAAGATACACGGTTGCTTAATCTCACCATGTGCTTTTTCCTTGCTTTAGCAATTTTCTGGATCCATAAGCCATTGCGTGTTCTGAGGCCCCTAATATCATCTGGTCCTGGGGAGGAAGGAGCTCGTGGAGAAATACTCCTGGGTACATTTCAATCTGCCCCCGCCCTGCCCCTGCCCTGGTTGCATTATGAATCCCAGAAGTTGTGATTGGAAATTCTAATCACAGCTCTTCCATCCTTGATAGTTGCTTTGCTCCTTTTCATGTCTGCTGCCTTTCTGGTGCTGGTGGCTCCTATGCACAAGTCTACCGGTAGCAAGCAAAGCATGATGGATTGGCGAAGGTTCCCTTCTTCCTCAGAACCTGGGACATCCTTCCTTCTTCTGATGTTCAGGGTCCAGGTCATCATCAGGGATGAAAGAAGAGTACAGTACAGTATTGGATTTGCCTGTTTACTTCTACTGTTTAGAAAGACAACAATACAGTATTGGGAATGGATCATGTACTGAGCATCACTATAGCCCCAGAAACCAAAGGCTGGTGTGGCATGTCATTGATCACGATCAGTGCCCAGCAAGGTCTGGTAATTTTCCGAAGATGTTACACCCTTTTCAAACTCTGGAATGGTGAATAGTCTCCAGAGTGAACCTCAGAAATAAAACCAACTCAATGTCCAAAACGATTAGGATTAATTAATTTTTATCCTGGAAACTGGTTCAAGGCAGTTTTCAAATGGGCTCTCTTTGGATATGAAGCTATGTATGTCAGCTGGATCCTACTTTATTTTTATTTTTTAATTTGATTCTAGGACCCCGAGTCTGTATTTAATGTTCCAGTGAGCAAAAATAGTTATGTTTGGCTCCAGCAAAAGATTGATAGTTGCGATTTTCAGATGTGGAATCAAAACAGAGTGAAAAAAATGTCACGTTTAAATAAAATGCAGTACTTGGAGGCATCATGTGGTCTCATAATAAATGAATTTGTGGTGCAAAGTTGACAGCTTTTGAAGGAGAATTTCTTTCTAAAATTTGAGGTGATTCATTTTCATGATTAAGTATCGTAAAAACAATTACTAGAGAATTTTTAAGTGAAGGGAAAGGAAGCTTTGAGCGTTTTCTAGATAGCATCCGCCACTTTCATTTTTATCCCTCACCTCCTGAGAGCTATGAAGGTGTGTGTTAGGGAGGTTTGGCTGGCTGCCCTGGGGCTCTGGGTACTCCTTCACTGGGGCCTCATCTGCTGTGCAGCTTGGAAAGGGGAGAGGCAGGAAGAGAAGCAGCGGTGGGAAGCACTGGCTTTGGCTCCAGGTGGACTGTGTGTGAATCACCGTGCATGACCTAAGGCAGGTTGGCTAGCCTCATGGGAGCTTCCTGTGTGTTAAAATTGGGACACAGTGAGCCAACACGAACACTGAGTATCTAGCATAGGACTTCGCATGTGGTAAATGTTGAAAAGCAGCTAGGTCAAACAAAATATGTATTTTATCAGCATTGATGGGCATTACCTGTACCTGATTTTGTGCAAAGAAGGCTTGTCATTGATCCAAGACTCTGGTGATCCAGAAAGGAGACAGACTAACCAGAGATAGAAAGTGGTGGGCAGAGGAGGTCAAAGCATCATCCATCTGACCGATAGAGGTTCTTAGCATCTATTTAAGTCGTCCTAGTGCATGCGGCATATCCAGGAAGTAGCTGATATATCTGAGTCGATGTTGAGGAGAGGGGAGAGACTGAGACTTTTCTGGGGTGTTTTCTCACCCACTGCAGTTGTGGCAGGCAGGTCCAACACTTGCTGTGGATTGCAGGTCCAGGGAGAGCCCCGAATGGCAGGCAATTGGGTAAACTGTCCTCTTGTGTCTGGGGACACTGGCCTTTTTGTTCTGACCATCAGTGGATTTGAGGAGACTTGCCCATACTATGGAGGCCCATCTACCTTATTTACAGTCCACTGATTTAATGTCAGTCTGATCCAAGAACAGCCTCCAGGTTCACACATTTGACTATCACACACTAGAAGTCAATACTTCCAAATAGATACATCAAGAAAGGCCGTGCTTTTCTAGAGTGCCTGGGTTCAAAACTTCATCTTCCCTGTGCCTCAGTTTCTCTGTTTATAAAATGTCAGTGATATCAGAGTCTACTCCACAGAGATTCTGTGAAATTTAAGAAAATTGTAATTTGTAAAGTGTGTGTTTAATAAACTGAAGCAGCTGTTACTAGTATTGGTGCTGATCATAGGAAAACAGAGCTTTTAAGTTTAGAACACTACCTAAGCCTGGACATCTCCTTCATGTCAGAATGCATGGGCAAAAATATAATTTCAGATCATATTAATAAAGTTTCAAGTAGCCATAATAAGCACTTTGTCATCTACAGTGATGAGAAACTTTGTATGCATTTTCTGACTTAATAAACATGACATTAGGTGTATTACTGTGCCCATTTCCAGATAAGCTGAGGCTTACAGGAGTTAAATGATTTATTCTTGGTCATATAGTGACTCAGCAGAAGAACCGGGTCTCAGATGGCATTTCCATGGTGTATTTAGTGGACTTTCCATCTTGTCCTGTTTGTGTTTGTGTGTTGGTGGATGGATCAACGTCTGCCAGGCACAAGCTTTCCTCTTGGATTTGGAAACACAGTCTTTTTGTTTGGGGCTTGCATTTCTGTCTCCTTTGCATGTAAAGGGATTGTCTATGCTCAGGCGGAACATTCAGCCTTCTTTGTGCTTTGCCTAATTGCCTTTATGACTGCAGCTAGGCCCGGTAGACTGGAGAGGCACACATGCTAAGGAGTGGAGTGGTTATCACTGAGCAGGGAGAAATGACAGATCCACTTGTGGGAGCTTTATCTAAGCTTAGTGTCAGCAGCCTGGGCTGTCTGCAGTGAGTGGACCTGTGGACCGTAGCTGAATTCTGCTTGGTTTTCAGTCATGTCAGGTGTCCAAACTCAGATTAGGTTCTGCTCTGAAAAAAAGCAAGTAATTACATACAAGATGTGTATATATGTGTGGGCACTCTCGTGTGTGTGTGTGTGTGTGTGTGTGTGTGTGTGTGTGTGTGTGTGGTATTGACATACATATGTGCATGGCTTTTCCGCTTGCTTCTTGCCTGCACCAGTGGCCAGCTGGCCCTGATCTGCAGTATTGCATTATATAATGGCCTACGATTCCTTGATAAGCAGTTTCTTTCCCTGCCTCTGTGTTCCTGAGACTTCCTGGCTTGAATGTTCAACTCCACTCCTTCATTTGCCAGAGGAACTCTTACGTGCGCTTCCAAACCTGACTTAGAGATTGAAAGCCCTGCCTCACTCAGTAGCCGGCGTGAATGCCTTCCTCTCCAGTAGCTTCTCTCAGTCGTATGCCTACCTCCTTTATTGTGCTTGTGATGTAAGATTTTTTTTATTGGCTTGGCGTCAGTGTCAGAGATTTTTGAGTCTGAAAAGCCTGGTTTTTGAACCTTGAAGGAAGAAGGTTCACTTGGCCTTCCTCTATTGGTTTTTGTCATTGATGGAGGGCTAACATAAGTATAGCATAAGGCCCCAGGGACGATGGAGCAGCCAGGGTAGCCCCAAGGCTTGTGCACAAGAAGGTGGGACGTACAGTGTGCAATGGCCTGTCACACTACTGTGTGGTATGGTTATGACCGCCTCAGCCTCCCCCCCACAGATCCTGAGGGACAAAGATCCTTTGTCCTTCCAGGCCTGAGTGCTACACTTTTATTTTAAGCACACGCCTGCGAGGTATTATGTGTTAGTCTGGGCCTTCCTGGAAGAGAGGTTATTTTAAGAGAGTCTTTGAGGTTAAGGGCCTTCTCAGAGGCATTTCCAAATATCCAGCTCCTGGCCCAAGGCTGCCAGTGACCCTCCAGTGAGTTCTATATGAACCAGAGCTACAGAGTCATTTTGAACCACAAAGTTCTGTATCATTGTATGAAGAGTCCCGTGTTTTATGCTAATGTTTGGCATGTGACTTGGAGCAGCGTTTTCCTGCGAGGACACATCAAACAGGCTTTGTCTGTGTGAAGTCACTGGGATTTGGGATTTATGCCTCTTTCATTTCCAAGGTCATTGTTTTGAATGCCAGATGGAGTTTACATGTTTTTATGACTGACTTAGCCAGGTAAGGCCTTGTAATTGGCTTTTTCCTCCTGAGTAGTGTCAGGGCACATTGCTCTAAACACATAGTACACTCCTGCTTTCCTGAAGATGGGGCCTAGAAGGGGCTGACCCAGCTTTGCCCCCTGCCCATGCCACTGAACATTTATCAGGGATAGATACACATTAGCATGTGGTTTGTTGTCAAACGCTTCGACTCTCCTGCAAGGGTGTTTGTCTCCACCTGGGGCATGACAGTGGCAACAGGCAACCCATAGATAGTGATGGTCCTAAAGGGTCCTGTCTTCAAAGGCTGGCTGTGGCCATTGTTAAAGTAGGTGGAACCCAACTTAAAGCTGATTCTTTAACATTTGCAAGGACTCTGCCCCCTCAGCCAGACCAAAAGCAAACAATAAGGATAAGGACAGAGTCAGCCTTGTAAATCATAATTAAATGTCTAACATCACAGGGTCCTGTTGATCAGGACAATGCAGGCCAGTAGGCCAGCATGGGTTACTAGAAAGAGCACTGGCCATGTGGCCACTGGAGGAACCACACCCAGTTGCAAACATCTGTGCCATGTGCTTAACCATTGTAGAGATGGAGGATACTGTCTTTCTCTGTTTTGCCCATGAAAGAACTTGTAACTCTCTGTCTGGGAAGCCACGTGACAGTAAGGTTCTGCAGACATAATTAATGTGGTACAGAGCTAAAATCAGTATTGTAGTCACATACGATCATGTCCTCCTGGAGTGACCCTTGGACAAAGTGCAGATGGGTCTAATTAGTTTCTGTCCATCTCTTTATCTTGCAGCTTCTCCCCCAGGAGAGAGAACTCTCACTACTGTGTTCTGTGGGCACAGCTTCCCCCACCGATGTGGACGATGCCTTCTCCTCGAAGGCCTGGGAGGTAGGGGGCGCACATTAAGAACCCTGAAAAATGACACTGCAGAGCGGGGGAAATATGTTAGCCTGTGCATTCATGGAAAAGAGGTGATTTTCAGACATTCCCCCAAACACTGGGGACTCTTTTCTAGGGAGTTCCTATGCAGCAGCGGCTTAGCTTGTGTAGGAGAATGAAGGCAAGTCTCGTGCTCAGAAATCCTGAAATGCCTAAAACCAAATTAACACAGGCCTTGGGATTAGCTATGCCATTTTAGTCTTTCATTAGCGCTGATAACGGGCACAATTTAGGATGGGCATTTACATTATGGCTCCGACAACAACACATCGCGAGGAATGAAATTACCACTCAGCTTACATTTTCAGTGAGATTTTGAAATTGCGGAGATAAAAATGAAGCTAAGTGTGCTTTGATGCTTGGGGGCTGTGAACCCCAGAACCAGAGTGGATCATTGGATGGTGATAAAAGTCCCATTTGTGCGGCCCGTTATCTCAGACACTCTTGCAGCAAATTACGGCTTATAAGTCTCTTTTGTGGCAATAGAATCTTAGTAAATTACAGCAGGAAGGGATCACAGCAATCAGGTCGTGTAGCCCCTTTATCTTGTGGGTGGGAGAGACAGGGCTCTTCGTTTTATGGTCATCGCAAGCCTGCTTTACAAGGTAGGAAGGGCAAGTAGTCGTGTCAGGCGACGGAAGCCGAGGATTGAAGGTGAGAAATATTTGCACCATTTGGTGTAAAGATGTGTGACACTGGAGCCCGCAGAGGCTCCTGATTTGTATTCACTGTGTGTGTTCAGCTCGACTTCCTCAGGGATGCTTCCCGGATCCAAACTTCAGCCACTCCTCTCTTCCTGCCATTCCCCCAGCCACACTCTCCTCACTCACATGATGTCCTGGCTCCTATGGCTATGTAACGATGCAGAAAGTATATATGGATTTGTTTATTTATTTTTTCTCAACCAGAGTATAAGTCTATGGGTCGCCATGCTTTGTTCGCAGCTGGAATCCTGACACCTGAAACTGTCTCAGGCTCCACAGGCACTCGGTAAATGCCTGCTAAATGACAGCATGGATAGCAGAGGGGGTAGACGGCAAATGCAGATCCACGAGGAAAAACCAGTGTGTCTTGAAAACTTGACATGTGCATCGGAAAATTGGCCTGTCTGCTCATACTGCTCTCACCCCAGGTTTCAATTCATTCTTCATTTAACAAACATCTCAGAGTGAACGTCTCCTGTAACTCCAGAGAGTGCCCCGGTGCCCAGACACGGTGGGGTAGTTGTGACAAAGCGCATTCTCCACCCTCAACAAAGGGCAGATGAAAAGAAACAGGTAAAGGAAACGTGGATAGAAAGGGTTAGTTTGTAACTGTGTGAATCGTATTAAAGCTAGATGGAAGTAAAAGGAAGGCGGAGTTAAGAACCTTAGGGATTGAGTTTCACCTGGGACTGGCAGAGTCTTGAGGGTGAGTAATATTTAATCATCCAATGCTGGTTGAATGGATGAAGGTTTAAATGTATTATGGTTTTGACATCAAAATGTCTGAGTAACATTCTTCAAGCAAAATATGCAGAGGACCTTGACACTCTGACCTATGATGTCAGGTTGAAGCTTTAGTGCTAACTGGCATATGACTCCTACCTCCTCCTCTGCCTCCCTTCATCCTGCTCCCTCCCTTCTTTCATCTTTTCTTCCCCTTATCTTATTTCCTTTATCCTCTTCCTCTTCTCTCTCCTCCTCCTGCTCTTCCTGCTCTTCTGCTCCTCTTCCTTTCTTCCCCCCTCCTCTATCCCTCCTTTCTCCTTCACTCTTCCCCTTCTCTGAAATCAGTAAGAGCTCTCAATGGGCTAATGCACGGAAGCTGTGGTTTCAGAGTGAGCCAGCCCAGTTTGGCCATTTTGTGGCCTTAGTAGAATGCAGCCTCAGAAGCCAAAGGGCTGTAGGGCCCAGTCTCATTCACCACTTCCATTTTCAGTCTGTGACCTCGTCACTTGCTCCTCCTGGCCTCAGGTGTTTGTGTCAATAATGATCCCACCGTCATCGTTAGCTGTGTTTCTTAACTGCCCACAGTTCCTGACACACAGTGGCTATTGAACAACCCTGAACACCTGCCTGCATCCTGCATCTGCTGTGCATTGAAGTCGTTCTTTCCATCGAGTGACTGAGGTACCACAGGAGTACAGAAAAAGAAGCCATCCAGGGCTGTTCCCACTCACAGGCACCGGCAGTAATTGCAGGGCCATGAAACATGATAACCATCTCAGCTCATAAACGATGGTACATTTTAATCAGATTTTAAATGTTATGAAGGCTCCAAGTAATTACAGTTATTTTTGCCTTAAAATTAAACTGCTGTTATTAAAATTCTTTTATTAAATCTTTCCCCCCCTTTGGTAGTTATGAGGTAGTTATGAGAGATTGTTTTCAGGGGAGATGTTTGGGCGTTAGACATCACATAGAGAAGAGCTCGGAACAGCTGCAGGAACAGGTCCACACAGGTGGACCCAGTCTGCTGACACCCAGACTGCCCAGTAATGCTGGTGCCTGGAAGGGTGTCAGGGGCTGTCTTTTGTCTGCCCCTCATCACCCTCACCCCAATATCAGGCTTAATTTCCTCTTTACAAGGTTACCTCCATGTGTATCTCCTTTACCAAAGGTAGTTACTATTCCTTTCATTGTTTTTTTTTTTTTTTTTTTCTTCAGATGAAAAATTGGAAGCCCCAGTGGGTCATTTGCTCATTCTAAACCAATCATCTAGCAGTGGGCTGCTTGCTTGCTAGGCACTAGGCCAGGCAAGCAAATGGTCAGTGCAAGCTCACCTGGCCCATAAAGGATGGCAGATCCCAGTAAGGAACAAGTCCTCACACGTGGCACAACACTCCTTCCATTACTCTGCCAGAGGGGTAGAGCAAGAATGAATAGCCCATGACATTCTGTTCTGTGAATCACAGTGACAATAATGGTCATTGTGAACAAGACTGGGTTCTAAGGCGAGGCAGGTTAGATGCACCAGGATATCATTGTAAAGAGGAATGCCTGAGCCCTTCCCTTGGGGTTGGGCACATCACTTTGGGGCTGCTTTTGACATAATAAACCAGCAAATACTGCCAGGCGGTGGTGGCGCATGTCTTCAATCCCAGCACTCAGGTGGCAAAGGAAGGCAGTGGCAGGCAGATCTCTGAGTTTGAGGCCAGCCTGGTCTATAGAGTGAGTTCTAGGATGGCCAGGGCTATACAGAGAAACCCTGTCTTGAAAAATAAAAATAAAAACAAAAACAACCCTTCCCCCAAACCCCAGCAAATACCACCTAGCAGCTGCTGCCGTGAGGAGGTGACACTTAGCCAAGATGTTCCATGCAGGCTGAATCCTCACAAGACTCTGATGACTATAGTATTAGCCCTGTTTACAGATGATAAAATGAAGTCTTCAGCAAAAACTTTAGGTACCCCAGCCATACGTCTGTCTCACAGCTCGGGTCCATAGGTTGTGTGCCACAGAGTCTGTGGTCCCAGAGAAATGCTGTTGCTCCTCCTTGATGACATGATACCCCAGGACCAGTGTACCGATGCACAGACCCATCAGGGACACCTTTTACTTCTCCATACTTCCCTCTGCTGGCACAAGTGGCACCTTCTCTTTAACTTTGCCCATGGTTCATTGGGGTGACGATGGGAGCCTTCTTGTTTGGGAGGATCCTAGGTATTCTACACCAACACTGTCTGAGCTGACTGTGTACAGTTTCACATCCTCCAAGCTCTGACAGTCCTCCTTCAAACCAAGTGTGAAAGCTTTTAAATTAGCTTTCACAGTTTGATTCCCAAGTAGCAACTGCAAAGCAGCCCAGATTAATTTTTCCAGCCTCTACCACAATGTAGCTGAAGGCTATCTTAGCTCATTTCATTAACAGTGAGAGAAGGTGGGCATGTTGTTGGGAGAACAGTGTTCTAGGAGAGATCTCGGGGATCTTACGGCAAAAGCAGTGAGAGGCCCAGTGGCGCATGAGACAGAGTATGTGAGGAGCACAAACCTCGAAGTTGCGCTGCCATCTTGGTTTGTGTGTTGCTTCTTCTTTTTTGCTGGTTGTGTAGATCTGGGCATGTTCACTATCCTCCCCGAGCCTCAGTTTGCCACCTTGTAAAATGGGTATCATGTTTCCAAGGCTTCTCGTGTCCGTGTTTTGTGGTTGGTTTGTTGAAAGGGCCCTAGTCACCCTAGACTTTCATTTCATAAGCATTGTTCACTGACTTAGACCATTGCAAGCATGTATTGAGCCCACAGTATAGGCCAAGGACTGTAGCTGGCATCACAGATAAGGAGATGTGACCCCTTACATAAAGGAACTGTCAGTCAGAGGCAGATAAACATTGGAACTGTCCTTTCAAAACAGTCTAGTAGTGCAGTGTGGGTACAGAGAAGGAGGAACATGGGGTGGGGCTGTTGGACAAGGCTTGCTTAGAGAGAAGAGATCCAAAGGGGATGTAGGCATTAGAGAAGGAAGAGTGGTGGAAAGGAGTTCTCATAGGGGAGTATTCTATGACAAGTAAAAGAGGTAACCAAAAAAGTGGAGTCCATTCTAGTAAACTCTGGTTTAAAAATGCTAAGACAAGCTCTATATAGGCAAGTAAGTTAACCCTGCCCAGCTTCCTCACTTGTAATATGTTTATAATGGTATGCTGGCCTCACAGGGCTGTTCTCAGGGTAAAATAGGTAAGGCAGGGAATGATGCTGTTTGTAGCTGTTTCCTGTAATTGAAATATGAACCTACCTCCTCTGTCTAGGAAGAAATAAGACTTGGGAGGCCAAGGAAACTTGTAAGGCTCAGGAAGCCGAGAGAATTGGAAGATTTGTAAGACTCTCCCTAAGTTTATATAAGCAATCCACAGTTGCTGGGTGAGAAAAGACTCTTGGATGGAGCTGGCTGTAGTTGAGAAGGGAGATCCTCAAGATTTATTCTAATGAGCTTTTTATATACTACCAAGGAGAGAGGCAAAAAGACCTCCCCCTTTCAAGATCAAAGCACAACATACAGCCAAGTGTAGAAAACACCTGGTAACCACGCCCTTGACCAAATCCTGCTGGGTAGAGCAAGCTCAGACTTTCTGACCTTTAGTAAAGCCTTACTGGGGAGCCTCTGTGGGCACCTTGCCATGAATTGTGCTGGTGGAGTGGGGGGAGCTGAAAACCTGTAATGTCAAGTATGTTCCAGACTCTGATTGCTGCCAGGGAAGAGAAATCTCTGGTGGGCTGTCGGAGCCATCAGTTTGAGCTCTTGTAACACTGCTTGCTCTGGGTCCAGTCATGACTTGGTGCATCCCACCCTTATTTACCAATAGTTCCTAAGATTTGAGAGCGCATCCTCTGAGGTTAGAGAACCCAGAATAGTACCTCTGCTCTACATTGGTCTGGGGGTGACCTCAGGCAAGCACTGATGGACATGCATTTTCACCTGGGGAGAGTTAGAGTCACTTCTAACTGCAGTTCTTCAGATAGCACCTAACCATAGTGAGGGCTGTGAAGAGGTTAGCTGCCAGATCAAACAGACTTTCAGTATCGCTTGAGCAATCTCCCAGCCTCTGTACCTTGTGTTTATTGGCATATCATCTAAACTCCTGGGAATATGGGCTGGGGCTGGAAGTATGGACTTTGGTGCTGACTTCAGACACCCTGTTCACTAGCTATGAGACATCCCTCCCTGTTCTGCTCTGTGCGCCTGCATCCTCAGCCATGATTGGACTTAGTGTAGCTGGTTGTGAGAAAGAAATAACATAGTATATGCACTGAGCTTATGGCTTGACATAGGTCTAACACTCTATAAGAGCTACTAATTGTCACACACTGAACCTGGCTGGCCAGATCTGTCTTGCATCCCCGCCAAGCCTCCAAAGGAATTGAAGCAAATGCAGATTGCATCTCACCTAGCCTAGAAATGGTTATAGTGACTCATTTCACAGTGGCTTCTCCAATCAATACAAATGGCTGCCTGATCAATTTGAGCAGAGTGTGTCTGATAGAGTTTACGGGCCATGACACTGAGGCAGAGGTTCTCCTGAGCCAAGTAGCAGGAAGGATTTTCCCTGCTTTCTCATCAGCTCTCTTGTGCTGCTTTTCCAGTGACGCCCACCACTTCCTAACTGGTGGTAGGGCCCTGCTTTTGAGTGCACCCAAGGAGAATGCACCTGGGTACCAAGCTCCACTGCTTTAGCTCACTGTCAGGATTTCTGGGGTTTGGCATCATGTGTTGGTTTCCTTAGGTGCCTTGTTATTCCGGAGAGGGACTCCCATTATCTAAAAGAGGTATTACCTCCCTTCCCATTTTCAAGGGATCTGAATGAAAGTAAGCTTCTTGGAGTGTCTGCTTTGTGCATTCCCTCCTGAGGGGTACCGGGAAGGGCAGATCCCCCTGCTTTCACTCCATGACATCTTCCCCTAGTCTCAGTAATGCCCATCAGAAATTTCTATCAAGTTTGGATGAATCTAAACCATAGTAGACCCTGCATGGCCTCTTTCATTCACAACACTCCAGGGCCTTGTTTCCTTGGGACTGACTTGGAAACTAATTAAGGCCTGCTTCCGAATAACCTCTCTATTGCTTAAACATTAAAACCTTTTGTTGATGCTTAACTTTTCAGTACTAATGTCTCTATAACAAGACTGTAAAGGCTATGATAAGGGATCATATCTTAATTTTTTTAATTCAATACATATTTCTAATTATTACCCTTGACAACTCTTATAGCAAGTGGTCATGTGCACATGATTATGTTCAGCAAATACTGGTTGGATTTTGATTAAAAGGCGACTGTAAAATGAGTCTATTAGTACCTTAAACATACAACTCAATTAAAGTGTCATCCTGAAGTCATGGCTCTGTTATCACATTTCTTCATTCCCACTACTTACTCTCATGTGTCTCCATAGAAATAGCAATTCAGTAATAAGAACATAATGAGATGTTTTCTTAAAGGGTTTAAAAATCATCTGTTGAGCCTTTAAAGAAAGATGTCGGTTTTCTCTTCGTTGGTGAGAAGGTAGGCAGAACTGGGTGGGTCAGAGACACATGCTTCGTAAGAGCGGTGTGTCAGGCTTCTGTTTGTACCCCTTTTCATCTGATAGTCACTCAGCAACAAGCTCTACTTTATCCTGTCTCACGAAGGAAGGACAGAAGGCTTCACAAAGGTGAGTAGATTCTGCTGCTGGATTCTATCAGTGAGTCAAGGAGCCACCTGCACGCCCGTGTGCATTGCAGCACTATTCACAATAGCTAGGAAAGGTGGTCAACTGAGTTATCAGTAGATGAACTGATGCAGGCAAATGTGGGATGTGTACACAATGGAGTGTCATTTAGGCATTTGTAACAATAGGCCTGGAAGATACTTATATTAAGTAAAAACTAGTCAGGCACAGTGAGACAAATGCTACATGATCTTGAAAATCTGTATAATCTGAAAATGGTGGCCTATTAGCACAGGAACTGGAGAGGCTGGGGGAGTTTGAACACTGAATACTCAGTTACAGAGAGGAATTGTAAGTTCTAGTGTTCTAGAGCAGAGTAGGAGATTATAGTTAACAATAACAAGCTGTGTGGTCCACATGGGAAGTAGGATTTTGAGTGCTCTCACCACAGTAAAATAATCAGTGTTTGGGGAGGTGGATATGCTAGTTACCTGCATTTTATCATTAGAAATTGCATGTATATTGAATGAATATGGAAAATGATTAGTTCTTAATAAAACAGAAAGATTTTTTTTCTTAAGTTTTTTGAGACTAGGTTTCTCTGTAGGCCTGGCTGTCCTGGAACTCTCTCTGTGGACCAGGCTGATCTCGAACTCACAGTGATCTGCCTGCCTCTGCCTCCCAGGTGCTGAGATTAAAGGCATATGTCACCACCACTTTGTGAAAGACACATTTTATGAGTCTGGGGTACAGCTTGGTTGGTAGAGGATTTGCCTAGTATTTACAAGGGTCTGGGTTCCATCCTTGGGTCACATGAACCAGGCATGGTGATTCACTTCCAGCATGTGGGATCACAAGGATCAGAAGTTCAAGATCATTTTCCCCTGTAGAGTGAGCTCAAGGCCAGCCTGGGCTCTATGAGGTCTTGTCTCAAATAACTAGATGAATAAAATCTGGCTTTATATATAAAAACACATTCTAGAAAAGGTAAGTAGCTACACCAGAGTAATATCGCATCTAAATATTGAAAATTCATAAGGTTCTTGTTCATATATTGTCTCATTGGTTCCTTTAAGTAACCATGGGAAGTAGAAATTCTGACTTCAGAGTTAGACTGACAGGAGAAATGGCTTTTCCAAGTGCCTGAGCCTAACAGGAGCAGAACATGACTACTACACAAGACTGGACTGGAAGGGCGATGTTAAAACCCTGTAGTTTTCACTGATGACATTTGGTGAAGAGTTAGACTTAGCTAGGTGAGCTAGACATCTCTATGTCTCCCTGAAGCCAGGGCTGTTTGCTTTTCTGAGAGGAGTAGGGGAGGGAACTGGGAAGAGAGAGAGGGAGGGAGGAAAGAAGGGGAGGGAGAGAGAGACACACAAACACTGAGATAAAAACAGAGACAGAGAGAGCTAGATGGAGAGAGGGAGAGAGAGGGAGAGAGAGAGAGAGAGAGAGAGAGAGAGAATGAGAATGAGAATGAGAATGAGAATGAGATGAGAATGAGAACAGGTTTGTCTCCAAAATTTGAACAGAAAATTTAACTTGCATCCAGATGCTGTGTTCAGGCACCCAAGAGATGCTGAGAATGGCCAGTGCAGGAAGAGAGCTGAGCACTGTAAGAACAATTGCCTGTATGTGTCTGTGTCTATCTAACAAGCTAACCAGCTAGCTTCTGTCAGTCCTCTACCAATTATCAATACGTTTACCTACCTTTCTGCCTATCCGTCCACATAGCCATCATCTCTAACAGCTGTTATCTTAATATAAGTCAAGGGGTTGGTGTGTACTTGATGATGCCAAACAGCATTTAAGGATTTCCAGATGAAACTCTGTGTTTCTGTATTGGATGCAGGAATGCAAGTAGAGGAGAGGGAAAAGAATGCAAGGAATATGACAAGAAGACTTTAGTAGGTGGCCCTGGGCACTGAGGATACTCACTGAAACCCTCCCTGGCAATGTGAGAAAGCACTTCTGTCTTCTTTGTTCCATATGCACAAATATATTCATAAACTCCTGCTCACATGCTGGGTGCTGTTCTGGGTGTGAAAGCTACCCACAGTAAAGCAAACAGGATCGCAGGGTGCATTAGAACATGTTTCAGAGAAACCACAGCAGGGGAGGCAGATGGGAGCACAGGAGGTGGGTCTTGTCTTCTAAATGGGGGAAATTGGGATGGCCTACCTAAGAATGCTTTTGAGCATGGACTTGAAGAGGCTCTGGGAGCCTGTAAGGGCAGCACCCCAGGCAGAGGGACCAGTAATGGTAAGGCTGGAAGCTGGGGTGTGTTTCAGAGAAGGGCACAGGGACAGGGAACATGTTGCAGAAATATAGGGCTAAGGTGGTATTCCTAGAGAGTCTTTGTAACATGGAAGGGTCTGGATATTGCTTTGGAAATGAGCTCTGTTGAAGTCTTTGTAAAGTTGAGAAGGGAATTTATTGGAGGAGGTGGGGGTTGCAGTATTCAGCAAAGGAGTGTTGGTGGCTTGCAGGAGAGCATTGCCTCTTGATGGGGGCATTCAGGTTCAGGTCCTGAGACCTAGGACATTAGTTGACAAATCACAGCCAGTTCTGTGGGAAGGAGGGGCTGAGGCCATAACAGGAACTGCCTTTCTGAGTCCAGCCCCACCAGGGGAGTTCGAGGATTTGAGCGGCACCACCTCACCTCCAAGTTCATTTCCTTATGTGTGAAACAAGAAGTCAAATGTACTTGCAGGCCTACCATGCACTCAGTAGTACTGACATACTGCCTGAGGCAGATACTAGAGCCAGCAGGGTGACAAAAGAGGTAACATCTGGAGACTTCTAAGAGACAGAATAAGATTGTCTATAAGAATCCCAGGCTCACAGGCCATACTTCCTCCAACCAATGTAACTGTTCAGCATGGTGTGTTCCTGTGGGAAAGGGGCTGGTGACCTAGCCTTGCCATCAGGGCTGCTGTGTGAATTCAGTAAGTTAGCACACAGTTAACTCTGCACCAGTACCTGTCACATGCATGTTGCTCAGAATATCCCGAGGCTGACTGGTAGCATGTGGAGGTTTCATCACACCTATTTCCAGTGTGGTTTTTCAATTCCGTGTTTTCTGATTCCAAATTCTGCCTGAATGCCAGTTTCAAGCAAACAGAAATCTTTTTATTTGGTTCTCTGTTTACTATCCCCCATGCAATCAGGGAGTCTCTTTAATTTCTACTTGGGTTAGTCATGTTTACCAACAGTTCTAGGAACACATTCAGACTTTGATAAAGAGAAGGACAATAGCTGTAACAAGGTATTAGAGGCTGCATAAACTCGTCTTACTAGAAGTTAATGGGAAAAGTGTGGAGGAGAAAAAAATAACAAGGGGAAATTTGGAAAATTGGGCCCTGGTGCTGCTTCTCCAGAATTACACCTGCATCTCAGTGCAGATGCACAGAGGGCCTGCGCCTTGCCGGCTGTCTGCACCCCACGCTCTCCTCCTCTCCTCAGTGATGAGGTATTTCTTTGCTTTTTTAGATTTTTCCACTTGCAGATGCCAACAATGATTATTTGTAATTTCAGAAGAAAAAAAAAAAAGGCGCTCAAAAGCAACATCTGTGCTTCCATATTTTTCTGTGGGATTCGAAATCCATGTCTTCTGCCTTTCTGTATCCAGGGGCTATTGCAGTCAAGCATCATTCCTGTGTATTCCATTTAGCTCTGGGCCAGATTGACTCCAAGGTTTCAAAGTGGTGCCCAGGCTTACACTATCTCTACAACGTGTGTCCTCAACCTCTTAATCCCCATTTTCTTTAATACAAATAAAAGGGAGTTTATCAGTTGATTCAGATGAGTGGGGGTATGCCATGTGAATTTCAAGGAATTATGTGCTAAATTACTGGACCCATTTGGGGGCTTAAATATCATTTTCTACTGCACAAAACTGGCATGGATTTTATTTTAACTGAAATGGCTCACAGTGGCAGGCAATTATTTTTGTTATTGTATTTCCTATCCCGGCCTCCACAACCTAAGGACAATAGAAGGGGATGTTCATTTATAATTTGACCTCCTGAATTGGTCTTGAAATGCAATTTAATCCTCGTATCAAGCAAAGTCTAATGCTGTATTTGCCAGTAAAATAGTCATTTGCATTTTTTATTGACAATACAAATTGTGTTTAATCAGGCAGTCGTGTGCTAGCATTTCCAAATGATTGAAGACCCAGTTTTGCTCAAACTACATATCCTATTTGGGGTCAAACGTATTTTGTTTGTTTTAATTATCAGGACACAAAAAGTTGGTTTTCTAAACGTTGCAGTTTTAGTTTTTATTATTTTTAGTTGTTCAGTCCCATATTACAAGAGTCTTTTGTCTCATAAAAAAGAAGCCAGGGAGATCGTAAATTCTTATGTTTATACATTTACAGATTTTACCTCATATTAGAGAAATACTTAAGGCATATTTTCTAACATACCTGATTTCTAGAAAAAAAAAAGATAGTTTTCTAGTTTCTGAGGCTTAGTTTCCTTATGTGATAGAAAGGTACGAGATCCTCCTTTAACATCCCTTAGTGTTTCTAGGAGGCTTTACTGTACTGTGGAGACTCAGCCCCCGGGTCTAGTAGTCAGATGACCTTCAGCTGGGTTGCTTGTTCTTGCCATCTGCATGGTGGGGGCTGTACAGTGTTATGTCATAGGACTTTCATGAGTGTGAGTCTGTGACTATCTGGGAAGCTCTACATTTATGTCCAACTGGACTGACTTCATCCTCCGACTGTATGTAGTCCTTCCTTCTCAGCTGTGTGTGGCATAAACCAATTGCTGCCAATCTGCAAAGCACTTCCCCAAACCTAGCAAGTCCTATATGTTTGCTATTATGATTATGTCTAATGCTCTACCATGTTAGTAAGTGCAAGTGCTTACTGCATGGAAGGTACTGTGACCTCACTTAGGAGAGGACAAAGGCCCAGAGTAGTGAATCTTCTGGCATAGGACAAGCTTAATAAGGGGCAGAAATGACTGATTCCAGAGTGCTCTACTTTGCCTCCTGTGTCCTTAGAGTTCTTAGCTGAGGTTGTTTTCCGTGACCACAGGATCCTAGCTGCCTTGCTTGTACTTAGGGCTGTACAGCTTCCACATTCGCTAGGAGACCTTGTCTCAACTGTACCTTCCACTCAGCCCCACTGCGACTGTGTCCCATTGGCTGGCTGTGGTGCTGTAAGGGACTGGGAAGTCCCATGCTGAGGACATCTTACTGCTTCCCCTCCCCTAAATCTCTGTTCATGACTGTCATTTTCTCATTGTCTCCTACCCTTGCCTCTGCTCTTCTGACGTCTTACTCCTAGCACAGCGAGCATTGCCCGCTGAGGTGTCAGGCCAATGGAGAGGACAGCAAGACATCCCCATTTGTTCTAGAGTAGACATTTGCTGATGGTGGGAAATAATCAGGTTATTTAGGTTGATCCACATAGACTTAGAATAATGGCCAGCATTTACTAGGCTTCAATATGAGCCAGAACTTCTGTAAGCGGTTAATGCCTATTAATTTATTTAATCCTCAGAGCAGCGCTGTGTGGTAGATGCTAATGCTGTCTGCAATCTACAGATAAATCAGCACACCATAGTCTGGAGGGAGTGTGGTGGCTTTGTGAGGGGCACTACTGGCAGATCCCCAGGAATGTAATCCCATTCGTGGTTTTTTTTTTTTTTTTTCTGGTCTGTGTTAATTGGTTAGTTGCTTTTTACTTTCTCTAGCATCGTGTTGGGCCACTCAGTACAATTAGACAAAGAAGTGTGCATAGATTGGACACATATGGGCCAGATGTGAACCTTGCAAACCCTATATTTGCTCTCCTGCCAAGGGGACAATGGCCCGGAGAGGCAGTATATCCACTCTACTGCTGAAATGTGAGCCAGTGAGCAGGTCACTTTTCAAAGGGCAAAACTGAGCTTGGTCCTGGTCTGTCCAGCTGCAAGGACAGACTTCTGTTGGTTTACTACTGTTTCTTCCCCTCTCCCTGCTAGGTTTGGTTCTAAACAAAAGAGTGCCTGCCTAAGGAGTCTTAAGCACTAGCCAAAATCAGTAAGAAACCCACAGGAGAGTCAAGAGCCAGATCATTGTCCCTGTGAACAGAGCAGAGCCTGCATTTCAGAGGCAGACACTTCACCGGGGCAAGCCGAGTGGTCTCTGAGGGCCAGCAGATGGCAGGGACGCAGCCACACAAGGAGCAAAACAGTGTCCCGGCAAATAAATCCCTCAGAGAAAAGAGGTCACAGCACACATCTAAGGAAAAAGAAGGAGGGTGTTGAGGCCAGCACATGGGAGGAGGTCAGGCCAAGCAGGGCATCACAGCCAGACGTCATTCAAACTTCCAGAAACCTTAGATGTGTGGCCCTGGGCATCCCTTTCTACTGTGGCTGTCCAGGTTTGGCTGGGCAGCAGATCTTGGGCTGGGTGCATCTCAGGAAGTAAAGACAGTTGATACAAGGGACTCTAGAAGCTCTCCTTCACCACCGTGGGGACAGAGGCTGAATTCCCCTGCTGCGGCAGTCTGTGTAGGCAAGGAGGAACCCTCAGAAGACGGCCTGCAGAGGAGAGGATGGTAAGACTCCTTGACTAATAACAACAGTGACTACCCAGCAAGCTCTTGCTATGCCAGAAACCAAGCTAAGCTGCTAAAATGCGTTGTCTCACAGCCCTGTAAAGGACAGTTATGATTACTGCCTTCATTTAATGGGAAGTTAGGTCTTGGTATCATGTGTTTGGTTGTTAATGACAGAACTCTGTGTCCTCAAGGAGCAAAATGCTTAGTCTTACTCTATAACAAGAAGCCTCAAAGGAGAGCAAGTGGGTGCCGATTAACTTCAATGGCAAGGCATTGAGAACCCAAGATCCTATTCACCTTTCTGCCACAGAATCCTTTCATGTGTCATTTTTATTCCTCAAGAGCTTAACGTAGCTGCTGGGGCTCCAGTTTTCTCATTTTCTCCTCCCCTCCTTGCCAAGTCAGGAGGAAGGAAGGAAGCCAAAGGAGGAATTGTTGGGATGGGGAAGGTTTCAGTTTGTGAGGCTGTCTGTAAGAGGAGAAAAAGCCTTTCTTCATCTGCATCTGTTTGGCTTCCAGCTGAGGCATAGAGAGAGCCAAGCTCAGGGAAAAGGGAAGATATTTTGTTCTTAGCCTCCATCACAGGAAAAGGTTAGAGAGGGTGTTAGGAGAGACTGGCTCAGTCAGCCCAATATATTTGTGTCCTGTCCCCACACCGCTTGTCAAAGGTGAAATGGGGCTCCTCTGCCCAGTGGCTTGGACCCCAGTAGGCTTGAGTTGAGCCATAGTGCCATCGCGCCTCCTTTTGTGGAGAGGTTAGGAGTCATGGGCCAGTTCTTGCCCTCTTTGTACTTTATTGGTGCAGCAGAAATGGAGCATGCAAGTCCTGGGGCCATTATGAGGATGAAATCAGGCATCCCCCCATCTCTGGCATCAAGCAAGGGCAGCTGCTCTGCCGGTCATGTCCTTGTGGGTCTCGGGAGAAGTTTCTCTCCAGCACTTACAGTGATGAGTCAAATAGAACGCCCCAGAGCCTCTGCTTCCTGGGGACTCCTCTATCAGGCTTCCTGGGGACTCCTCTATCGGGCTCTATCCTCATCAGAGTCAGTAACCAGATGAAGATGAGTGACAGAGCAAGGGCAAAGGTAGCAGAGGGGAGTGATCAGGCACTGTAGGGGTGACTCGGAAGGAATGGACAAGAGACAACAGCCAGGGACAAAAGGACGGTGCTACAGAGTTGATGCCCTTGGGTGGCTCTAAGGAAACTAGGCATGCTCACTGAGAAGAGGTGGGTATTCCTGGCGGAGGGGAAAGTATATGCCAAGCAGGTGCTGAGGCACAGTAGGGCAACACACAGCTTCTTGGAACCACAAGAATCTCAGACACACTGGAATGTACTGCAGGATTAAAACCAGCCCAACAGACTGAAGCATGATGCATGATTCCCAGAGTGCTTCCCTTAAGCCAGGAACTGCCCCTGGCTCTCAGGAAGTGCATCGTATTGGCACTGCATTTTCCTGTCTACGAGATGGAAATGGGAAAGAAGCCTGACTTTGTTAACTGTGTGTCCGATTCAGAGCTGGATGCCTTGAGGACACTGTCTCCCTCGTCCTGGGGTGAGGATTGTGCTCTTGCTTTTACCAGTGAGGAAATGGAGACTCAGTAAGATCTCCTGCTCAGGGATACCTGGCTTGTAAAGCACATGCCAGTGAGGTCGTGCTGAGTGGGCAGCCTGGGTGTATTCTCCCTGCTGTAACCTGCACACCACACAGGCACCATCTCATCCTAGAGATCAAATGACAGACACAGTGCTGGAAAACACTTCAGAACCAAGTGCAGTACAAGAGCCGGGATGCACTTATCTATTTATTTACTCGTGTTCTTGTTTATTGAGAACAAGAGAAGCCCCTCCCTTCCCCACCCGGTTGATTTGCACCAGCTTGTCAATTCTTCTTCAGCCAGGCTGATTAGCTGGAGTGGAGCTGTCCAGGTTACCTCCGTGAAGCAGATGACTTGATTGTAGCTCAATGCTTCAGCTGTCACCGGGCTGCCTTCTTAAATATGATCTGAACTCCCCCGATAACCCTTCCATAAAAACAGGGAGAGTGTACAACCTTACGTGCATCCCTGGGTGACTGCTATAGCCTTTTGAGTTAGCGTCAGAAATGCTCATTGGTAATATGTGGTTTAATTCAAGTAGTAAGGCTTAACGGGCTAATGAATATCATACGTTATACTTTAACTTAACACAGCACCATCCATTATTTGTTATTTTTATTGATTGACTGTTTCCAGGGTATTTAGTGGTAGATTTTTCACTATTAAGATTTACTGGTGCGTACTTAGGTGCCTTCTGTTGCTGTTCCGTCTTTGAGCTGGGGCCCAACTAGTAAATATAGAAATACGTATGTGTATCGATGCTTTTGCACTTTTTTTGTGAAAGAGACAAATTGCAAACCATTTTGGAATTAATGAATGTGGTGCACAGATAGCTTGGCTAAAAACAAAGGTTTCCAAGAGACAGTCCACCTGTACATGTAGACTAACTGTTTCCATATGCAAAGAGCCCTAAGAAGGGAGAGTCCCCCTCACCCCATCCCCACCCCCCACCCATGCAAAAAATAGCAACAATGTAAAAGATGAATAATGTCCATACAGAGGAATGTATGTCACCAACAAGAACTGGAACACTAAGGAATCACACCATCTGGCTTGCACACAGTAGGGCTGTTCTCAGGGCCTCTTCTGGGCTTTGTGGGGGTAAACAGTGAGCTATAAGGTCAGCTGCTTAAGAATCACTTCCCAGCTGGGCGGTGGTGGCACACGCCTTTAATCCCAGCACTCAGGAGGAGAGGCAAGAGGATCTTTGTTAGTTCGAGGCCAGCCTGGTCTACAGAGTGAGATCCAAGAAAGGCGCAAAGCTACACAGAGAAACCCTGTCTTGAAAAACCAAAAAAACAAAAAAACAAAACAAAAAAAAAAAAAGAATCCCTTCCCTCATGACTCATATCAGTTCAGTGCTCTTTGGCTCGACTGCCCTGCTAAGCCAGACACCTCAGGCAGAGCTTCATACTCCTTTTTGCTGATCTTCAGTCACACTTGGAGGACTGTGTTCTGGGCCATGTAGGGACAATCAAGGAAAGAGGTGTAGGAAGGTGGATTTCTCTACCTTCTGTGGAAGGCCAGACATTTCCCAATGCCGCAGGATCCATTTGGCATTTGTTTCTTGAACCTGTTGTGAACATAATTTTTCATTCATTTCATGTAAGTGTATTAGCACTTTCTGTAGATAGTCCCTCAAAATCCTATTAATGATAAATAGAATTCGTTTAGTAATTTGTTTTTAACTGGAACCAGGGCCTAATGCAAACAAGACAAACACTCTACCCCCTGAGCTACACCCCCAGCCCTCAGCTTTTAAAGTAATGTATGGACATAGTATCCCAGTTCTCACAGGCAGACATGATTCTGGGCAAGTATGAATAGATTTTCTCACCATTAATTTAAAATTGGTATGGGAATCAAGAATCTTCTTTGACCATTGTGTGTCTGGTGGTATCTACTGCCATCACTTGGTACTTGCAGGAGATTCCATTCTGGGACCTACATGGATTCTCATATCCTCAGTCTCTTTGGTAAAATGGTACAGTGTTTGCATAGACCCATGCACATCCTCTCACAGGTGTTGAATCATCTTCTGATGCTCTGTACCTAAGGCCATGTAAGTGCTAAATGAGTAATTGTTGCAGTGCTCTTTTATTTGGAGTCTATTTAGAGTATATAAAAAATCGAGTCTGGACATGTTTACTTAGTACAGAAACACTTGGACTTTATGTTGTTGGTTTGCTCTTTGCATAGTTTCAGTCTTTCATTGGTTGATACCACTGATTGGGTGGGATTAATAGACTGGCTATTGGATGATGTAACCTCAAACGGTGGCTTTCTCCAGTGGCCTGTTTCAGTACTTTGTGAAATCTCACAGTCCATGTCTTTGGAATATTTGGAAGACGTTTGAGCAAGAATTTGGTATAGGCGTATAGTTTAATATGCTGTATGACCAAGGCACCTCATTACCATGAAATGCAGTGTGAATGTTTGTTTTAGCCTAGGATGTACCTGCCAGCCATTCAGGTCAGAGCCTCTTATCATTGTGACAGTCTTTTCTTGGAGCACATGTAAAGTCTCTGAAACTATTTTCAGTATAGCATCCCTGGTCAGCACTTACTACATGGTTGAATCTGGCTAGCGAGATGAAAACTTGGTGTCCTTTCTGGACTTTGCCAGGCTGTTAGACTCAGAGCCCACCCCAGCCATTCTCTTCCTGAGTGCTTGGTTTCCATTTTACTCCTGATTGCCATGATCTGACCCAGAAAACTTGCACACCCACCCACCTCTCCAAAGTTAGGTGTCTTGTGTTCTGTGCTACTGATTGGGTGGCAGATGTGGGAAATGTCACCCTGCAGGATGCAACAGCTGTCATGGGTAGCAAACAGCCAGGCAGGACCAAGACATGCCTATCTTTAGATCATTTGACTCATTGGCATGTGACATTCCTCCCAAAATATAGCCTGCTGGGGTCCTAAAGGAAGAACCCTATTAAAAAGATCCCTGCAAGTTGCTTTTAAACCTCACAAAGGAGCCAGATTAGTCATAGTCCCATGTTTTATGAGTTGTATTGCAGACAGGGTCTTATTCTGTCCCCCAGACTGGCCTGGAACTTATGGTCCTCCTGCTTCAGCCTTCTGACAACTGGAACTGCAGTCAAGGACCACAATGCCAGGGTTCTTGTTGTTATTGTTGTTTTGCACTTTTTTTTCCCCTGACACATGGTCTCACACTGTAGCTCAGGCTGGCCTTGAACTTAAGATGAACCCCTACATCAGCCTATTAAATGCTTTGATTATAAGTCTCCGGCACCACACCTTAATTATAGTTTTACCTTATTATTATTTATTTTATAAGTCTTTTCAGGCAAGTAGAAATCTAACTTTGGCAAAGGGAGTTATTTGCGCACTCATCTTCAAGAGGTAGTAGTTGAGCCCCTGAGTCTACCTGACACTGATCTTCCCTTCTCATTTTGATGATGCTCGCATACATGGCAGGGGCTTTTTCAGTGTTTGAATACCCCCTCTGCTGCTTAGGCATAGAAGCAATTTTCTCCCATGGTATCACTTGGTGACCTTTTCAAACACAGGTCCATGGCAGAAACTGACTGCCTGGAAGGCTTACAGGAGGTCTGGTGAAGGGACCAGCTGCAGCATGTGTTCACATTTTTGGAAAGATCGGCAACACCTGTGAAGAACACCTGGCCATAGCTTGTGGTGCACAAGAAATACCAGGATGAGAGTGGCGGTTGTCTTTTTAGGCTCATCCTCCAAATAGTCTCAGTTGGAGCCCCATAAGGGGTCTAGTACCTTCACAAGAAAAGGAAGAAATCAGAGTTTTTGTTCTCTACCATGTGAAGACACAGGGGGAAGGTGGCCATCTTCATCCATAGAGACAGGATCCTCACCAGGCATGGCAGAAAGCTGTTGGTACTTAGTTCTTGGACATCCTAGCCTCTAGAAATGTGACATACAGCCACATCCCTTAGTGATGGAAACTGGTTGTGAACAATACATCACCCAATAATCATCATTGCATAGATATCATAGGTCATAGTTGCCCAAGATATCACATCTATAGTATATTCTGGGAATGCCATCCTTGGTCAAGATGTAGTTTACTTAATCCTCAAACTAAACCTTGAGGTGACGTGTAACCCCTTTAATTGGTAGAAAATTAAAGCCCAGAAACTGAAGTCAAGCTCAAAGAAGCAGGGCTAAGGTTGATCCTTGTAAAGTTTTCTCCTCCCTATCTTTAGGGAAGACTACAGGCAGAGCAGCTCGGCCTTCCAGTGGCAGCATGGACCACAGTCTGAGAATCCAGAGGAATCGGAGGTGATTTATATGGAATTCAGAAAGGCGTACACAGGTTTTCCCTCTTGTCTGTCTCCTCCTACCCGAGGCTTGTCCAGGATGAACTTAAGTGAAGTACAGGACTCAGGCGTTTCACTGGAAAGTAAAAATGAAAATCCAGGAGACTGAGATGGGCAGGATCCAGCAGCTGCTGGGCAGGGCAGTTTTGGGAGGAGGAGAGCAGCTGTTCCTTCAGCACCAGCTCTGTGCATGGCATCCAACATACAAAACGGAAAAGGCTTCCATTCTGGGACTCAGGCAAGTCTCAGGAAATAGAGGCAACCCAAACAGAGATGCATGTGGGTGACAGGATTCCTAGGGGAGCCAGCTCCAGGAAACTGGCTGGCAGGGAGGCTGGTCTGGGTGCTGGGCTGCTGAGGATGAAGTGTAAATAAACCCTGAAGGATGTGTTTGGGGGTTTGCCGAGCAGAAGGGAAGGGCTACCCTTGGGAGGAGCTTGAGCAGAGGAGAGAGGCAAGGTAGGAAGGCAGATATGGCCTTGGAGGTGGCACACTGTGGGGTGGGGGTGGGGCTTGGGGGGGTAGGGAGACAAGAGTGGGATGAGCCCTCAGAGAGCCACACCCAGGCTTTGCACTTGCCTTGTTTGTTCTTCGTCGTCTCCTTCTCCAATACAGACTGCTAATTAAATGTTTCTTTATAGATTCCTAGATGCACATTAACATTGTCTACTTTTAATTCCATATAATGGGGGAGGGGGCGTTTCTTGGTTTTTATTGACTGCTTCTTTATCTGACTTCACATAATTAGAAAATAAACAGATAAAATGATACCTTTGCCACTAATGAATAATTCATACCCCCCTTGTCTTTTGTCATAAGAGGAAGCCTAGCAGGTCTGTCTTAAATGAGGATATCTGGTAGATGAGAGAAAAATGTGAGTGATTAACTCCAAATTGAGTGGATTGTGAATTCCGAGGAGTCTGAGGAGTCCTCCGTAATAAAGTTTAGATTGGTTCACTTAACGGTTCACCTGGCTCGGGTGGAGCCCACATTCACAGCATATGAGTGCTATTGACCTGTTAATTTGAAATGTTCTAATCTGCATAAAAATGGATTGTATTAATTGTTTCACATTAACCAGGTCTGATTGTAATGTCTGATTGAATTAGGCTGAGTTTTCTCTGTCCGCCTCTTCCACAGTTTCATTCACCCCAAACACATGTAACTTCCCCCCTCCCTGCCAATCATCAGACTTGGAGGGGCTGCATTACTCTGACATTGCAGACGCCTGCCATGTTTTTTATAAATATAAACAGCCACGAGCTCTGTGTGTCTACAGTGCATGACACGGCCGTCCAGATGCCTCTTGGTTTTGATTACCCCTAGTCACATTTCTCCACCCGACCTCACTGGTTTACAGCCTTTTCAAAACCTTGATTAATAACTCATACACCTTAAACTAGCCTCTGCTTCAGAAAAAGCGCTGGAATGGAAAAAAATAGATGTAAAAATATAGTTTCTAACCATCCTAAGAACTCATAGCAAGATCGGTGGTTTTGTGCACCCTGCTAAGTCCCTAAGTTATAGTTGAACCTGGTCTTCCTCTCAGAGAGATTGAATTTTGGTTCTGGTGACATGGCTTAAGTATATGACAAGTCAGCCACAATGTTAGTCAACATAGACAGGGAAAGTTCCAATTACATAAGACTAAAGTTCAAGTGTCTTGTGGCGTCTTCAGAGGAGATCGCTTTCCTGAACGATGCTCTGGTTTTATTTTGCCCCCTCATCGCCTTTTCTGGATTCTCAGGCTGTCCACTTGTCTCCCAGATCTGAAACAGCCTTCCCATCTATGACTAAGAAAACCAGAACCTGTTCTGGGAAGCTGTCCTTTCCCCTGCCCATGTGTAAGGCTCTCCTAGTCTCTCAGAGCCCCCACCAGAAGCCGGCATTGTATTTAACTTTCTATTTCCTGTTTATTTCAGTCAAGTGGGGCAAAGGGTTCCATTACCAATGTGTAGGAAGGCAGGACTGCAGATAGAAACTTGGGGAGAATTAGGTAACATATCTCAGGCCCTGGCTATTCAGCCCGTGATCCAGTGGCACTTTAGTGTCCCTCGGCAATGGGGTAGAGTTGAACTATCCCATACCTCTCAGGCCAGCAGGATCAGAATGTGAGTGTAACTAGCCCAAGTGAAGAGAGAGACAGATATGTATAGATAGATAGATAGATAGATAGATAGATAGATAGATAGATAGAGATACAGATATACATAGATAGATATATAGATAGATATAGATATATAGATAGATATAGATATATAGATATATCTATCTATTTATCTATATCTATGTATATATAGAGAGAGGGAGAGATACACACACATACACAGAGAGAAAGAGACATAGACACAGACAGCGAGAAAGTAAGTTGGGGAGCATTGGGCTAATTTGGCTTTGCAATCACCTGATTGTCTTTATAAAGTATTTGGGTCCCCTGCACAGGTGCTGATTCTGCTGGTTGGGGGCCTTTGCAGAGCAGGTCCAGAGGGAGCCAGCTTGAGAGGCCCCCCAGCTGCTGTGTCACCCATGCTCCTACTCATCCTGCTCTCTTGTCCTTTTCACGTGTGGCCTCGCTGAAACACTTCTGTACTTTTGAATCCCGAGACTTTAATAAAACATCTCTGCATAATCATTCTTGAAAGTGAGTGGAAATGAGTTACCACGGTTGCCTTTAATGCTGATTTTGATGATGCAATTGGAACACATTTATAGAAAATTACAATCAATAGTTTGAAGAGCAGAGTCATATAACTGGCAGAAAAAGGATTCAGAAAGTTGTTAGTTGACTGAAGTAAACCCGATGGGATAAATCAGGCTGTTGGTGCCAATTTGCACAGGGATAGGATAGGACGAGAGAAGACATGGCTTGATCTCTCTTAATATGAGAGGACACTTACAGGTTCCTTTCCCTTTGAGCCCTACACTGCACAGCTGTGACATTATATGGCTACTTTATCCCAGTATGATTATCAAATGCATTAATGAAACTACAGTGTTCATTTAGATCAGATACTGGACTGCTGTGTCCCCTGTGGGTATTGGACATTGAGGACATGGTGAGCATCATGGGTAATAGAGAAATCATACCATGGGAGGTGGAGTGTGTTGGTACGAATGTTTGAAAAAGAGAGGATGTGGAGAGAACACATATAATTGCTTTTTTTCCCCCTAGAATGATGACCAATGTGTGTGGAAAGAGGGGAGCTGTGCTATGCTTCACCACGGGATAGCACTGGGGCCAGTGGGATTCATGGAAGCAGGCTTTGGCTCAGCGTCGGAAAGACTTCATGCCAGAGAGCGCTGTCCAATAATAGAACCGGCTGCCTGGGGAGATGGTGAGAGCGAGCAAGCTCTCTATCTTTGGAAATGTTCTAGCGGAGCCTGGATAGCCATCTGTTGTGGGTATTGGGGAAAGATTCCTGCATGTGATAGATGAGTCGAATTGTGCTGATGATAATAGTAGTCAAAGTGTCTACTATATGCTCTTTGCAGATGCCTTGCCAAGTACTTTGTCAGGCAAGTTTGTATCCATTATCACCTTTCACCCATGAATGCCGAGCTGGGGTGGGGGCTACCACTCCATTTGCATAGATGGAAGGGGATCGGGTGGCAGTTTGAACCCTGGGTTTCCTGACTCCAATGCAGCTTGTTCAGCTGTCCTATCTGCTTTTGACGGCCCTGTTCCATTGCAGATTCCAGGATGGATTTCGCATATATTCGTACACTGAATTTGAGGTGACCTGTAGGCAAGCCACGTGTAAAAGGCACTGAAGGGAGTTGAATACAGAGTGCAGGGAGTTGTGGAGAGTGGTCATGTATCAGAGAGACCTGAGCATCCTTGGCCATCGGAGGAGAGGAACGGACTGGGGACTGTTTTGAGAGAATGAGGAATATGACATTTTTATTTTGCTGAGTCATTATAAGCCTTGGTTTCTTGCGTGTAAGGAAGAGATGGACACAGTTCCTCATAGGGTTTTGAGATTAAATGAGATTTCATACAGAGCGTGGTTATAAGTACCTAGGGGTCTGTGTTGTAGACAGTGGCCCTTGACATGCTGAGATTCCCAAGACAGTGATAGCAGAGTCAGGAGATTCTGAGCTCTGACTCCTGTGTCCTGAAGAGGACAGAGGGAGCGGCTAATACATATTGGAAGATGGCTTTTATTATTTTGTGATGTGTTTATGTGTGTGTAGTGTGTGGTGTGGTACAGTATTGTGTGATATATGCACAAGAGTGTGTGGATCTGTGTGTGTGTGTGTGTGTGTGTGTGTGTGTGTGTGTGTGTGTGTAGAGGCCCAAACAGGATGCAGGGCCTCCTCCATAGCTGTCTGCTTGCGGCCTTGGGGTAGGTTCTCTTACTGATGCTCACCATTTTGGCTAAGCTGACTGGCTAGAGAGCTATTGAAATCTGCTCATCTCAGCCCCAGAGCCACGTCTGATTTTTTTTAACATGGGTACTAATATCTTCCACTCAGGCTCTTATGCTTACAGAGCAAGTGTTCTTGTCCTCTGAGCTGTCTCCTTACTCTCAGAAAATAGATTTTAACCCTAGTAAGTGTGAGTGCTCCTATAAATATCTTACCTTCACTGAAACAGTGTAAGATCAAGGTCGACATTGGAGTCATAACGCAGTGGCTGAAGGCACACACTGTGGCTGGGTGGTATCTGGGCACCATTGCTGCCCGTCTGTGTATTCCTCTGTACCATTCCTCTGTCTGCCTCTGTTTGAGGATGCTTATCTACTTTACTCAGATCAGCTAATGTGATAAGAATTCAACTCACATTTTAAAAATAAATTTGTACCATTGATGACCATTAGCTAATTTAGCCTTAATTATCGGTCAGTTTTCTTGTGATTTTCCAACTGTAGCTACCCACTCTTCACTGTCTTACCTTGTATATCACATGGAACAGAGTCAGCATGAAGCAGAAGTTAGGAAGACTATGCAGGTGGATTACCTGGGTTTCCATTTCAGCTCAGTGTTCCTAGTCTGTGACTTGGGGCTACTTCCCGTCTGCCAGCTTTGTTTTTGTTTTTGTTTTTTTTTTTTATAATGTGACGGTGGTCGCACCTACCTATTTCATACCAACTTGTGATTAAGTGACACACATATATGGTGTACTTACCAAGTGCCTCGGAGTCTTCAGCACAGAAAATAAATTTTCAACCAACAACGGGGTATATCTATCCTTATTGTATGTATTGATGCTATTTAGATACTTCTATAATGTGTGAGCATTATCTATACACAACTTTCTGTATAAGCAAGCAATTCATGCATGGCAGGATATAAAGGAATAGGTTTTGGTAATTGCTTTATGGAACTTAGAGAAGTCAAGAAGTATTAAGGTGACTAAGAATCTTGCAAAGGAATATGAGCTGGTCAGTTAGGAGACAACCAATGACCTGGTTAGCAGTGACTTTGTGGGATACAGTCATTCTGTTGCTGGTTATAGCAGAGCAGGTGTCCCTAAGGTAACTATAGTAGTTCAATGCTGGTCACAGAGGCTGTAGCTCTTTCTGCTAGCTCCTTAGATTGTTTCATGGTCTCAGAATAACTCTCAAGGATCGACAGATCATATCCTCATATCATGTCATTGAAAACAGAAAGAAGCTAAGGCAATGGGGATGGTCAGATGGGACTTCCTGGTTTGTTTACTCTTTGTTTTAACCAGAGGAGAAAAAATGATTTCCCAGAAGGGACTCTCATATTACACAGCACCTACCCACTCCCCGCTTGGTCTCCATTTGCCAGAACTGGATCACATTGCCACTTCCAGCCAGAAGGGAGGCCAAGAACACAAATATCTGGCTTGTTTCAGCATCTCAGCTTTCCATGGGTCAGTGACCAGTGAAAATGGGGCAATTTCTATGTTGTAGGAAAGGCTACTGGAGAGGAAGCTGGTTTAGGGGGGAAGAAGAGAAAACAGACTAAATTAAGGAGGCTTCAAGGGCCCTTAAGAAGCCTTCCTCTATAGAGGCATCATTTGTCAGTGACTAATGCAGAGGAAGTGCCTGGATTCCAAATATGTGAGCAGGAAAACTGTCATGGAAGAGGCAGCCAACTGCTCTCGTTTGCAGCTGGTGACTCTGACCCTATAAACCCTCTTCAGTCCTCAGCTGCTGGGTACCAATGCATCCTTTCGGGAGCCAGACCATGTGTTAGGCCAGAATAAAGATGCTCATCTCAGTAGCTTCTCCTGTTCTCCAGGCAAGCTGTTCACAGGGAGAGGGGCAGCATACACAGGAGTAACAGGTCTAGTAATTAGCAAGAGCCCTGAGGCCTTGCATCACTTCTAAAAAGACAAGGTGATTCAATAAGATCTGTCACTACCCCTGAGAGTTTCGCAGATGGAGAGACAGGTGGGGACCTCCAGTGCTAATGACATGGAGGCCCCTGGCCCACAATTGCGAGAGTAGATGAGGTAGGAGATGTGGGACAAAAGCAGAGCAGGTGGACATGAGGCTGCATGCCTGCTGGGAATGTGTGAACCTGTTTTTACGCAGGACGCCTGTGTTTTATGCACGATCCTGGCAAATCATGCCACTCCAAGGGGTAGGACTGTGATGGTGTGAGCCTGTTAAAATAAACACGCGTGAGTGGGAATGCATGATACAGCAAGCCCAAGCCTCTACCCATATCCTCTGTCCCTGGGCCAGAGGCTAAGGAATCACATGAGCATCTACTTTTGTCTTTACACAAATTAGTTGGTAAGTCGAAGGTTGAGCTTGTGTCGGCTCTGTGTGACCGTTTTCTAAGGGAGGATGGAAGGAAACGTGACCTTACCGAGGAAATACCCTGGAGCTTGCTATCTCAGCAGGAACTTGGTAGGCTCCTGGAGCTTAACAGCCAGCCACAGCAGAGGCATTGTGGTTCCAGGTGGGGTATTTGGGGTGGAGAAATTACACGCCAACAGAAGAAAGCTGTAGACTTCAGGAAGCACCTGGCACTTAAATTTCTAGCGCTTCTTTCTCCTTCAGGAACAGCACCGATTTTTCCTCTTCTAAAGATACCTTTCCTGCTTAAAATGCATGATTGGATGGAACTACCACTTAGCTCCACCTTTAGACACATTGGATTGGTCTAGGAGTATGCTGATAACTTTATCCAAACCAGTCTTTCTTGGGATATTTGAGTGGCAGCTAGGAGAGAGATTGGAGCCAGCCAGACACTAAAGTTTGTTCATGACTCTGGCTTCACAGCTTAGAAGCACTGTTGACTGTGGGAGATAGCAATTCAATGATAAAATGAAATTTAGTGATAGATGGTTAAATGAATTTTGGTTAAAGGGATGATAGGCATAAAACTTTTGAAAGTGTAGTCCCCAGTTCCTCACCCTGTATATATTGTCACAGAGGCAGACCAGGTCACTCCAAATGGTAGAAATGCGTGAATATGAGCACCCACATCTTACCACCCCCTTCTCTCATGTGTATGTTGCTGTGGAGGATTTGTTGATAAATAAAACTGATTGGCCAGTAGCCAGGCAGGAAGGATAGGGTAGGCGGGACAAGAAGAAGAATTCTGGGAGGTGGAAGGCTGAGGCAGGGAGATGCTGCCAGCCGCCGCCATGACAAGCTAGATGTAAGGTACCGGTAAGCCACGAGCCACTGCCAACTTACAGACTAATAGAAATGGGTTAATTTAAGATATAAGGACAGCTAGCAAGAAGCCTGAGCCATTGGGCCAAACAGTTTAAATAATAGAAGTGTCTATGTATTTATTTTATAAGTGGGCTGTCAGACTCCCGGGGTTTGGCGGGACCTGGAGAGAAAACTCCAGCTACAGTATGTATGTGTGGCATGCATGCATGTATATGCATACTCACATGTGTGTGGATGTATACATATATGTGGGTATATATGCACATGTGTGTACATGTGAAGGCCAGAGGTTGATGTCTAAAGACTTGCTTGATAATTCTCCACCTTATTCATGGAGGCATAGTTTCTAAATTGAACTCATAGCTAACCAATACAGCTAGTGTAGCTAGCTAGCCTGGAGGTCCTCTGTCTCCATCTTCTGAGTCCTGGAATAATTAATGAGCTGCCATGCTCGCTGTGCTTTGAGGTGGGTTCTGGGGATCCAAATTCTGTTCCTTGTGCTTGAGTGACAAGCCCTTTAACCATCAAACATCTCCCTACCCCACATCAGAATTCTCACTGAGGGTAGACAGAACATGCAGAAAAACTAAATACAATTTGAAGAAGATTTTGCCCAGTGTCAGAATAGCACTTTTCATCATCCGTTTACCGGCTAATCAACTGAGGGTTTTCCTAACAGGCTGATTGTGACTCTGCAGATCTGAAATGATCCCTGATGTTTCAGCCAGACTTGCATGTGGTATGGATGCCACAAACTCATTGTTTGAGATTCATGAGCCATGTGCAATGCAGGAATGGGTAGAACTGAGCTGCCATAATAATCCAATAAGAGTACTGGAATAAACTCGGGGAAGTAGCATTTGAGCAGGCCTGAAATAGGCAACTCTATTTACATAATTCAGTGACTATCCTTTTTCTATTTAGATACACATCTACTACTGTTCGCTACATAACAAATTACCCAAAGCACATCACCTTAAAAGTATAAACTTACTGTGTTCTACTTTCAGGGTCAGGTCAGTGGGTGCCCTTGCTCAGGATGTCCAATTGGGTGATATGATCCAGGAACTAGCCCTGGCCAGTATAATCCAGGAGCTAGCCCTGGCCAGTATAATCCAGGAACTGGCCGGGGCTACTGCGGTCCACAGGCTCACCTGTACCAGCTCCGGTTCCAGCCCTAGAACACAGCAGGCTATGAGATGGAGGGCCTCAGTGATTCTTGATTCTTTGTCTGGAGGCCTCCTTCAGTGCCTTGTCATGTATGTCGCCCCATAGACCAGATTACAGGATGGTACGGGCTTCTCTGAGATGAAGCAGGTGAGAGGCCAAGAGCTGGCATACCAAGAGGAAAGCAATGAGGTTGTGGAGCGACACACCATCAGTGATAGAAATAGAGACAGTTTGTTAAGAGGGAAGACACTTGAGTGTGGGAGTGTGCTAGGGAGCTGGGGAAAAGCACACAGGTGCTGCTGTACAAATTCCATGACCCTTGGTAGGTCATTTACATAGCTCATGTTGTCTCTGATGTTGATACATCTGTGGGGTTTTCTGCACCTGTGGGTAGCTCCCTAAGGTGGGTTTCCAGTCTTTGTCTGTCAACTGGCTTCTTTCACATGTTAATCTTGATGTCAGTCTCTCCACAGCCCCACTCTCTGCCACAGTAGGGCCTCTCTACAACCTAATCTGTCAAGCAACACCTCATCACTTCTGCTGGGTTCTGTTGTTGGAAGTGAATCATGAGGTTACCCACACCCGGGGAGATTACCAAAGGCATGAGTGCCACAAGGTGGGGGTCACCATATGCCATTTTATAGGCTGACTACCACAGTACATATTAACTCTCTGGGTATCATCTGTCCTTATGTAGGTTGGTGTTATAGTGAGTCCGTTAAGCAAATAGCATCATGAGATTGTTTGGCTCCCAACAAAAACCAGAACCCCCCCTTAAATGGTTCTTATTGAGCTAGAGTTTGGGTTTGGCTTACCTTCAAATTTGAAGGTGGGTTTATGCAAGCCTTTTTCTTGTTTTCGAGACATCCGGGCAGAAGCTGGGAGGCCACCTGAGAGCTTGTGGGCTGCTGAGCTCTGACTGACCCTCTGGCCATTTTAGTACTGCCAATGAAAGTGCCTGAGGAGCTGCCAAGGAGACAGCTGCTGCTGCCGGAGAAACACCCTCTGCAGCCTGGCATTTGTCCGGTAATTGCTCTCCAAGAGAAAGTAAACTCTTCACTTCAGGGGTTGGGGGGAAGGTGGATGGCACCTGGTTGTCGAGTGTAGGGGTGATTTAGAACAAGTACTGCAAATACAATGCAAAAGATTGCATTAAAACCTAGAAGATATTTGTACAGGTCTAAAGTTTGGCTGCTGGAAAACCCACTGACATAGGGAGTGCTCATTTCCCAGGCAAAGAGTAACATGCAGTCAATTGAATTACGTGCAAGCCACCTCTTACATTCCCTTTCTTGTTACTTTTGAAGTCGTTTTTCTTTTCCTTTTTCTTCTCCTTTTTTTTTTTTTTTTTTTTTTTTTTTTGCACAGGGTTTCTTTGTGTAACAGCCCTGGCTGTCCTGGAACTACCTGTGTAGACCAGGCTGTCCTCGAATTCACAGAGACCCACCTACCTCTGTCTCTCAAGTGCTGGAATTAAAGGCGTGCACCACCACTGCCTGGCCGAAGTTATATTTCTTTTGTGACAGTCAGAGCCAGCATTTTCTTTGGCCTTAGAGTCTGATAATGTGGAAAGCACACTGACTTAGGAAACCACATTGACTTAGGAAAGGGTGCAGTGAGTACCATCACTGGCCCTGAGGGGTTTAATGCTCTTTTCTACAGTTTTTCATTTTCAGTGGAAAAAGTATTTCTCTCATAAAGTTGTGCTAAATAGTAAATTTAACAAATAACACCATAAAAATTTTCCCACTGAATATCAGTGTTAATTACTATTGTCTCAATTACTTCTTCTTAAAGTGACAATGACCAAAGAGTTTTAAATTCCCTCTGCACAGATGGGAAAACTAAAGCCTATGAAGTTTAAGGGGCTTCCTAAAGATTACATGATATTTAAACTTTCTACCCATCAAAACACACCCTAGTTGAGGTGTGGTCTTGGACTGTGTTCTCGCTGCTGCAGTGGATGGAGTGAGAGTCAGCCAACTAACAAAGACACAGTAACGTAATGCTCCGTGGAATGTGGACCATGGAGTAAAATGAGTGGAAATGTGGAGCGGAAACAGTAGAAAGGACACTGGGCAGCTGCTTTAGGTCATGTGACAGTCGAGTGCAGAACCATAGCATAAGGGGACAAGGGTAAGAATGACAGCTGTTAATGACACCTTGCCACAGAAGGAAGCCCATGGGGGCATTCCCCAGATCCTCTGGAGTGTCTGTGGTTATTCTGAGGATATTTTTGTTTGTTTAAATGAACTGTGGTATCTGGCTCTAAAGGGCTAATAGGTTTCTTTAATAATAAGCACTTTAAAATTGTTAATATACTAATATTCATCATGGATTTTCAAGGGGCTATTATATTGTGAAGTGTTTTCAGAACTGGTCAGTCATGGACCATCCTTCCCCTGCCTCCTCTTTTCTCACCCCTAACTCCATGTCTGTTCATATTGAGCATTAGTTGTCACCATAGAAATTGGAGGAATGGGGACAGTCAGGCTTGAATTATATTTTCTAGTTTATGAAATAAGTATGCTAACAACCTCTGATTGAGCACTACCAGATACTGGGGAGTGGTAGTGGATTTGTACACTTGAATGCTGATGTCCCTGACGTTGTGAGTCATAGAATCCATCCACCCACCCACCCATCCAATCATCCATCCATCCATCCATCCATCCATCCATTTTCAGAGCAGAGCCAACTTATCCCTTTAGAGCAACAGGTATAATGCTGCAGTCCTATGGTAATATGAGAGCCGCCAGAAAAATGTTTTACTTTCTTTTAAAATCGGAAGAAGGAAGCTGTGAGGGATGGAGACTGTGTTTGTCTTCATGCACACATGTTTACAGAGTGTCCTTTTAAGTATTTTGTATGGAGGGAGAAGCGTTGGGGGACCAGTAGTTATGTTGCGGAAACTCCACGAGGCACAGAGGGGCTGCAGCTCATCATTCAAGGCCCTCACTGAAGACTGACACAATCCCAGACCTCCACCACTTCCCAACTGTACCGTGAGGTCTCATTCTCTTTTGGCTTCACCCCACACTTGCACTGAGTATCATTTCCACAGAAACAGCAAGTGCCTAAAAACTGGGGCACTACATTCTTAATTTTAGCACCCCATCTGCTCTGAGTAATGACAAACAGAGATGCACAAAACCATCTTTTCAGAGAGCCTCCCCCCAGGATTCCTGAGCAAATGTGGGGCCCCAGTGAGAGCTAGTGCCACCCGTGCCATACCCTGATGCCATGGCCTATGGACAGTGCGGTTTGGCTTGAGTTTGGAAATGACATCTTACAATCCTCAGATAACGAACAAGTGGAAGCCATCGTGTTGGAGTTTGCACACTGTATGGCAGCCCGGCAGCCACTTCAGCAAATGAGGAGCTTAGGAAGTCTGGCTCTCTTTCCTCTGTACACTTGGAATGGGGGCTGGTTTCCATTCAGTGCACAGAGCACTCCCCTCCAGTTTCCTATGTGAGCTGGAGCTTTAATAAAGCCATTGTGTGACCCTGGGTCTAACAACAACTAAATTGATCCTAAGTGCATTAGTGCGTGTCCTGGTGATGTTGCCCGTGGCACTGGGTTTGTGATGCCATACTACCTTTGGATGAGTTCATTATCAAAAAGGAACCTCTGAATTATTATAGGAGGCATCTGCTTAGATTAAGTTATATGTCCCTCTTTGAGTCTCAGCCTCCCTGTTGTGTGAAATGAAAGATCCAGGTCATAAACTCCCTTGGCTCTGGATTCTCTCATTTGAGCTTCCCGAGTTAAAGGCTGGGGAGTTGTTGAGGGAATCAGACGTGGGTGGAACAAGTACATGTAAATATTATTCAATTTCATCCTTGTGAAGAGGGACAATGGTGGGCCAGGACCATTTTGCACACTTTCCTCAACAATAATAATATCACAAGACAAAAGCTATTATTCCAATTTCAGAGACAGACGCTAGCAACTCTGGCCAGAAATTAAAGGCAACCTCCCCTCATGCATGGCCACTATTTTCCTATCACCATGTCTTGCACAGTCACATTGAGAAGGAGGATGTATCCATACACAGCAACACTGACCCAGTCAGCGTCAGATGACGTTGGCTTGAGTTCAGATGCCCATAGATGACCTTGGCTTGAGTGTAGAGCCTGTTGGAAATGAAGGGTGTGGACGTTCCAGGTCATAAAGCATCCGGCTGACATTAGCTTGCCTGATCAATGTTCATTTATTGGGAGCAATGTCTAATGCCATAAATGTGTATTAGTCAACAGGGCTGGTTTTCCTTTGCCTTACGAGGGAGGCAGGAATCTCCTAAGTTATTCCCAGGCAGCCACAGCCACACAGATATCTGAGTACTTTTTCTCCATCTTGTGGTTTGACCTGTTGAGCCTGGATCTCAGCTTCCACTGTACCTTCAATGTAGATATCTAGAAGGTCAGGACTGTTTCACAGTCTCCCCCGTGGGCTGGGTGCTTCCCCACTCTGGGCCACCAACCTCTCATGATATGAGAGCTCTTTGTCCTGTCCTATGATGTTGAGGACAGTAGCAGCCATTGGAAAACCGTGTTGCCTCTGGTATTTATTGTCCATGGCAGCTGTGGCGCCAACCCATCAGTGACTGGCACAGTGAATTTCTAGAGCTGCATTCCAATACCCTCCTGTAGTTTGCTGAGTGAGAGATGTCACTCTGTCCCTTATCTGGGGCACCAATGTAATTTTGATAACAAGAACCAGGTTAGTGGGACAGGGAGTAAAGGATCTCCTCTCCTCTCTTTTCCCTTCCCCTCCCCTCCCCTCCTCTCCTCTCCCTTCCCTTCCCTTCATCTTCTTTCTTTCATTTGTTATTTATTTGTTTTGTTCCTTTCTTTCACATACAGAACTGGTTACTCCTAAAGTTTTTCTCCTCTAGGGTCCCATGGCTAGTGGCTGCTCAGAACTCCAAATCTAGATTACCGAACTGCTTACCAGCAAAGCCCTTGCATTCTCCAGAGCCTGGCCCTGGTCTGTACCTTGCTAGCCTGTGTTTTACTGCACCCTCTTTGCAGCATGCCGGACTAGAATCCTTGGCTCCTTTTATTTCTGTCCCAGGAGTTTCGGGCTTTCTGTTCTGCCTGAAATGCTCTTCCCCAGCTTCCCCATGCCACACAGTCCCACTTTCTTGAATGTTTTTGCTCTGGTGCGTACGCCCCTTCCCTGACAGCTGCCTTAAAAACACATACTCCTCTCCTGTGGAAGTTGAGATGAGCACCCCCTCACTCCTAGTTTCTCTCCTAGCACATCTGGCATGTTATGTTTGATTTATATTTCTGTTTACTGACTGCTTCCCTCCTCCAAAACATAAGCTACACGCCAGAACTAAATAACCCGTGGCAAAAACCCCCGCTTTAAAATGCACTTCAACAGTCCGTGAAGTGTGTAAGTCAGCAGGTGTATTTGGAGTGGAGAGGTCTGTGCTCTGTGCCCTTGCCCTGATTGCGTTTGCATTGGACCCTAGCTGTGTCTCCCCATGTGACCACACCCTGCCCCACTCCTCCGCTGATCACTCATCGAAGTCACTAGCTGTGATCTGAACTGTGCCCTTTGCCCTCTCTGCTCCTTTGGTGGCCGGTGCGTCGCTGGAGGGCTGGTGCAGCTGTCTTCCCCCTGGGGGTTTGCCTCTGCAGCTCGGTGAACATGGGTATTGTGCTATTTAATTTCATTTAACTTTTTATCTCAGGGTAGAGATCTTTATTAGAAATAAATGTGTTCGGGCTATGGGGTTTTGTTTGCTTTCGGCATGCCGAGGTATTTCCCATGAGTTCTTTCTCCCTGTGCCTGAGGTTCTGAGCACTTTTTCTGGAACACACTCTGTGAAGCTGCCTCGGGGGAAATTATGTTCGGAAACAGAGGGCTCCTTCTCTAGAGTACGCAAAAGTTTGTTGTCTTTTTAGTTCTTAAAGTTTTTTTTTTTTTCTTTTCCTTAAAGTTCTTGTTATACTTCTGAAAATACCTTCATCTCAGCAATGTACCTGGAAAAGCAAATGGCTTTAGATGTTAATAATGTGCAGTAGTGGGGAATTCAGGGATGAAAGTGATACTGTTTCTTTGGACCCCAGATAGACTGGGAACCAGATGACCTGGCTAATGGTTCTGTAGAATGTTCTAATTGAGTGACCAGTCAGTCTATAAGATACAGTCCCTCGTCTGAGCAATGACAACTCTAAGCTTTTGATATGGACCGTCTCCAATAACCTGTCCTGCTTTTCAGTGCTAGCTTGGCAGCCTGAACACTTGGGGGCCTAACTTGCCCTTCACTGCACTCCAAGGGTGGGTGCTTGCTTACTCCAAGAGCCTTGCTTGCTTGGTCTGTGCAATGAGGACCAAAGTCCCTGTTAGGTGTTTCCCAAACAGCATCAAGAGCATTTTATTTGGGCATACTAATGTGAAGTACTTTTGAGCCCTCAGGCCTTGTGATTATTTGAAGCAACTTATTTTATCGTGTGATTTTTCTGGCTGTGTGCCACCAGAATGGAGGGATGAAAGTCAGGAGATGAAAAGGCATCGCACATCATACTGACAGTTTTTAAATTCTGCTTTTAAAATATACCGGGTTTATGTCTCCTTTTTGAATTTTGTTTTTAATCTCCACTTTATATTTTAAGTTCTTGACTTGAGCTTGGGGAAAGGGCTGTGGCTTTCATGCAGGTTTTCAAAGGCCTATTTGATAGTCCTGGTTCTTCACCTCTGATTTTCTGTGGGTGTTTCCCTTTAGAATTCCTGAGGGGAGGAGAGCTTTCCTAGCTTCCTGATGATCACATGACCTCTCTTCCTTGGTGGACCTAAACTGCTGAAGCCAAGAGACTCACAGGCGGCAGGGGATTTACAGGGCCAGTTAACTGCTGCCAGTTAATGGGAACCTAATGAAGACCAGCTCAGGTTTTTTTTAAGTTAAAACCCAATTAAAAGCCTGGAGTAATTAATTTACTAGTTTGGCTCCTGGAAGCTGTTTAGTGTGAATCTAGTTGTTATCTTGCTCTTGATCCCTTGGTTCCTGAAGAGTGTTCCTAATTTAGATCATAAACTTTAATGGCCAGAGGTTGAAGTTCCTTCCAGAGAGAACATCCTCAGTCAGGTCAGTAGCCCCATAGCCTTGGCCAGGGATCAGAAACTAGGCAGATAGTGAAGCTGTGTGATCTAGACTCAGCAGATGAAGGAGGAGGTGTGGCCTCACTGGGTGGGGCTGAGTCGAGAGGGTTGAGGTAAAAGACCCAGCTTTCTCAATGTCATTCAGGGTGGGAATACCCACACTCACATCCCCAGTCCCCATGGTCTTCATTTTAAGTCCAGAACTGAGATTGTCATTAAGGATGTATAATAAAGACCCAGGAGTCAGGTAGTATTTGCAAGGTATGAAAAAGGATCCTTGGGCCAGAAGACAGGAATTCCAGTTCTTTTTTTAGCTGTTGTTTGCGTGGCTTTGCCATTCAGGGTAGAATGAGCCCGCATCATCTCCTTTTCTGGGTTGTCATGTGGATAGAAAGAGAACTCCAAAGAGAAGGTACTTGGTAAACCAGGACAGTGGCTGTGAGCCGGAAAACGTCTTCTGCAGGGCCACTCTCCCCTTGGGTCCCTGGGTTCCGGCCCTCGCTCTGCTGCTGTGCTCTCACAAGGCTTGCTCTCCTCCAAGCAGATGAAAATGGGAGGTGAGGGTGCAAGGGAGGAAGGGAGAGAACAAGCTGTTTAGGCCTCAGGCCTCAGCCTCCCCTTGAGCCTCTACCAATACCTCTGCTGCCCTGCCGAGCAGGTAAAGTGAGTTAATGATGAAATGTCAGGAAGACACTTGGGGGCTTTTAGAAACGCTGCCCCATGACATGACATACAGACATGCTGTCAGTAGGCAGAACAGCCATGCTTACATCTTTAATCACTGTGTTGCTTTTGTGAGTTGTAATCAAGAGCCCTCTTTGAGGATGGTGGCAGAACACCCTCAAGGACGTGAGTCTAATATTCCTTTTAAAAGTTTGCATGAGGAGAGTCTGCCCAGCAAGCTCATTCTTGGCAGGCAGAAATTAATCTGAACCGTTCTCCGAATTTACCAAGCAAGTGCTTGCCTGAATAGACAAGGAGCCTAGGGGTATTTTTTGTGGGAGTGATGAGTTGTGAATTTCAATACGATATGTGTGTTAAAAAAAAATAACATCGGTCTGTTTTAAGAGAAAAAAGAAGTTTCTGAGTGTTTGGCAAAGCAGGTTATTTTTAAACTGAGAAAAAAATAGTATTGTAGAGATTTGAAAGATTTCACGGCTTTATTTATTCAGTTAATATATATGTGGGGGTTTCTTGCATCTTATTAAGACAGGGACAAAGGAAAATGTAAGGGAAATAGGGGACCATCTGTGCCCTCAGGTGGCCTTCAGGCTCACTGTGGGACCAGATGCAGGTAGGGCAGAGTGACAGCTGATGCGAGGCAGGCTGGTTTGATGGAGACATTGGATACTTAATACTTTAAATGAGGTATGCTTGGGTATGCGTGGGTTCTGTCAGAGAAATAGTATCTAGGGCTGAGTGTCCCATCACTTCTGGGCCTTAGTTTGTCCTGCTGCAGAGTGGGTCTAATAACAGCTTCCAGGCTAAGCTTAAGGTGTCCCTTAAGCAATAACAGCGAGACAGGAGTAAGTCACGCTTCGCACAGACCACGGCACAAGGGCAGTGGCACACTGAGTGGCATGCTGCTCCTTGTCACCGTCTCATCCTGAGCACATAGGCATGGGGCTCCTTAGACTTTTGAAGAATCGAGACCGTGACACAATGTTCTTCTTACGGTCTGAACTAGGATTTTGAGCAGATGTCTCCTCCTTGTCCCTCTAGGGCACTCCCTTCCCTTCCTCAACTTTCTCCCTTTAGTTCTCCGAGACTGCCCTGTGAGGACCACCTCAGTCTCATTGTCCACCTGCCTAGCTGTCCACCCTATCTTAGGCCTCCTGGATGCTTATTGGAATTGGTGTGTCCTGAATCCTGGCAAGAGGAAATGAGACAGGTCTATGGTTTCCAGTCACCTTTGACTTTCTTCCTACTGGGTTGCCTTTGGTCTACCACCAAAAGCCAAAGCTCTGCTTAATGCAGCTTTTCCTCCTGTTCTGGATGACCTCCACCAGACCTGGCAGTAATGCCACTCTGTCCCTGGGGTCCTACACTGTCCTTTGAGGTGCCCCTTAAGCAAAGCTCACTCTTGTATAAGCAATCTCTTTATGAAATCTTCCGAATAATCTTACTGTGAGTTTGACATCTGATTCCCGCTGAAACAGCCAAGAGGGTACTGAGTTTAAATAGGTGTGGAGGTGTGGTATTCCATGGCCACTCAGGCTCTGATCTGTGTTCCTCAGATGTACCTGTAGCACGGGTTTCATGTGTGGATGAGGAATGAGTGGTGGGTTGGGGGAGGAGTCCTGGACTGGCGCCTGAGGATCAAGCAAAGTTAGTATATCAGATCTCATTTCTCACAACAGAAATATTTTTTGAAAATTGACTCCTTTATTAATTTTGACAAATACACATTGACTAACCAATTTATAGGTAGCATAAAAGATAAATATTGGAAACATTTTCCTTTTTATTCCAAAACACTGTATACTAGTGAAATGGAGAGAAGGCAAGGCAAGTGATATGTAATGCGTTCCTCTCTCACTAGGAGGCCAAGGGCAGCATCTGTCACCTTCTCAGACAGACATTACCATAAAGATTCCAATTCTCACTTCACAGAAGTTAGACACTGAAGCTCAGAGATGTCAGAGGCCATAGTGCTGGGTCATGTGTCACGGTGTTGGTGGAAGCACAAGTGGACATCTCAAGAGACGTCTGTGAGTCTGAGGTACTCATGGTTTTTGTTCCCCCAAAGTGAGCAGCATTGATTTAAGGATTTGAGTGACAGGGATAAACAGGTGTGCTTGACTGAAGTTGTGGATAACTAGTAGCCTCTGCCTCCTGGCAGAGGATATCCCCTATCCCCTGCTGACAACAGAGCCTTAACTAAAAGTTCAGTCTGAAGTTTAGGAATGGCCATGCAGCCTGTCCTCATGAAGACTGGTGTATGAATTCCTAGCAGGAAGGGTCTTGGATGTCTCCTGGGAACTAAGGCTAAATTAACCCCCTTGTTCCCATTGTATGGGACTTCACTCCCTGAATTGAGGACCCTCAGCTTCTACTTCTCTTAAAGTGACTGACCTCCATGCTAATCATGAACTTTTTTTCCAGCTCATGGCTTCTGCTGACTCACAGTTCCTGCTAGGTCCCTGCTGGGCTGCTTCAGGGCTGTTCCCTTGTGCTGGTCTTGTGGACAGTCTGCATCAGTGAACCCACACTCTTGAAAGAGAGCATATGTGTATCTTTTCCTACATTCAGTTTGTGTGGACTTTCTTCCTGGACTCAACTGTTAGATTCAAGTAAAGAATCTAACCCAGACCCAGGAAGCTGGGGCTTGACCTGGGTAAAGGGGGTGTAGGAAGCAGGGTGAATATACGTGAGTCCTTTGACATTTAACAGAACAAACTGACAAGTTTCAGGATTACAGGCTGGACATCTGTGGAGGTCATTATTCTATCCACCACTGTTTGCCCTCTGGTCCCAAAACTGATATTCATTCTACATGCAAAATACATTCATGGCATCTCCGTGTCTCTGTGGTCTTACCAATCCAAAATATCGTATTTCATGTAACCCCTGTGAGCTCAAAAGTCCACATTTTCATTATCTAACTCATCTCCATCATTTTCTTGAAATCAGAGCATGAACCCTTTGGAGGGACATTTTTCTGCCTCCTACCAGCAGTCCCTTCTATGTGGTGAATATTTTATTTTATTTATTTTTTTTGGTTTTTCGAGACAGGGTTTCTCTGTGTAGCTTTGCGCCTTTCCTGGGACTCACTTGGTAGCCCAGGCCGGCCTTGAACTCACAGAGATCCGCCTGGCTCTGCCTCCCGAGTGCTGGGATTAAAGGTGTGCGTCACCACCGCCCGGCCAATGGTGAATATTTTATATTGAGCACATCATGTATTGTAATAGCCTTACGCGGTGTGTATTCTGAGTCGTTCGATTTATCAGTGGCCAGATAGAGTTTCAGGGCCTTAAGTAACATGCACCCTATTGTGCTTCTTGACCAGTGAGAGTGAGGGGTCATGCTGGCTCTGAGGCTCATGGGAGCTCTCATATCTGTTATTCCCATCTCTGAACTCTGCTACCTGTTAGAACCACCTGGGGAGCTTTTCATCCAGGGCCCAGGATGTACCCACACAACCTATAAATGGACTGCTTGCAATGTTCTTGGGGGCTGTCATGTGTGCTGTCTTCTCAGAAACAGCTGCTTGAATGCACAAGAAGCAGGTCTGTGGTCGAGGAGGTGTCTACAGTGAGATACATTGGATGTTGACCAGTGAATCCGAGAGGAGCTTTCCTGGGAGTGCAAACAGCTTTCCGTGGTGCTCGGTTGTTCGGGAGTTGCCAAGAGTGATTGCATTTTTTATGTGTCTGTGAGATGGTTCAAATAAATACTCTCACAAATCAGGGAACAACAGAAACAAGACGGCCTTTGTCAGAGCATCCGTCCTCATTTACGGCCTCAGGAAAACACAGCCCCATGGTTAACGTTGTTGCCTGTGCTTTTTGTCAGGGAGATAATTGTGGAAATTGGGTTGCTTCCCGTCAAGTGCAGCTCCTTTTGTGGAGAAAATTTGAGACATCCATGTATCCCATTTTACAGTAATTGAGATGGGACTAGCAGATCATTAGCAGTGCAAAGGAAGACGATGCCCTGGTTTTTGAAAGGAAGGTGATCAAAATTTGACATTTGAGAAGAGGAGAAGAGAAAAATAGGATGTCAGTGGTAGGAGAGATCATGCCACCTGTCTGTACTTTGCGTGGGGAGAAGATGGCTTCTGTTAGTGGGGCCCTTGTGTGGGCAGATGGCCAGAACTCTTGCACGAGAAGTAGCCTAATGATCATTGATCTGGATGGTGTTGGGATGAGTCCCTGCCCAAGGTCAGCCTAGAAGCCAGGTAGCATGGCAGCATCTGTTGCATGTTTTCCTCTGCTCCCTCCTTTCCCCCCTCCTCCCCTCCCTCCCTCCTTCCCTCCCTCCCCCCCCCTCTCCCTTTGAAGATAATGAAATGCAGCTTGCGGAAGGGAGAGTAAATAAGGGCCTGATATATTTTAAGTAAATCAGCAGGTTGAAGCTGCCAAATGCAGCATTTGTTTATTTAAGGCCCCCTTTCTGAGAGGGACTCATTAAATACTTGTTTTTTTCTGTCTGTAAGACCCCAGGGGACAGCAGTAGCCTTCTGCCAGTCACACACATTGCAAGGAGACACATAGAGGAGAGGAACAAGGTTCAGGAAGGAGGAGCAAATGAACGATGTATCCTGCCTGGCTAGTGCAGGGTGGGGGGTGTCAAAATGATGGGGAGCACTATGGCTAAAAGGACCCATAAGGGGCTCCTTTAGGATTACTGTGTTGGGAGAAGCAGTATAATGACTGGCTGGGCCTCTGCCCTGGATGGTTGAAGGAGGAGACAGTCCTTGTTCCATCTCTCTGCAGCATCTCCAGTCAGCTTTGCAGAGTGTTGCTGAGAGGCTGAACATTGAGCTGATTTGATTGACAAACACTGATTAATAGCCCTGTTCTGAAGGAGAAGAGAGCCTGTTTTTGTTTTTTGTTTTGACATTTCCCCCTGAAGATTCATTTATCTGGTGTAGTCACAGGATTTCTCCTGTCCTGCCTGGCACCATGGTCCTGCAGCCGCTTATAAAATCATCATTCAGAGGCTTAATATTAATTATCAATTGTATGGCCTAATGGCTCAGGCTTCTTGCTAGGTAGCTCTTATATCGTAAGTTAACCCATTTCTATTAACCTGTGTTTTGCCATGTGTTCAGTGGCTTTACCAGTCTGCTGGCATCTTGCTCCTTGGGCAGTGTCTCTCCTCTCTGCTTTTCTTCTTCCTGTCTCTCTCTTTAATTTCCCGCCTAGCTATAACCTGACTTGCCATAGGCCAAACAGCTTTATTTATCAACCAATCAGAGCAACACATATTTATAGCCTACAGAAAGTTATCCCACAGCAATCTGGGGCTTTTCAGACAAGGGCCATTGAATAGCAGAAGCTTTTAAACCAAGAAACTCTACTAATGTAGCCATGCCACCATGCCCCATTCCAGTTGCTGACTTCTGGGTCCCTGGTAACACCTGAGCTCACACCATAGTGACAGAACATGGACTGACCCTGTTGTTCCCCTCAGATACCCCTGAGATGTCCCCTGTGATGGCCAGTAGTTATCCTGCAGCTGTGGAGACTGTACCAGTGTGTGTTTTTATCTACATGCTTACCCAGGTTTACTTGCTATTGCTATAACTGAATTCCCGAGACTGAGTGGTTTATAAGGAAGTTAATGTTTCTTATTCTCTGTCCTTGTTGACTGTCTCCATCTCTATCCATCTCTCTGCCTGTCTCTGTCTTTTTCTGTCTCTGTGATCTGCATTTCCCTGTGTCTCACTGTCTCAATCTCCATTTCTGTCTCTGTGATCTCCATCTCTGTCAGCTAGAGCTTTGCTTGTCAATATGGCTGCCATTCACTAGCCTTTCAGAAGTCAGCTATAGAATACCTTCTCCTCTGTCTTAACTCCATATCCTAGTTACTGACAAAATCTACTCCACCTGCTGCTACTTGGTCCCAGGCTGAGGTAGATCCCTATGTGCTATGTACCACCCTGCCAACTTTCCTCATACTGCACAGTGAGGTTGTGCAGTACCTGTTGCCTACCTAGGAACCACTTGAAAGCTTGATGCTGGGCTAACATCTTTATCTCTTTCTGAGCATAGAGAGTAGTGGATTCCGAGAGAACAGGCTTTCAGCAGCCACTTTCTCAGTGACTTCTCGAACTTGCTTTTATGTTTTCTTATGTGCTTCCTGAACTGGGCCCTGTATCTGTGGATGCTGTCATCCAATGGTGGTCAAGTATTGTTCCTACTTATAGTGGGGTAGTGTGATGCCTAACTAAGAATGTAGATACATAGTTGTATGAAAAGGATAATAAGGGAACTGGAGAGATGGCTCAATGGTTAAGAGTACTGACTACTCTTCTGAGGACCTGGATTTGACAGGTCTATGTCTATGTGGCAGTTTATAACCATTCCTAATTCCAATTCCAGAGGATCCAATGCCCTCTTCTTAGAGCTAATAAGATATACAGGTGATGCCAGTTCCAGGGGCTCTGCCACCCACTTCTGGCCTCTGTGGACACCATACTTGCATGTGGTGCACAGATATACATGCAGGCAAAACGTTTATATGTATGTAAAATAATAAGAACTTTAAAGGCTGGAATTAAGACCGAGAGGAGGCAAGAGGGCAAGGGTGGCAGAGAGCAGCGTTGAGCAGAGGGAACGAAAAGCAGGCAGCTGAGAGACTGCAGCTTCCTTCATTTGGCTTCTGAAAAACCCACCAAGATAGAAAGTTTCCCTATTTTACAGATGACGAAACTGAGGCTAATTAAATAGCACAAGAAACTAAAGGCACAGAGGCAGTCACTAGGAGTCAGTGGTAGGGTCAGGCAGGAGTCCAACTCCAGCTGCTTATTAAGTTTAGAGCCTGCCATGTATGTTTGTGTATGATGTTGTGAAATCAGAGGCCAGGGCTTTGTAGAAGGGCCCACAGTATTGTAAACAGTGGCCAGATGTCATGAGGATTACACACTTAGCCTACCTTCCTGTCTGCCTGTCGGGTTTTCTTACTTTAAGTTTTTGGATTTTGTTATTGTTTTCTTTTCCCATCTAGGGTTTCATGTAACCCAGGCTGGCTCAGATTTACTGTGTAGCCGGGGTGGCTTTGAATTACTGATCTTGCTGCCTCCATTCATTTCCCAAGTGCTAGGATTGTAGGCATGTTCTCACCTCTTTTTAAATACCCTCGGAGTTACATAATGAATTTCCATGGTCCTAAAATATTTAATGAAGCTTTATGATCCATCAGTGAAATGAAACACCCCTAAGTGTGCCATGTGGCTGTCAAGGAAACTCCGTTAATATTGCTAAAACCTGGTTCTGATTTTGTTTGGCTTTGAATTTGATTAGATAAACACATTCTTCAGCGTCATTGGCTGCTGGAGGCTGGCAGGCACTTGAACAGTGGCCCCTGCCTTGGAGGAGTAGCATTGCACTGTAACAAACATTTCCTCAGAGCTTCCACTTGTCCCTACTCGTGTCCACATGTAGAATTAATTTCATTACCACCCCATTTTACAATGAGTAATCTGATAAACTTTGTACATAGTTTACTTCCAGATTTTCCCCCCTAGGAAAGTGAGACCCAATAGCTATTACATAGCAAGGTATCATTTATCTTTTACGTTAATTTTGAAAAGGAGAAAGGTGTTTCGTTTATAAACTATTTCAAATGAGTTTGGCCTGCATCCATTGGACTTCCTTTAGTACTGTACTGTTTGGGGCCAGCAAGAGGGCTCAGAGGGTAAAGGTGCTTGCTCTGCAAGCCTGATGACCTGAGCCCCACCCCTGGAAATTATGTAAAAGTAGGAGAGAACTGATTCGATGACTATTATGCTGTTCCCTGACCTCCACATTTGTGCTCTGACATTGGGCCCCTTGTCTCACACATGCACACACACATACACACACACACACATGTGCATGCACACAATAATATAAATAAATACATTTAAAAATGTAATCAAAAAGTATTTCTGCTGGTACTGTGTTCTAGGGTCTGAGCTAAGCTATAATGTATGTATGTGTGCTAGGCTCTGAGCTAAGCTGTAGTGTGTATGTGTGTGTGTGTGTGTGTATACACTAGGGTCTGAGCTAAGCTGTAGTGTGTATGTGTGTGTGTGTGTGTGTGTGTATACACTAGGGTCTGAGCTAAGCGGTAGTGTGTGTGTGTGTGTGTGTGTGTGTATACACTAGGGTCTGAGCTAAGCTGTAGTGTGTGTGTGTGTGTGTGTGTGCACGCGCGCGCGCACGTATATGTAAAATGGAAATCTCAAAGTTGGTTGAAAAGTAAAGGAATATGAGTTCACTTAAACCTTTTACTTAGGTGCCAATGCTAATGTTTTATCCCTTGTGTTTTATCATGTATAGGCATCATGTTTTAGGTATTACATGAGTATACACATATGTGCATTTACATGTACACAATTTTCTCCTGGATTATTTCAAAGTAATCTAGACACGTCTTGGCCCTTTACTTCTAAGTACTTGAAATATTTTTCTAAGAATAGATATATTCACTTGCACAACTATAGATAGAAAAGCTATCAAATAAACTTAACATTGGTGCAGTATTGATACCTAATGTAGTTTTAATCATTACAAAGATTTCCACTGTGGTATGTGTTTTCTCTTCACAACAAGATCCTGTATAGAGATCATACGCTCCTTCTAAACTTTCTCTAGCCTGCTTTTGTGGTTTACTACATTTTTGGAGAACAAAGCAGTCCCTCACTGTCTCCCACTTTGAAAGGTGCAACCTGAGAAGATCCCTGGTCAGGAGGCTTGGGCAGGAGCAGAGATGCTACATTCTCTGTGCACCTCCCTTCTGCTCTCCTTATTGACACTGGTCTCCATAAGCTAATCGAGATGTTGTTCAACTTCTTTACTGTTTGATTACAAATTTCCCCCTTGGAGCCCACAGATTAAGTGGAAAGACACTTTAAGACCTGCGAAGTCCTGTTCCTCATCAAAGATCCCCAGATCTCCATTTGTCTAAGGTTAGACCGGACTAGCCTCTATTCGGATGGCTGCAAATGCAGAGCTGCAGTGTTCCTTTGTCGAGGTCACTCAGTGCCCGCGTCCACTCTATACAGCAGCCTTTCCATCATCCCCTTGGTTCACCTGTCAGCAGGGTTGGGCCTGTCCAGCATGGCTCCAGGGATCTGAACCCGACTGAAATGACAAGGGAATAAAGAAATGGCAAACACACAGAAATGCAAAAAAACTGGGACCGGATGGGGTGGGTGCTGGAATGGAGAAACCTCAGCCTCCCAGAAGCCCAAGCTCTCTTATCTAGAGTTGAACAGAGAGGCAGGTAATTATGTCCTGCTGAACAAGAAGATGAGGTGACAAGAAGGTAGGGTTTATGATACACAGCTAGATCAGTAGAAACAGTATCTATCGAGGAATACTATGGGCTGGAAATATCCAGGGGGCAGCTATGGAGGACATTTTCTTCACGTACTTTCAATACTTGTTCCCTTGAGACGACTTTTTATCCCAAGCTCTGGGCTCCTTCATATGGCTGGCCTCATATCAACAGCACACATTCAGCAGGACTTCACTCCCTCGGGGCTTTCTCTGCTTCCTACAGGTGTGGATTCACGGATTTCTGTTTTATTCAATCATATATCACTTCCTATCATCTTGCTGCTTGAAGTGTTCTAACCCAGGTGGCATTGTCCTAAGACCTTTTCTTCCTTAGTTTCATTGAGCACTTCTTCACTTCCTGGAAGAACATGGCATTTGAGGCTGGTCCTGTTCCCCCACACTCGAGCCCTGGCTTCTTGTGTAAAGAATGGGGCTAGAGGCCACCCTCCAAGTAGGAGGTATCTCGCTGTTCCTGGAAATCTATGCTGTTTAGTGGATGAAAACACAGATGCACACACACCTTTAAATACAAACACACATATATTTAGGTTTCATCCCCTGAAACCTCCAGTGTCTAATCTGCCTCCTAGCATTCTTCCCTGCTTTATTCCTTCTGTGTACTCCCACATCTTTTCTTCCCGAGAACTCTGACTCCCAGGACACCAGGGCTCCTTCCTTGCTGGTCTTGTAATGTGTCAGAAATAGTTTCAAAATGCTTCGGCCTGTCACATTGTAGAAAGCAGAAGAACCTGGTAAACGTGTTTGGCATTTACTTTTTAAATTTGGAACACTCTTCCTACCCAAGATGGAGTATATGCCGTCCAACTTCAGATTCCTAAGTGACTTGATCTGTCTTTTCTGCCCAGTCCTACCATGGCTGGACTTTCGGTTCTCATGGAGCATCAAATGGAAGTACCATGCTCCATTGTTTTGTCTCCCTCTGTTCCCATCTCTGTTGATTTCCAGCTGTGTAGAACAGTGTGCACATTCCACAAAGAACTGTTGTCTGAGAACGGTCACCCTCTGCCATATCACTGCAACCTGCCACCTAGCCACTGCACCACCCAGCCTATAGAAGTCATCATGACTCCGATAGCAGTCATCACTTTCGTCTGGCTGATTTGCCTGTCCGTTTTCAAAAAGACACCAGACGTAGGTCTTTCTTGCAACAACAACAAAAGGTGGCTTGCTTCCCAGACTGAGCTGGCCTTGTTATGGCGCTCACTCTCTTTTTCTTTCAAATCCCTCGTACCCTGTGGCGCAATTCTTAATTTACTGGTGAGGAAACCAGGGTTGCTTGCCTGCGCCTTGCAAGCATTTGTTCCTTGTTGAAATGGCCCGTTTCATGTGCTTATAATTTGGACACCACCAAGGAAGATGCACTGCCATGCGAACCACAACACAATGATAGTCAGGTGCAATTCTCAATGCTGCACATATGAAGTCCTGATCCTGAACACTGTCTTCAAATGTCCAGGCACTCATTATCTTATTTTTTTTTAAGAAGGGAATATGTACCCTTCTTGGTATGTCGTATAAGACTTGTATCAAGCTGCTGCAGTATTATTGTGATTTTTTTTCAGTTGAGGTGCAAATTATATAGCACAAAATTAACCATTGTAAAAGGTTTTTGTTACACTTATCACAGATACTTGCAAATACCAGCCATCATCCCTATCTAGTTCCAAAATATTTTCATCACCCCCCAAATGGACCTTGTTTCCATTAAGTAGTCTCTTTTACTACCAGATTCGTCCATAATAATGACTGATCTGCTTAGTTGGACTGACCTACCTTGACCATTTCCTTGAAATGAAATCGTACACTATGCAGCCTTCATTGTCTGACTCCCTTCACCTGGCCTTTGTTTCCAAGGTTCCTCCATGTTATAGCTCGTACCATTGTTGCCTTGTTCATTTTAGCAACTTGGTAATAGTCCAGGGGACAGAAAGACCACATCACATGCTCCTTACTCATTCTTCCATGGTTGAGTAAGGAGAGGTGAAAGGGTAAAATGTGCCTTGTGCTTTGTTCTATACCAGCTGTTCTCAACCGGTGGGTTGCGACCCCTTTGGGGTCGAACAGCCTTAGGAAAGGTTGAGAACCTCTGTTCTATACAAAGCCACTTATTCACCTTGTCACCTTGGACTAGCTCCTCACCTGGCTGTGTCCCAGGTTTCTCATCTGCTAAATACAAATATATCTAACCTTTTATATTGATGAAATAAATGATTGAATAAGAGATGTCTGAAAAATTTGTAGCCATCTTACCACAGAACTCCATCCATGATGGGGAGAGAGAATATAAATCTGCATTATCGTATGTGTTTTAGCTTATGTTTGTGCTGTCGGAGTTACCCAAACCTCCCTGTTTTGCTTTTTGAAACAGAGGACATCCGTCTCTTCTGCTTTGAGGTAGGGTGTGTTTGCCCCCCTCCCCATCACGCCCCCAACATGGGATTTTACATTTCAGAAGCAGTCCACTAGACAGAATGTCTGTAGTGGAATGTTACATAATTCACATTTAGACTTGAAGAGCTCATTATAAAAAACCTGACACACTTCAGAAATATTAAATTACTGCAGATTGTGTGGAGCAAAGAAACATTATTGAAGCATTTCAAAATTCCAGGCTAGCCTGAATTTAACTGATAGGGTTTCTCAGCTTTTACTGGGGAAATGATTGGAGTTGTCACATGGTTTCTGGCCCCGAAGGACTTTAATCTCCTTAATTACAAAGAAATGAATTTCCTAAATAATTTGGAGTTACTTCACAGAATTCGCTCAACCTCTGGCTTTTGGGAAATTAAAGGGGATGGCAGGCCCTTGCTGTGTGCACTCTCCACACAGTTTCCCTATTGAAGTTTCCATTCAGAATGGCTCTGGTGTTTCCTGTCATTATTGATACAGGGAAGTACTTCAGAGATACACAAGTAATGCTCACAGCACTCAAACGTATCACGTTTTGCCAAACGAGTGACTCCGGATACCCAGGGGAAATGGAGAGGTGCTAGATGCTGGCCTTTGAAGTGGATGAAGGGAAAATAGTCCAAATTCTATCCATTTTCATATAGTAGCTTTTAAAATCTTTGAAATTGTATGAACCTATGTCTGTAAGGGTTTTTTTTTTTGTTATTTTGTTTTGTTTTGTTTTCCCTATATCTAGTGATTAGGTACCTACTGAATACAGGGCCAGCAGGATGGGAAGATCTGATATCCTACTCCTTCCTATATTTTGTTTATTCTCAGAAAACAGACTTAAGCTGTCCCAGTTTCTCATGGGCATGTGGTCTCATACCAGACACAAGGTCTTGGTCAAAGCACAAAAGAAACTATGACCTCATATTCATGAAATGCTTGATAGCAGAGTGTATGTGGCCATCTTTCAGTCTTGTGACAGGTGTGATCCCATGTAGTTCCACAGGAACTTCATTGATTTGGCAACATTAGCTTCATCATCCGGGTAAAGAAACAGGCAGGGGAAACTCAGTGACTTCCTCAGTGTCACAGAGCTGGAAAGCTCCTGAAACTCTGGACTTAGCCAGAAATGATGGTCTAGATGAACGAGAGAGATTCCATTTTAATAGAGAACTCAGAACTTTTTCCAATTGCATTGTCCTTTTGAAGTGAGCCTCAAGGAGTTGGGTGAACGTCAAGGCAGACCCAACAACAGAGAACTGATGGAGCAGAAGCAAAAGGGAGGGGTGGGGAGAGGACCCCTAGTGAATGGCCTTCCTGCCCGACTTGAGCTTCCTCTCATTCATTAGATTATTAATTTCCAGTCTCTTTGTTATTTCATATGACAAGCCTTCCACCCATAAAATGATACTCATTTATTCACTTATGTATTTGTTGTACATGTGGTTGGGGGGTTCTTTCCACTGTGCATGTCCTTTTGACAAAAGCATGGTTCTTTGGGACCATGCAGAATGGGGCTAGTCCCATGTGCATCTTTAATGACTTTTTATGCAAAGTAAACATTGCCCCTTTGTGGCCCAGCATGTCTGGCATTTATATCTACTTTGGTTCTGGTCATGTCCATAATTGCTGTCCTCCACAAAACTGAGTCTTCTGCTGGGTCCCACTTCTTTGTGGAATAGTGGAAGGCTTTGATGATTTCTTCCTGGCCACTAGAGTTGCATGGTGTTTGATTACACACGGTCTATACTAGAGTCTAGCAATTATGTATTGCAATAAAATGATGGGTATTATGAGTATGTCATTATGTGACCCATAATTGTGATTCTACTGTCCCTGATGGGCTGTGTCTTTGGAAAGGAGCTGGTATGCAGATCATGCCACAAAGATAGTGAAGACATTCTCATTTTTTAATGTGTGGCTTCAGAAAGTCCATTCTACAGAGGCAATTATCTCTCTTCTTTCCTTGTCACCTTAGATCCTCTAATTCAAGTGCTTACATACAGAGATAGTGGCCTTTGAAAAAAAATAATTAGGTTATTTTAAAAAATCTAACCAGGTATCTTTGGATAAAGGTGGACATTGCCTCTCAATTAGGCTTTAATGTAATTTTATATGGCTTTCATATTAGGCCTTAGAGTTAAGCCATCTTTAATTGTCGTGATTAACAGGGTTAGGTCATTAGTCTTTTTGAGCTGCAACTGGCATTCAAGGTTAGCACTTGTAGATTAAACAGTTCCAGTTCTGTGGAATGAGCTAGGAATTGGTTGCACTATTTCAAGAAGCGTTTCTAGGAGGCATTTGCTTAATATTATTGAAAGTGGATAACTAGTGAGATGTTTATTCTCAGTGGAGTCTCAGCTACAACTATCAGATAGGGGCTGGGAAAAAAAAAAACTATTGACAAAGGCAGTACATTTATTCAATTTAAATGCGATCCAAGGTGACAATGCATGTGCAGCATTAAGGTCAGAGTATTGAGTGTATCTAGTAAGTGCATAGTAAATGCTAACTGTAATAGAGGTGTCCATGTTGTCCTACTCATCATCACTTTCCTAACAGCATCTATTCTTCATAGTATTCGGTATTGTGCAACACAAGCTTAGGAGAGAAGGAATGAACAAAATGTGTGTCTCCCACCACCACGTCTTTTTCTTTCTTTCCCCACATTAAATGCTTGTCTGCTCTTATAGCTAGGGGAAACGCTGACATAAAAATTGGCTTGCTGCAAAGTTTCTCAGTCCCATTTGTCACCTCACCCTTGGAGCCCAATTGCATGTCAACTCTGTGTCCCCCCTGATGCCTGCCAGTGAGGGACAGACTACAGGTCACTCCCCTATGATCTGCCTTAGCTGCCCAGGCTCTGATCAAGCTTGGCTGATGGATGGGTGGCCCATTGTTGAAAATGTCTCCACAAGGGGCTGGTCAGGAAATATGTCTTTGTGATATTTTCTGGGTGGCATCTAGTGCTTGACCATCAGGAACATGGGCAACAAAAAGCTGTGGTTTTGAAAATTAAGATTTTTTAGCTTGCTAAACGGTTTTGCAAAGAATGTTCTCACTCCCATTTGTGGTATAAACCCCATCCATGTCTTCAAGAACTCAGATGAACGAATTTGTGCACCAACACCAAGCTGATCTTGATATTGTGTGTTTGCTGGTCCAGTTCCTCACATTTCCATTCAGCCCCAGAAGGATCCTGACTCTGAGTATTCTTGCTTTGATTTGCAGCACTCCGCAAGAGTGAATGACATGCACAGCGCGGGGTGTCCTTTCTGAAGGGAGGAGCCTTTCTCTTGGAGAGGATCCTCGATGAGCCTGGCCAAGGCCCGGGGTCTGTGTGAAGAGGACTAAGGATTAAGTAGGATGTCAACTGAGACAGAACTTCAAGTAGCTGTGAAAACCAGCGCCAAGAAAGACTCCAGGAAGAAAGGTAGGGCTGACTTTGTGCCCTTTGTAAGGCTGCTTTGCTGTGTAGTGATAAAGTTAACTCTAGAATAATACAGAAACAGAGCATGCAACAGGTGTTATTTTTTTTTTTTTTTTTTGGTTTTTCGAGACAGGGTTTCTCTGTGTAGCTTTGCGCCTTTCCTGGAGCTCACTTGGTAGCCCAGGCTGGCCTCGAACTCACAGAGATCCGCCTGGCTCTGCCTCCCGAGTGCTGGGATTAAAGGCGTGCGCCGCCGCCACCGCCCGGTTAACAGGTGTTATTTTTATGGTGACTGTGAGCTCCTGTTTTGATGGCTGTTATTCTCTGGTAAATCCCAAGGTGTTTTTGTAGTACACAAGGCCTGGGTATGTCTTCTAGCCATTTCTCCATCAAGATCAATCCCTTTTGTCCCCAGTTGCCAATTCTGTTCCCACTCCAGACTTTCTGCCTGTTGTGTTCCTCTTTTGCATGTTGCCATGCTTCTCAAACTCTGACCACACCAGGCTCCAAAGGGCTAATTAGAGCGGGCCATGGAGTCCATCCCCAGTAAGTGCCTGGCATCTACAGACTACACTGCTAATGAGTTCCCAGGCTATGCTTGTCTGGAGGCCATACTGAGAACTACGGAGCCATCAACAGGAAGCCTGTTCTAGCTCATTGCTTTTCTTACATGGGTCAGTGCCCATTGTCCAGGCTGAGTTTCCTGCAACCTCCTGTGAGAGGCTTTCCTTGCTCCCTGTTGGAATTGGCAGTTTGTGTGTTTTGCTTCGGTTGTGCTTTGGTACTGTCTCACTTTATCTAACATGCCTTATGCTTTTGTGAGTCGTCTTGAGTAGCAACTCACAGAGCTAGATCCCATGTTCATGGTGGGAGTCCAGCTCTGACCTGCTCCCACCTTTTGAAGCGTTCTTAGGTGGAGCAGAGAGGAATTTAAAAATGATAGAGAGACCTAGCCAATGAGAAGAAAGACAGAAACACAGGATAGCTTTGGGAGGGCCTGGGGCAATACCCACCAGTCTCATCCTTTATTGAAAAGGGCTTTTTATAACATGCCAAGGGGAGAGGCAAAAGACCTCCCCCTTGCAAGATTAAAGCACACCGTACAGCCAAGTATAGAACTTTCCAAATACCTGGTAAACACGCCCATGGTCAAATCATCTCTTTATACAGCCCTGCTGGGTAAAGCAAGTCCAGATTCTCTGACTCTGAGTAAAGTCTCACTAGATAGCTTCTGTGGGCTCCCACAGTTCACCCCAGGACTCTCAGCACATGGAAAGTACTTGAGAGGAGGTGCACAGGTAACTGGTGATGAATATTGATATGTCCAGAGTCGTTTACAAAGATAATTCTATCACCATGCATGTTTTGGGGGAGAATTGGTATGGTTTTATGAATATGGCTTTTGTTAAGTGTGTGCTCATGGTGTGTGTGTGTGTGTGAGTGTGTGTGTGTGTGTGTGTTATGTGCATGTGGTCTATGTGTGAGTGTGAGCGGGTGTGCTATATGTATGTATTCCTGTGTGCATGTGTGTATATATGTGTTTGTGTTTGCGTGGTATGTATTAGATGCGTGCATTTGTATATTGTACATGTGTGTATATATGTGTTATCTTTGTGGTTTCAGTTCCTCTCCCCCATCTCAGCTGCATGCAAGGGGATTAAAAGAGTTCTTTCAGGACTTGAAATCTGTGTGGATTTGCAAATCAGGATGCTCTTGGCTTCTCTGTGCAGGCAGTGATTTGTTGGAGACATCACTGTGCCTGCCTAATCATGTTTTGTGATGGCATTTGTCTGGTACCCATGAAGCATAGGGCATAAATGGAATCCACACGCAGCTCCTGGACTGTCAGAACTCGAGGACGAACTATAAATTTTACGCTTGATGTTTATTTGAAACACAAATATTTTGGAGACAGTCTATTTTATTGCCTGAAACTTCATGCAAACCTTGTTTTTTATGCCTCCCAGTCTAAGAATAATAGACAAAAAAAAAATGGGCAAGGGTCTTGAGAGAGTGCTGTGTGGGGAGAAGGTTGGGAAGTGTGTCCTAGAATTCAAATGCTTTTGCAGTAGAAACTGACAAATTACATTTCTGCTTCAAAAGTAACCATTCCCCTAAACTTGTGCTCTTGAATGTTTATTTAATGCCTTAAAATTTTATCTTAAGATAATTTTTTTCTCTCAATTTTAATGTACAAAATTCAGGAGCATTCTGAAGAGAGGATTTTTAAGTTTTTCAGGACACTAAGGATTTTGACCGGGATGGGAATGTGGTGGTGACCCTGTTACAGGCTCCTCATCTTCATCTCCTAAGAATCTACATCATCAATATCAAATATATTGGATATATTGGGGGAGCAACGCCTGTTGCAGAGGCCTCAGAGTCTGGGCAGGCAGGCAAGCCCAAGTTCTGACCTGAGACAGTTCAGTTCACCCCCCCCCCCCAGCCCTGTTTTCCTCTCCTATAAAATTAAACATGACAGTATAAACTTAGTGGCTGACTATGTAGGGTCATCTAAAGAAAGCAATTACATCTATAGGCTAGAGTATATTAAATGTTCCACAGAAGTTGACAGTTCACGCTATCATTTTCTCCCTTTGCCTTTCCTCCTCATCCCATTTTCCTTCTTCTCCATCATCTTTCCACCACTGGACTTGACTTTTTTATTTTTTTTATTTCCTCACCCTGTATCTTGGATTAGTCAGCTTGAGCTGCCCTTACAAATACCATAAATTGAATGGCTTAAAGCACAAATATATTTCTTACTGATGTATGTGTTAGAATATACATCTAAGAATAAGATCCCAATGATCCCTGTTGGCATGAAGGCTCTCTCTGCCTGGTTATGGATGGCCGCCTTCTCACTGTGTCACAGGGAACACAGAGCAATTCTCTGCCCTTCCCTGCCTCTCTTCTCCTTCCTCTCCTGCTCTCCCTCCCCCCCCTCACCCTGCCTTTTCTCCTTTCCCTCCTCCTTCTATTGTTATTCCTATCATGAAGGTCCCACCATCATTTCAGCTAGCACCTTTGTCTATCCATCTACCTATTCACCCAAAATCCCATCATACTGGGGTTTAAAGCTTCCTTATATGGATTTTGATGGTGCATGAGTATTCAGTTAATAACAGATAATGCTTAATTTTCTTCCTCCCTTCTTTTCCTTATCATCACCATAGGTTTTTCTTACCGAATTTTATATAGCAAGGGAGCTTTTAACACATGTTACTGATTTGTCCTAGAGAATGATTTTACAGTTACTTTTACTTGTGCAGTAGTGATAAGCACTCATTATTCTAGGTACATCTGTGACAAAAGTACCATAAAGGCATATGAATATATTGAAAATAGAAGATGAGTGTGTAGTAACAATATTCATTCATTACGTCTAAGGATTTGATAATAAAATAAGTATTTTGTTAAATAGATGCTGCTACCTTGGTCATAATAAATAACTTCCATGGGATAATTTATATATTAATCTTGAGTCTTGAACACACTAATATTATATTCTTTAACTGCTTTCTGGAGTTTGATGGAGCCAACATATAATCTGAAAATAAAGTCCTCAAGTACTTATTTTTCCTGTCATATTGCTTTGGCTGAGTCTGTCAATATACTATTTAACAATAATAACTAACTACCCTTTCTTTGGGATTAATGAAAAATATTTAAAATTATATTTAAGTATAACATTTTTACTAAAGGTTCGTTATTAGTATTTTTTTATGTATTTTTTAAGGAACTTGGATCTTAATTTGTTTCTGTACTTGCTTCAGTGGTTGTGTGTATTTTCCTTTTATTGCTGTAGAAATCACCAGTAGACTTTCTAACCTTCAATTCCCGGATCCACTTAACTTCGTCACAATGTAGTATTTTCTCTAACCTGTGGGGTATAGTTTCTTAAGTAAACTTTTTTCTTAATGCAACTTTTTTTGTACTGATTCATAGCTTGTATTACTCAGTTATATCCTCATGTATAGATGCTGACAGAAAGAAAACATGAATAATATTTAGTCCACTTTCTATAAAAATAATTTCTAGTTATTTAACTTTTTAAAAGTTATATGCAATTGTTATAGAAACTAGAAGAGAGAAAGAAATCATGCATCCCACTAACCCCAAATTCAGTATTATTAACATTCTAAAAGATTTCATTTTGTATTGATGTACTTGGGTAATACATGGCTGATATTATACAATCTGTGCAATTTTACATCTTAATTTGTTATTTACCATTAATTTCCAAAATTATTACATGATTTTACAAAATAAAAGAGGTTTTTTTATTTTTATTTTTGTTTTGGGTTTTTTCCCCCCAAGGCGAGATTTAGATGGATCCTAGGAAAGATATTTTATTTCTTGGAAATGAATACCTTGCATCATGAAAGCTAAGAGGCCCTGTCCAGTTTATTAGGAGCCTGTTGCCCTGTTCCTTTAACTTAGACTGTGAAAGCAAGCCAGGTAGTTTCAGACTCAAGCATAGGGCATATTTCTTCAAGGAATGAGTTTCTAGACAGGCTGTGTATGAGACATAGCAAGAGTCTTCAGCATGCAAATGAGGTATAAAAACAGTGAGAAATAAAGTTGTTTTCTTTATTTCATTGTTATTAGATTATGTCATAGCACACACAAATTGTCAAACAGTGCCCATCCCAGGAGTGGAATTGGATGGAAGACTAGAGAAGGAAATCTGTATTTTCAGGTATACCAGGCTCTTTATTTTAGGCCACCAAGCTTCCAAATCATGACTCAGAGACTTCTTATTAGTTGTGAATGTTCTGCCTAGCTTAGGCTCATTTCTGGCTAGCACTTTTAACTTATATTAACCTGTTTCTCTTTATCTACATTTTGCCTCAGAACTTTTTACTTTTCTTTCGGTATATATTACATTCACTGCTTCTCGTGGCTGGCTGGCTGGCCCCAGGTCTCCCTCATTCTCTCCTCCTTCTCTCATTCATCACTCAAGCCTAGGTTCTTCCTCCTATTTATTCTCTCTGCCTACCAGCCACACTATCCCTCTCCTACCTAGCTATTGGCCATTCAGCTTTTTATTAGACCAGTCAGGAGCCTTAGGCAGGCATGGCGAAACAGATGCAACACATCTTTACCTAATTAAACACATGTCCTTACATGTTAAACAAATGCAGCATAAACAAACGTAACACACCTTTACCCAGTTAAAGTAATATTCCACAGCAGAAATAAATGTAACACATCTTTACATAGTTAAATATTCCACAATATTCAGGCTCCTTGCCTGCCATCAAAAGGAGAGTCAATTGATTCAATTCCTGCTACTTGCAGCCACAGTATTGGGGTGCCCAGTGGAAGGCTGTTGTGGAAGGCTGTTGTGGAAGGAGGGGTCCTGTGACCAGCAGACAAGTGGTTCTGGGGTCAGACCTGGGTTCCACCACCACCTGGTACCTGAGTGTGTAGAAAGAAGCACCACCTTGGGTTCTGGAAAGTACTTTTGTTTTATTCCAAGTCCTCTCCTTAACTGCTGTGTAACTAGAGAGGATGATGGAGCTTCTTCAAACCTGATTTTACTTATCTTTAAAAGGCTCGTGTACACTGTCAGAAAGCAGGGATAGATATTTGGAAGTTGCTGTGGTTGTGGCCTAGCAATTGTAACTTTTCCCTCTTTGTCTTTCTGGGGTCATGATCCATTGTTGTCTCCTTTTTAAAGAAACATTTGCAAATTTATCATTCTGTCCTTGTATTTGTGTTAGAGGTATGCACCAGGGCTAGCAGTTAACAACATCAATGATGAAGACCCAACTTATTTCCAGTAGGATTTTTGGCTCAAAGCCCCAAGAGGATCCAGGTGGCAGAGGTCTCTACATTAGGCTCATCAAAATGGATTAGAATCCTGGCCAGTTTATGTTGAGGGATGATTTTGGAAGACTATAGTCAGGGTCCTTACTAGTCCTTACTTAGGAAATAGCCTGCTAGTATTGGCTGAGCACTTAGTGATTTCTATAATGACATCATATTCCTTAGGCTGTTACAACTATAGAACACAGAAGGGAATGTGTTCAAATGACTCTTCAAAGATTCTCATCTATTGTTACTTCTGTGTACTGCTCCTGGCCTAGGTGGTGAGGTCCATAGCCTGTGGCCCACTGAGACACACCCTCAGACCACTACCCTCTGATATAGAAGCCTTCAGTTTCCCCAGCTACCAAATGGATATAGAAATTGTAGCTCCTTGCCCAAGTCTGAAACATCTAAAGACATTATGTTATCCTGTTCTTCACAGATGTTTATCCAGCTGCAGCCATGAGAGCAACCTCTCCTTGATGCCCTGGAAAGAGAGAAATACCCCAGGAAGAGAGGCTGACTTTCATCAGTCCATGTGATAGCAAGGGGTTCTAGCTGAGGAAGGCATTCTGACTTCTATAGAGCTTGTCTCTCCCTGAAGAGATAGATTTTCTACTTTCCTACTGTTAATTCATTATTGTTCATAAAATTTTAAAAAATTAGTTTTATTCCAAGTTGAATCCTAGCACTAGACCATAGGTAGAGCACAAAAAGATTGCTGCATGTTTGAGCTGGTCCACATGGAATCTTCCATGCCAACCAGAGCTGTAGAGCAAGACCATGTCTATAATAAAAATAAAGATAAGTGGAACAATGTCTTAAATGCTTATGTATATCTACATATGATTAAATTCTCTAGAAGTTGAGACTCCTAAAAAGGTATGAGGTGTTAATAGCTGGAGCAGGCAAAGCCTGGCTCTCACAGATGGGATCTTGAGAGAAGGCGCTGCCTGCAGTCATTCATTCAGTGGGTCAGATAAGTTATGATAGTTATTGTTAATTGTCAACTTGATAGACTCCAGAGTCATCTGCAAACTGAGCCTCATTAGTTGAGGTGAGAATCCACCCACTATGGGTGGCTCCATTTCCTAGGTAGGGGGATCTCGGACTATAGTAGAGAATGTAAGCTTAGCACTAGTGTGCATGTATTCATTGTTGTCTTCTGACTGTAGGTGCAGTATTATCAGCTGCTTTAATCTCCTGTTGCTTTGACTTCCCACTCTGATGGAGTAGACCTTGATCTGTGAGCTAAGACAAACCCTTACTCCCTTAAGTCGCTTTTATCAGGGTGTTATAGCAATAAAAAGAAACTGACACATGAGCCAAGAATAGAACCTAGGAATGTCTCCTTGGCTGGAACACCTTCAGCTCAACAGATTCCAAACAACTTGTAGTTTTAGCATTAGTCCCTAATGCTGCCTCTCTGTCTCTCTGTGTTCTTCCTCCTCTTACTTGGAGTGAAGATCTCTAGGAGGAGTTGGTGCTCTTCTTGCATGATAGCCATTCAGACTAAGTTCTCCCTAATGAGCCCAACTCTTAAGTCACCCCTTTGAGTATATAATAGTATCATGTAAATCAGGAGACTCTTTTCAGGCCATGTGGATTGTTGCAGTCATGACAATGTACACATTCTTTGGGGTTTTCCTGTGGCTCAGTGCTAGGAGACGAGGGGTGTGAAACATTGCCATAGGGGACAGGGGCATGAACACTGGATTCAGGTAAATCTATGGTGCTGTTCTGTCTTGGCAGGGTTTTGTTTTGTTTTTATCATAGTGAACTAATTGTTCTCTACTGGCTTTGAGATTTACAAGCTTTAAATGCCTCAAATCCAGGACTTTGTTATGACATAAATCTCCCTAAGGTTGGTCAGTAAAGCTCATGTACAGGGCTTAAAGAAAGTAGTAAGGGTTCAGGCCAAGCAGTCTTTACCCTGGTGAGCACATCATACGCCACAAAGTGGGGAGAGACCTCTGTGTTATCTGTGCTCATTGGTGCTGACTTTGTTACAGGATGCTGCACTTAGTGTAGTCATTCCCTGAAGACAAACTCATCTGCAGAGGCTGACTGGGGGCTCTAGTTTAAGGCCTCGTTCTAACTGGTTCTCTTATAAGAAGTCAGGATTTCCTCAGATGTCCGTTTGTCCCTCCAGCAGCATGGCCCATAGAGCAGCACATCACACCCTTTAACGTGTCCCTGCTCCTTTCCTTTACTTCTCCATAGCCAAGCCACAGTGACCCCAGGCCCTAGGATGTGCCTCCATGACTTTAATGGAGATTGTACCCCTGCTTAGACCATCTCTGTCATCCTGGTCGCTTGTTACTCACGGTCACACTCTAGCATGCAGAAACCATTGCACTGGGCCATTATCCTTAACCTTTGAAGCCTCTTAGCATCCTTAGTTAATTAATCACTATTATCAGACTATGTGACAAGTTGCATGTCTTCCTAAGCCATTAATTCTTTATCTCCTAACTATCCCATTCCTAAAGGTACTTGGAGCTAGCTTTTATCTCTCATCTGGAATGTTCTGTAGCCTCCTAAGTAGCCCTGAGATTTCCTGTATTAGACATCTCTAATCTTGTGTTGATTTGATTGGGAGATTTGATCAGGTCACAGTCTGCTTAAAATCTGTAGTGAGAGAGGCTCCTCATTCCTCAGCTCTTAACCTCTAAAAAGCCCCATGTCCTCACCCTTCTTTATCTTTCCAGGTTCATCTCCTTCCACTCTTCATAATTGTAGTCCATTCCCTGGCTCGAGAGTGAATTTCAACTCACTCCACTGTGCTGTTTTTGCTTTGGGAGATTTGCACGCGTCTTTTCCTCTCTGAGGAGCAAATTCTTCTTTATTCCTTTCAAAGCTAACTCCATGCATCTGGTTTCAGGTTAGATGTTATTCTCCCCTGGAAATATTCAGTGACCCATTACTCTTCTCCTATACCATCCTGGGACTCTCAAAGTACCCCTTAGTAATAATCATAATACGTTATTTTAAGCTATAGTTTTCCTTCTCTTTTCACTCCCTAGGCTCGGAGTTCTGTAGGAAGAGGGACTGTTCAGCTACTGAGCACTGAAGTGTCAGGTAATAGGGATGCAACAGCATTTATGGCGTCTATAAGGGAGGAATGAATTCAGAACCTGTGCCCCCCAGGTTTGGCTAGGTCTCACAGTACCCAGACCCACTCAGGTCCTCATGTTGGCCACAATTCTTCAGTCATCTTTCGACTACTTCTCAGTCTCTACTATTAGCTGTGGGTTCCTCACACAGCACATGGAACAGGTTCATGTAAGGTTCAGTAAATGCTTAGTAAATTTTGATAAAGTATGCAGGGGAAGGATTTACATGAGGAGAAAGAAAAATAAAACAAGAGTAATGCAAACATCTCTCATGAGAACTTGGCCCCCTGACGTTCTTATGTGGCATTCAAAATTCTTGCCATTCCAAGAGCGGCTTCTCCTGTCTGGATGTGTGTCCAATCATGTCTGGTGCCGTAATTTAGCATGATGTGGGCCATATTGGTTGTAAGAGCTATACGATTTGCCGTATTAGTTCATCCCACTGCTTCATTAAGCTCAGTGTGCTGCCTCTGGCAGTGGCTGGGCCTGAATTTTGATGTTTGGAAGAACAAAGCCCTTCACATTCGCCCTTTAAGTCCTGGGGAGCGCTGAGTCAGGTTAAGTGTATGCGTCTTCTCAGAGCTGGAGAGTCTGTGCTTTGCACAGAATCAACAAATGGCCCAGAGCATGGGGTTTCATTATTTCTGTGAGTTTGTTGAGCAGATGTGTCCAGGTGTGCTGAGATTTCAGAAATCTCTTCTTCTACAACACATCTTGTCGCTTGGTCAAAGGACACCTACTGCAATCCTAAGTTTGTCTATATAGCCTGTCAGGAGAGCACCAAGTAGGTCAAAGGTGCTGGTGGTGGTGGTGGTGGTGGTGGTGGTGGTGGTGGTGGTGGTGGTGGGGATGTCAGTGAAAGGGAACTAATGCCTGTTGGTAATGTGGCTATGTTTTCTCTATTTATACTTGAAAAGAGCCTATACCCTCATATTCCCATCTTAAGAGAGGCAGCTAAGCTTCAGAGAGACCAACTTCTTACCTGAGCCCATGCAACTTATAAACAGATAGAGCTACATGCACCTCAGTCTAATAGACCCCTGGGGTCTGTCCACATGCTAACATGGGACTGAACTGTTCTCTGGAGGATGATTTGTCCTCTTACTGAAAGCAAGCACAAGGAAGGCACTTTCCTACAGTTTTCTGTGTTATCTTATACTAAGGCAGCCTCAGCCTTGGCATAAGCAAAGAATAATGGCTGTGCCATATGGTGTAGTTAGACACCGAAACACCTTATCTTTAGCCAAAGGATGGCTGACCCATGCAAGGCTTCACATAATTGACAAGGTCAACATTGTCATAGTGTGAAGAAGATCACTTCCTCTTTATTTTACAGATGTGAAAAGGCAAAGAATAGGTAAACTTGAAAGACTTTTACTGCAGAAGTTGAAATGTACTTTATGTTAAGAGAAAGCATTGTTTCTAGAATTTAACTTCAGACAAGCACTCCAAAAACTGGAGACCAGGGAATTATGCAAGTTTTCCAAATTTGTGAATGCTATCAGCCAAGTTAATCTCCCAGTGGGTATCCATCTCTGTTCCAAAAGAGATAATGAAGATATTAGTGATGAGTATAACTAATACATGTCAGTGGTTATAGACATCAGGCTAGGCACTAAAACCATAGATGTACATTTTGCTCAGCATACCCCTTACAAGTAGCTGGGTTTATTTGTTATTGTTGTTGCTGTTGTTTTAACAGTCTCAGAGGTAGCAATGGAGGTTAGAGAGGTAAGACATCGTTAACTCAAGAGGTCAAAGCCCAGTCCTGGACCCACCCTGCAATTCTGCTGCCCTCATCAACACAGCACTGCTGCATGGGCTCTGAGAGCATCTCTCACATTCTGACGCACCCAGCTGCCTGGCTCTCCTTGAACATGCATAAGCTTGCATCCTCTTTCCTCTCAATCTGGATGGAGTTCTCTTGTCCCCTTTCTGTCTGCCTTTGCCTACCTGATCTTTTGAGACAGACCTCGTTTTACATTGCCATGAAGCTCTCCAGTGTGTTTCTTCACTGATGGCAGTAAGCCTTCCTTGCTCTGTGACTCTCTAGACTCCTTCTTTGGTTAAGATCACACCTACACACCTTCCTGTCCTGCTAGATTATGTGTTAAGACAGGATTTGATGGCCTGTACTTTGTCTTCTGAGTGATTATATCTCCTTAATGCTAAGAGGATGAGACTCAAAGTTATCACAGGAAGAAATGGGAGACAGCATTAACAATGTGGCTAATTTTTATCTTCACAAGGAGAGCTGGAGAGATGGCTCTGTGGTTAAGCATACTTTCTGTTCTTTCAGAAAAGCCAGGTTCCATTCCTATCACACAAATGGTGGCTCACAAACCTAACTCCAGCTGTTGCAGGGGATCCACTGCCACCTTCTGGCCTCCACAGGCACCAGGTATGCATGTGGCACACATACATACTTTTAGGAAAGCATCCATACATATAACATAAAAATGTAAAAGGAAATCTCACCTTTAAAAAGCTTCAAAAGAGAGTTGTAGGTTTCATAGCATTATTTTCCAGATGAGGAAGCCTATGCTTCTAAACTGAGGATGTGTTCGAGGTAACCCAACATGTACCTGGAAAGCAGTCATCTTAAAGTTGGGTCTAGAGGATTCAATGCACGGTATTTATACGCTATACCATTTAGAAGTCACTTAGCTCCCAGCAGCGAGTACTGAATAAAGCCTCAGCAAAAGCTCAGGCCTACTCCCTGCTGCAAAGCAGTAACTTTAGATTCTGTTTACCTTTATAAAGAACCTATTTGTCATCATGGATTTCTTCCTTCCAATTTTGGAGTACCATTATTTGAGTCTTTTACCCCCTTCAGTTGGTCATACTGCTCTAGGAAGAACTTGCATACTAATTGTTAAATCAGAGGCGAGAAAAGCCACGCAGGAACTCACATTGGACGGAGCCCAGCAGATGATGAATAGCAGACCTGAATCTTATCATGTATTTCAGGATGATGTACGGTACTGTTGGAAACTGCCTTTGACAAATGTGCATGGGAAGGGGAATTATCTCCCAACAGTGAAAAATGTTCTTATTATGTGATCCTAAAAAGGATCAGGACCCCTATCATTGGGAAGATGATCATCCCTATATCCCTTATTAACAGCAGTACAGACTGTGTGTTAAAGACATTGGGCATTGTACTGAGGTGGTGATGGATAACGTGAGTGTTGAAATGGGGTTGGATTTTTAAAAAAAACAGCTTGATGCGTGATGGCAGGTCCAAAGCATGCAACTCACTAAGGTCTCTTTTAGCCCTTGCTTCACGAGGATCTGTGAGATTTGTTCTACTGTTTCAGTTGGTATCTGATGGCTTTTATTAAGGTCAGTGCTGTGCTTTACTAGTAGAAAGAACATGAAATAGGCTGGTAAGAAATAAAGCTATTTGCAGGAAGAAGACAAATGTGCAAATCATTTTGAATGTTTATTTCAATTTTATTTTCACAATTTGTACCCCTTTGTTGAACCTCTAAAAGTCATAGAGATTCGGCAACCCTGGCCCACGGCAAGAAGCTAGAAGTTGTGATTTGAGCCTGAGCAGTTGGCATTCTTCCCATGTTTTGTTGACCATAGTGTCTTCTAGTGAAGAACCTCCTAGCATTCAGAATCATGGGTTATGGAGCAGATGAGTATGTGTAGAGAGTGGAAGGGACCCTAATTCAGCTATTTACCCAGAGCAGGGCTGTCCAACTTTTTGAAATCATGACATAATATTGCCACCCACAAATTGCCATCTACTGCATTCATAGTTGTCCTGGAACACATGGGCCCTACAGGCATCAGGTTGGGTACATCTGGAAGAGGTATTCCAGAAAGATCAGTTGATTCAAGAATTGCAGACATTGACTCTGTTAAAGGCAAGGGCTACATGAGGTCTTTAACTCCTCTATCCTCCCTCTATCCTTTTGTTTCCTTCCATTCTTTTCACTTGTTTCCCATGCCCACCTTTGTTGTTGTTTTTTAAGCCTGGTAGAATGATGGCCACAGAAGATTGTGAACCGATCTTGGACTCATGGATCTTAAAGATGTGCTATGTAAGGTGCAAAACTGTGAGGCCGTTGTAGTTACTTACAGTTGGCTGAAATCACATAGCAGAAGGAACCAATAATCCAAGGGCTTCCCAGGGGTTAGGAGATTTATGTAAAGGTCCTTGGGGTTTAGAGTGCTGTTAGGCAATGCTTTGTGAAATGCTTGCTGTTCCACAGACATTGTCCACCCTTTACTTTTTACAGCCTTTATGTGGCCACCTGTAAACAGGAAAGCACACCTTTTCCCCAGGGACAGAAAGACCAGCAGATCAGACATCTCCTCAAAAAGTAACTGTTCTCTTTCCTTCAGCATAACATGCCTTGAAGTTAGTATATTTTATACATCTAGTATTATGCACGGGGCCTGGTACACAGTATACATTCATTACACATCTGTTGAACAATAGACTAGCCTTCACTATATAGGCAATTCTTTGGCCTTTGGCTTATATTTTCCCAGAATCAGTCATTTATATTCCATTAGTTTTTCTTTGTTGTGGTTTCCCCTCCTGTTCCCAAAGCCATAGATTACAAATAGATTTTGTATAATTTACCAATGCAGATCAATTTTAATGGCTGCCTCAAGTGTTCAGGGGAGAGTCTGTAGCCCCCACCTTTCTTTCCTTGAGCACAGTTAACACTCAAGTGTATTTCCTTCGGATGCTTTTTCCTGAACGTGCATATGTGCGCAGATTCATGCAAACGTGCAATCAAATCCCGCTGTGTGTTATTCTTCGCTAAACTTCCTCAGGTAAGCTATTCCCCTACAATTAAAAAATATGATTATTATTTTTAAACGTAGTAAGTGATGTAATTTTCATATATATATATATATATATATATATATATATATATATATATATATATAAAACAGAAAGACCATCCTTACCTTTGTACCAATGTTGCCATTTTTCACTGGTCCATATTGAGATTTGCTGAACATTCCTCTAGGTGTGTGGTATGTGGAACTGTTTTTATTAGATGATAGTTCACGTCTCTTTGTATCCTTGAGTTGATTCAGTGGGCACTGTGTGTTGTGGCTGGGAGGCTTTAACTGGTTTTCCTTCAAGGAGAAGAAAGCATCTGTGGGCTAGGTGCTCCTTAGCTGGACCCACTACTCTAGGGGGGTGCTGGCATTAAGATTCACCAGTGGATGCCTGGGAGATGGAGTGCTTTATGCAGTTCAAATCTTCTAACCCCAGCTTATCAACTTTAATGTGCTGTCTTCGTGCCTTGATTTTTTGGTTCATCTATTTTAATGTGATGAAATGTAAAAATTGAGCTTACTTTTGTTTCCTTACAATGTCTTTAGGGGGTTTTAGCTGATAACCTATCCTTCCCCTCTCAGGGATTCGAATTTTAAACACCCAAAAATACATTTTCTTGATATCTGTCATCAAGTGATTAGTGCAACTATTTAGTTCTGGTCTTCTTTCCTATTCTTAGTAGATTTATTTTCTCTTCTTAGAATTCTACTCTCACCCTCTCTGTCTGGGAGACTGGAGATGTCATTTAAACATTGCTTATTAGGATTCCATTATTTGCCTCATATACAGTCAGCTAAATCAAAAAGTCAGACAGTGTTTTTAAATTGCAAATTTAAATGACAATTTATAGACCAGGTCTACTGGAAATTTTCTGTCCTTGGTATCCATCAGTGCCTATGGGTGTATAGTTTTATATTCTCCCTCCCTCTCTCCCTCCTTCACCCCTCTCTCTGTGCATGCATATTACACCAGAAAGATCAGAATTGCTTTAAATGAAACAAAACCTAGATCTCAGTTGGAAGGAACTGTGGACAAACACCCAATCCCAGGCCTCACTTAATTGTTAGTCCCCTCTTCCTACTCCTCTCTTCCCCTTGCTTATGCCCTAGAGAAGAAACTTGCATTAGTTACTTTATTTGAAAGTGTTTTAAAGCCATGGATTAGATTCATACGAAAAAAATATCCAGGAAGTGCCAGGAAAGTACCAGCTTTCAGTATCTTGGTTAGTCTTCACAAAAATACAATGTGGCACTCATATCATATTTGATACTTATTAAATGTTTATTATGCACCAGACTCTATTCTATGGGTTTCTCCCCTTAACTCAGGTAACATAATCATTTTGGTTGTTTTTATAAAAGGGGTTGAAATTCATGGGAGGTGACAGTCAATTATTGAGAGCTGAAGGTCAAGGACGGTAGAGCTTTTGCTTTTGCCTTAGAACACCGTTGACCACAGCAGCTTGTTTTCATTTGCAGGGAGAGGATTTGGAGTCTGTGTGGTTTCTCTGTTTCATAAAAATGACAAGCTGAAAAGTCTTCTCACTATGCCTTGCTGAGTTTTAATTTTTAGCAGATTGGGTTAGAAGAGGCAGCTTTAAACCTTGAAATCATCTTCATTTATCGGTCCATTTTCTCTGGGATCAGAGTAGATTGGCAAAGCATTATTATGATCTTCCATTTCAGAGCTGAAGGATTATCCATTGCGATGGGTGAAATCATCTTTGAAATCCTTCTGAAGCTGGTTGCAGAGGTTGGTCCATTTCAGAAAATGCCTGTGGTACCAGGACCTTTAGAAATGAAAATTAATGGGATAAAGTTTGCATCTTGAAGACCTGCATTTAAAGGGCGATCCCTCTGCATCTTTGCATCTATTGTATCAGACTTCTCCACCTATAGCATAAACTAGAGTCTCCTCTCTGTTCACTTTTTACTCAGCAGCCTCCAATGTCAAAGGCCAAAGGGCCAGCTAAGGACTGGGGAGATTCCATTCAGACACAGGAAGTAAGGACATGGGGAGCCAAGCAACCTTGCTCAGGCTGATGGGAAAAAACGAAGAGGAAGTCATTAGATCACAATGCAGGTTTGCTTTGGGTAGAGGAGAGCGAAGGAAGGAAGGGAAGTGGGGAGGGAGATCAACTGGGCGATTCCCTAAGAGTCTTCAGTGTAGTGCCAGGGAAATTCCAGCAAGACTGTTGGTGAGTCTTCAAGCCAAAATCACTCACTAGAGTAGTGCTCACCTCCCAGGAAAGGGCCTGACCGTGCAACATTGCTCTGTCAGTGGCCAGGAGTGGTCTCGGGAAATGTGGTGTTGGAGCAGCTGTGGTAGTAGATATCTAGGGGCAGCTGTTATGGCATTTAGCGAGTTCTTTCTGTGCGGTAGGATAGCTGTAGGCTGCGTGCTTATGGGCCACATGGCAACAAAAAGATTCATGCGATATGCAACAAAAGGATTCATGATCTACCCAAATACTAGGGATTGCTATGAGACACCCCCAGCTTCTCACCTTTCTCCCACCACAGACAGATTAACTGTACCAATGGCTTTCCACAAGTCACCTGTCGCCTCAGAGGGAAAGGCGGGCATTAGGTGTCAAATATGGTGCTAGTGGAAATTGGGTTACCAAGTGCTCTGGCAAGTTAGTCCAGTAATTTCTGGTACGGTTTAGCCCTTTCATGGTCTGCAAGAGCTGGAGAATAAGAGAGGGGCAGAAATAAGTTACTGCTGACTGCCCAAGCAGGAAGCCCCAGTGTTATTCTTATACCTCTGTCCTTGTCAGAAACAAAACCAAAGCTCCTGTCCCACCAGCATCCTTTGCTCTGTCAGTGATGTATAAGACCTTGTTAAATATATTCTACTCAGTCACCGCCCACAATGAGCCACGTTGTCTTCAGAAGGCAGCCCAGTGATGGTGCTACTGTCTTCAGGCCCCCACGTCGGTCAGTCACATCTTCCATTTATTTCTTAAGCACCGTGACTCTGAAAAATACAAGATCCTCTACATCTCTGTTTGCTAATGTGTGAAGTGAAGGTTATAAGATCCTCCTTCCCCAAATCACCGAGAACCAAGGGCATCATCTACATTTGTATGTACACATGATATAAAGAAGGATGAAGCCTATGTAGAGTCACTGATCTGGGACGACAATGTCTGTAAGGGTTGAGTGTGCAAGCCAGTGTGTGCAAACCATCACTGTCTGGCTCTTGCTAGGGTAGGACTTGTGGAGATACCATATGCACCGTCTCTGCCTCCTGAGATGTTCCAGGTTAGCTCTCCAGGACAGTGTGCTACTCAGGCTGCTGCAGGCTGTCCTTCCTCCTCTGGAGCTACACATGTGCTCGGAACAGAACTCATTCAGGAGAGAAGCGATCTGCAGGTCTTCACCTCCACTTGGTGGGCCTGGAGCTCTGCTGGGGAAAGTAAGGCATTTTCCTCCCTCTAGCATCCTCTGGACATGCCTCATGTCTTCTTAGACTCTGCTTTCACTTTTTCTGTCTGCATTCAGGCCTGCCTCTGTCCCTGTGCTCACAGCCAGCTGCGACATTGACCCTGTTGCAGCTCCCACCCAAGACTAAGCTGAAGATCCCAATTCTAGATTCAGGAGAGACAATGTCTGTAAATTTCATCCTGTCTCTACCAGTGACCACCTCTGGTCCACTTAAGAGTTAGGTTAGCAAAGGGTGATCATAGTTACCTTTGGCCACCCTATGGGTGACTTGGGGAAGGGGAAGTATGCAAAGCAGTGGTACAGACTTTGTATAGACACAGCTAACCGAGAGAATCCAGGCTGGAAACCACTGCTGCCAGGAGGCCTTCTTAGAGTAGCCAAACAGTGTGAGGTGCCTGGGCTACCTAGATTCTGGGAAAGTATGGTTAAAGAGGTAAGAAAAGGAAGGATGGGGGTGGGGAAGTGGGGCGATTCTGTTCTAAGCAGCTGTGTGGCTCCAAAGGAAGGCCATGTAAAGGCTAGGTGGGGTGGCACAATGTTCTGAGGATCAGTGAGTGGCACTGGAGAGATAAACTGGAGCCGGTTACAGGAGGAGCCGTTGACCACCTTTATGCTTCAGCTCTCTGCTGTGCTGTGCTCAGTCTTCTCTCTGCCTCCCTCCAAACCTGACCCTGCCCGTACAGCCCACAGCTCCCGCAGAGTGGGTCCCCAGTAACCATTTACAGAACAGAGTGCCACCCAGATGGAATAATAGTTCCCTAGGCAGTGAGAAGCACTTCCTGGTAGCAATAGGAAGTAATCATCGTGCCAAAAAAGCAGTTGTTTTTTCCCCCTTCAAAGTGTAGGCAGAAGTGAGCTCCCGCAGTGGCTTTCATGTACACTCATGTGGTACATCTTTGATCCCAGACTCTTTCAGGTTCTGAATCTTCAGGAGCTGAAGCAGCTAACCACTTAATAGCTGTCCAGTGCCCAATATGTTAATGCAAATTAGCTTAGAAACGATGAAAACTTTGGGGACTTAATGAGCTGAGCTGGCACCTGTTCACTCAGCACTTTGGACAGCATCTTTTGAGCTGCTTAAGCTAAGGGGGCGCGACCAGCCTCCCTCTTTCTGGAGAATGGCTAGCTGAGGCATTTCATGTCGCCTTTCACCAATTTACAGTCAGTTCCCTTCAGGTGGCTGATCTGCAGATTCTTGGATAAAAGACTTTGGAAGCTCCATACAAAATGATACCTACCACCTACCCTGCCTCAGACCCTGCAGATCCAGAAGATGCTCTGAGTGGCCGAGACAGCATAGGGAATGCCATTCCAATGGGCTGAGTGTGAATCCTAGTCTTTGCATGGAGGAGCCCAGTGCCCGGGCCACACACGCTGCCTGGTGCTCACGGCAGCTCAGTGTACTGCAAAGCCACATGTCGGAATGCTCAGTGGGGACACAGGCATGCTCTCTGCAGGGCCTTGCACATTGTAGAGGCCTAGTCAGTATGTGAAGGATGAGGGAGTGAACCAGTGATGAACAGCCTCTAGAGGACTAACAGGAGAGGACCCAGCCTTGAGCTTTGCTTCTGTATTTCTGAACATGATAAGTAAATAAGGGTGATTTCCTTCATCTCTCTGACTCTCGTCCTTCCTTGTATGGTTTTAAACTCAGGTCTGATGCATGTAGTTAAGGGCAGATGTAAGTATGCTACAAACATTTGAACAACTTGTATTAATAACCAAAAAGTAAGTTGTTTGGTACATCTCAATTTCCTTATTGATAAAATGGGACCCCCTTTGTCTATGTACAAGGTTCTTACTCAGAGTGTGGGAGCACCTGGCTCAGGGCTCAGTAAGAGGTAGATGATGTCATCACTATTGGAATCCTTGTAAGGCCCAGGCTGTGACCGCCCAGTAACCAGAGATCGAGTGCAGGGAAAGGGGCTGTGACAGGCTTTCCTAGGCAGACACAATGTCCCCGATTTCATCTGCCATTCTCCCTGAAAAGACTTCCAGTTTTCCAAGAGACCTTGGGCTGCATTATCTGATTTTTATGTGGCAGGCTATTCTTTTCAGATTGACTTTTAGGATTCTCATGACCTAACCCAAGCCCGCTTTACCAAAAATAAATAAATAAAAAACCTTAATCCTTTGATCTTGTCTCGGTCATGAGAAATGATTGTCTGCACCTGTCACCATAGGTGATTTACGGAGAATTACCAGGCAGTAAGCGTCGTCTCGCTGTGGTCCCGCTCACCGAAGGCCCTCTACTTCTTACCCTCATCTCCTCCGGGTCGACAGAACATAGCCTCCTTGGGTTAGAAAGAGCTGGACATCTCAGGCTGAGAGGGAAAGGGGAATATTCCAGAAGGAGCACAGGCAGGGGTTAGATTCTGTATTGTGATGTGGAAGAAAACCTGTTGTTCATGTGCTCTGTGTAACAAGAGCACTGTCCTCTGGCACACCTCTGTAGGACCTCTGAGAGAACAGAGCACCCCAATAGATGTGGTCCTGACTCTCCCGTCAGCATTCTGAGTGAGCCAAACAGAGATGACAGCTCCATTGCTCTTTAAAAACCAGCACCAGGGATAGCTGTCCCCTGGGAGCACTGGGGGGTGGGGGTGGGGGTGGGGGTGGGGAGTGGTCATGCCTTCAAGCCTTTTCTGATAGGCTGGCTTCCTCTGGCAGCAAGGGCAAGCCTAGAAGTAGACCAGACCAGGAGTATCTGCCATTTGTGTTTGCTCGCAGATTCCTTCTTCACCGACGAAGGCAGGGAGGACAAGGGAACAAATGCCCATAGTTCTCTATGCTCTTCTCGGGACAGACTTGGGATTCTCCCATCCAATGGGAGGTCATGGTGGAGGACATAAGGCAGGGCAAAAGGAGAACCCGGTTACCTCTCCTCACTCTGGTAGCCACTGAATCCCCTCTGTCACACTGCACTGGCAGAGAGCTCCTTTGGCCCAGCAGAGTTCCAGCCATCTCCCAGACCCATCTCTTGGCTTAGCTTTGGTCAGGGCACTCACTCCTTTTGTTGGCCTAATCCTCTGGCTAGTAGCAGCTTCCTGCTCTCACTAATCCTTGGCTCACTTCCTCCTTCCCTGGCTTTTCAGCTTCTTCCACACCATTGTGAAGGCTCCCTGCATTGTATTCCCTCTTTAAATAACAGGCCAGTGTTCCTTTGGCCTGACTGGGTCTTGGTGGATGGATCCTCTGTGTTTGAAACCTAGCCCCACAGTGTCCAGGCGCCGGAACTTTGGAGAAGCTCCATAGCCCACAGAGCCCCTTACCGTGCCCCCAATCTGAATTTAGAATTAGACTCTAGGTGTGTGGACTCCAGCAGAGAGCATGGTGCACAGTTGATCCAGGAGTGAAGGCTCCCACTTTATTACATTCAGAAAGCCATTTGCTTCTTGAGAAAGGAACCCGATCTTTTTATTTTTTGCCTCCTAGCTAGATGCCACCCACTTAATGAAGTGAGTAAATTTCACCAACTGTTTCTTGACAGAATGGTTTAGCAAAGTTAGAGGACTCTATCAACATCATTCCAACGACGGTTGCATGGGTTTCCCGTCCTGTTCTCCCGGTGCTTTTACAGTGCACATGCCTGTGAAATGTTAATTGCCCTGACTTGAACAAGTGAGAAAGGTCACAGCCGCCCCTGGGATGTGCACCTTGTATGGCTGCCACTTCCTCCTCTTCCTCAGCAGCTGCAGCAGGGTTTTTTGTCTTTGCTTCCTCTCTCATTGTCTTTCCTTCTTCCCCAGAGTGGTTGCCCAAAGCTGGATCCTTGGCCATGTCCCTGATCATGGCCCACTCTGGGTGAACACAGATGGTTCCCTCTGCCATGGTTCCTGGAGCCAGATGCTCTTGCTTAGGGGCAGGAATCACAAGGTTTCATTAGTCACACTTGCTAAAAGTACAAACCCTCTGGTGGGCTTGTTGAACATGGAGAAATCCCAGTGTGTAAATATTTATGGATTAGGAATCAAATATTAAATATTTACTTCAGCTTTGTGGAATTATAAATGATTTAACAAACCCCATTGGGAGTTGGAATGGAGGTAGTTAAAGCCCACTCTTATGTTTAATTGTCCCCCCCCCACTCCCTACCATGCAGCAGTGTGGGGAGCTTGGGATGCTGGAGGAAAAGGCAGCATTTGGATTTTCCATTTGGGCCGGCTTCATTTTTTTCCCTATGTTCCCTCTTGGTTACATGAGGCATGCCCCAGAGTGGGGCTCTCACAGGGCATCTCAGCACTGTGTTTCATGGTCACCTGAAACTGCTATAAAAAAAAAAAAATCCACAGGTAAGTTTGTTTCAGAAGCTGGGACACACCTCCAGAGGCTGCCTGCCCCTGGGAGAAGTCATCGTACCACAGAAAGCCCAAGGCTGTGGGGGAAAGGGGTGTTCAGATCTCAGTCTCGTCCCTGTTCTAGAATGGCTAGACACCTTAGAGAAAACTCTCCTAACTCAGTCTTTATTTCCAAAAGCTGCTGTAACACATGGCCCTAGGCTTGCTCACTCAGAGCAACGCAGATCTGGAGCCTCAAAGGTCCTGGCAAGGGTGCTTTCCAGGTGACAGCTCAGGGGGAGGATCTGTCCTTGTCTTCCTCGGCCTATGGTGACTGCTGCCACCCCTTGGCCTTCAACTGTCTTGGAGTAGTCTTCTCCTGGGTGTCTTTGAGGGTATTCTTTCCAACGGATTTCAGGCCTAATGAATAATAAAGAATGATCTGAAGAGTCTGATTTTTGACAGTTTTTTCAAATGTGAATCTTCAGTATTTTTCAAGGGCCATTACTTAGCCCTAGAAATGCTACATTCTCTGAAGAGCTAATAATGTCTGTCATTGACACCAGATTGGGTTACTGGACATTTGAGCCATATACTTTCTTCTTATAGGCTGTGGTTATTTTGTAATCATGTGGAGGTAGACAGTTAGGAGAATGCCCCGGGCCTCTGGGCAGGGGGCCATTCATTGAATGGTGACTTCTTCTATTATAGTTCACAAAGTATAGATTCACATTGCCTGTCATTGATCACGTTTCTATCTACTCACTTTCATTTGTTCCAGCAAATATTCTGACAGGGGCCAGTTACTTAGCTAGGTCCTGTGGATATAAAATATGTCACTTTCCTAAGACACTAGACAACACAACTATTATAATCCAGTGTGATAAACACCTTTGTAACGAAATTTCTCAGGGATCTGAGGATTTACAAATGCAGCTGGGTGATTGGTGGAGGCTTCCCAAGGAAATGGTGTGGGCACTAGTGTAGATGAATTTCTAATCTGTCTTATTAAATAAAAAAAACATGGAGCCAGATATAGGGGTGAAAACCTGAGAGATCAAGGAAATAGGGAAAGCCTTAGCTAACCTCACCTCACCAACTCCGAAGCTTCCAAAAGTGAGCTACTTCCTGTCTACCCACACCTATATGCTTTGCTGTTCTACCATCTGATTTGCTCTCTCTGTCCAGTTACATCACTTCCTCTTCTTGCCCAGTTCTGTCCTTCCTGTCTGTCTGTACAGACCTCCATGGTTAGCTAGTGTTGGAATTTAAGGCGTCTGCCACCATGCCTGGCTCTGTTTCCAGTGTGGCCTTGAACTCACAGAGATCCAGACAAATCCCTGCCTGCCAAGTGATAGGATTAAAGGCGTGTGCTATCATTTGCCTGACTTCTATATAGTGGCTGGCTTTTTACTCTGATTCTCAGGTAAATTTTATTGAGAGACACAGTATATTGGGGGACACAATACATCACCACACTAGTTCATGAGAGTCAGTGGCAACAAAGGATGGCATACCTCATGCCTCCTGAGAAGTCTCAAGTATTGAGACTTAGGAATCAAGTGTTTCAGGGGCATGGGAGGAAATTGGGAATGTTGGAACCCAGCTTTCTGGAAGTGGAGCAAAGAGGGGTGAGGTAGCTATAGGAAACAAAGCCAGATCTAATGTGATGCTCACAGGGGTAAATATGAATCCCATCTCACTGGGGATGAAAGAGAAATTAATTTACCCACAATACGTGCCTAGTTAGCTAAGGACTTGGATCCCCTCCTCCTGTGGCAGCCTACAGGAACCGCTCCATGTCTTTCTTCAACTGCTTGCAATTCTTTACTCTTTTTATTTTTTTAGTCCCTCTGTATTTATTGGCAGACCCTGGGGTCCATGGCCTCTGCCTTAGCAAGTGCCCCCGGGCTGCCTTATACATGGTACTCTACAGTAGTCTTTCAATGAGTTTTACTGCAGTGGGAATTGTGGCACCAAGCAAGAGAGGTAGACAGAATTCTTTCTGAAATCTTCACTGACCCTGTGCTCCTGGATTGAGTCTGTTTACACAAGAAGGCAACATTTGCTTTGGGGTTCAAAGTGCACACATACCATGCGGGCCCTATTGTTGCTGATTTCTCTGGGGACTGGGGACTAGTTACACCACAGCTTGCTTACTGGCTGTCACATGCCTTCTTATTGGTTTACATGTATAGATCTAGTTATGTTTACCATCCACACGAGTGCTGCATTTTCAATAATTCATTGAAATGTCATATGAAATTAATCTACAGTGAGAACTCAAACTTGACTAAAGCCAAACCACCTTGCCCAGAAATGTCTTTGTTACTGACAGCAGCCATCTCAGGATTTTTTCGTGAGTTCCGAATTTTCCTGTAAGAAGAGCCAGATTGAGGTAATCATTAATCTCTGACAGTTGTGTAGATATAATTAAAGATATATGATTATAAAAATACCTGCTATCTCAAATTACTTCCTAAAAGAGCAGGGAGTGGGGAAAGAGAGTGTTCTATTTAAAATGTCAGAAACAGACACATTAGGTTGAGTAGTCAAAGCACTGTATGCCTGTCACTCATGAGAACTGACAATTAGGTCCATAAATAGATTTTTACAGGCTTTCATACAAGAACGCACATCCTGCACAACTCAGGTGCATGGGAATTAGGTGGATTGGCTGTGCTGACTCACAGGAGACGAGAAGGTATAAGAGGCAGAGAATGAGCCTTTTGGAGCACTTACATGGTCCCTGGAGGCCTTGGGAATGGCTCAGAGAAGGAGGAATCCCACTGGTTTCCTCTGGTACCCTCTTACTAGCTCCACCATTAACTGTTTACATGAAATCTGGCCAGTCCCCTCCTGTCTCTGGTCTGTTTCTCCGTCTACAAAATGAAATGAATGTACGAGTCTCATGTTCTAATGGTTGTTCTGAGAAGCAAATGGGGTTAGGGAAAAATTCCTTGGCAACTGCAAGAAGAAATACACATAGGTTAGCAGTTGACTCTCTGTTACTAAGGTGACTTGTTGATAGTGACAGCTGAGCTGTTTCTATAGGCACCAAGTGGGTGATCAGAAGGCATGCTAAGTCCAAGGCCTCAACGAGAATTGACAAACTGAAACTAAGCTTTTTCTACCTTGGCTAGCGGAGAATTCATCCCTCAAGAATGAATGCCCAGAAAGAGAGTTGAGGGTTGGGGATGTCTGCAAACCACCCTTGTCCTCCTTCCAGGGGCTCAATCTCATTTAAAGTACATGACACCTGTGCCCCCCAGGTTTTCCCTTTTGCAAACTTGGACAGGTGATTTCATAATTGCATTCTCTTCAAGGCTGACATAGCAAGGTCAGGCAATTCCAGGGGTATGCATAGGGAAAATACAGTGCCGCTGTGAAACTCGAGTTGGAAACTATGACCATCACTAGATGGGGAAGAGGTCAGAAGCAGGTTATATAGTCATGTTCCACCCATCACCCATTCTCTGCTTAGGAAGCACAGATTTCCCTTATTGTGTACAAGTTCTACAAGTGCAGGGAGTTTTTGTCTTTTGTTTATGAAAGTATTAATGTGCCTAGAATCCTTTCACTTGAAACACATTTCACTTGAAAAACAAAACAAATATTTAGTGTATTGAATTCATTCTATTTTAAGTATTATCTATAAATAAGAAATACAGATAGCATGATATATAGAAAATAAAAATGGAAACTATTTTTTTCAATGTTCAGTTGGCTTGGGAAGGTAAGGTAAAATACCAAATACAATATAACATTGCAAAAGATATATATATATATATATATACATACATACATATCACACACACACACTCACACACACAAGAGCTGGGGATCATAGGAGTGTTCTTTTAGGCTACAATCTGAAAGGGTCCGGGCTCTCTTGGGAGTCTGCTTCCTGATATCTACAATGGGCCGGTTTGCTGTAAGCCAGATATGTATTTATCAGCAAGACAGAAACACAGGGGTATACTCTCACCTTCAGCAGCCTGAAGAATTCCCTTAGTCTTGTAGAGACCTGGATTCCAGCCAAATGGGGGTTCCTGAATCAGGTTTGGGGATTCTGTTAAGCATTTTAAGAAAGGGGCTCAGAGTGAATAAAAGCATGCCTGTGAAAATGAATGCAGTCTTATGGATGGGGGGCACCAAAACTCAAAGTGAGACACACTCAAGTGTTGGTATAGGCTCCTCAAGGGTGAATCACAATAAATAAATTGTTTCTTAGCATCAGCCATACATTTGTCGTAGCTGTTTGTCTTAGCCCCAAATAAAGTGTGTCTTAACATCAGCCATACATTTGGTGGCTCTCAAGTTGTATCCCAAAAGTCTGTGAAGGACCCTTTCCTTCCATTTCCTCTTTCTCTCTTCTGATAAGTGAGGTTATAGTGTAGTTTCAGAGATGCCCTGGGTGAAATTTTAATCTGATAAGGTGAAACCAGGAGTTCCTGGGTTTGAACAAGGGGATTATAAGTGTTCTTTCCTTGTAAGTGGAGTTTCTGGTGTGATTTTTAGTCAATTGCAGGCTTACACTGGGAAGAGAGAAAAGCCTTAAATAGTTGTGAATTCCACTGGAATTCTTTCTTCCCTGCTGGGGTGAGGCTTTAACTAGGTAAACAGCTTCTCTCTCTTCTCATATCTCCATCATTTTTTCCTGTCCTTTGGAAATGAGGGGAAATGAGGGTCCTTCAGAAGGATGGAGGCTCTCTTGCCTCAGGTGGGTTAACTCCAGAGTCGGGGTGCCAAAAGCTCCCAGTCATACACAGTTGCCACTGAGTCAGTGGCTCAAGGTCCACGTCTCATAATTTCAAAAGATGAAGTTCCTGCACCCTAACTGTCGTGATAGAACTCTCATCCAATGACTGATGGAAGCAGATGCAGAGATCCATGGCCAGGCCCCAGGTGGAGCTCCAGGAGTCCAATCGAGAGAGAGGAGGGATTATATAAGCAAGAGATACTGAGACCATGACTGGAAAAAGCACAGGGACAAATAGCCAAACTAGTGGAAACACATGAACTACAAACCAATAACTGAGGAGCCCCCATGGAACTGGATCAGGCCCTCTGGATAAGTGAGACAGTCGGAGTAGCTTAGACTATTTAGGAGGCCCCCAGGTAGTAGGACCAGGACCTGTCCTTAATGCATGAGCTGGCTTTTTGGAACCTAGGGCCTATGCTGGAACACTTTGCTCAGCCTAGGTGAAGGGAGGAGGGGACTGGACCTGCCTCAACTGAATCTACCAGGCTGAGTTAAATCCCCAGGGGAGTCCTTGCCTTGGAGGAGGTAGGAATGGGGGGTGGATTGCAGGGAGGACAGGGGGGAGCAGGAGGAGGGAGGACAGGGGAATCCGTGGCTGATACGTAAAATTAAATTAATTATAAAATTTAAAAAATGTACAAGAAAAACATGTTTACTAGAGGTTGTAAATATAAATACAGTTGGTGTGTAATTATAAAATTAAAACAAAAAAAAAAAAGATGAAGTTCATGGACCATGGGATGGTTAGTTTCCACATGCTTTATCAGAGGGTCGTAAGTAAGAGATTAAGAGAGATAGAGTAAGCAAGCAGAGCTCTTTAGAGTTGGGGTGTTTCTAGAGATGGGGTACCAAGAACTGTCAGTTTAGAGACTTGTATAGTATTCACAGCAGAAACTGGGAAGAGGTATGCTTGGGGAGGTAGGCAGGTCAATCCAGTTGACCTACCTATGATGTCCGGGGGCCTTTCAGTTTGGGCCACATCCCCATGTACAGCAGTTGGTGGTCATTTAATGTTTGTAAAAGCAGAGGAAAGACAATAGGAGACCAGACCAGGAACCAAAGCCCCCCAAACTCTTTATCTCCGGCAAGAACAGGATTCCTCATAGAACCAAGGGTTTCTGGCTTCTGGTCAAGGACAAGGACTGCCGTGCTTTTGAGGTCCCTGTCCTAAAATACCTGAGCAGTTTCTGCTTTCTGTTCTCATCATTTCTATGCTGCTGCATGTTTGGCGCGAGGCACACTTGAATTTGAATCCAGACTTCATCAAATGTGACCTTGAGTGAGTCATCCAACTGCATTAGAGTCCTGATTTCTTCATTTGAAAACCATTGCCAAAGTTTAACAGATGATAGAACCAATGCAATGAAAACTCCCAGCACAAAAGCTGGCTCTCTGTCTGTCAATGGCATGTAGCCCACCCACCATTCTTTGGCTTTTTGTGGCGTTCCAGCACAACTGAAGCTTTTCCAGCCACTTTGCTCTGACAGTTTTTCTCCCATCTTCTTACTGACTCAAGAGGGCTATCTAGCGTTTCATCACTTCCTCTGGTGTGGCTACAACCTCCCCAGGGAGATGGTACTTCTACTATCCTGTTAGCCCCATCACCACCACCACCAGCATGGAAACCATGACTGCTGCCGTTGAGAAGCTTGGACTAGGGCAAGGTGATGAAGCGTTTTCTATACATAATTGCATCTAATTGTCACACCTAAAGGTAAATGAAAATGGATTATCTTACTCTGCAGATGATGGAATGTAGACTTGGAGGAGTTACATGGATCTGAGGAGACACTCATAGGATGCTCCATAGCCACTCAGTTCATGAGCTCCTTGGGAGAGAAAACTTCTAGGAGCCCACCTTGTGTCTGGTACATAAGGCGAGCCATGAGTTCCTCTGCCTGGTTTACTACACTTGGGTCCAGTCTGCTGTCTGTGAGATGGCATGGAAAGTGGTCATCACTTGTCAGTCTTGGGGCTTGGGAGCCATATTTCCAGGATCTGAAAGCATTGCCAAAGAATCTTTCCTTTCCAAATCTGTATGGGGGCAGCAATGGGAAGATGATGTGTTGGGGGCTACTTCATCAGCAAAAGAGCTCTTCATTCCCTAGATCATGTTTTGTATTGTAAGTTCAATACCTTACAAAGGGAAGTCCAGCCCAGCAGGGAGACTGGATGCAAATGAGTCTCTTACACATGCAAATGGATTTCCTATAAAGAGTTCTGCTTGAGGGCTGAAAGGATGTGTGACTAAAACCACTGACTACAGGGAGGAAAAAAAGAAGGAAAAGATCCCTAATGGGGTCTTGCCAGCTAATTAACAATGCAGTCCTTCTTGGTGGCTGGACTACAGATTCGCTCCAACCTGTGGGCTTGGTAATCTATCTTTATCTTTGTGGGTGGCTCTGGGGGAGACATCTAGGGCAGAGGCATGGGCCTTGGGTCCTGAGGTTCCTACTAAGAGTATTAATCACAGCACTCAAGGTTGATAAGAGCACTCTGGTGACAAGCAGGCCGGCCTTCTCTTTGCGTTGTCTTATGGTCACATGTGACATGATTCCAGCTCAACAGACCTGCTTCAGAGGTGGGTTTTGCAACTTCCAGCAAGTTGTTTCCTCTGCCTGGGCTTCAGCTGCCTCTCTAGTGCAGTTGGAATATCAATTCCGTGTAGGTCCTTTTTTCTCGCTCTTGTGGTCCAGAATTCCATGTGTTTGACATTGCTTCCCCAACTGCCTGGCTAGAAGTCCTCATTGGACCCCCATTTCCCAAACTCTCTCAGCCAACCAGTATACTCTGTGGGGATGATGGCTCAGCCTCTTTTTTTTTCAGTGTCCAATGCAGGTACTGGACAGCTGAGCATGAAGAATGAGTGAATATCATTGTTTCTGTTTTACATACATGATAGCAATGATAGCATTTTCATGCCACACGTAACTTGGGAATGTATTTTTGAATGCTCACTGAGTATATGACATTTGTGGTGTGATTGTCGTTTTGCAGCCAGGCTCTTGACAGTAAGTACCTCAGTGGTAGTGATTTGTCTGAGGTCACTGTGCTTTTCTTGACATTTCTCGCACTTCATTTATTATTACTAGTCAATGGGTGACTTGAGTCCTTATGTGTGAGGCCTGAAAAAGGTGCTTTTGTTAGTTTCTCTCCTTTGTAGCTTCCTCTGTGGAAGTAGGCTTTTTTTCCCTCTTGAGATAGACACTGAAATGAAAAGTTCTAGGTTCTTGAGATGTGTCAAAATAGACATAATCGCCATCTTCAGGGAGTTCACACTCAGCTGGTAGGGTCTGTGCCAGAGGATTTAGTGGGTTGGTGAATGAATTCATCCTTCCTACCACAGTAGAAGAAAACACAGTCTCACTCAGTAGACTGGGAAGAGCACAGTGGCATGGCATCACGCAAGTCTGAGCCATGCAGGTTTCCATTATAGAGCAGTATGGTCAGTGTGAACCATTATGCATACAACTTGATGTCATTTACTTCCAGACATGCAAATGAAGGTACCCCTGATTGTTGGATTTCAGTTGCAGTCAAGGTTTGGTTTATCGGCCGTGGTATGAATTATTGTCCATTCTGAGGCAATTTGGCTAGAGCAGAGCCCTGGTTCCCAGTGGTCTAGATGACGGAGGACCTGCTCCCTTTCTGATCTCTTCATCATGGCGGCTTTTCCTCCACAAGAATTTAAAGAGCTGAGGTAATCACTGTTCTCGTTACTTTTGTAAACTATGGAGCTGTTGAAGAGGCAATCCTTGCCATGAAGATGGAGACAGAGGGCACAGGGAGAAAAGACTCAGTAGCTCCCAACATCATTTTATGAAGCAAATGCTATTTAGTCATTGGGTAGATAAGGGAATTGTATAGGCATGGCTGAGAAAATATGTCAGATTGCAGAGAGGTTCATTTCAAGGTATGAAAATTTAACTCCAGCCTGACTTGTTTCTTACAAAGCCTGGAGCAGAGCAGGGCTGCTCCCGATTTTGTTGACTGCTATGTATAAATACATGGAAAGGTTTAGAATCTTAGTCACAAATGCCACTCTTATCGAGTGTTTATTGTGGACTAGACACTGGTACATATCTGTTCAGTAATTATATTGACTCAAAAATGCAGTGTGATAGGGCCTGGAGAGATGTCTCTGTTGGTTAAGGACTTGCCTTGCAGGTTCAAGGACATGAGATCAATCCTTAAAACCTACATTAAGACAAGGAATAAAAAAACAACCAACCAACAAAAACAGTGTTACTTATAATGCCAGTGCTGCGGGGGGGGTGGGGGGGTGGGGGGGGTGGGGGGTGGAGTTTGGGACTTGGCTGGCCAGACAGCCTATATTATTTTATAAGCTCCAGGTCAATGAGACACTCTAAAAAAGGATGGACAGTGGCTGAAGAATGGTGCCATATGTTAGTCCCTGACCTCTCCGTATTTGCCACATACATGTGCAGGTACACCCAAGTACATATGTGCATCCCCAATGAACACACATGAACAAGATAGTCATTATGATAATTATTACCATTAAATGGAGGAGAACCTGAGGCACCGTGAGATCTAAGTTGGTCTAAATTGCCTAAGAGGGTACCACAAATGATGGCAGAGTTAGCATATGAGCCCAGGCTGATTGTCTCCAGGCTCAGACTATTTAAATATAATTCTATCCTCCTATGGAAAAACCAGATGATTACAGGCCTGAGAGCGGTCTGCTTCTATTGAACTGTGTTAATGGGGATGGATGCATGGTAAGTCCCTCCATGTGCGAAGTAAGCCTGTTTTGCGACCTTATGTGTGCACGCAGACTTCTTTTTGCCTCTCTGTACTATGGCAGGTTTGTGTTGAGAATCTTCTGAAGATCTTTGTCTGTGCTTTGTCACCCCAGTATCTGTGAGGCTCATGCTGTGTTATTGACTGGTGGCGCTCAGTCTAGAGCTTCAGATCCTAGGCTTTGACTCAAACTGCTGTAAGCTGGAATTGTGGCTCTGCATTTTACTAGAAACTCCGGATGCTTAAATAAGTACGCGAAGTGGAAGTTCAGTTTTGTCATGTATTAAATGGGTATGCCAGGAGATCATCTCTTAGAGGGGGATTCTGACAAGTCATTGAGACCATGTATGCAGAAGGCTTGCTCACTCAGCAGGAGCCCAGCAAGCATCCCATACCACTTCCCCCTCCTGTAATGTGGACTCTGGATCTTCTGCATCCAGGGATGTTCACCTTAGAAGGGGAGCAGATGCATCATCTTCATTACCCTATGTCTGAGCTTCGGCGTGTTGTTGGTCTCTGTGCATGTTTGTGGGATGAAGAAATGAAGGGATGTGTGTAGAATAGGGAGGTGAGGTTGGTGCCTGGTAGAGTGATCTATATCTAGTGATCTAGTCTCACTGATGATGTAGCATTCCCAAAAGTCTTGGCATAATTTCAATCATGAACTCTCAGTTGGAATCAGGAAATTTGCAAAAAAAAAAAAAAAAGAACTGGATGCTGAACAGAAGACAATTTCATCATCTGGAGAGCAGTAAAATCTGAGAGACTACTGTTTTCATTCATTTGGTGCCATGATGTCACCAGCAAGAAGAAGACAGGGTCCCCTAAAATGGGGATCTCCCTCTTCACTGTTGCACTAGATTTCATCATGATGAACATGATGTCCACCTTATGGCTCTTCCACTGGGTAGGGTACTGAGGGCTTTGTCGTCTCTTACTGCCATTCTGCTTCTGCTTACTGGGAACCAGAAAAGCCCCAACCCTTGCAGATCTTTGCTCTCTTCTCATCCCATAGGCCTCTGCATGTTTTCTTGACTCAGCTTGACATTCTCTTTCTCTCAGGGCCAACCCTGCTTGCTAGTGAAGACCTAAGTTTAGTTACGCTTCGTTCCTGAATGCTGTATCCTGAAGAAGGTCAGGTGTAGTTGGAGCTCTTCTTTCCCCCAGTAGCTTCTTCCTTTTCCTTCCCTGCATTGTAGACTTCCCATTTCCTTCCCTTCTGCTCTGCCTCCCCTCTAAGCTATGAGGTGTCTGGGGACAGGGAGCCTGCACCTGTCTTCTTTCCCCAGCTGGCACTTGCTATAGTTGGCTGACTGTTCAGTGAATCCAAAGAGGTCAAATAGTGGCCTGGGGGTAAAGAAGACCCAATCCAGGCAAGGGGAGGACTGAAAGGTAGACCGTGGGCACTGCACAGGGAGCCTTGTTCTTCCTATTTCACAGCAGCTGACTGAGTAACATCATCCAGATGCAATGATCTATGCAGTGTTTCTCTCCAAGGTGCTTAATCAAACCCATCTCGTTAATCCTCACAAAAATCTTCCAAGGAGGCGAGAAGGCAGAATCCATCTTTTTGTTGCATGAGAAAATGAGACATCAAAGGTGCTGAACCTGCACATTTGGATTGACACTGTTAACTCCCTGGCTCCTGGGGATAGAGACAACAGAACTCACTCCCCTGCAGGGCCTGTGCTCACAGCCTCTCCCTGACATCCTCCACACATGAAAACCCCCCACCTCCACTCTGTCTATTGTGACCCTCCTGTGTCACATCCAGGTTCACAGATGATTTTAGAAGTGGCGGGGGGGGGGTGGGGGGGTGGGGAGGAGGGGGGAGAGGAGAGGATGAGCAAATCCTGTCGAACAATTTAACCAGATTCAAAAGGATTGGGATCATTTGCGTAATTGGGCTAGCAGATGGTAAATGTAGTTCAAAGTACAAAAATGTAGAATAATTACAAGGGGAGAGAGTAACACAGTTTGTGGATGAGGAGCGAACGCCATTTGCGAGCAAAGCTCACTGAAGTCGTCCTGTCAGTGTTGAAGAGACGGACAGACAGCTCTGGTGGGCGGAGGAGAGTGTGCAGAGAGCAGCCTCCGTGGTATGTAATGCCTGGAGGAGAGCAGGGGCAAGGATGCATCTGTTCTGAGCAGTGAGAAAGGAAGTGGTCAGGGTGGGGAGCATCCCTGGAAGGATGGCAGAGTGGAGAGGGTCTCTGGGAGGGTGGTGGGGTGGGAAGGTTCTCAGGGAGGAGGTGCGATGGGAGGGTCCCTAGGAAGGTGGTGAGGTGGGACAGGTCCTTGGCAAGGTGGTCAGATCAGAGAAGGCCATGGGCAGTGGTGTGGAGTGGGGAGGCTCCCTGGGAGGAAGGTGGGATGGTGAGGTTCCCTAAAAGGATTGTGGGTAGGGTAGGGAAGGTCCCTGGGCACATAGTGAGTACTCAGGCTGAAAAATGGTCAAGGCAGACCTGCAGCCACCAGGAGCAGCTGCCTACTGGAGCCTCTAGTGGGAAGAAAGCCCTCTTGACACTTTATTTCTACCCAGCAGATATGATTTCAGTCTTCTGGCATCATGAACCTTGAGAGAACACAGTATATGAAATGACTACAGCTAGAAAGGGAACATGACCTGTACACAGGGATCTGGATCAAGTCCGAATGTGGACACTCATTCTAGTAGAACGTTGCCCCTACCTTGGCCATACTTTCTCCATCTCTAACATGGGATGCCATCTGGACTGATAAAGGTTCCTGAGATGCTGTGAAAGTGGTATTTGTAGCTTATGAACCATGGATACACGGAAGAGATGCTAGATAGTCTTTTGATCAGGCAGCATTTAATCAGCACTCAGAACTCCAGATTCCCTGATGGAACAAGTAGTGAGAACTGGATTGAGCATTGTGGAGGGATCTGGGAGCGATGAAGGAGTCAGACAGTCTGTGTGTGAGAGGTAGTGCTGTGGATATTAGATAGGAACCTAAGTCTGTTTCTTGCTCAAATGAAGGTGTGGGTGCTGGGGAAAGCATATAGTAGAGCTTAAAAACCTGGTGACTGTCAGGGAAATGGGTAATAGTTTAACAAGAAAACAGACTGTGAATAAGGAAGTTATCCTGGGGATACCAGATCCCAAGTTTGGTTATTGGTGAAGTGCTGTGGGATGGTCTGTATGTCAAATTGCTCTGATTGGTCAATAAATAAAATGCTGATTGGCCAGTGGCTAGGCAGGAAGTATAGGTGGGACTAACAGAGAGGAGAAAAGAAAGAACAGGAAAGTGGAAGGAGTCACTGCCAGCTACCACCATGACAAGCAGCATGTGAAGATGCTGGTAAGCCACGAGCCACGTAGCAAGGTATAGATTTATGGAAATGGGTTAATTTAAGATATAAGAACAGTTAGCAAGAAGCCTGCCACAGCCATACAGTTTGTAAGCAATATAAGTCTCTGTGTTTACTTGGTCGGGTCTGAGCAGCTATGGGACTGGCAGGTGATAGAGATTTGTCCTGACTGTGGGCCAGGCAGGGAAACTCTAGCTACAGTGAAGAAACAAAGATGTCTGGGTTTACATCCCTGCTCTCTAGAGCCACTTGAATACTGAGCCCTAATATTTTGTGGCCTATGGTATTAGCCTTGCAGAGTCAGAATAGTTCCAAGGACCATGGTGGTGAGGTGACTGTCAGTGGCTACTGGTGACTACTCTGGAAATTGGAGGCAACTGGCTGGGATAGTATCAACAGGGACTTGGAGGGCAAGGAACACCTAAAGGATGCCAGGTCTTATCTCATGCCAGAGAACAGGCAGCCTGAGTGGCAGACACACATTTTGATAGACAAGGAAAGAATGCAGACCTCTCCACCCCATTCAAGGGTTTGGATCTGAAGAACAAAGTACATGGGTATGAGGTGAGAATCTGAAAAGCCAGGACTAAGTGTGAGAGCTGTGGCTCCAGGCATCTCCTGAGACTTTTTGTGTGAGAATGTGGTGCTGGTGGTGGCACTGAGAAGGCTCTGAGGAGTGTGTGTGGATCACAATGACCGTAGAAGTGGGTGTAGCATGTGAGAGGTAGAGTTGTCCTTACATTGTTTGCTCTTGACCAGACCTTCAGGATGACCTTTCTGGGTCTCTTGGAGACTCTTTCCTCCTAAATCTGAGCATTTGTCTTCTAGATCCTGCCTTGAGTGTAATCAGCATCCACAGTTGAACGATTTTTGTGATATCTCTGATTATACAAGCTTTTGAGCATCATTTAAGGAAAGGATGTGCAGAGAGAAGGGAGGATGTGGGAAGGGAAGGTAATTAAGTGCAATAAGACTTTAGAGATTAACCATTAATTTGGATGTGAAATATAAAATTGCCTTTAAAGTAATAGAGGATAATGCCGGGGTAGTTGTACTATCCAGCACTTGGGGGGGGGGCATGCTCTTAATAACACACTGGGAAAGATAATGCATATAGAAACTCCCTGATTTTTGTGCTATTAATGATGTCGGTTTCACTTCACTGCTGATTTAAGATACACATTTCATAAGTGGCACATTACAGCAAGTCAGTCAGTTGCAACCTCTGAACAGTCATTTCATATCTTAAGGTTAATATTTAATCAGAAGATATTTACAGCTCTTTATTTTAATGCCTTGAGATGGCAGTTCAACAGAATTATCAGGGATATTCTATGTGGGGCTTATGAGTATGCAGAGCTCACATTCTGATATCTGTTAGACACAAAAGATACTCAACCACTTTTAAAGATTTGTTTTGATTTGAAATAATAACAAAAGATCAGTATATTAACTGTTGGCTTGGAAACAGGTGTATCCCTTGGATTTCACAAAAGACAGTCTTCCAGCTGCTAAGGTCCCTTACATAAAAGGGTGCAGCATCTGCATAGATCTTACATATAACTTCTTGTGCGCTTTATATAATCTCTGTCATACCAAATATAATGCAATCTTTTTAACTGTTCTAAGTTTTTAATACATTGTTTGGAGCTCAATGACAAGGAAAAAAAGTCTGTACATACTCATCGCAGTCACCACAGTCTTTTTTGCCAAATATTTTCAGCCCTCTGAATGTGCTGACATGGAACCTGTGGACACAGAAGGCTAAGAGTATGAAACAGAGTGAGCATAGTTTCTACCCTAATTTACTTCCTATTGCTATGATTTTTACCATAACCAAAAACAACTTGAGGAGGAAAGGGTTTATCTGGTTTATATGTATCCATTACAGTCTGTAGCATGAATCTTAAAGGGTCCTATTAATTAAAAGCAAGGGAGCCAGATATTGGGGTGAGCGCTGAAAGATCAGAGAAACAGAACAAGCTACAGCCATACCTTGCCAATTCCTCAACTGATCTTGTTTTCTCAAACTGGAAGCCTTTGTGTCCTCATCCGAATGGATCTCAGTTGAACTGCTGCTAAAAGCCAAAAGCTTAATGAGCCTCTAGTTCCTGGTCCTCATACCTTATATATCTTTCTGCTTCCTGGCATCACTTCCTGGGATTAAAGGCCTGTGTCACCATGCCTGGCTGTTTCTAGTGTGGCTTTGAACTCACAGAGATCCGGATGGATTTCTGCACCCGGAATGCTAGGATTAAAGGTGTGTGTGACACCATTTTCTGTCTGGCCTCTGTGTCTGTCCGGTGGCTGTTCTGTTCTCTGACCCCAGGTAAGTTTATTAGGGTGCACAATATATTGGGGAACACGATATCACCACAACAGTTCATCACTGAGGGAAGTCAGAGCAGGAACTCAAACAGATCAGAGGCAGGAGCCATGGGAAAAAAACTGCTTGTTGACTTGATCCCATGGTTTGCTCAACGTGCTTTGTTATATCACCCAGTGCTACCTGCCCAGTGGTGGCATCACCAATAAGTGCTGGGTCCTCTTGCATCAATCATTAATCAAGAAAATGACCCACATGCAATCTGATGAAAGCAATCTCTCAGTTAAGGTTCCTCCTCTCAGATGACCCTAGTTTGTGTTATGTTGACAAAATTCTAATGAGTACCTATACCTAGGTTTGACTCCATCTTCTAAGTCTCAGAAATTATGATGATAGGCATCAGATTCCATCCACTGGATTTTGCAAGAACAACAGGTTGTCATTTGACTGTTTGTGGGAAGAAAACATTTAGTCATTTGTTTGTTTATTTAACTTATCCATTCATGAGGTATTTATTGACCACTTGCCAGTCCCTGTTCTGAGAATTTAAAAAGACCCTAGTATCTTACATTTTATGTTATGGCATGAAAATATTATATGCCAGAAAATTGCATTTACATTATGCACATATATATGTGCACACACATGTGCATTTTTAGTGATCAAGGACTTGGCAAAATACTCATAGGGTAAGTGGGGGAAAAAACCCATGTGTGAGTGTAGAAAATTTATTGCTAGAGAAAATAATTCTGAATATTAAATGTCCATGCCTCTGATTTTGCAGATTAAGCATTTATTTTATTTTTATTCTTGCATTTATATTTTTCAAGTTTTTTTGTGATAAACACCCTTTGCTTAGCAAAAACTAAAATAAGTAATTAAGGTGGTGTTTGGTTATATAATTGACCAGCGTAGGTGAGTGGAATATTTTTAAATGGTTACCCATGGTACTTAGCAGACTTAATGCAAAAAGAGCATCCGTTGTTTAAATTCCTGCTCTATCAGTTTGAATTTCCTCACCTCTTAAAGCCAGAAGGTCTACTGGCTTGTTTGGAATATGCTTGTGTCTGGCAAGACCAGTGATTTCTGATGTGACTACAGGGTTTCATGCAAGTGGAGAATCATTTCAAAAAGATGGCTGCTTTTGGTAATTGATTATCTTGTGTGTGCTGCCCTAATGACGCTGTCTGCAGGATGAAATATCTCTCCTCCATTTTCCAAAGCATCTGTAACCCCAGGTGACACTGGGTTTTCCTCACTAGCTTTAATTACTCAGTGCAGAAGCTCCTGTGCCGGGCTTCGGTGGGCTTCACCCACATTGTGCGCCTACTGATGAGCTAGCCCACCAGTGTGCACTGGAGTAGTCATGGAATTTGGAAACCATTAGAAATCTGGGCAATTTCATTATTCATTCACTTGAAATAATCCTGGGACTGCTTTCAGTGACATGGTTCCTTCAGCAAATAAAGATAAGCCAAATCCCTGGGCACTCCAAGAAGGGGCAGATTCTCTAAATTAATTCCAGGCTCAAATAATTCAGCAGTATTTGTAATATTCTGTGCATAAATTGGCAATTTGCTAGCGAGATCAAGAAATGATAAAGGCTTTCACTCCCCTCCCCCATCCTCATCTTAACAAGTGCTGAGGCAGCTATTGGGATAAAAGAAATGTTTTATTCTTAATAAATGTCCTATCAGGTGATGCACTGATTAAAGGTGTCCAAACATAGCACCCCTCCCCCTTCAAAGCAATTATTTTTCATCAGAGAGACTAAACTATATGGGGAGCAGAGGATGGCTGCAATCAAGTTTTTCCACACAGGAAAGTTTATGTTAATAATAAATGTCCTGGCAATATGAAGCGCTATGTTAATAATAAATGTCCTAGCAATATCAAGATTTGGACATAAGGGTGGTAATACCACAGGTTTCCCGTTTTCATTGTAGATAATGTTTAGTTGTTCTTTGTGTGGTGCTTTTGAAAGGCTATTATCATCTTTCCTGATGATAACAGATCCTGGGGACTCCTAACTCTACCTTTCCTCATCTCTGGAACCTCTTTACTCTTTCCCGCTCCTACTGCATTTTGTTTTGTGTGGCCTCATCCAGGCTGGGGAACCTTTGGAAGGACTGACTGGTTTAATACTGTCCATCTGCCTCGGCAGAGCCAACTGCAGAGCAGACACAGCAACAGCATACACCACACTCTTTCCTTGTGATGCTGTGAAGCTGGGCCGTACATAGCATGTGCCTTAGATCCCTCCAAGTGTGCCCCTTGAGTTAAGTAAGGTCCACAGAGCGGACAGTCCCCCAGCAGATCTGGCCTTACCTGCTCCAAGCAACCCTTACACAAGGCTGGGCTTTCCTTCTCTGCTGCAGCGTCCATGAGGATCCAGTAGCTGAGACCCTCCAGATGGGGGAGCCCCACACCTCACAGTTGGTTCCAGCCTAGGGATCAGATAACTCCCCCTTCCTATGGCCCCAGTAGAAGGGTGGCATGAAAGAATGGATGGTACCTTCCTGCTAAGTAGTTAAAAGAGGGTGGATGTCGCCACTGTTTGGGTTGTTGGCTTTCCTCCTGTTTGGCCTGATACATCCTTTTCATCTGGCCGATGGCTGTCTGCAGTTGCCTGTTGAAAGCACGGAAGCCATGTTGTCACTCTGCTGCTGTCTGCTTCTTCAGGTAAGCATGGCTGTAAACATTTTCTGACTGGCTTCCCATCTTCCTCCCATTCATAAGTAAGCCCCAGCCATAACTTACACTTGATAGGGTGGTAAGCAGAGCCCACTTTTTCTCAGCCCCCTGAGTCTATCTTCCATAGTCATTTTCAACCTGTGGATTGCGCTAGAGTCCAATGACCCCTTCATAGGGGTCACCTAAGAACAGCAGGGAATACAGGTATTTACATTATGATTCATAACAGCAGCAAAATTATAGTTGTGAAGTAGCAACAAAAAATAATTTTATGGTTGGAGGTCACCACAATGAGGAAGTGTATTAAAGGGTCGTAGCATTAGGAAGGTTGAGAACCACTTCGATACCAGACCCTCTCATTCTTGAGACTGAGTACTTTCTTCTCGGTAACTGAAAATCTATATTTATTTTATATCCATCATTACTGTTAATCATATCACATTCTCATTGTGATTTACATCTCTCTTCACCTAGACACATGAGAACTCATACCTAGGACATAGTAAGTGCTCATTGTCTATCAGACCCATACCTGAGCCTGCATTTATTTTTAGCTGTAAACTATATATTGAGTCCATCTAAAAGGAGACTATGAAACTTTTAATTATTTTTTCATGGAAATATTTCTTAATGTGTTTTTTTTTCACTATTTTTAAAGACTGTCTTAAAATAATCATATGGATTTTTGTTAGCAATGGAATCAAATAGGATAAGAGCCTGCACCTCCTCTCTGGGCCTTTAGGTGAAGCTCTGATGAGTTCTTAATCCTGTTCTTAGATTGCAAGGAAGGGTTTTACTTGAGCTGAAATTTCATCCACCTTGCTACAGAATCAGCTCAGAGAAAATTGGCTGCAGGCCAGGTTTGCATTGGTAATTAATCAGCAATGGATGAGCGTTTTTAAGTATGAGGAAAGGGCAGATGAATGTATCTTTACATGGGGTATAAGTGAAATTCTCCTATTATTAAATCTACTCTTAAATTCCAGAGAACTCTGCTTTGAAGTCTTTGACTCAATGATTTCAGAGTGACAGCGGCTGGGCTTCCTCCTCCAGGGCTTCGAGGGAAAGGCAGGCAGCTGGCTGTGTGTTTCTCTTTCATCATGCCCCTGACTCTGCTCAACAGTTGGGCACTGGAGTTTTCACCGCAGCCTTTGCACCCCTGCACTCCACTCTATTCCAGTCCCCTCGATCACCCAGAAGGCCCAGAGGTTTCTGTTGCCAAAATTGCTATCTCCACACAAAGGGGGAAAATCTCTTCCCAGCAGGCTTTGCTGGAAGAGAAGTGTGCCAGCCAAGAAAAAACAAAAGCCGTCCTTCCCATTTCAATCCGTAAAGTGGTACCCTTTTTAATTAAAGATTTTCCTCTGTTTAAATGGCTCTGATCAAAGTCTTGAAGTGAGAGAGTCAAGGGGCAGAAGTTCCATGCACTTGTCTGGTGATGTCTCTCTTTGTCTCCTCAAGAGTGTGTTTAAGCTTCTGACTGGCTGTCCTAGTGTACTTGAGGTGATTGGCTGTATAACACGCTAAACCTTTAAATACTTCTTTACAAAATTATCTAGCTCTGGCAAGCTAGACAGTTTTAATGGGCTTGTCCTTAAAAAGCCATCTGGGTATAAGAGGGAGCTGTGAACATCCCTACAAGATACTCCACACATCTCAGCATTTTTGTGAGTTCTAAGTAGGCTCACAATGAACCATAATATCAAGGCAATAAGATGACTGAGTTTCCAGACATCCGTGCAAGCCCACAAACCCACAGCCATTCTTTATCTTCTTGCAGTAATAGCTTTCACTGAAAAAAAAAAAATACCACAGACAGTATTTCAACTAAGATCTAGCGGCTTGTTTGGTGGACAGGAGGGACATCTTGGTAATTAGATGCCCCAGAGTCTTTACTGACAATATGTGATTTTTTTTTCTGTAAATTTAATCTTACCACACTGTTCTTCCAAATTTATGCCGTACCTCCCCGTGTGCATGCACTCTCCCTTCTGTGCATGTACGCAACCTTCTGTGCATGCGCGTAACCGTCTGTGCATGCACGTAACTCTTCTGCGCATGCACATAACCCTCTGTACATGCGCAAATGCTACCGCCACGCCCACCACCATGCACAGCCTCTGAATTCTGACATGGTAGAAGCATCATGAGTTTTGAGTCTAGCAAGCTGCAAGTTTCAGCCTTGAATCTGGATGATGTCACTCAAATTGCTTTCTCACAGTGATGCTTTCATTTCTCATGCATAAAATGGGGAATAGAAGAATCCCCTAGCAAAGCATTATGAGAGAATATGTGGAGTAAAAATAATAAGTAATTATACATTACTAAAATAATGAACAAGCCATGTTAGGGATGAGTGGATCTTAGCTATAATGGTGGGCAAATAGAAGCCCTGAGAAGCACAGGGGCTTCTAAACTATGGGAGAATGAGGACCTTGCAAAGATTTTTCTCAAGAGAGCTTGTTTTAGGTAGACTTAATTAGAGTCCAGGCTTTTGTCCTAGGGAATGGGAAAATCTCGATGGACTTTTCTTAGTCTGCCTTTTAAGATCTTCATGTGATGGGGCGGTGAAGGCAGCTGTTCATTGCTGTCAGGGTCACAGGCTTGTTTCTTTGCAGTTGTTCTGACTTTCTTACAGGATGCTTCCTTAGACTTTCATGTTTTAATTCCTCAGTAGCCATTGCCCATTTCCATATTTTAATTCCTCAGTAGTTATTGCCTGATTGTGTTATAAGAACTGAAACATTGGTGACCTAATGATATTACCAAACTTTAGCTGTAAATGGATTCTGCCAGTTGAGGGAGGAGCAAAACCACAGGTACATGGCGGCAAATCTGACTCTCTTGTCTGGTGCATCGGTCCAGCTTCAGAACTGTGACCCATCCTCCTGTGGTCATGCCAAGCACCTTTATTTCTTTGGGCTTTGATTTTTCCCTTTTGAGTGAGTTCAGTGTAGTAAAAAGTTGCCAAAGTTATTGGGTGCTGAGGCTTGCCCTCCAAAAACTACCTTAACAATGTGTATTTTAATAGTTCCGTACAAGTATGTGTTTTATATTGAACATAGTTAGTCCTGGCGTGCTTCCTGCTCTCTTTTCTTGTACTTCACCCTCCTGCACAAGGTGCCTTGCTCCCTTAGTTATCACTTTTACTTGTTTTTCATGTTGTGTGTGTGCATGCATGTGCATGCATGTGCATGTGATTGTGTGTGTATACATATGTGTATAATTTTTTGGTATTTATATAAAATCTAGGAACCATAAACCATAGGAAGCATGCTATTTGTCTTTCTGAGACTGGCTTAATTCCCCTAATATGATTATCTGTAATTGCATATAGTTTCCTGCAAATAACTGCCTTCTTATTGAGGGATGAACCAATTCCATTGTGTAGATATACCACGTTTTCTTTATCCATTTCTCTCTAGGTCAGTTCCATAACTTCGTCAAGTTAGTAAGTGGTGCATCAATAAACATTGGGGTGTAAGTGTCTCTGTGATATGTTATACTTGAATTCTTAGGGTAAATACCCATGAGTGGTTTAGCTTGGTCCTAGAAAAGATCTGTTTTTTGTCTTTTGAGAAGCCTTCATAATGGTTTTCATAGTGGTTGGACTCACATTCCTACATGTAGTCCATATCTTTGCCAGCATTTATTAGTTTTCTTAATAACTGCCATTCTGACTGAGGTAAGAAGGAATCTCAGTGTAGTGTAGTGTAGTATGTGTGTTTGTGTGTGTGGTGCATGTTTGTGTGTGCATATAGGTACAGGTACACGTGTGTGTACATGCTAGCAAAGGTCAGAAGCTGACACTGGGTATTCCCTTCCACCTTACATTTTGAGACAGGGTCTCTAATTAAACCTCGAACTCCTAGATTCAGCGAGGCTGCCTGGCCACTGAGCTCCAGAGATCTATCCCGGACTCCATACTAGATCTACAGATGGGCACCACACTGCCTGACTTTTATGTGGGTGCTGAGGATCTTTGTACTTGCATAGCACGCATTTTGTTGACTCAGCCATCTCCCAGCCCTTAGCATAGCTCTGTTTTGAATTTCTATAGCAATTACTGAGGTTGAACATTCCTTATATGCTTGCTGGCCATTTGTACTTCATCTTTTGAGAACTGTTTGCTATTTCATTAGCTCCTTTATTGAGTTTAAAAAACACCTTTTAATAGAGGACACAGACCAACATATTACAAATGATAGATAGCATAACAAATGCATAATAAAGATAATTGTCAAAGAATATTGATTCAAGGAACACAGAGTAGACATCTTAATCTGAATAATAGATGATCAGAGCAACATAATAAAAGAAGGAATGTCAAGGTAGATGGTTTTATGGTCCAAGGGTGTTCTTGAGAGAAGACTAGTGCAAAAGCAGAAGCCATGGTGTGTGTTGGTGAAGTGGTAAGTAGGGATGTTGGGTAGAGAGCGTTATGGGTGCAAGGGATGGTCTCGTTTACTCCTTGAGTAAGACCTGGGGTGTGATATTCAACAACCCAATGGATGATGGCATTTAAAACATGGCATAATGCAAACTTTCTGTGTCTAAACTCTAGATGAAAATGTGGTTACTGTGCTATTTCAAGTTTTCATCTTATTTCCCAACTCTATTATGCACTCCTTACTAGCACAAAACACTTGGAAGCCTTCAGTCGCTGCCTGACAACGGAATAATGCTTTCACACCTGAAGCATTGTGGAAAACTCTTACAGATGGTCTGGCTTGGCACTGCCCACACATAGGGATCGTGAACTTACACGTCTCTCTTGTCTGAGGGGCAGCAGACAATTAGATGGGTTAATTCTGATAATTATCTGGGGAACTGGGACAGGGAAGCCAACACTCTCACTGCAAGGGGCTTCGCTGGGTCTCCTGAGAAGGAGGGAAGCTGTTAGAGAAAGATTCATTGGGGATTAAATAACATCCTATCTACTATAATGAGGGCCTGAGCAAATGCAGATACCTGTGGTTAAGGAAAATCACAGTCCCTACACAACCAGCACAGTTGTGGGCGTAGGGGACCTTCCTGCTTCATTATTCTGAGGAATAGCATTATCAGGGAACTGAAAAGATTTGAGCTTCAGAATCAATATGTGCTGAGAATTACACGGCAGGAGAGCCAGGAACTGTAATACTTTGAACACTGTTTTTATAGTCAATTTTGAAAAAGTCCATGAATTCAAATTCAAGGACACATTTTCAGCACTCATACTTGTTAGCTGATATAGTCATAGGCTTGTTCATTTTTTTTTCCTGCTAGAAGCATTTAATGATTAGATAGTATTTGTTAAGCACTGTTCTAATTCTGTGGCAGATTCAATGCTATGGATTGTGCCTTAAAGGCTTATGCAATTGTTTGAGTTAAGGTGATTGTAGCCACGCTTATCAAAAAGCAGATAATCATTCAAACAAAATTGGTGTTAATTTCTTGCTCATATAAGAGTACTGGGTAGATGAACCAATTGGTGGATATCTCATTTCCAGGCAGCCATCCAGGAGCAAAAATTGATGGAGAATCTGCTGTTTTCTAAAAGTACTTTGCAAGGTTAACTGGTGCAGATCTCCATTCCAGCCAACTGGAAGAGACAAGAACATCCATGGTTAGTCTTTGGGGTCCAGGCCCCAAAGTGGTGCTGCTCATTTCCATGTCCATTACATGGGCAGGAACCATCACAAGGGTAGTAGCTAGAGATGCTGGGAAATGTAGTCTTGCCAAGTACCCCAGGGAAGAACTCTGTACTTTTGGCTTTGAGAAACACTCTGTAGTCTCAACATCAGATGTATATAATAGATAAGTGAGTTCGGAATCCATGGTGAACAAGAGAGAAGAATTCTTGGTAAGTTTGGTATTAATAGATGAGAGACCCCTTGCTTTATAAAACATTCACATACATTATAGAGTTTGTCCTGCGAATCACTTTATGAGCTCCCTGCCTTACCCTTATTTTATAAAAGAAGAAATGGAGCCTCTGAGTTTTAGGTCACTTTTGGTTGGGTTTATTTGAAACCACTAACAGAAAGTGAAGGAGATGGAGTCTCTGCTTCCTTTGTTTGCAGCGTAATTAATATTGTTTACATACCATTGTACTAGCTGCCACTCTGGGCTGCAGCTACTTCAGTTTTTAAGCAGGTGTTTTTTGTATTTCTGGTATTTTGTTTGGTTAAAGCATTCACAGTTGACTTTCTTTATCCATTTGTAGTAATTCCAGCCCCACCTATGGAGTTTACATTGACACTTCCTCAGAGGACCTGGACTCTAATTACATTTTCTCTTTATATTTGAAAGAAATTATGAGTGTTGTATCTCTATCATTTCCACCCACCCCCTTTCCCCCCACAACACCTCTCGCACCCCTTCTCCCCCGTTCTGATCTGCACTTAGAGACCAGGCTCCTGTTTTTCTTTGCTCATTTATTGTACCTTCGGCAGAGTGTGTGGTACAAATATTTACCTAGTAATGCTTGAGACATGGAGCAGGAACTTACAATCCAATGACTGAGTTGCTCATCTAGTTGTTTCTTCCTTCATTGGTCCATTTCCTTGTTCTTCTGTTCATCCAGAGTATTCACTGTCCCAATTGAATTGCCCAGCACCATATCAAGTGTTTAGACTCTGGGAAAAACAAAACAAAACAAAACCCACAGTGCTCTGCCTTTTACCAGTTAACTGTTCAGTCACATAGTCAGGAATGGGGACATATGGCTCAGATATTATAAGATTTTAGAAAAGGCATGGGACAGAAGATGTAATGGGATCTAGAAATGGGTGTGCCAAGTCTTCCTGAGGACAAGACAAGGGAGGAGATCAGAAAGCAAATAAACAGATTTGGAGAATTGAGAACTCCTTCCATGCTGAAGTAGCTGAAGATGAGTAAGATTAATAAAGGGGAGGTAGAATGTGAAGGTGGCATATGTTCAGGAATTACCACCATGACAACAAAACGGTCAAGTGGGAGGGTCCTGTGAGGAGTAGCAGGAAGTACCCGTCTTGGGTGTCTTATGTGACAACTCAGACTCCCGTGTCCTTACTGGGTGTGTCTGCGCCTTTGGTGTGGGAGAAACGTCCTCTTTTCACTGCTCACATCACCTGGAAGTGGGAAGAAGGAACTCAGCAAGGACCTAGTCTCCTGTGCACCAAAAGCTGCCTGGTTCAGACAGGCTCTCTTTTTCACTTTTTCAGTATACATGGGGCAGGGGAGATGGATGGGTCAAGGAGGGCAGTGGGAGGGAGAGTGAGTGAGAGAGAGAGACAGAGAGACAGACAGAGAGAGAGAGAGAGAGACAGAGACAGAGACAAAGACAGCCAGAACAAGAGCCTGTCTTGGAGTAGGTAGGGGGGTTCTGGATGCTTAGGATCCAGTTAGCTCAGTTAGGAGAAGAAAAAAAAAAAGAAAGAGAGTTGGAGATCAGAGAGTATTAGAAAAAACTATATTCCAATAGCATGTGCAAGTGTGTGGGAAAGAGGAGCACCATTAACAACTAATCCTCCAGAACTAGTTTTCAAGAACATCTCAGCTGCAGGTTTTTTTTCATTCACAGTGTTTTCAGCACCCACTCATAACTGCACCAAGTAAGTCCTTCAGAGTGATTAAAATAGAAATGGTATAATAGTAGGCATGTGCATATTGATCCATCATGGCTGACCAATTATACCTTTTCCCTTTAGCTGGGTGGGCAAGTAGTGCTCACAGGCACGATGACTCCCAGCTCCCTGGTGTCAATCAGTGAAGGCGAGCTCAGAGCATCCACTTTGGGACCCTCCAGCAGCTGGCAGCAACCCATTTCAAGCCAATTCAGAAGTGCTTGTTGAGCTTCTACTGAGGACAGGAATCATGCTGCCAGAATAGCAATGATCAAAGGGTACTGCGCTCAAATTGCCCTCCTCAAAAATTTTCCACTTGGTTTATTGTGTTTAGGATGGTGGCTCCAGGGAATGACAAGTGGAGACTTTCTGAACATGTAGTTCTGTTTAAAGGTTTGAAATGCTTAGAAAGAATGGCTCTTTTATAAATGGCAAAGGAGGTGTAGAAGTCACCTTAAAAGATAAAAACAAAGACAAAAACAAAACAAAACAGTCAATAGATTGTCTTTAGCCAAGTGTTAGGTCCATGATTGTAAAACATACCTGTATTCCTCACTTGGAAGACTGAGGCAGGGGGATTGCATGAGTTCAAGAACAGCTTCTACACATTGAACTCCAGGCCAGTGTGGTCTACAGAGCAAAACCCTATCACAGAAGTGAACTAAACTAAACAAACCTGAAAAAAGATGTTGAATGATTTAGGGAAGAAATCCCAACTAGAGGAGCATCTGCAAATTGTACAACCACTGTGATCTGAGTGCCGCTGCTGCTGCTGCTGCTGCTGGTGTGTGGGGGAGTGTGGGGTGAGTGTGTGTGTGTGTGTGTGAGTGTGTGCGCGCGCGCGCGCGCGCGCGTGCGTGCACGTGCATGTGCACGTGCATTCCTAGTTTCTGCTTTTTCATTTTTGAACAATAAGCTAAAGAAGTGTGAAATACCAATGTGCTCTACAATAGCACATACTCTGAGAACTTTGGCAGTACAGGTGCCCCTGATGTCAGCCTCCTCCAGTCAGTACCCACAAAGGAAAGAGCCCTGACAGCACACACACACACACACACACACACACCGCCACACACAGAAGTTTCTTTGTTCCTCTTTCTCTTTGCCCAGAAAAAGACCTTTGTGACCCCTCAGCTCACAGTTAGAAGATTAAAGGTGAAGAAAAGCACCTGAAAATGCTTTTGTCACCAAGGTGCCCTGAATCCCTGCCAGGGAAAAGCTGCAAAGATACTTTTAACTCCTAGAAAAGGCTCAGAGAATGGTGAAGGTTGCTTTTTCCCCTAGGACCTTGGAGTTGGCTTACAGAACATGCCTCGCTCCCAGGGTTGTGCATTTCAGCCAGAAGCTGACATGTAAACCGTTACATGTACCTCTTTTCGTATGTGTGATCAAGGAAAGGGAAGCTTCCTTCAACCTAAAGCCACATGGCTGTTTGAACTTAATCAGACTCCTTGAGAGGCTCTAAGATTTAATATAACATGGAGACATATAAGAGGATGTGGCATTCTTTGATTGGGACTGAAGCTGTTAATAAATAGTTCTGCAGATCCACGGGCAGCCTGGGTTCTCTCTCCTTCAGCTGGACCACAATGGGAGGAGAGTCGTGTGGTGTAACAAATGGATCCAGGAGCAGAAGGTGTATGTGCTGGGTGTTTGAAGTCCAGTTTGTTAGAGGAATGGCTTCCATAGCTTCCCTTACATGGAGGAATCCAGTAAGTGCTGGGAAATAGGAAAAATGGGGACCTTGTTCATAGGACTGAAACTGCCAAGGTCTTAACGAGAAGAAATTGTGGAGTCTATTTTTGTGGGTTGTGATCTCATCCCAAATGAGAACAGTGTACACCTGCTAATCAAGTCATGCACACTGTCCAAGTACACAGAGGAATGCTTTCTCAATTATTATTTGAATGTGTAGACTGTCTTCTAAGCTCAACATCAAGTGAGTCTATGGCAACATGACCAATGATTGCCTCTGCTTGCTAGTGAGGCTGATTTCTGTTGTCTTCTTCTCTGCTTGGTGAGCTTTAGACCTGCTAGACAGGAACCTGGAAGCTCATAGCAAGTCAGAGTGTCTAAATCAGAGAAGGAAGAGGCAGGTGCTCAAAGGTCCTAACAGAGCATAGCATGTGTGTATCAGTTCTTTCTAATGTCTGTTCTTTTGTCTTTCCCTGGTTATACTAGATATTTGTATGTCTCTGCTATGGGATAATGCTTTTGTACACTGGCTTAATAAAAAGCTGATTGGCCAGTAGTCAAGCAGGAAGTATAGGTGGGATAAACAAACAAGGAGAATTCTGGGAACAGGAAAGCTGAGTCAAGAGACACCATCCTGCCATCCAGGGAGCAGCATGTAATGGGACACAGGTAAAGCCATGAGACATATAGCAACATATAGATTAATGAAAATGGGCTGAGTTTAAGTGTAAGAGCTAGTCAGTGGTAGGCCTGAGCTAATGGCCGAGCAGTTTTAATTAATATAAGTCTCTGTGTGTTTACTTGGGTCAAAATGGCTATGGACTGGGCAGGACACAGGAAAACATTCAGCTATATGTCTCCCTTTGGAATGTTGGTGTAGTGGAGATTATAACTGTTGACAATAACAAGCAGGCTAACAGGAACAACACAAAAAGTTGTTCAGTTTGATAATTGAACATGCATTTGTTGAACACTGGGTCCTGGCCAGGTGCTTTGCTAAGTGCTGGGGATACTGTGATATCATAGCAGTCCCTGACAGATTGCTGCTTCCCATCCTTATTTTTCTTCCTTAGGATACCCACTCTGCTGGTGGATACATACACAGTGTAGATTCAGTCAAATGTACCTGTGGTCCATATTTTAAATAGGTCTCCGTGCCAGGGAACAGTAAGAAAGAGGGAGATCTGCATTTATCTTAATGGGGGGAGCGTCCTCCAGAACAAGAGTAAATCCCAGAGGACAGGATGACATAATTAACCAGGCATTGATAGTAAAAGTGCCCCTTGTGGTTTAATCACACAAATTCACACTGCAATAGTAAGCTTGGTTTAATGACTAAAATTTTAATTTCCGTGATAGTCCTAGGTCCATCCTTCATTTTCAAAGCTCTGCCTCCTTAGTTCATTGTAGCCCATGTCTGTCTTCTTATCTCTCATTTTTTAAGCCACAGTAATGGAGGCAGTGCTGTATAGTGGAAACAAGAGCAGCATGTGGGCAGAAAATGGGCTCCGAGTCTGGGAGCCTCCAATTACCTGGACTTTAGTAAAGTAAACATGTCCTGAACCACAGTGATGCTCATACATGATAACTGGGGTGTCTTCAGATCTGTGTGTCATGTCAGTTCCTATATGAAAACTGCTTAATACTTCAGCTGTTCCAAACAGTTAGCCCCGTGTGCCTGTGTAAGTGATGGATCTGTGTGTGCCACCAAGTCATTAAAGACCTGTTTTCTTCATTTATCTTTTTAAAAAGTTCTTTAAAATTTTCTAAACTTTTTTTGAGATTATTACATAATAACATTTTTCCCTTCCCTATCCTCTCTCCAAAACCTCCCATATACTCCTTCCAGTATACACATATACACTCATTTTTAAGTGTGTTGTTTTCTTCAATTTCTATGTGTGTTTTTAAATGTCTAATCTTTCCTATCAGATTCTCAACTCCTTTGGGAAATGCTTTTTTTTTGTGCATGAATTGTCTTTTTCCTTTTCTCCTATCCTGAGGCAATCATCTGGGAACTAGGGCATCTAGAAATGCTCAGCAGATTTTTAAAATGTAATATTTGTTTTATATCTTTGAATATGTCATATGTGCATACAATGTATTTTTAGCAGAACCACCAAAATTCTCTGTGTAGCTCCTCCCAGATACACCTCTACCATTTCACTTCCAACCTTATGTCTTCTGTTTTATAATAACCCACTAAGTCTGGTTTGTGATGCTTACATAATGATGGTCATGGGAGCCACCCACTGGCTGAGTATAGTTGACCTGGCCCCACCCTTAATGAAAATTGACTCTCCCTGAATCTATCCACTATCAATAGCTCCTCAGCTAGGGGCTCATGAGCCTCATCCCTCCATGAAATATTGTTTATTTTCATCTAGGTGTGTGTGTGTGTGAAGATGTGTGCACACACTCCTGCAGGCTTAGCTAACTTTAAGGCCTTATCCCTCATTCCCCCCCCCCACTTAGTACTTGTTGTCGGAGTGTCTGAAGACATTACTTCAAAGCCAAATGAGCTTGGAGAGGTGTGGCATACTGTAGACAAAGGAAGCCTGAGTGTGAGCCCTGGTCCTAGTCACATAATCAGGATCAGGGGGCAGGTCAACTTTTTAAGGATAAAGGCTATGTCATCTTTTCATCCATAAAATTCTCAGTAGAGGGACTGGAGGACACCAGGGGCTCCATAAAATCCCCTTGTTTGGATGGAAGGGTAATTAGTTAGCTGACCAGTACCCTGTGGATAGTAACGTCTTTGAGAATCATAAGGCAGAGAATTTGTTAGTGAAGCCTTTTGATTTGTTTTTTAATTCAGGAGACCTTATTAACTAAGCTGAGTTCTTTCAGGATGAGGTCGTCTTTTAGGTGACCACAAAGAAAGAGCAGTCTATCAGGTAGGCGACACAGCAGACACAGAACGTCAACTGCTGCCTTATTTCAGTGACTGGTCAGGCTGAAACACAGCATGAGATGTGAAAGACCAGGGCTCTGGGAGGCAGGGCAGAGCACACATCCCCTTTGTGCCTGTCAGTGGACCTCAGTTGTTTAGCACACTTGTGATCCTATACTGTGTGCCAGGACATCAGACTAGATCAGCAATTCTCAACTTGTGGCTTGTGATGCCTTTTGGGGGGCAAACAACCCTTTCAGAGGGGTCTCATCAGATATTCTACGTATCAGATATTTACATTACGATTCATAACAGTAACAAAATTACAGTTATGAAGTAGCAACAAAAAAAATTTTATGATTTGGGGTCACCACAGCATGAGGAACTGTATTAAATGGTCACAGCATTAGGAAGGCTGAGAACCACTGGGCTAGAAGCTTTTCGAACAGTAAAGCACAGTGACAACAAGAACTCTGAGTACAGCGATCAACTACTGGAAAGAAGATCAGTAATGTGCAAAAGATGACTGCTGGGAATGGGTCAACCCCTTTCAAGAGGGGGGCATCTGAGTGGACACTTGAGCTGCAGCAAGGGGCCAGACACATGGAGATGAGGGTGTCGAGGTCCATCTGGGCCAGAAGACTGGCTGGGGCTAACGGGAGTCAAGGACAGTGAGCTTCAAGGGCTCAAAGACTGCAATGTAAACGTGCCATGGATTTTAGTGAAATGCATCGTTTCCAAAACAAAATGAGCTACAAAGAAACTTTGCTTAACTATTAATCTTGTAGGTAAAAAAGAATTTATTTATAAAATTTATTTATATAAAAATATATTCTTTCCTAATTCCTAGCCTAGAATCCCAGGAACATTTCTGAACATTGTACATGGGTGCATGTTACGATTCTCCTTGCTCAGACTGATGGTGAAACTACTGAGATGCTGGGGAAGGGACTGGCTGGAATTTAGTCCGAGGTCCATTTTAGGATGCTAGAAGGAAGGCTGGCAGGAGAAGACGGTGATGCTCAGATTGCTGCTGGGGGTGGGGGGGGGGTGCACTATTGGCCTCTCTCACTAAGTTCCTGGTTCATCAAGAGTAAGCAAGTGGATCTTTTCTAGAATGAGCAGACATCAGAATCTGGTCATAGAGCTGCTGTGGTCTTCTTTTCTCTATCAGATGGCTAGGCTTGATGACCACACAGAATTCTGTTCTTTCTGGTTCTACTTTCTAGCCTGCTATGGCACAGGCAGAACAGTTTAGTCAATACATTCAGAAATATACCCTCAGTGTTTATGATTCAGGGGTCCAGGGCAGGGCAGAGAATTTGCATTTTAACACTTTCTGGGTAGCGATGCTGATCCCATAGGCCTGGAGATCACAGCACCTTGCTAAGTTGTGGCCTTGGTGTATTTATTGGTTTAGAATCACATTTCTTCCTTCCCAAACCTCTTTTTGCTTCTACATTCTGTAGAACAAGGCTGAACTTCTCCCCCTGGCAGCTAGCCTGTCCTTGCTCTATGAGGGCTAGGTGTTTTATAGCTGAGTCTCTCAAGTCCTCTTTCCTGCCCACATGGAACTAGTTGGTTACCTGTCTCCAGATCCACTGGTCATCATCCCTTTATCTTGGTCAGAAACACAGTCCTCACCATTAAATTTCTTAAGTCCAAATCTAATCCGCTATTTAGGTTCATCTGGTATTTGAGGCCAAATGTCTCCCAACAGCTTTGTATAGTGGAGAAACCCTGCCTATCAAATGGAATTTTCAACTTCTGTAAAATGGGAATGCTGATTTGAAACCTGAAAGTCTATTGGGATCAAGGCCTGAGCATGTAAGACTGTATTCCCTAAGTCATGAAGTGCTATTATGAACTGGCTCTTTGGTTTATTGTGTTTTGCTTAAGGTCTCTTGTCCCCACTCTTTCTTCCCCTCCCTCCTTCCCTTTCATCTACTTTTTCTTTCTGTGCTACAGACCTAACCATGGAACATGAAGCAAGCCCTCTATCACCAAGGTCTACCTATAGCCATAGTCATTTCTTACAGTTCAGGATCCTAGGAAAAATCCTAACTATTTGGCTTAGCTAGTTAGCGTTAAAGGTTGGGAGTGACATTTTGGAAACAAAAGGAAGAAAAAAATTGCCCACTTCTATGAATAGAGCCCTGACATTGGGATAAAAATGTAACAAATTCTTCATTTGTTTTCCCATCTGGCTTACCTCTGGGGTATTAAATAAAAGTTCTGGAAGTGGTTTGTGGCTGGTTGCAAGGCTTCCCTAGGAAAAGATGAAATGTATTCCAGTGAGAAAAGGGCTTGACCCTTCACCAGATGGTCCTCTTACTAGCTCTCACATGAAAACAGTCCCTGTCCTCAAGTATCCACCAAGTGATGACAACCAATAAACAGAGTGTCAGAAATGCCCCCCAAAGGGACAGTCACTTTCATCCCCAAAGACTAGGAGACTAGAATTCATTAGTAAAGAAAATCTCAGCCCAGTGCCCTTTAGGACAGTAGCCATCAGCCTCCGATCTACCAAAATTTAAACTTAGTAAACATTGTACCACTCATAGTTCACGCACTCACAAGCTCCCTGTGGCCAATGACTGTCACATTAGACAGTAGGCAATATTCCTGCCATCAGAGCAAATCCTTTGGGGTCCACCCTGTGACTCAGTTCCGGTAGAATGTGAAGTGTCGGATGAAGTACCAGGACTCTGTAGGTCCTCTAACAGCAATGTCTTAGTAGCTCTCTGTCCCTTTCGTTTTACCCCCCTGTATTGTGGAATGAGTAATGCGTTCTTCCAAATGTCAGGACTGTCCATTCTAGATGTGGTGAGCTCTTTTGTGTGGCATAAGAGGCCATTATCTTGTTCTCTGGTATGACACCATTTCCATTGATATGTTCCCTGTCTCATGTGTATCATTGCTCTATAGAACTGTCAATTATCAGCCAAGTCTTGAAGTTTCACTCTTCCAGCTCTTTGCCTACAGTGCACCCCTTCTCTTACCCCCTCCTCCTTAACTAGTCTGTGTTGTCCTTTACACCCTAGTGAACAATCTCTACATAGTCTCCTCTTTCTTTCCTTGCCCATGTGGCTCTCGTGTAGTATTCCTGAAGTCTTTCTGTGCTCATGTATTCCTGTGCCTCCTACTTGACGGTGAGTACCCGAGGACTACCCTGATTCCATCCCCCTTGAATACTCTGCTGATAAAGCAAAGAGGAGTGGCACATTGCACCAGGAATGAGTGATTTCTCACCAGAGGGAGGTGGGTGCTGTTCACAACAGGAATGAGGGAGGGAAAGCAGTCTTCTCCATAGGCCACATGAGGATTCGAATGCTTGTTTGCATCCCTAGTCCCATTCTTCTACCCTGTCATTTCTCTCAAACCCTGGGAGATCATTATCTCAGTATCCAGAAACAATACCTTTGAACTTAAGGTGTTAGCCTAGACACCAGGACCCTACCTACTAGCAGGAGTTAATCATTCTAAGAATAATGTAGGTCAAGAGATAAGGAGACAAACTGGCTTCTATTTAGACAGATGTTACTAATAGGCTCTGTGTGTACTCCTAATGAAGTGGGCCATAAATTCCAAGCTCTGCACCCTGTCCAAGGTGGGCTGCTTGCATTGTGATGAGTCCACAGTATTCTGCTAGTTCAGTGTTAAGGGGATTAAAATGCAGGCCATTAAATTGTGCTTACTGTGGCAGCTGAGATTCAAGCATGCATAGGGAGCTTGTTTGTTTAGAGTTTCCAGCAGAAGTTTCAGGACTAGGGACTAAAGTAGATAGATCATGGCTTGGATTCCCATTTAATGAAGGCCTCATGAAAATTACCCAAGCCTTACAGTTGTTGATCCTTAATTTCTTATTATAAACCCTGTCACATTTAACACCTGTTGAAATCCTCAATATGGAAAAGATGTCATCTTTGGAAAATATATCTCATCTTTAAGAACCAAAGATAAATTTCTGAGGACCTCCTGCCTTCCAGGGATTATGCTAGTCAGCCTCATAAGTGTGACATTAATAAATCCCCCTATATCTCTACACAAGGAAATCAATTAATGCCTTCCATTTCCCTTATGGTTGAGGCCTAAAGACGTTAAGTGACTTACACATGAACACACAGAATAAGGGTCAGAGGTCAGAGTCATCCCTGTCTTGCAGCTGCCATCCTGAGGTTGCTCTCACTCATGCTGTTGGACATTCTCTACCAGAAAGACTTTCTAAAAGGGTTCCACAGAGGTGCTGTGAATACAGTAAGTGCCACTCCAGTCCACCTACAAACAGAGCAGGTACTCAGTAGCTTCTACCAGTCACAAGGAGCTCTTCAACGGCAGAGTTATTTACTAGCAGGGGTCAGAGAGATTTAGTACATTCCAGAATGCTGTTGCTAGCTCGAACCTGGAGAGGCACATTAAAAGGAACATGGGTGGCCTCTTAGAGCAGCAAATGGTACCCCCAGCTTACTGTGAGGAGTGGGGACCTTAGTCCAGCAATCACAAGGAACTAACTTCTGCTAAATCAGTCTGCATCTGAGAGAGTGGCAGCAGTGTGGCTTCAGCCTGGTGAGACCCTCTGTATTGAGCCCTGTTGAGCCTGACTGAGCTTCTGAGCTCCAAGGCTAAGAATGGTACATGGTTTAAGCTGATCCGTCTGAGGTGATTGTTATACAGGCCAAAGAGAACTAATATAAATGTTTTGCATTAGTTTATAGTACACGATAGCCCTGATTGTGTATATCCAACCCCAGACCACCAAGGACAAATAGGACTACAGCCTAACACAAAATTGTAACCTTCTTTAAAACATTATGAATTGTTCTGTGAAATTTTTTTTGTGACTCAATTGCACAGTTCTCAAGGATGAACTTAGTAAATGGCAACATTTTGTCACAATCTGATAGGATAATTTTGTGGGGAAAATATAAAAAGAGACTATAAAACACTTAACAGACTCTTAGAAGTACTTAAGAAATACTTTTTGGGCCCAGGAGATAGCACAGTTTGTAAAGTGCTTGCCCTGCCCCAAGTTCAAGTCCCCAGAACCCACATAAAAAGCTGAATGTGATAGCAAATGCTTGTAATCCCAGCATTAGGGAGCCAGAAGCAGGAATATCTCCATGACCCACTAGCCAGATTGACTAGTCTATTGGTGGGTTGCAGGGCCTAAAGAAAAACAAGGTGTGACTTCCACACATGATCTTATGCACATATAATCACTAACACACACACACACACACACACACACACACACTACTTATTTTTTACATCATGCTCATGTGATAAACAGTAAACTAAGACTCAGAGTAAAAGAGTAAATAAAACGCTGAAAGCCATAAAGCCAGGGAAAGCCAAGGGGCAAACATTCAGAAAGAGCCACGTCTTCTGAAGGACACTACACTTCATTGTTAGGCCAGTGTCCCGGGACCATAAAGGCACAGTGGAGCTACTCATGTAAGCTGCAAGAATAAAAATTCTTGCATTCTGACCACAATTGTTAGGATCTAAGGCCGGAGGTGGACCCCACCTAATTTTATTTTAGATGCTTCATGGATGCTTTTAATGTGCACACCTTGTATGATCACTACCCACGGGATGGAGTCCTTGAGTCTGGAGTCTTTTTAATCACATTTGCACCTAGAACAGGGACACCTGGCTACTTTGCGTATGCTCCTTGTATCAGTCGATGCAAAGTAGAGCAATGTTGTTACAGTTAGGATGTCTCTAACATCCTTCTGATGGGATGCTGGACTTTTACTCTTGGCTCTAGTTTCATTGACTTTGGAGTAGTGCGTGGTGAACATGTTCCCCTGTTTCCCTCCATCACCCCATTTGCATGGCCAGTGGAGCAAATCCTATATCTGTACTTGGTACCTTTCAGAGTTTATGAATCAGCTGCCAGCATCCTACCTCCCCAGTCACCTGCAAGCATCTAGTTCCTTTCTTTAGTCTGTAGAGGAACCCTGCTTTCCACCTGACAGCAGCAGGTTTAAAATAAATTGGTTAAGAATAGGAGCAGAAATGAAGCTGCCTTACGGAGATGTTGAATCCTTCCTGAGTGGGTGCACTGGTGGGGACAGGCAGATAAAGACAGAGCATGGAAAGAAAGCTCACAGCGGGGTCCCCATCAGGGAGCACTGGCATTTGGGGATTCTTTGCAGCCTCTGGAATGGGTACACTTAGTGTCTTTCGTGTTTCCCACTCAGATTTATTTTTATAATAGTTATCGTTTCTCAAAACAGCCTACACAATGCTACTCTTAACATGTCACACAATGAAAACCTTCCTGAAGCAAAAGGAGGCAGCTGGAATTCCTCAGAAACATCGCTGCCTGCTGAACATTCTACTAGACATGGTCATGCCGATGACAGTCCTAGTCTAAAATATTTATATGGCTCCCACTGTCTTTACAGAGAAATCACATGGCACTGTCAGATCGGTTTCCATGGCATCTACTGGAGATGCTGGGAATGGAAGTGAGGGCTGAGAATCCCCTTTCCCGAATGCCAAGCCTTTTGAAATGTCCCTGCCTTCATGGCGCCTAATAAATGTCAGTGTGCATGTTGCCGTTCAGATGGGCGCCATCTGGTGTACTGGAGAGGGCTTCTGATTACAAGAAGGAAGGGAGACTGCCATTCCCTAGCTGTGCAGCATCTGGACCTCAGTCTCCTCTCTCAAACTTGGGGAAGGTGTTCAGATACATGAACAAGGTACATGCAATTTGGTCTATTAGGGATGTTAGTGACCATCTGTCTTGTTCTTCCTGCATATTTCTTGCCTAGCATAATGTCTTGCAGGTAGCAACCATGTAGTAAATATTTACTAAATGAATGTTGGATGAAATAGTGAATACGGGGATGTCTTCCTTGAAGCCAATGAAGAAATCACTGTGTATTATTGTCCTTGCAAAAAGAAGTGGCCATTGCCTTTGAATATGCTGTTGTCTGTGTTGCAACAGGAGAAGCCATAGATTGACTGTCCTTCAGCTCACCAGTCTCCTAGACATTAGGTTTTTTTGTAGATCTTGCAGTGTAAGCCCAACACATCACCTGAGAAGGCATGAGTGACAGTGGCCACTGGGCATACTGAGAGAACCCAGAGCCCAGAAGCTTACTCCATGCCTCAGTTACTCTGTCAAGTGTTGTCATGTAGGGAGGTTGACTAACACCCTGGAGAAGCTGCAAGGCCAAGGCAGAGGAAACACACAACCAGTGAGCCAGCAGCCGAGACAAAGCTGCAGGGACACCAGGCTTGCTTGACATCTGACGTCGGAATGGAGGCTACCAAAATCAGAAGTCACAGTGGTGTGTTTCATGAGAGGCCTTCCTCCCACAGAGCCTATTTACCTCCCCTTTCTTTAGGCAAAGCTCATGATGTGATGGTGGTGGGTCTCAGCAAAGGGAATACAATTATTAGACAAGTCTGACAAAATTAGAGTGAGACAAAGTGATGCTGAAGGCTTGCACTGTGGTTCACTCGATCCTAACCTTTGAATGACACACCCCTAGGTTTCAGGTTCTCCATTGTTAATATGTAGCTGAGAAAGGTACTTATTTTCCTGATGTTGTCCTGAGATCAAGAGTAGATGATGTGGTTAGAGTACTTAGCATACAGTAATTACATGTTTTCTGTCCTCTTATTCTTTCTAAGATCCATTTGATCCATTTATCTATCTATCATTTATTCATTTGTTCGTTTATTTATTTACTTTTCTGTGTATGAGTGTTTTCCTGCATGTGTAGTATACAAGGAAGCCAGAAGAGGGTGTTAGATCTCCTCAAACTGGAGTTAGAGATAATTGTAAACCATCATATGAGTGCTGGGAATTAAACCCGGGTCTTCTGAAAGAGCAGCCAGTGGCTCTTAACTGCTGTATAATCTCTTCAATTCCTCTGCTCTTCATTTCATTCCTAGTCATTCCTCCGTACTTCTTGGATGCCAAGTGTTTGATAAGTATTGTGCTTGATGGAGGCAGATCCAAGCCCAGAGACAGTCTTCTGCCTCACAGCTGAGTAGAAACAGTAGCTATTCAGCAGAGAGAGAAACAGCAAGGGACCACAGAATCAGTTACATCTCTGGTATAAATACAAATATGGACTGTGGATCTAAGACTGAGAACAAGGAAAAGGGGGTATCTACTCTACCTCAGCTTAAGAGTTTTGAAGTGAGCCCAGTTTAGGAGAGAGTGTTCTCTAATATTTTGTGTGGTATTGTATGTACCTTCCTTTTTGAAAATTTTATTTCTGTGTACTCCAAACACTCAAAAGACACTGAAGTGTGAAGAATGTGAGTTTCAGGCCATCTCAAGATGCATAGTGAGACCCTGTCTCAAATAACAAGAAGGAAAAATAAATCTTGTGGTATGGGAATTAGGAACAACACATAACTGGTGATCTGTTAAAAAAAAATAGTAACAACTGTGAGTTCGAGGCCAGCCTGGGCTACCAAGTGAGTTCCAGGAAAGGTGCAAAGCTACAGAGAGAAACCCTGTCTCAAAAAAAAAAAAAAAAAAAAAAATAGTAACAAACCTTCCCTGTGTGTCAACTCTCTGTCAAACGACCATAGTAATAGCTAACATTTATAACAACTAAAAATACCCTAAGCTGAGCATCTCAAAGGCAGAATGCTCCAAAATGTGGAGCTTTTGGAATGCCGACATGATGCAATTATGGAAATACTATGTCAACTTAGGAGTGGCAGGCACACAGTTGTGCTGAGTATACTGTGAGCATCATCTTTAGGCTACGTGTGTAAAGTGTATATGGAGCACAGTGAATTTTGTATACACCCATGGGTCAAATCCCCAAGGATATTTTGTAATCTAGTTAAGTCCAAAGTCTAAAATACTTGTGCTCCCAAACTTTCTGGATAAGAGATTCTAGAGCTGCACTAATAGTCGTGAACTCGCTTAAAATGTGCAACATGTATTTTTCTAAGCCTTTTCCTTCACCAGATCAGCTAATATTCCTTGGCTTCTCATAACCCACGTACATTTTGTTGCCCCCATCAAAGAAATGAGGGAGCTGGAGTGTAAGGTAAGTAATTCTGAAGAGCCGCTAGCTCACAGCTGGTGGAACTGTGAACTTGAACCCAGGTTTGCTTGACTTCTGTGCCCATGTTCTTTTCTGAGAACATTGTGCTGCCCCCAGACATCTCTTTATTTAGAAAAGAAAAGTAATGTGATTGAGTTTGTTAACAGCACATCCAAAATAGAAAGCTATAAATGATGTCGGCACGGTTCTATATAATCACTTAATTTTAATAATCCCATTTCCTTATTAGGATGACATTCTTTTTGAAGTTCTGCTAAGTACACTTGATATCTCTGTTGTCATTTAATTTAACATCTTTAGCAGCTGTTTTATTTTTGCCAAAGGAATGGTAGCTGTAATCTGTAGGGGGAAATTTGCATGTTTTTTTTTTTTAAACACATCTCCAATGTTGAAAACAAAATAAACAGTTAAAGCAATCTCCTCTGAGTAGAAGCTCACACAATTCAGGGTAGTTGTTCCCTTGCATAAAAAGATAATATAGACACCGCCAGAGTGAGAGCTAAAGAGCTCAATTTAGGTTGCTTGAGAAATCATCTGTAATCACCAGGCAGATTGCTTGGGTGTTCGTTGAGTTCAAAGCTGAAATATGGAAGGCTATGCAATAACCATATATTTTTCATGTGCTGGGAAGGGGAAATGTATGCTTCAATAAACAAGTCTTGATTACAAAGACCAAATAAGGAAAGTGAGAACTGTGTATAACTCCAGCATTTGCCAGTCTCTTGCGACCCCCTTTCTGGTGATTGGGGAGGTAGATTTGAGGCCTCATGTCAGGGGCTCTCATGTCAGACAGAGGCCAGTTGAAAGAGTGTTCTGTGATGAAAAGTGACCCAGCACGGGGATAGAGGGATTTCAGTTCTTCTGGTGGTGGCAGTAACATGTATTTCCTTTTGCTTAGAAGCAGAAATATATTTGGGGGAAGATGCAAATGGTCTGTAATCCTTCAGCCAGCCTCTCATTGAGAACCAGTCTTTTTTTGCAACCCAGTAAACCCATCCTGATGTTTCATTGTTGCCTTGTTCATTGAAAATGAGTTTAACCATACATTTAATTACAGAGCATAATCTAATCAACATTAGTATACCTACTAGCCAGTTTTAACAAAGCACAAAAATGACCAGTATTTGCTCCATATTTTTTCTTTACAGATTAAATTATGGGGCTGCCAGCAAGATGGCTTAGTTAGGAGTGGCACTTGCTGCAAGCTTGATGACCTGTGCTTGAGTCCTTGGAAAGAACTGACTCTTACAAGTTGTTCTCTGACCTCCACATGCATGTTATGGTATGTACAGGTGTACACACACACACACACTCTCTCTCTCTCTCTCTCTCTCTCTCACACACACACACACACACACATACACACACACACATACACTCACACACAATTAATAAATAAGTGGGTAAATAAAGAACTGCTCTAAAGGAATTAAAGTGTGGGGCCGAGGGCTTACCTCCACAGTAAAGCACTCTTGTTTGGGCCCTAGGTTAAAGCCCAACATCACAAAATATAACTGTCAAATTGAAGAGTTAAAATATTATAGACCTAGAACAAGTTTTCGGTCATACCACCCTATTCAACTTTCTATTCTTCTGAAAGCGGTATATTGGATTTGTTGTATAACATTTTCGAGAGGCCTTAAAAATAGGTTTTATTAATTTCTTTATGTGCATGTATGTATATGCCACAATGCACAATGCACTGTGTAGAGGTCAGTGGACAACTTGCAGAAGTCAATCTATCCTTCTACTGTGTGAGACCCAGGCATGGAACTCAGGTTGTCAGCCTTAGTGCTGAGTGTCTTTGTCTGCCAATCCATCTTATCAGCCCACTGTTGTACAGTATTTTTAACAAAATATAATTTAAGTGATATGCATTTTTGAACTTTAAAAATGGATTTATAGTAAACATATACATAGCCTTCCTTTCTTGATTAAACATTGTGAGATTTATCTATGTTGAGATAAAGTGGGTCTAACTTACACACTTTAACTTCTACATAGTTGTATGTTAAATTAATAGAATGAGCCAGAGAGATGAACTAAGTAGTTAAGTCTCTTCAGAGACCCTGAGTTCAGTTCCAAGCCCCTATACCAGGTAGTTTATAATCACCTGTAACTCCAACTCAGGGTATCCAACTCCCTCTCTGACTCCATGGGCACCCTAACACCACCACCACCCCACCACCACCCATACACACACACACACACACACACACAGAGAGAGAGAGAGAGAGAGAGAGAGAGAGAGAGAGAGAGAGAGAGAGAGAGAGAGAGAGAGAACAAGCAGACATGAAAACAAAAAAAATAAATAAAAAGGAATAAATCATTAAAATAGGAATATAGTAGTATTTACTTACACGGTTCTTCTGATGAGGATTCAGGTAGCTTATCATATGGAACATGTCTGAAAACAAACACCTGAGTATATATCCCTTTACCTATTCTTTGGCTTCACATAATAGAACTTTGTGGAGTGCATATTTTGGAGCACTCAGCTCATTCTACTATACGTACATTCGAGTTTTGTTAGGACCATATCTTCAAGTAGATTTTTCTTTTCATAGATCACCAGCAGGACATGAATGTTCCCTGTGCTCTATAGAAAATAGTAATTTAATCATTTAGTGTGTCAGACAATTTTTAGTATTTTTAAGGCCAAGGTTAGGCACTAATTCCTCATCTTGGTTTTAATTTGGTTATCTCCAGCTACATCTAAGGTTAGATTATTTTCATATTATTCAAGTCTTCTGAGTTCCATGTTCATATTATCTTCACTCTGTTTTTATCTTGAGTTCCCCTTTTCATACTGAGGCATAGTTCCCCATGTGTTCCATATATAAATCTTTTTGTATCATTATGAATTTTGTTGCTATTTTTGCGTATGAGGCAATATAGTCAGTGCAGTGCAGATCAAAATGATAACACGTGTGGGTGTTTGTGTGGATAGTTTGATGTACTCTAGAATGTTTGTGAGAATTCAGATGGCCAAGAATAGTGAAGACTGTTTTGAAACAAAACAATATTGCAGGCACTGCACTCCTACATAACAAGGCTTGCTGAGCATGCACTACATATTAGAAACTATTATGGAAACCTGCTTAGCATGGCACACAGAGGATGGTGAAATGCAGAAATCTTGTTAATTGCTTTAGCGACATGAATTTCTGCTATATCTGATTAAGAATTTAAGCCCACCTCTAGCCCCAGTCTGAGATCTTAGGCCTATATACTTAACACTTAGCTGCAGTGCATTAAGATTTAGGATATAAGTGTGTATAAAGTGCAGAATGGTGCAGGGCATAGCTATCACTTCTAGCCTGACTGCTTATCAGAAAATCAAGTGTTTCTCCTCTGCTCCCCTGCTTACCTCTGTCTTACCCTGCTTAAGCACAGCTGGCCTCAGGTGCTTCCTTGCCCCAGCCCTCTGCTACAGCTGCTCTCTGCTGCCCCCTATCTCTTTACCCAGCATCACCACTCTGCAGTTCATCATCACTTGGGTATTATGTTCTATGTTGTTTTGTCTCCTCTCTCTCTTAAGATGTAATGACCTCTGTAATGACAATTTATATTCATCACTGAACCCCAGGGCCTATGATAATGTGAGGAATATGATATGTTCTCAAACACTACTTGTTGAATGAATAAATGCATTTATCTGTTCTACACTATACTTTAAAATCTTCTCTTATTAAATGGTACGTTGCTAGTGTGGGTTTTAATTAAGAATATAGACTTGATATTCAGCCAGAGCTGGGCTTAAATCTTAAATCACCCGCATTCCATTTAGTGTCCATTCCACTACTGACCACTTCTTGCTTGTGATGTGACTATTTTCCTATTCTTAAGAGGCCCATTTCCTCACTGGAAAGCATCTGAATAATATTAGCATGGTACTGAATAAAGTTTTTATTAATACATTTTAATAAAATTTTTATTTGTGTATGAGAGAGAATGAATGAATGGAGTGAGTGAGGGAGTAATTCATGCTAGTTGCTGAGGAACCCAAAAGAGGGCATTGGATCAGTGGAACTGGAGTTGTAAGTGGTTGTGAACCACTGGATGCAGATGCTGTAACTCAAACCCCAGTCCTTGGCAGAAGGAGCAAATGTTCTTAGCCACTGAGCCATCCCTGTAGCTCCAGTGTCAACCGTCTTGAGTGAAATTAGACTTTCTGTTTGAAAGGCTGGTGCTGGTGGTTGCGAAAGATGAAACAGGGGTGCAAAGTGGGGGCAAGGAAATGTGCAGAGGACCAAATAGGAGGCAGGAGAGGAGGTGGGAAAATATCAAATTCTATGTGGGCTTTAAAGGTGGAGTCTTGACGGTTTTATAAGGTGTTTATGACGAGGATCCTTATTGTTGGCTTCTTAGCAATACCATTCTTGGGGATCCATTGTGCACATTTGGGATTTTCTACTTGGCTCTACACAGCACTCGGGGCATTCATACAGCATTGCAGGCTTTGGCTGCTGCTTACTAAAGCAGCAAGCCTCAGCTGGCTTAGGCTTCCATCCATACTGCTAACCACGATAGAGAGGTCACCATGAACCATGTCATCTTTCTAGCTAATGGTGTGTGTAACTCTACTAATGATATGAGCTGTCCTCTCTGATCACTGATAACTTGGAAGGGAGTGGTAGACATGGGGCAACAGCAACCTACTGTCAGTTTCTAAGCCAACAAAGCAAGTTTCTGACTTCTGGGGAATGACTTAGCTTCATGCTCAAAGGTACTATTTTAGACCAAAGCATCACCTGGTCACACCATTCACCATGATAACCAGCTACTGCTTGGGAATCTTTCCTTCTCTCTGTTTTAGAAGTAAAATTGATTCCTTGGGTGTTCACTGACAGAGCTTTAGGAGAACATTTGCTCTCTGTTCTGGTGTTTATTTCCTTCCTCCTCTTGCCCCTCCCACTTTTGCTTCGGCAGCCAATGGCTGCACTGGTTGCATTTCTGAATCAAACTTGCCATTGTGCTCTGTCACACAGAGTCAAGGGATAGTTTGTTGGCATAGCAGGCTATGTGAGGAACCCTTGGTCGCTCAGTTCAGCTGCTGGGGGTTTTCCTACAGGACTATTCAAAGAATCGGCAGGAGGGGTTTTAGCTTGCTGGAAGGGACTCTGTAGGGCTCACTTGGGAAGCCAGGCTAGATGCCTTAATACCAACACCCCAGGGGTAGGGTGAAGTACCTGAGCTCAGATTCAGCATGCCAGAGCATATTAAAATGAGAACTAACAGCTGTAAAGTGTTCTTTCTTTCCTAATGGTGGATTGGACATGGGGCTCTTGATATTGTAACCTCCATGACCTTCGATCCTGTATTTCTCCAGCTGAGCAAAAAGGTGGCAGTTTCAGCTGATGTGGGAAGCATGGTGAATTTCCACCCATGAGAAAGTGTTGTGCATGTGACTCTATTTTCTCCCGTGAATCTGTAGACAAAGAAATGCAGGAATCTAAGCTGTGATGGATTAATCCAAGGTTCCCTAGCTTGAGTCATTTTCTCTAGAGGTAGCCATTTTCTCTGCTTTCCTCATACTGGGCATGCCATGTGTGCTGACTCCTTAGTTGGCAGTACTCACCCTTGTGAGGATTATGCCACCTGCCACTCCTCCCTGCCTTCGCCAGCTTCCCAGAAAGATGCAGTTCGGCTTTGTGTCATTGACAGCTTCACACACTTGCTGTGTCTCCATCCTGCACCATCACCACCACCACCACCACCACCACCACCACCACCACCACCACCACCAAATTGGAACTTAAGGCCTTCATATTGTCCACTATACTGAAGTTCATGAGGATGGGACCAAGACTTTCTGTTCCTAGTGACAGATGTGTTCATGTACTAGGAAGGATGAAGGAAAGGATGAAGGCAAGAAAAGATAGGAGAGATAAATGATGCACAGGCTCCAGCATCACACATCCTTGAGTTTACATGGACCTGTTGTCGTCTGGGTCATCCTGAGCCACTTGACTGTGTTTCTTCTGCTGACTGTGGGGGCAGGGGACCTCATGGGCAGGAATAACAATGAAATAACAATAATAATGGTACTTTCCACAAGGAACTGCTGCAAGGATCTAGTAAGAAAACATTTGTAAAGCTCTTGACAGTGCCCGGCCCTTGGGAAGCCATCAATAAATACTGGCTCCTGGCCTCTTTCTCCTAAATGGTCACTTTGGGCAAAGATAAATAGAAAAGAACAACATTGAAAAGAACTATTTCCACTGTTGCTTGTTTTAGGGGGAAAAAAATCTTTTCTTTACATACAAATCAATGGGCAGTATTATGGTGAGGAGATGTCAGTGACTTAGGGCCTATGGAGCAGGAAGGAGAGTGATGCACATGTTCTATTTTCATCCTTCCCCAAGAAATATCACCACACGCGATGTCCATTTCACAAGGCTGAGGTAAAGCAGATGGAACTTCAGAAAACTTGAGTGTCTTTCCGCTCACATCCTCAGAGGACTCAAGTCACGCTTCCTCGGGAGGGAAGGACGTGGGCGTTTTAGTCAGGTGTGCATTAAGCTGCAGATATATCATGCAGTTTGATTTCAGAGTAGCATTGTTTTGTGATATCATATCTCTACTGTTATTGTTGAGCTCACCTTGAGTGTCCCCTGTAACTTCCATTCACTAGTTTCTCTGACTGCCAATTGTGTATGCTGGCAGTACCTGATATTAGAAGATTGTTACAAGGGTCCCACTGATGATGCTCACAGAAGTCATTTATGACAGCTGGAAATCATGCTAGTGATAATTGTGGTAATACTTACTACCATCCTGGTCTCTGCTTCAGGCATTACCTGAGTCGGCCCTCTTGGGAATTGTATTTGTAAACCACAGGACAGAAGTAATGCAATGCATCTCAGTCTCTGGTTCTTACCTTTAAATACACATCCCATAGATGCTTTCCCACGCAGTTTCTTGAAAATATCTTCTTGGCTTTCCAAAAGGATTATAATTATATAACATCAGCCCACAGCAGCATCTTGAGGGACATGTAATATGTCAAAGATCCTTGAACACATAGAGCTCCAAATATGTATTTTCCAGAGTTTCTGGAACCTAACATACAGTAAAACTAAATCAGTAGCCTTAAGTCAGGGCCAAACCAATTCAGCAGAAGGTACAAACAACCATAAGCCCTACGAGATCTTCCTTCAAGGAACATTCAGCATACTATATCAATTAGCTATTGCCATATAACAAACTATTATGAACATAAACGCTCAAAGCAACACACAGTTATTATCTCATGGTTCCAATGGGTCAGGACTCTGAGTCAGCTTGGCAGGGTCCTCTGCAACTTTTCCTGGATTCTGGGGATGTTTTTTGTTTGTTTGTTTTTCTCTAAAGTTCGCATGCTTCTCCCAAGATCACCTGGTTGTTGGTAGGATTTAGTTTTTTTATAGTTACAGGACTGAAGTCCCCATTCTCTTCCTATTATCCATGGATTGAATTTAGCATTTAGAGAGTCCTCTGCCACGTGGTCTCATCACGGTCCCTCAAGGCCTGAATCTGTCACTCTGGTTCATATAAATTAGGCAGTCTTGGTAGTGACCATTCCATCATCATCATCATCACCACCACTCACTACCACCACCATCATTGTTGTCATCATCACCATCATCATCATCATCATCATCATCATCATTTCGCCAGCCCAGCAGGGAAAGGAAAATTAAAGCTATAGTTCAGTGTCATCATTCTAGGGTGAGTTGTCCAGGAAAGTATTCAAGAAGGAATATAGATGAAGAGATTTTTAAAGCACCAGTTTGCCTAACCACAACTGGTCTAATCTGAAGAGACAGGAGTGAAAAAAAAAATATTGCATTCAGAAATCTCTTAAAGCCATACTAACTGAATGGAAAGGCCACATCTTTTGTTCTGATATAATTGTCTTTCTTTTTTTTTTTTAGTGTTAAAATGCCTTTGTTCTTTTAAAAGAAGTGACAGTAATAGTAGGTGATGTGTTTGAAAATATTGGTAGTGACAACCTAAGAGAGAGTGATTTGAATCAGATTTGTCATTGTTTTATTGAGATATCACTCTTCCCAGCCACCTGGCATGCCTTACGTGCCAGACCAGAGGCCTTGCCTTCACTTGGGCTTTGTAGCAATCCTATGACCAGGGATCACCTCTGCTGGATCTGTGAGAGGTCTAAAGGACTGAGAATGGGTCAGTAACTTCCCAGGCCACATGGACAACAGACTGAGGTATAAAAACCCACATTGGCATACCAGATTTTGAATGGATATCATCCATCCCCTGGCAGTAGCTTTACATTGTCATCCACACCCATGAAGACAGTGACAGGGTGTAGGAGAAATCAAAGGCACTCTTTCCTGAACTAAATATATCTTGTTATTTGCCCTCTACCTATGCCTCACACTCACCTGAACCCTCAGTGACTTTAGCTCTCTCTGCACACCTGGGCGGGGTCTCCACTCAGCTTTTCTGAATATACTGACCATGAACTAGAGGAGTTCCCCCTTGTACCTTTCACACAGAGCTGTTTAATGACCTTGTCCTTGTCTTAAAAGGGTATATTCTGAAATGCAGCGCCCACCACGGTACCAGCCAGACGTATATAAAAGAAAGAGCAGATAGGAAACCCCGTGCCAGGCCTGCTGGGGAGGGCAGGGACATGGGAGGAGGCAATTTTTTACTTTGAGTGATCACTGTGTTTCCATTAGAAGTCAGATGACCTTCTCAGAAAGGTTACAGAATCATTATTAGAGATCGTCAGAGCTGACTAGACACTGGATTAATGGGGATTTGGTAGATTTCTATAAAGAGTGCTTTAACGAAAGATTCATAGGCCAACACAAAGACAGTTTTTCAAATCTCAAAGAATGTGTGCTCAGAAAGTTTCTGGTTTCAGGAAGCTAGTAACAGGCATAGTTGGAAGTACACGAGGTTCCTAGGGAGCTATCAAGGCAAAGGCTGGCACCTTTGGGTGGCATGTGTATCTATCATTCATTCCATTCCAGGCAATCTTAAATCACAGAAGCAGTTGGTTTGTTCTAGCAAGTCTCTGTGGGGAACAAATGTTGCTTTTATTAAAAGTGTGCTTCTACTTGCCCATTTCCGCCCCCCCCCATTGCCCTTCCTCCTCCATCTGACTTGGAAAGCATTGCTCTCACCAGGGTTTTCACATAAAGTTAAGGTTACACATTCGGACAGGGTGGGGAGCTCTGGGATCTCAGCTCTGCATCAAACCCCACCTACAGCATCCCAGACTTCTGCTCCCTCTGAGGAAGGAAGGCGGCATTGCCCGTCTCTGATGCCAGTGATACTCTGAGGTCCCTTAGCTCCTCGATGGGAGTCGGCATCTCTTGTAGCTCAAATCTAATGACTTCTCCAGTAGTCTGCACTGTACTTTGTTTTGCTCTGGGGATCTGAAATAGAAGCTATGCCCCCCTTCTTAAGTTACTTATGCCGTGAAAGTATTAAGTCTGCTGTGGGTGACCCATCCTGTATGACTTGTTTACACTGGCAAAACTAAACAAACAAACAAACAAACAAAAAACAAGATTATGACTTGGTAACTGGAATGCCAGAGGCAAGATCCATCCCCTTGGAAGCTGTTGATGATCCCCTCTACCCATGGCTTTGCATTGCTCTGGTTAGAATATTCCCCACTAAACCTCAGCAATGTCAGTGTGAGAGTACAAAGCGAAGGACCTCTACAAGGATCGAGATATGAAGGCTCCTCCTTCGGGAATAATATCAGTCCCTTTTAAAAGGGGCTTCATGCAGCCTTTGTCTAGTGTGTCCTGTGTTCTGCCATGTCTGGCCCTCATTCCAGGCCAGATGCTGCTGCCTTGATCTTGAGCTTCCAGATTCCTAAAGAATGATGAGAAATAGATTTCTGACTCTGATAAGTTATCCTGGCATTGGTGTTTGTGGTAGAAGCGGAAAGGGGCTGTGGGATGTGTTTTCCATGAGCAGACACTTCTGCTTTGCAGTTACTTGTTTGTATTCCATTTCCTTAGTACACTGCCACCAGGGAGGGAAGAGGATGAGTGAGGCTTGTCTTGAAGGCTCCAGTATCTAGCACAGGACACTCCATAGACACACTCAGTGACTGGTGGAAGTTTACAAAGAGTGAAGACCAAATGGGGGGGGGGCGGGGGGTGGTGGTGGCGGGAGTGAGAGGTCAGGAGGTAAAGAGAACAGACAGGCAGAAGGAAGTAGAAATGGTGAAATATGGGTAGACCCCTGAGTTAGCCAAGCTACCTGATTTTGTAGATAAAAACAGCAGGCTTTGAACGACGTCACTTGCCTGTAATGTGAGTAGACCTAAGCTTCCTTGTGCAGACCAAGCTCGTTCTGCTTCCTTCCTGATTCTTCACCCAAGAAGAGAAAACTGGAGGTAGAAACTGGAGGAAGGCATGATTAGGATGGAAGGCTCACTTAGGGTTCTCGGTAGAGCCTATGTTGGCATGGCTGTAGGGCCTGGTGAGCTAGAGGGAAAGTCTTTTCTGGCTCCTTCTTTTGGGCATGCCAAGGTTTGGACAGTACACTGTTTATTCCAATGCCTAGTGCCTAAAAAGATTATGAAATACTTTATTAATAATTTTATTTTGAGTTTATATTAAAATGGTAATATGTTAGAGCTGTTGTGTTAAGAAAATAAAGCATTAAAACTCATACTCTGTTCCTTTTTAACCTTTTAAATTTGACTCATATAAGATCTGCTTTGGGTAGAGCCACTGGGTCACCCTTCTGGGGCCTTTGGCAGGATCTAGACTTCTCTCATGTCCACTGCCCATTCTACCCATTGGTCCTCCAGGCCATGAAAGCCCCCTTCCCAGCCCCTTCCAGCCATGTTTCACAGTGCCTTAAAGGTCGGTGCAGGACATCAGAAGCCTTCTGAGATTGGGATCAAGTCTATCCTTGGGTGGAAACTCTTCTACTGTCTATCCTCTTTACTTTTTTGGGTGGTGGATTCCCTTTAAACCTACAATGAGAATAGGTATAATAATATCTTACCTATCTCAGAAGATGTTTTCAAAATGAAATGAATGAATCAGAATATGTAAATGTGCTTTGTAAATAAGCTAAGTGTACATGCACACAGATAGTATCAGTAATTTTGCTTTAGCCTTCATAATACAGTTGTCATGATGGGCCAGCTCCCACCTGTAGATGAGTCTTAGACCATTTGGTACTTCTGACTGGATATCTAGTCATTTGTAAAATAGAGATATGTGCTCGGTGGTGCTCCACAGTTTTATGATGGGATGCAGGATGTTGCTATGTAGAGACTTTAGGAAGCTGACCGTCCAGGACTGAATCATTCTTGCCCTTCTCCTTATGTCATATATGTACTCTCTGGCCTGCTCAGAGGACCCATCACTAAGTCATGCTCACAAGGAGAACTCAAACACATAGAGATACAGTGAGATCTTAGCCTTGGATAGACCTTTGGAATTTAGTTTTCACATGTAATATTTGCTTTAATATTTCAATAACATACATTTCCATAACCCCACTTTGCACTTGCCCAAATGGAGACACCAATAGTTGAGTGATATCTCTTGGGCTAGTTATCTGTAAGGATAAAGCAGGGATTTGAAGGGTAGGTGCTCCTCCTCTAGCCCCATGTATGCCATGTTATACCCCAAATACAATGAGAAGGGAGAAAACTGCCTGTGTTAAATAGTGCCATGGAAGTCACATTGCTTAGCACCACAGCCTGTGTGTAGAGCTATCCTTCACACTTGTCCACTGAATCCTACCACATGGCAGAGCTGATACCACATAGGCCAAAGCTCTTTCCTCCCAAATCTCCCTCACTGAGCAGTCTAAGTGAACTCTGAGTGTTTTCATTGACTTTTCTGATCTCCCAACTCAAGTTAAAAGCATCATTTTGCTTCGCTGTCAGTCAATTTCACTTTTGTGAGAATTTTAAAGATGTATAAGCCCCTAAGGTGACAGTCCCAGCCTGATGCTGTCATGCTGAGCTGTGTCATATTGAATTCTGTCACTGAAAAGAAACAAAACGAAATGCACCCAGGTGTAAAATTCCAAGTCTTGTTCATTCTTATCGATACCAGATGAGAATGGCAGATCTGATATTATGAAATTGGTATGATGAGGACTGATATTTTTACTTTAATTGGCTGGTAGTAAAATATATCATTTATATATCCATGTATTCATATGCATGTGCAGACATGCACAAACAAATAAAGCTGTTGATTGGCCCCATCTTTTAATTTTATTATTTTATTGGCAATTAGCCTTACAGTACCCATAGTGATACTATGTTTTCTCCCTCTTTCCCTGCCTCAATCCCTCCCTCTTTTGAAATCAAATGAATTTGATTGAGTCCATCTGACTTTTTTCATCAAATTTATTAACAAGCCCATTGGTTTCAGATGAATTTTTATCCCCTTGTGGGTTTGAGTATATTTTCTTAAACCATTCTCCCAAATACTCATTATTTCACAAGACAGCAAGTTGACTAATGAGGCCTTTGGTGTTTCAACAGTGAGTCTTTGCCAGCCATGTAGGAGACATAGAACTTTTAGAACATTTACTAAACATCTCTATCCATGGCCCCCACCAAGAGGTATATGTGAGTTCCTGCAACCTCTACCTGCAGGACACAGGCTGACATGTTTTATGTATTGTTTTGAGTTTATTGTTATTCAGAAGAATGATTTATTTTCAAGAATTTAAATGGCTGCCCTATCTTAACGATTTTTCAAATATGGTTTGGTTATGTTGTAACATCATAGCACTGTTAGTCTCGAAAATATTAATGGAAATTTTATAGCTTTAAATCAGCCAATAATGATGACTTTGGCAGCACAACACTTATTAATATTAATGCCATTGCTAATGAGAGCAGTTTCCATGGGTCAAGGTTTTAAGCAGTATTTCAGACACCCCACCACCACCTTTCCATTTAGTCTTCATAATAATCTCAGAAGTTAAGCATTATTATCTTGATTTTTATTAATGAGGGAACTAAGGCTTAAGAAGACAAAGTCATTTGGCCAAGGTCATGCAGTTTGTAAGAAGCTGAGCTGAGATTTCAATCAGGCCTCTTTAGTCCAGTCTAGGTGGCATATTTCCTAATCCTATGAATGCATTTCCCTCAAGCATGTCATCATGTTCCCATTAGAATAGACCAGGGAGGTTGAGAAAATGACTGCTGTGTGCGAGTGAGTCGAAGGTAAAGGATTCAGGACTTGGGCCCAGCGAGGAGGAACTATCACCATCGAATTAAACAATAGTAAAAGGCCCCTGGTACTGTGAACTTGGCATTACACGCGCTGGTTGCTCCCACTTTGCAGTTACTGTTTATCCAGTAATAGTAGACAAAGTTCAAGAACAGATTAAGGTCATATAAAGCCGCAAAATGTTAGCTGTCAGATCTTTTCAGCTCAGTGACAGGAGATGTGAGTTATATTCCAGGGTGGTCCTATGAGCTCGAAAAACAAAGGTGTGGAGTAGAATTGAAGCTGGCCGCCAGGCATCCGTCTTTCCTTGTGATTAGGCAAAGGGCATCATAGACAGCAACAAGCGCACTGCAGCGGCAGGGGGAGGGAGAGGACGGAGGGAGGGGTGGATTCAGTGAAAGCTTTTGCTCCTGTGAAGATGCAGTTTGTAACATGACACACACACACTTGCCCACTTCATTGAACGGTCTTTGCAGCAGAGGGAGAGCATGTTTTTTAAAGCAGAAAAGGCGATGTGTTTAAAGCATATGGTTCAGGCTTATCACATTTTGCTGTAAACATGGTAGTGTTCGGTAAATGCTAGGAGAATGAATGAAACTCAGAGCCTGAGACACAAGCACAGCAATGTCACCTCCTTGTTGAATCACGGTCCCAGATACCTCCTACCCTGCACATCCCTCAGGGCATTCTTGCTTCCCCCTTATAGTCATCATGTGGTCTGCTCAGGACTCTGACATTCCCTGTGTGCCAACTATGGAGCATAGAAAGAGGAATTCAGAAGGGCAGGGCCATCCAGAGCTCACCCACTCAGGGAAAAGCAACAGTGGGACGATATCCCTGCCCCCACCAGGCGACACATATGATTCACCGCATTTGTCTCTGAAACCTACAGTGAATTCTGAGCTTCTTGTGGCCTGGCTGGAAAGCACCTGCCATGACACCCAAGGTTTCTAATTGACAATGTTAGGTTGGAAAGGACAACTTTGATGCCATAGAATATATTAAATTTCAGTATTGCCTTATCCTTAGCTCTTCATTTCTCCTGGAATCAAGTTTCCTCATCTATAAAATGGGTATGGAGATGAATCAATAGAAATAACATAATAACTAGGAAGAAGTTACTATGTAACCATTTGCCGTTCCACCTGGCTCTAAAGAACTTGAGTAAAAATGAACTCCATATCTTTTTTTTTAACTTTTATTGATGCTTTGTGTATTTCACATCATGCATTCCAATCCTCCTTATCTCCCTATCCCCTTGCATCTGCCCTCTGCTCTTGTAACCTCCCTCAAAAACAAAGCCAGGTTTAAAAGAAAAATCAACAAGCAAACCAAAACAAACAACAAAAACAAACAAAAAAACAGCAACAATAACAAAAAAAAAAGGAAAAAAAGAAACAGAATCTTGTGGAAGCTGTAGTGTGGGCCCTTGAGTCACACTGTTTCCCCTTTAGTCCATTCATCTTTACCTATAAGTGTTCATTGCCGCCAGTCTTTGGTCTGCTTTAAGGCCTCTGCTGTCTGCCACACTGCTGATAATGGGCTCTTACTGGGACTCCTCCTGGACATCCTGTTGTTGTCCTGTGTCATGGAGATCCTGCTGTGTTGGATCTGTAGGTTCATCCCCATTACATGCTCCATCCAGTTCATAGATGAGGTGGAGAACCATGGCTAGGAGCTGGCCCACCCCAGCATCCATCCCATCTATAAACTGATTGACTCCACATGTTAACAACACACACTAACGGAATAACATGTGACAGATAATTTTCAATGTGTTTTGCCAGGAGGTGAAAAATATGCAGAGATGGAAGGGGTTTGCCTAAGGTACTGATTACTGAAAGCCAAGGTGGGGTATATCTGAGGGAAACGTGTGAATGATCTATGGGGTCTGTAGAGGGAAATGGACTTAGGGTCGGAAGCATGTGTTCATCAGAGTCCACTGCATTCCTGGCCCTGATGCTCAGTACTGGGCTGAAGATGCTGTCCAGCTGCTGATGCTACAGCTTGGACATTCAGGGCTGTTGGATGCCCATGGGGGCAGCACTTACTCTATGACTCTTCAGAATCAACCAATGGAAACATCCCAGCTCCCTCATCTTTGGCTGTGAACATTCTAAGGGGGCTGCTTTATGCTGCTGGCAGAGTTACCTGGCTTGTGGCTTATTAACACCTTTTTGTGGGTTCTCTTACATGCTTTTACTCCTTACTCACCCCCGGGAAGTGTTCCCTACCTCTCTCAAGCAGAGCAGTTACCCTGGATTCTTATTTCAGAGTCTGCTTTAGGGCAACTCAAGCCAAGAGTGGAAATGCTTTCCCAGCTTGCTTCCGTCAAGGTTGTATGCCTGTGTCAAGGTCTCTAATCTTCACTCATGTATTTTCTTGTGACTTGGCAAATCTTTCACCAATGTGTTTGGAACTGTGTCTTTTTTAAACATGATAACTAAGCCCGTTAAGGTGTAACTATGTAGCCCATACCAGAGTTTAAGCTCTATTTGGAAAGAAATCAAGTATAAAAACTGCATATTAGTTTCTCAAATAAACATGAAAGTTTTTGTTTTTGTTTTTTTCTATTCCTCCTTTGGGGGAAACCCAGGACCTTCTCAATATTTCCATGATGTCTGAAGCCTACCATTTCCTCATGATAGAAACCATTATTCATCACAAGTGACATTCTGTGCCACACTTCTTACACACAAGATGATGCTTGTTATAGCAACCCTGTCTTTATCTTACATATCAGACTCCAAATGGCTAAAGGACTACAAGGACCCTGGTCTTCATGAGTCCAAAACATGATTTACTTAGTATTCTCACCCCTTGCCTCTAGATAAAGCTCCTTGTGGTCCTGTTAGTTCTGATTCTGGGCATTGGCCAGCAGAAAAAAATGAAAAGGGTTATTGGTCTTACACTTGCCTTTTAAAGCTTCCTATAAAACAATGTTGATTTGATCAGTCAGGCTCAATAAATAGGAAGAGACAGGAGACACGCATGGTCCTTGGTCCTGACTTACATGTAAGGAAGTAGTACAGATTAAGCCCTAGGTATTGATGCCCTGTCCTCTTTCAGAGTCATCCATTACCATGTTCCATACTTTACCAGTGAGGTGGTGAGCTGGGCTCTGATGGTACTGGACATGGAGACTGGACTGTCTACTGGATGGAAATACCATTGCATCCCCAGGCTGCAGGGGAGGGAGGGTGGCAATGAAAGGTCACCTCATGTGGCTTCATCATCCTGAGTTTCCTTCCCTAAACATCCTTTCCTATTTATCTTCCTCTCTCATTCTCCCTCCCTGCCTCTCCCTCTTCTCCCCCAAAGTCTTTCTAACAACCTCTTAGTTACCGAAATTACAGAACAAAGCCAGCTTCCTGCTAACCCCTTTGGACTTCAATTACAGACATATTCAGATGTGTTCCGTGCCTTAGCGCAGGCAGCACTAAATGGCACAGAAGCACTTCTGCAGTGCTTAATGTAAGCTTGTTGAAAAATGAACATTATTTTTCATTGACTTTAGATTGGATAAATGCTCATTGGAAAGAATAAAGTGAATTGGTGCTGGAGAGAGCATTAAAAAGAGAGAGAGAGAAGAAGAGCCAATAAAGGCATGTGGCGTCTAAATGTACATGCACTAATTTCTCTTTGCAGCAGTCATTTGGTCTGTTCTGTGCGAATGTACTTGACGATGTTGTACATATTAATGAAATTAGATTTGTTAAGCAGTGTGTTAGAAAGGCGAACCATAGCAAAAGAGCTTCCTTCGACTTTGAGATCAGATGGCGTTGGATCTGCCACTTAAGTTTGTGTGACCTTAGGCAAGGATTTTTTTTTTTTTTTTTTTTTTGAGCCCCAGTCCTCTCAACTGTGATTCAAGAGAAATAATACACAGTCCCTGGAGTGGTTGTGAAAACTCCATGAGATGATACATGCTTGCTTGCTTCTTGAGATGCTCCTGATGCACAGGAGTTGACCAAGTACTCTTAGATACATATCTTAGTCAAAGTACTGGTAGTCTGACTTTTAGTAAAGTCATAGCCTGCATTTTAGTAAAACTATACTTCTCTTTCTTTGTAATTATGGCTTGGCAATCTTGTGTCTACCTGTTGGAACAGTGGTAGGAAGAAATCATCTGACCCATCCTCTGTTTGGTCTAAGCTTCAAGATGGCAGAAACTGCCTGTTCACCATTCTGAGCTGGGTGCCCGGCACACTGAGCATGCTCGGTAACTCCTGGGGCCAGGTGTATAAAAGGAAGAATGAATGCCATTAGGCTGATTTAGCCACTTATCACAAGGAAGACTTGCAGGAAACCACATTTCCTGGGGAGTTCTAACTTTCAGAGCTCACTGGTCTGGGCTTGTGTCTTGAGTACAGATGGGCTCCCACTTATACTGCTGGGGCAGAGGGAGGCAAAGGGTCCCATATCTTCAGAAAGGAGCCCTTTTGCAGCATTCCATTAATGCCTTCAGATGGGGATGGCACTAATTTCCCCCAAACAGCCTTCTATTCCAAAGGTAGGAGGCCTATAGCAGGAATTATGCTAACTCCCTTTTAGCTCCCAGTTGAAAGCTCCTTAAAAGTAGCATTGCTGTTTGTATCTTAATGAAGGTAGGAGTTGCCATGTTTAGTGTCCTAGGCTTACCTCTCTGGTCACGATGAAGGAAAAACGGAGGTCAGCTCTGTGTCCTCTGCTTCAGCATCCTTGTCCAGCCAACTGAGAATGGGAAATAACTGGAATAAATAATTCCGTCTGTATTGAGCATGCATCAACTATTTTATGTTGTCATTAACTTGTCATTATTCCATAAACAATGAATATAAGCATTTATATATCATTTATATTGTATATGTGAAATACTTTCTATAAATCTAGGATATATATATATATATACATACACACACACATAGATATATATATAATTTACATATATCAGTACAGTTTCAATAAAGCTTTTGTTAGGTTTCCTTCAATATATATAAAGAAACTGAGGCTCAGTAAGTTAAGAAGACATCTTAGACATCCATTAAGTGGCCAGGTCAGTAATAACCTCAGGTAAGGCCAAACCCGTGTCTTCCCCATGAAGGTTTCAGATGCCAAACCAGCCAAGATCAGCATTGAGATGTGTTCCCATGAGACTTAGGTCTGCAGATATTACTTAGGTCTGCCTAGGGTGACAGGTCCTGGAGTGCTCTGCTCACTCACTGCTGTTTCAGATGAACAGCTAGTTAATCATTTTTACATCTTTTTGAGTTTCCAATCTGCCTAAGGTGCAGAACAAAGCCAGCCTTAATGCTGTTCTGTTTGAAGGCATGTCCTTCAGCCTAGCTTCAGCTCAGGGAAGAAATCAAGCAGCATATAGTAAGGCAGGCCTCTCTTCTTGTCCAAGACAGTGCTCCCAGAGCAGATTGGGATGCATAATGTCCCTCCAGCAGGGCCACTGAGAGGGACACTGGAAGGCAGAAGTCTAAAGCTACTGTAAGTCTCGGGTTAGGACAGAGACATGCAGCTCAATATAGAGGTGACCAAATCTTACAGTACTGTTACCAAGAAGTCACATACAACTTCATTGTTAGGTGGCAAGAGGGTGGTTCAAGGGCCCCAGTAATCATTTTATTCTTAGTTCATTTCACTTATATTCTGGCCTGCTTAGTCTCCTAGCAAGTTGCCTTGGCTACATGTACCATTTTATTTTTAGAGCAATGACCTGGTAGGCAGCATAGCCATTCTTATGAGCAACTGGTTCCCATTACAGCCAACTCCATGACTCCTTTTATCTTGGGCACTAGGTCCTTGAACTGAACTGTGGGGAAGTTACTATGTGTAGCTCCAGTGTTGGAGATGATGGTCATTTGTACTCTCTGTCCCACTGTCTGCTCCACCATGGCTCACTGGCCAACTCAGGCCTCCGCTGAGAATTTAGAAACCCTATCCTGGGACTCTCTACCATGCATTTGTAGAAGTTGCTTCTCCTGTATTGTGCTGGAAAACTTAATAAGCTAGAACTGTACTCATGTGATCATTCGTTACTAGACAATAGGTAAAGGCAGATGACATGGTTGTAAAGGTGGGCTGAATTAAGAAAGGGTGAGTCTTGATTTTAGATCCCATTCTGCAAGCAACAAGACCCCTCTGAACTTAGCAAAGTCTGGACGTTGCCTGATCTAATTTGTACAATTAAAGCTAATTGGTACCAGTGTGATGACTTAATCACAGGGCTTCAGTGAGGCTGAAATGAAATAATGGATGGATGCAAAAATGCTTTTCTAAACTGTAAAGTGCTCATCCAAATGAAGGGTCCAGTTACTACACCATTTTCCCCCTTAACCTATAGTGGAGAATTAGTATTTCAATATGCTAACACCACCCTGCATTTCCAGTCTAGAGCCAACCCGTAATTTAATGGTTAATTACACTTTGCATTTTTTTTTCTTCTTCCAAAGTGAATGCAGGTAAAGGGACCCTAGTTATAGACCTGGCCTCTCTTTGCATTTCAATGGGTTCCCCAATGGAACAGCCAAATTCCAGCTTGCTATTAAAATGGGCAGCAGACCAACAAAATCTGTGCTCATCAAAAATTCAGTAAAATAAAAAGATGTAAGAGGGCATTTTCAAAGAATTCAGTCTGACCCCCCTTGTAATTTTAATGTATGCAAACTGTATTTTTTGCACCTGCAAGCACAGTCTATAAGCCAACTCTAGCCTCCAAATTGCCAAAGCTCAAAAAAGAAAATATCTGCCTTTCAAATTCAACCCAGAAACCTAGTAATGAAACAAGGATGGGATGGAGGTCTGCCTAAAACTATTTATAGGAATATTGGAGGGGATAATTGCCATCTTGTGATTTGTTCTGAAATACTACTGCCTGGCAGAGACATGTTCAGCACATCAGAGGATGAAGGGAATCTTTAGAGATCCTGGGTTACCTGAACATCTTCCAGTTGCAAGTTTACTCCCTTCCTTTCCTTCTCTATCTCTTTTTAAATGGCTGAATCTGTAGAAGATGCTATGGAAGTGTAAAACTCAGGCTTTCACCCACTCATCTTTCATCTGGACTTTGATAGCATAACCCATTTAGCACTGCCTAGGCTTCAGGCTCTGTGCTGGCCCCTGAGGATCCAGTGATGGACACAGGACAGGTCTCTATCCTCCTAGATACTTTTTAATGGGGGCCATAAGACAGCAGGATAATACTCGGTCAGATAATCAGTCGTAATTCTAAGTCTCTGGGAGAACATACTGTGTTCCTTGGGAATAGGAAATTCTTTATGGGTTGGCGATGTCTCTTTTATTCATGCTAAATCCACAATTGTGTGGACAGTCATGATAGGATTTCTTAATTATCATACAAGATATTATATATCACTTTGACATTTCCCAACAATGTAGGGTGTGGTAGATTCTCTTTACCTCTCATATCTTCCCAGCCTGTTATCCCTAATTCTTCCTTCTAAATCACCCATGCCAATCTCTTTTCCTCTTTCTTGCCCATGAATCCTTTTCCCTGCCAGCCACTATACTGTCCCCAGGCAAATACTTAAAGGACTCCATATGCTACTGATACTGGGGAAATTGAGGTCCCCTCTTGGGGTTCTTAATCTCATTCATAAAAGAATTTAAGAACATGGTCTCCTATTCGTTGTTCTCCCTCTCTTTTCTTGATCCAGCTAGGATCTCCCACTCTCTTTCCCTCGACCGTCGCTCTTCATTGTTCCCACTCATGACCAGGCTGTTCATGTAGATCTCATCCATTTCTCCATGTCTTTTTTGGGGTCCCGTTTTCCAGGTAGCCTCACTGGTGATGTGAGTAGCAGTTCAGTCATCCTTGTTCCACATCTAGTATCTTCCTATGAGTGGGTACATACCATATTTGTCTTCCTGAGTCTGGGTCACCTCACTCAGGATGATTTTTTCTAGATCCATCCATTTGTCTGCAAACCGTATGATGTCATTGTTTTTCTCTGCTGAGTAGTATTCCATTGTGTATATGTGCCACAATAGACCATGGTAAATGAAGACCACATGAGAAGGGGAGGAAGCAGAGAGCTAGGGAGGCCCACGGAGATCCACAAAGATACCGCCAGAAAAGACTGCTGGCAATGGACGAGAGACGGCAGGAACTGACCTACCCCGGTGATGGGATGGCCAGACACCCTGTTAGTTGTGCCATAAACCCCATCCAAGGAAGGTCTGAGGAATCTGGATGCAGACATCCATGGCTGGGCCCCTGGTGGAGCACTGGGAGTCTAATTAGTGAGAAAGAAGAGGGTTTATATGAGCGAGAATTGTTGAAGCCAGGGTTGGATAAAGCACAGGGACAAATAGCCAAACGAATGGAAGCACAGGATCTATGAACCAAAGGCTGAGGGGCCCCCAACTGCATCAGGCCCCCTGAACGGGTGAGACAGTCATTTGGCTTGATCTGTTTGGGAGGCAGCCGTGTGTTGGTGCCGGGTCCTGGGCTTGTTGCATGAGTTGGCTGTTTGAATCCTGGGACATATGCAGGGACACTTGGCTCGGTCTGGGAGGGGGGGACTGGTCCTGGCTGGACTGAGTCTACCAGGTCGATCCCGGTCCTCAGGGGAGACCTTGATCTGGAGGAGGTGGGAATGGGGGATGGGATGGGGGGAGGGGGAGGGGGGCGAGAGTGGGAGAACAGGGGAATCTGTGGCTATTATGTTGAACTAAATGATGTTGTAAAATAAATTTACTTAAAATAAAAAAAAAAAAAAAAGAATTTAAGAACAGACTCAAGTAGAAGTCCTAGGACAATTTATTAGAATCCAAAAGAAAACCCCAGGGCAGGCAAGCTTCAGACTTCAGCAGCTGTGCCAAAGAGGAGACTGGAGGAGAGGATGAAAGAAGCTATTCTATTTGAGCTGCCAACATGGAAGTCTTCCCTGTGGCAGCAAGCAGACATGGTGTGTGTGTGTGTGTGTGTGTGTGTGTGTGTGTGTGTGTGTGTGTGTGTGTGTTACAGACAGACAGACAGAGTGCTTTAGATAAAAAGTAAGAAAGCCCAAAATATCAACAAAGTTGTACTTTGGGGCAGCATCCAAAAGACAGAGACAAAAAAAGAAAAAGGGAAAGTTTAGTCGTTTAGTCTTAGAAGAGTAGACAGACCCATCGAGCCTCATGGCAATCCCATAAGGGCTTACAGGGACAGAGCTGGGGGCAGGAATTCTGGGAAGGAACAGTACAGTATCTCATTAAAGGATTAATTATTCTGTCTATGTCTTTAGCATGGCTTAAGGTGAATCCACCTTTCTAGGGGTGGTCCCTTGGCCAGGCATTTGACCCAGCATAGCTGAAATGTTAGGTCTTTACCCAGGCCAGAGATTCTATTCTCTTGGCTAGGAGTTCCTGTTAATTGGCTCTTACTGGTGTTCCAGTACTTCCATTGAGATCCTTACGCATCCATGTATGTTTCTGTGCTATTATTTCTTACAAAACCTCCTCGTAAGCTTTGGCTACTTTCCTCTTGACAGACAAGGAAGCTTGGGGAGCTATGAATGATTGACTCCAGGTCACAGAGGTGGTCACAGGCTACAGTTGGCCCCCAACTTCTGACTCCCACTCCACCCCCCTTTCTCTTGCCACTGCTACATCTTTGGCAGCAGCACTTTTAGCCCCTGGATGTCTACAGTTGCCCTGCCAGTGACCCATGACTTCTCAGTCGTCATGGCTGTTCCCCTGCCAGGACACTTAGAAATGACCCATGTCTACATAGCCTACAGTCTTTCCTCGGTTGCCATGACCACGCTTGCATTTCCCCCAGAGTGACATACTTCTCGGGAAGTGTGTGTCTCCGTAAGTGGCTGCTAAGCCTTCAGGAAGGAAGCCAGCTGTTGCTTCCCATTTAGTTCTTTAAATACAGGTGACAACACACTGTTTGCCTCCAGATGTTCGCTCACTCCTCTGACAGCCCCACTATGGCCTATGTCTCTGCCAGAGACACTGTTTTCTCCCTGTCCTTTCCTGAAGTCCCTGTGTGGGTGTTGTAAGGTATACATACAATCACTAACCTTTTCAAAATGTTTGTAATCTGAATTTTATTTTAATAAATGACAATTATTGTTCTGCACGATGGTCTCATTTTATTTAGGGGAGGTCTTCTCAACAAGGTGACTCAGACACTACTGTCCTGCTGACCATTGGCAGTGCAGATGTGTAGTCACATGTCATGGTTGTATAACCAACCAGGGGCAAGTGTAGATGTAACCAACCGTCTTATTAAATAAGAAACACAGAACCAATGCAAAGAAGAAAGCCAAGAGATCAGAGCTAAGAGCTAAAACCTTACCCTTCCTCCTGCGGTGGTCCTACCTCTCCGAACCAGAGCTACTTCCTGTGTGTCTGTCTATTTATAGTGTTCTTGTTCTGCCTTCTCATTGGTTGTAAACCCAACCACATGACCGACTTATCACGGCCTGTCTGTATAGACCTCCAGGTTTTCTATGATTGATATTGAGATTAAAGGCATGTGTATCCAATACTGGCTGTATCCCTGAACACACAGAGACTTACCTAGCTCTGCCTACCAAGTGCCGGGATTACAAGCATATGCAACCACTGCCCTGCTTTCCTATGGCTTGCTAATAGCTCTGACCCCCGGGCAACTTTATTTATTAACATACAAATAACATTTTAGTACAAATAAAATATCACCATAGGCAAGTCTCTCCCATCTCCACCCAGTTTCCTCACATGGAGAATTCTAGCCTCTCTTCTGTGCAGTTTCCAAAGATGTTTTCATTAAAGCAGGAATGTGCTTAAGGCTACATTACCCTGGTGGTGACCTCAGTGCATTCAACCCACTGCAGGCAGCTGACCTTAGCTGGCAGAGCCTTGGTACCCCCGCCCCCACCACAGCAGCTGCTCGACCCAGTGCCCCATATAGAACTCTCCATTCCCCTTTTATCAGCTCCATCCTCCTGTATCCCTCCCTCCCCTAACACCCAGACCTTCTCTCCTTCAAATTCTAGCTCATGTACTCTTTCCTCTGGAAACCCCTATTCATTCCCTGCCAGGAAGAATTGATTGCTAGGAGGGGGTGGGGTGGGAAGAACACCTGTTGAGCAGGGTATAGTTGGTGATATTCCATACAGAGGGTACACCCAAAATAGAGAAGAAGGGAGGAACGATGATAGCCACTGAGGCATTGAAAGAAGGCTGGTGCCAGTGTTCTGGAGTTTTTTGGGAGTGGACAGAGCTGGGTACAGTCTTAGGTAAGGCACAAGAGGTAGAGAGCATTGAGGATTCTGTTTCTATCCTAAGTGTTGTGGGCAGTTTTTGAGGGACTTTCTTACAGAACGTGGAGTTCTCTTACTTGGGACCATGCCTGCCTTGCGGCTGGACTGAGAATGCCCTGAGAGCAGCACTGTCCTTTTCTCACATCTCCATGCCCTGCTCTCACATGAGGTGCGGGTTTCCTAATTCCACAGGGAGCAAATACAGGAAAGAAGGGCTCTCAGTTCGACGGCTGATTTAGTTTTCACACCCCAGCCTGCTGGAAGTGGCTTATTCTCCTTCTCATTTCTCCCAGCTCATATTTTAATGTCCTTCCACCTTATTGGTGTAGGTTTGGCAGATGGAGTTTATGGGAGAAGCAAAATTTCATTTATTATAGTTTATGTTTATCATATGTATATATTCTCGTTATTTTATGTGCAAAGAGTGTTTCTCAGGCGGTGCTCTTTAGGGAGATAATATGCAAAGAGATCTTCTATTTCATTTTTACTAACACCACTGCAGTTTGCTAAATCATCACCATCAAACCATACTTTAATTTAATCTACTTTATTGCTTTCCAAAGCATTTCCTACGAGTAACATTACATTCCCCAAGTTTTAAAAAATAACTCGCTCTAAAATGTACAAGTGAAATTAAACAAATGTTTTGTCCTTTTCTGCGCCTGTCTTTCCCATGTGAATAAGGGGATGCATGAACACCAGGAGGGAAGAGGAAGGCTTTCCAATGGGCCAGAAACTGTGCGTTCTTCCAAGTAGACCTTGGACTTGGACGTAGTTGACTTAGTACTAGAATGCAGCCCTATGACTGATTGACTGCAAGACCTTGGGTAAGCGCTGTCATATTTTTAAGCCTCCGTCGCTTTGTGTGCAAGATAAGGGTTACTGTGTTAGCTCCTGCTGTGGTTTCCCTGTCTTTTTTTTTTTTTTTTCAAAAGAAAATCACTAATGTACTTAGCATTGTTCTTGCCCATAGCAGGTGCTGAGGGAACAGCTACTATTTTTAATAGGTAAAATGCTATATCTTACCCTGAACCTTCCATCAGGTTATGGGGGCTTTTGTGCATCCATACCCTCAGCTCTAAAGTGAGAACTAGGCAGGCAGTCTAATAGGTTTGTTGGGTGGAAGAAATGAACCAGTACCCCTGAAGTGATTAGGAAATAGCCGGCCTTCAGTAGACATTAGCTTCTCTTGTTCTCTTATCAGTTCTTATCATGTATGCTTGCACTCTGCTCTCAGACATAAAATAAAATGAATTTCCAGACCACATAAAGGGTAAAGTTTGAATTGCACAAGCAGTAAGGACTGTAGCAGACTTTATTGATTCTTCTCTTAATGGGAGGTGCCTGTGAATCAGAAGTATTTTCAAAGTCTAGTTTATCTGAACAATTGCCTTTGTCACGGTGACTATAATGATCTGAACTCTTCCTTGCCTATAGCTTGGTTGACCCCATTGCAAAATATCCAGCAACTCAAGTGATGAAAATTACCTTAATTAAACAGAACTGTCTAGAGTCTGTGTTGAATCAAGACCAAGAATGGTGAAAGCCTATTCATCATTGTAAACATCTCCTCATTATCCTGCCCATGACTTTATCAAATGACCCAGTAACATTTAGGAAGCTCTAGCTTGCCCTGTGTCCCTGCCTGGTTATCTCTTGTTCCATGAGGCACTAGGAACGAAGAGATGTGGCAGAAAAGTGAGCTCCCAACTTCATCTCCAGCTCTGGGGGCTGTGCTGAGGTAAATTCAGTCCTTCCACAGGAGGAACATACACTGGCTAGAAATGCCTTCTACAGATAGCTTCATAAGCAAGATGTAGCTCAGTGGTACAGCCACTTCCCTAGCACTTGGGAGACTCTGAGTATAATCCTTAATACCACAAAACACCAAAGAAAGTCAACCCCACCTTCACTCAGCAGCTCTGCCGGGAAGTAACTGATATAGATTGCATTTATACACAGTACACATTTGATGGATTTGGCTTTACCTATACATCTGTTACTACCACCAATGTGGCAAGGCATTTTCATCTTCACAGCTAACCTGTCTTCCGCCACTGTTCATTCATTTCATTTTCTAGATCTGTATATCTGGGAATTTGTACATCATGTACTAGCTCATTTGATGTAATGATCTCTTTGAAGGGAAATCTGAAGCCACACTGCCCATCGTGAGGTTGTCTCCTTAGGCTATACCTAGCAATAGCCACGAGTTACTGAGTCTGTGTGTGACTCATAGAGAGTCTATGCTGAAATTCTCACAGCCCTTTATTGTCACTCAATAGCTGAAGTATAGGGTAGTCCAGCGTTACTCAGTGAGGACACATTCAAGTACAGGTCTGTCTGACTTCAGGCTTGTATTATTTCCACCTCCATGGTTGCTGGAAACAGTGCTCGTCTGGAAAGAGGCTGGCACAGATTCTAGAGAAAATTAGGCTAAATCCATGACTGCAGCACCTTCAGCACTGATAGGCAAGATGTGTAATACTTACACCTTAGTCCTCTCACTCCAAACAGTGTGGACGCAATAGTGTGTGGCCAACACCTTTAGATATACACTTAAGAGAAGCTATTTGCTTGCCAGTCTTACCTGCTCTGTAAAGTGTCTTCATTATTGATAATGTACTGTGGTTCCTCAATAAAGAAGCTTAGGAAGGGCAAAAGTGGGCCTGTTTAGTATTAACCAGGCACCCCATGTTAATATTAACAGATGAAATCTGTTGAGGAAAATGAGAATGGGAAAAAGAGTAGAGAGTCACATTGAACTTCGTCTTCCTGTCTTGACCCAGAGATCTTCCTGACTTCATCTAGACACAGTCAATATTTGATGAGTACATTATCAATGGCTGAAAAGGTTTTGTGTGCTGTGTCCACGGTAGAACCAGCATGATTCAGTTAGGGGCACCCAGATTAGGCAGGAACATATTATGTCCTTGCATCCCATTGTGGGCAGGACTCATAAATTCATTATCTTAAAACCTTAAATTCAAATGATGCTACATTTCCGCTAGTCCTAATCTTCACGGGCAAATGTGTGAGAACCAGCCTTGTCCTGCCATCTTTCTGTAGGCAGCCCCCTATGTTGGCTAAATCTTCATATCAAGCTGCTAAGGGCAACACTGGGTGGGGTGCCTTTCAAATTTCCTATCACCAGTGGGACATGTTCTCCCACAGCGTTTCCCAGGGAACCGGAAGCTCTCCACAGCTACTCTGAGCACTGAGGTAGCATTCCTGGTGGTGTGAGAATTTGAACCTGTGCTGAGGTGTGGAGAAGTACCAAGGAGAGAGGAAAGAACTCTATGCACAGGAATGTCAGTGGGCTTCTATCTTAGCAAAGCTCCAGAGCGGCAAAGGAGCCTTTCCAGCGTTGCACAGTGCTGTGGGATGAGCCATTCTTGGAACAGGCAGTGGAGAGGTACCTGCTCTTCCCACTTTCAGAACCCGTTAAAGCTTTTGCTCTGAGCACTGCTGTGGAGACCTCGACAAGCATGTCTAGAGTAATAACTCAGCATTCACTGAGTGCTGGCCATGCACTACAGGTTATAGAAGCACTTTTGATGAAGCGATGTAACTTCACATCAGCCCATGGACAAGAATTGCCATGGTGGTATTCCCGTTTACAGATGGGGACACAGGCATAGATAAGAGGTGTGACCAAGGTCACATCAAAACACTGGAGCCAGATTGGCCCAGGCAACCACACTCATCTGTTTCTTATTTGTGCAAGTTGTTGCTTAAATTAAAAATAAAAAGAGGAAATTTGGAAGTCTTTCTAAACACTATCTAGAAGAGGAGACCTAGAATTTTAAAATATTAATATCAATGTAGATGAATCTTTAGGACATCATGTTAAGTTAAATAAGCCAGGCAATAAAATACATGTACCATGTGATCTCACTGCCATGTGGAGTGGCTACGGAAGAAGAGGCTAGAATGTGATTAGGGGCTTGGATGGAGAGAGATTTAGGGATTCAAGAGTTCACTTCCTGAGAAAGGTGACCGTAAAAAGCTTCACCATGCAGCATCAATATTTACCTCTAGTAAATAATGGACTGCACACTTGAAACCACCAGGAGAGCGGAGTTCCATGGTTCTCATCTAACAGTGTTAGAATGCATGTATCATGTAGCAATACCATAGTGGATGCATATTTCAAAGCATAACATTTTATGCCGTAAATGTGTGCAATTTGTTAATTTAAAGCAAACTTAAATGGAAAGTTCTGTGAAGTCAGACGGTGGTAATGGTTGCACAACCCTAGAAGCATACACTTTAAAGGAGGGCATTTTATGATATATGAATTAAACCTCAACTTAAAGTACAGAGATAGTAATGGAATCCTGTTTCCCTTGATAAAGAAGACATGCAGATTGTAGGTAGAGTCTCTTCAGTATAGGTGGAGCACATGGGGCATGGGGACAGCAGTGCTATAATGAAAAAGTGCCAAAGCAGATTGAGGATACCATTGCTGCTGCTGCTGCTACTGTTGACGATGGTGGTGGTGATGGTGGTGGTGGTGGTGGTGATAATTATGATGGTGATGCTTACAGAATTTGTCAGTCTCTTTGTGCTCCTACCATGTGCCAGGCATAGTGTTCAACAACTTCCCTACCTTAAACTCATTTCACTTCACAAATGAATAGCCCAAGGTGCAGGGAGGCTAATCCACTCCTCTAAAGGCACATAGCTAGTACACAGGGAGAAGATCTGGGAACTGAAATGACATATAGGTCCAGTGTAGCTAGAAGTTTTCCTGGTCTCGCATGGCACCAAGGTCCCACAGCCATTTATAAAATTCCCATGTCCTGCTTGGTACTGCAACCACTCAGACCCAAATAAACTCACAGAGGCTTATATCAATTACAAATTGCATGGCCATGACCCATGGCTCAAGCTTCTTGTTAGCTAATTCTTATATCTTAAATTAATCCATTTCTATTAATCTATAAGTTGTCACGTGGCATGGCTTACCAATCTGCTGGCATGCTGTTCCTTCAGTTTTGAGTTCTCCTTCCTCTGTCTCTAATTAGAGAAGATGACATCGTTTTTTTCATTTCCCAATTGTTATTGGTCCAACTGTGAATACATGTGGTCTGTCTCTCAATCTCCATTTAGATCTGTTTCTCCATCTCCAAGGGTGGGTTGGAGGAGTTCTGTGTTCTGTTCCTCTGTATGTGTCATCTTAGATGCATCAGGCAGTAGAGATGCAGAGGTGCAGGTTGAGCTGTTGCATGCTCAGTAGAGATGTACAGGTGCAGGTTGAGCTGTTGCATGCTCAGTAGAGATGCAGAGGTGCAGGTTGAGCTGTTGCATGCTCAGTAGAGATGCACAGGTGCAGATTTAGCTGTTGCATACTAGTAGAAGCACTTCTTGCTGGAAATGGGTAGACTCTTGAGCTGCTCATCTTCCTGAGATCTGCTTGGATGGTTGAAGCTCATCTCAAGAACCTGGGTTACTGTAAGGCCTTGAAGACTGTGTTCTACTCCTAATCCTGTCCCTTTATAGCAGTGGTCCTCAACCTTCCTAATGTCAGGACACTTTAGTATAGTTCCTCATGTTGTGGTGACCCCCAACCACAAAATTATTTCATTGCTACTTCATAACTATAATTTTGCCACTATTATGAATCATCATATAAATATCTGTGTTTTCCAATGATCTTAGACAACCCCTGTAAAAGGGTCATTCAGCTCCCAAAAGAGTCATGATCCACAGGTTGAGAACCACTGCTTTATAGCAATGTGGTCTTGGCCAGGCTGCTTTACCTCTCTTGACCTGCATATCCTTGTCTATATATTAAGAATTGCAAAGACTGCTTTTGAGTTTAGTCAGATTAAATGAAATGACCTTTATGGACTGGTAAGCACTTTGTGCCTATTGGTCACAGCTGATCATGACTTCTCCCCTACTTGGATTTCTCATGAATTATCTTGTCTAAATTAGCAGTCAGTTCTCAAAGTATGATCTGTGAACTAACAGAGCAGCCTTACCTGGACAGTGGTTAGAAATTTTAATTGGGAACCTCATGATTGTGCTACCAACACCATACCTACTGAATCAGCACCTCTGGGGATGGCTTCAGCCCCCTGCTCCTTAATAAGCTCTCCAGGTGTTTCTGGCACAGTCAAGTGCAGAGTTTTTGCCCCCTTCTCAGGGATAGAGCAGAGACAGAAATATTGCCTTGGGCTGCCAGCCACACCCAAAATCCCCAATTATGTCAGTGCTAGCAGGAGATGCTGCCACACACTCCTAACTATTACTTAGTCCCTGGGACTAAAATAGGGCACTGTGATTGTTTATCTTACCATTTGCCCCTTGTAATTCTCTGTACCCCTGAAATGCTCCTTGGAGCCACAGAGGTACTGTAGCCGCTTTGGACAAGCCTCTCTGTCTTTAATCTATGTTGTTGTTGTTCACCTGCATAGAGTGATTGGGAGCCTCCACCCAGTGTCCACTCCAGATGGCTGGTGCATTGGCCTAATTTCTCCCCATCGGTGACAATGTGGCAGCCACATGATTCTCCCAGCTCAACACCATGACCTCCTGCCCTTTTACTGTCAGAGATGACAGGGGAGCTGAGGATAGCAGGTGGCAGGAGCTCTGGACAATCTATTAGAGTTGGTGGCTCTTGTGAAACCATTTGCTCCAGTCAAGAATTTCCTTGCAAATAACTCTCTGTTTCAACAAGCCTGGGTCTGTTATCACTAATTATTTTTGGATTAAGAAGGGCTAACAGGACTCGGCCTTGGAAGGTCAGAATAATTTGAGTAGATAACTAGATTGCTGTATCCCCCAGGGAGGAAAGGATCTCCAAGGCCAAGGTTCCAGGAACTTTGATTGAAAGGAAACAGTGTTTGTTTTCCCTGATAAATGCTGATAGAAGACTGCATTTATATGATTTTTCTATTGTAGGCTACTAGATGTTACGGCAGAACTGTTAGGAAGGTGGCATCAGCCTCTAGATTCTAGGTCAAAGAATTGGGAGAGGAAGGAGAAGGGCCAGTGACTGAGAGGGAATTCTACTGTGAAGACAAGAGGTGGTGAGGGTACCACTTAAAAAGGGAGTCACCGTGTCCAGCAAGCCAGGGTGTTACCTTTTGTTCCCCAGCCTCATTCCTCGGAGCTGTTAGACTCCCATCAAATTATGTAACACTCTGAGACTCCATTTCTAAATGGAAAGAAAATAATGTTCCCTATTGCAACATTAAACATTATAAAGATTAAGTGAGGTGCCTACACACACACACACACACACACACACACACACACACACACACACACACACACAGAGAGAGAGAGAGAGAGAGAGAGAGAGAGAGTTAGTTAGTTAGTTAGTTAGTTGGTTAGTTAGTTAGTTAGTTGGTTAGTTAGTTGGGAATTGAACCTAGGGCCTTGGGCACACTATACAAGTGTTCTGAGGTACATCTTTTGCCTGAGAGTTGTTTTAAGATGATCTGCCTTAACACTCCACCTCCATTTCCTACTTTGACGACATCAAATAACAAAGTCTAAGCCTCCTCAGTACCTTTTCTGTTCCTGTGAAGTAACTCTTCATTTTGGTGGGAGCCAAATCTTTCACATCTTGACTAAATTTGGGGTTATTTTTCTGAGACATGGTTTCCCCCATTACCAGCACCATCTTCTTATCTGTCTTCCATGAGCCACACATGTGAGCCATGATCCTATGGGCCATGATGAGCACCACAACTGGGAGCAGAAGTCTCAGTGGAAAAGGAGTTCTCCACAGGGGCACATTGGATCTGGAAAAGCCTCAGCACTGTAGCCCAGCATGGCATGGGGCAACTTTAGACAGGCAAGCAGCATGTGAAGAGAAGGCAGTCAGAGAAATGTTTCTGTTCTAAGGACATAGGGGTGGGAAGATCACTAGGTGGCTGAGAGCAGTGGTGGCCCTTCTAGGGGACTTGAGTTTCATTCCCAGCCATCAACATCATGCAGCTCACAACTACCCATAACTTCAATCCCCTCTTCTGGCCTCAGAGGGCACCCACCTGTACTTGACACACACACACACACACACACACACACACACACACACAAACACACACACACACACACACACAAAAATAAAAATAACAGATCTCCCTTTAAAAGGGAGCTCTAAAGAGGGAGTATAGGTAGATGACTCACATGGAAACAAGGAAATTGATGATAAAGAAAATTATACCACATCCTGTATATTACTTAGGTCAGGCTATAGATTTTATTCTGAGCTTCCTAGTGGCCAAAGAAAAGAAATAGCTTTAAAATTTTAAGTATCTGCAAAAAAGGGGGGAAATAACAGAAGGTATACAATTTATTTAAGATGTGTTCATGTTTTAAATTTTTATGTGTGATATGAAAGTTTATTGTTACTCCAAATTAACTATACCCAAGCTCCTTTATAGCCACTCATTTTTGGATGACATCAATATTTGGCATTCTGATCCAAAATAGAAATCAGTCAGCCTAAGGTTGAGCATCTGGGGATTTCTAAGACCTCACCCAGTTGACAGTGCCATATCCAATGAGAGAGGATGTATATTATTCCTTGAAACAGAATAGCTGCTTTTCCATTAGAGCATCCATAGGTTCATGGCAAGCCTTCCCCATGTGTTCTACCCCACTAACAAAACTTTGCTAATTATCAAGTCTGTGAAGTCGGGTCCTGGAAGAAAAAAATCTTTTGCACACTTTACAAATAATAAGCCTCTGTGGGGTGAGTGCTGACTCGTACGATTCAGGTTTGGGCTTATTTGGGTATTCATAAGAGTCCCTCTTTGCTGATTATGTCAGCACAAGCTCTTTATTGAATTATGGATTGGGTATTTAATCAAGGCCCATGTCTTATTATTAGCCGTGTAGCACTCCATTGTTTTACTGGCAAATGGAAAGTATAAAACCTCATTCGCAAGAAAATCCATTGGCCCCCTCATAAATAACGTTTTACAGGGTGCTCTTCTTTTATACTCCTATAATCTGCATGTGCAGGAAAGTTGATGATAGTTACTGTCCTGTGCTGATGGACTCGGGGTGTGGCATATGTCAGAGTGGAAGAGAGCTGAGCCCTGGTGCAGGCTTTTGTGAGTCTGTCTCTCCTCTGATAATCTTGGGGTTGGACTTGGGGCTGTTTGGAGAGAAACCCTGGTGCATATTGGAGAGCATTTACATCAGAGTATATATTGTTCAGTGAGGTTTGGCTTGGGAACCTCACTACATGGCTGTATCTTAAACTTATATATGCCACTTAAAAATTCCTTCACACAGGCCCAGTCCTCGGGGATTAACTTAGGTGTTGTAACAGGGTCTCCATACTTTCCAACAGTGCCAAGGTTATGCTGATAGATAACCCAGACTGAGGACCAATGACCTCTGTTCCCAGGAGAGCAATGGGCTAATCTGCAGTGATTTGCTGGCTCTGAGCTGAGTTCCAAGTCTCCTCTCTGTGGTTACCTGTCCTCCAGTGCTCTCCTGGATGCTCACACTTGCAGAACACGCATTAATGGTAGAGATAAAAGGTCTTGAACCAGAATCTGTGAAATACAGGTGTCTTGGTGCCTCCTAGCTAAGATTTAGAGCATTTATCTGACTGGGGAGAAAAACTGGGAACCCTCTCTTATACATTTGGAACTTCATCCTTGAGATGGCAGCATCCTGAGTTCACTGCCTCAGTACCATCTTCTGGCTTTGCTAATATAGCTCAGCATGTGATGCTATGAAAAGGGTGAGATTTTTTTTTTCCTGCTCGGGGCTGTTTGGAGATTTAAACCTGATTGATCGATGGAGGCTCTTCACTTGGGAAGTTCTCTGTGAAAACTTGTTGCTGTTCTCACCCTGTCCTGGGATCCCCACTGGGAGATGCAGAAAAACCTCCAGCGACACCCTACTTCGGTTGTTGTTGCCTCTTTCTTTAGCCCTTCATAACTCTCAGTGTTCTGGCTTTCCTTGTGAGAATCCATCCCCCAGTGCTCCCTTCGCCCTACCTGGAAGCTTGTTGGTCCTAACAGTGTCCACATTGCGGCCTCTTCTGCCTGCTGCAACCATGGCCAATTTGGAACTGGTCTTCAGACCTCCAGATGTCTGTTCTCCCAATGCTCCTTTTGCAGCCATTGTGACAGTCATCCATGTGGGGGATGACTAGCAGAGGAAAGAGAAAGAATACCCAGGTTGCAGCTTGCTGTGGGTCATCAAAAAAATAGCAAACATGGTTGGGCTGTACCACATTTCATAAGGCTCCTAACGATGCTGTCTCGGTGCTTCTGCAGCTAGAGGTAGAGACAGCCTGGCACAGAGAAGGGTTACATGGCTGGGGCAAGAGGACAGAACGAGCCAAGTCACAGGGTGAGCAGGAGCCTGATGGGGTCAAGAGAATGAGGACTCTAGAACCCTGGGCTAGAATTTGGAACCAGGGCAATCTCTGAAGGACAGCTGGGGGCTTTTCAATGCTTAGACCATGTTTCTGTATTTCCCAAGGAAGTTATTAACCCGAAGAGAGTCATTCAGATGTGAGGAAGCAGGGTCCCCAGTATGTTTTCTTCTTTTGTTTCTGAAGTAGACCCTTAACTATTTTTGGAAATGATTTTGAAATATCTCTAATAATGGGAAGATAAAGTGGGAAGCAGTGGTTTTATAGTTCACAACTTATTAAGGAAATGGTTCTATTCCTGTGTAGATCCTTACCCATCATCAAAATTGTTTAATGTCTCAAGCATCCAATGAAGACCTTCAGGCAAAGATACCTCCTCCTCCAGGAAGACTACCTTCATCTATACTTTGCCAACCCTTGTCTATCTTTTCTTGTGCTCTTAATTGTGCCACTGAGTACTGTGCCTATGACAGCCTGTTTTTCCTTACATGTTATGAAAGGAAAAAACAAAGGAATCAATTATTCTCCCCTTTTTCTAATTTATATAACTTACTACCCTGCTTTCATGTATGGTTATTGCTCTGGTTGAGCTAGAGTCTGATTCAAAACTATTAGCATCAATGGTAGTTTGATGACATGAGCTTGTGATTCCTGCTTCTCGTTGCCTAAAGGCCATCTCAATAAGGCTGTACCATAGGGGGAAGATGGGCAGACCCAGGAATGAACTGTCAGCCCTTTCACATCACTTCCTTCCTTCCCCCATTTCATATCCCAGATAGTCCCAACTTAACCTGGAGAACCGCCGACCCTCCATTCTCTCATAGCCTCTAACCCTGGCCCTCTGGCACCTGCATCTACTGACTTTTCATGTGTTTCTGTTTTCAATCTATAGGTTTTTGCCAGTGTTAACTGTCCTGATGTCTTGTAGTAGCTAAGCTTTTCCCTGCCTTCCACTGTGTCTCCACCTGAGGATTAGATGGCCTTTCTGAAGTCCAGACCAGTTCTTGTTCCTTTCTGTTTACCACACTTAGCAGTTCCCTTAATCTTCTGGCTCTTCACCATCTCTCCCAGCTCTTCCTGGGTTTTATCACATAAAATTGGAAACCTCAAGTGCCAGGTGAAGTCCAGTAGAACTTTCTGGGGTGATGAAGATGTCCCTTGTGCATACTGTCCAGGATGGGAGCTGCTGGCTCCATGTGCCTGTTGAATACTTGAAGTGGATTTGATATGACTGAAGAAGCAAAGTCTTCCTTTTATTTTGATTAATTTTGACTGATAGTTGCCTTCCTTGTATGGTGCATTTCCATTCCTTGTTTGCAGGTTGTGATAAAGCAATAAGGAAGCATTCAATCCATTCTCTCAATTAGGTTGTGTAATAGATTGTCATGGGCATTTTCAGGAGAAGTGTTCAATGATGGTGTCGTGAAATGCATTGATCAGCTCCTTCTCAGAAGGCTCATTGATTATCAGGTCTGTGTCAAGCAGAAAGGCTACTGGCATCCCATCCCTGGAAGACTTAAGCGTCAGGTTGTGAAGATGGCTAGGAGACTGTCAAGTCAGGCCACTTCCCTCGTGTGTACAGAGAGCCTTGCATTGGCATTGTCCCACTTGTCACCTCACTTCTGTGTTTTGCCATTAGCACTCTATTCCTTCCCCTACAGTTCCCTTTTCTTTTGTGGATTTCCTTTTTCTGCCCTGCCACTCTGACTGTGTACGATAGGTAGAACACTCACTCACCTGCCCTGTAAACACAATGCTCACAGAGAGAGGGCTAGACATTGACATAAAGATGCCCATGTACGATTACAGCATCAGCATGGTAAGTTACATGTGCATATATTTGGTAGCCTAACACATAGGGTTATGATGAAGAGTTGCACAGATTTATATTCTATTCTTCCTATATAGCTGGAGAAACAGACACAGAGGGATTATACAGCTCCTCCAAGATTGTATAGCTCCTGAGTGCTGCAGCTAGAATTCATATTAAGGTGGCCTATCTCTGAAGCCTTTGCTAAGAATCACAATTTTGTTCTGATTTTATATCACCCTATTGATGATAGCAATGTGAATTTCAATGGAAGAAGTGAGTGCTTCTTAAATGATTCTCCATCAAAAATTACCCACAAGCTTTCTAATATGATCTCAACACACCCCCTTAGGCTTTCTCTATCCAAATCCCTAAGAAGGAGCCTGGAAACTTAAATGCTTATTTGAGAAGTGTCCATGTTTGGGTGCCACTAGTTACGAGAATAAAAGGCACCAAGTGCTATGACAAGTCCAGAAGGAGTCAATGAAAGGTTCACTCTTCTGCATCAGAGGCTGCAGATGTGTAAGGGAGAGATGTTGAGGGGGTGTTATATTTCAACTAGGTTTTAACGGTGAACAACAGTTAGCCATGCAGAGGATAAGGCCAGCTTTATTCCTTCTATCAGAATAAGTAGAAGATTATGTCCTCCAAGGAGAAAAGAGGAGAGTTTTCTGTAAATTTGTTACAGTGAAAGCAGATGTAGGGAACTAAATGCTTTGTCATTTGTACCTAGGGCCAGATGAAGTGTAAAAGCCACTACCCTGTGTGACATGAGTTCAGGGCCCCACATACAGCCCACCTTGCACCAGTCTTGAAATTTCTCCATCAGAGCCCCATATTTGGGTGCAAGCGTTTGCCTCAAGCTAAAAATTTAAATGTGCTGGATTGCTGACACATGAAAACATTAGGCAGGAACACTTAATGTGATTAGTGGAGCCACTTCAACCTTTACAGTGCTTACCCCTAGGGACATATCAGGGTGAGAGTGGCGCCATGAGAAAATTATTAGTCCCGGTAAAATCTGAGTTAAAGTGAGTAGAGAAAGCGGAGAGTACCGATCTTCTGTGCAAAACGGGTGCCTGTGAGCAGGAGGACAAAGACATGAGCCTCTGTCCCTTTTCCCTCGTACCTGAGCCTTGCGATTTCCATATCACATTTGCGAACTGAGTGTGCTTGGAGCCTCGGTAAAGACCCAGCTGGAAAGGATCAATAGTGTCTAAATAGAGTGTGTGAAAGGAGGATTCTTACTGAGTGGCTATTATTACACAAACACACATACATTTTTTGTTGTTGTTGCTGAGGAAGCACAAAACAAATCTGAAAGAAAGACCCACTCTAATCTTGGACATCCAATGTGCAGGCGTCACCCTCTCCTTGGCATATTCACATCCAAAGTATCCATCTGTGTCCACTATCTGTCCCAATGTTTTCTTGTTCATTAAATAGACTTTGTCACACGTGAAGCCAAGCCACCATAAGTCATGATAGGTTTATAAAGAACCAAGCATCATTCTCCCGACACAGAAAGCAAAAAGAAAAGAAGGAAACTTCCCTTTAACAGCTAATTGCTGTCTCAAATACACATAAATGTTTCTAATGTGTAGGTTTTTAGAAGGATTTCACTGTCCTCCCTCCAGCTTGCCAACCAGGTAGGATAAAAGATCCAAGGTGATTTATTTTGATGATTTCAATAATAAAACTCAAGGGGGAAATTGGTTCATAGTGAAAACAGCCACTTTTCATTAAACCCCGCTAAAGGCTCCAGAATGAATCTAGGGAGGCAGGATCTGCCTTTTGAATCAGGGACAGAGAGACAATTTGCATGTGACATAAATTCTCCTAGGGTCCTGTTAAGAACACATCAGGCCTGGAATGAAAATTAAATTGACTTCTCACCCATTGCTGTCCCTCCCCAGATCCACTCCTCTAGAAGTCGTTAATGGCTGTAGTTGCAAAGGATAGGATGTAGCCCTTTGGGGTTTCCTAGTCACAGAGATGTTTAGCAGACTACTGCTTGAGGCATTGATCCACCCTTCACCCTGGCTGCCTTTTACAGAATCTCCATTAAATAAAGCAGCAGTGGCCACTGAGCAAGTACACCCTGCCAGAGTAGTCCTGCATTGTTAATCAGAATGTCCTGGCCCGGCTCACAATCCATCCCAAACTCCAGGTACCCATTTGCTTCAGTGATTGTGAAATTTAAGTTTTAGGATATCTAAATGAAGTTCAAAGTCTAATGATACCATTTAGGGTGAGTTTTCCATAAGTAGTGGGTTTTTATAGACCCTTCTTCCTGAATGTATAAATTGTGTTCCCCTTTATTAAAAGCAAACCAGGAGAGTTGGTTACAGAAAACCTTTAAGAGATGTGCGTGCATGTGTGTCGCACGTGCATGCTGTGCCAATGCACAACTGAGGATCCAGTAGAGGATATCTGTTATTCTCTGCCTATTCCAATGATACAGGTTCTCTCACTGAATTTACAGCTAGGCTGGCAGGTTGCAAGCCCCAGAAATCCTCCCATCTCCACCTTCCTGCCCCTTAGCACCAGGATTACAGGTGCACATTGACCACATCCACATTTTTCAGGGGTTCTGGGGATTTGAACTCAGATCCTCATCCTTGCTTAGTAAACACTGTTACCCTCTGGGCCACCTCACCAGTCCCAAAATAGGATATTTATATTTCTTAACCTCTAGAAAGTAGAGAGTGAGGTGGGGATTACTATTCTTTTTTTTTTTCTACCTAGTTTGTGCCATACATTATCATAGGTGATTGTATATTATTTTTCAGATTTTTGGTGTATGATATAAACACTAAAAATACAGAACACTAAGTCATAAATGACCTAATGAATAGGTGTATAATAGACACTCAGAAACAACACTTCAAGACATGGCCATTACTACATATCTTCTCCCATTAATTTCCTTTTTATCATCTCTTCTTATAACAGAACATTTCCTGTTTTGTTGCTGTTGGTTTGTTTGGGTTGGTTGGTTCTGTAGTCCTGGGAATCAATCCCCACCCCCGAGCCTTGTGTATGCTAAGTAAGCGCTCTGCTGCTGAGCTATACCCCTAGTCCTCTTGTCCTTTACAGTATGAACCTCATTACTTTTCCTTGTAATTTCATCCTTCTATCAACAAACCAAACACTTTGATTTCACTTGATCTTGTGTATCAGTTCAGGCACAGTGTGCGTTCTGTTGTGCTAACCTACATTTTTAAGACACCAATGTCTTTATGTTGTTACATATCTTTTTCATTGGCTCGGTCTGTGCTATGACCTTTCTCTGTTATTGAATACACTCTCTCTTGTATTTATTTTTCTGTTGCACAGACTCTTACATTGGGGTTGTTTGCTGTATTGGTTACTTCCCTGTTGTTGTGATGAAATGCAATGATCAAGGCAGCTTATAAAATCAAGTTTATTTGGGCTCACAGTTCCAGAAGGGTATGATTTCATCATGATGAGAAGACATGGTAGCAAGTGGTCAGTATGGCAGTAGGAGCAGGAAGCTGAGCGCTCACAGCTTCAGATGGAAGCAAGAAGCAGAAAAAGCCACCCGGGAGTGCCACAAGGCTTTTAATCCCAAAGCCTGCCCAAGTTACATACCTCTCAAACAAGGCTGTACCCCCTATAACTCCTAGACAGCTCTACCAACTGGAGACCACGTGTTCAAATGACAGAGGCTTTGCTGAATGTTTCTTATTCAGGCCACACACTGAGTCTAAGGACATTTATCTGTTTCACTTGAAATAAACTGTCTGTTTTCATCTGTATTATATCATATCAGCTTCCTGCAAAAAAATTGTGTATAGTCCTGCCAATACTAAGTAAGCCATGTGGACCTTGCTTTTGCTGACATTTGTTATTCAGTCTTTTTCATATTTCCCCATCTATGACTGTATTTAGTTTTTATGATACTCTAATCAGGAAAAATAATCACAGCTCCATTTTACAGATGAAGAAATGTATTTACAAACTTTGGCAGAACAGTAAACACACATAACACGAGGCAAGTGGGAACATGAGTCAGTAACTAAAAGGCAAAGGAATGTCAAATACCCTCGTATTTTACTTACCTATGTTGTGATTTTAGAGGAATATGGAATCTGTGGCACCCAAAAGTCAGATATATTGTATTTCATCATATACAAACAAGCTATGGGAAACAAAATGAAAATAAAATAATATAGTAAAATAAAATAAAACCCCTTTATAGAAGGTGGATTCTGACCAGGCACTGGAGCTAGTGGGTTCCATGATTACTCATTCCAAGGCTGTGTGCTTCAGAGCTCTTGACTGATGTAAGACAGAAGGCAAAAGCTGCTTTGGTTCTTAGAGTCCTGGGAGCTTTTATTCTTTCTTCCAGGCCAGCGGGTCTACGGCACTAAATGGACCTTGTAGATCTAGGGAAGGAGGAAAAGAAATCTTTTTTTTCCCCACTCTTCTCCCTAGTTTCTTATGTGGGACCTTGAGACTGATGAAAGCAGATTAAACAAGCGGTACCACCTGGAGGCTTATACACACCTGCATGCACAAGGAAGGATTCAAAGGGTTCTGAGACTCTGGGCTTCATGGAACACCTTAACAAAGGAACAAATGTTTGGAATAGTGACAGAATAAAAGGAAGGACTTGGGCTTTTCTAAGCAGTGACTTCCACCAGCAAACACTTGGAATTAGTACTGGAAATGAGGGCTGACTACCCAAGTCCGCATACACATTCCATAAGTATAGCCTTAGGAACTAATCACCATCCCTCCGGGTGGATAGAGAGGAAGACCACCTTGACAAGCTTTGGTCCTGCTTAAGCACAGTGTAGACAATGAAAATACTTTTTTTTTTTTTCTCGAGACAGGGTTTCTTCATGTAGTTTGGTTCTTGTCCTGGATCTCGATCTGTAGACCAAGCACCTGGCTTAAAGGCGTGTACCACCACCACCCAACTTGGAGATACTTTTTTATGTATACTTGTCAAATTCTTTCAGTAGAAAATGATCTGTATTACAGAATAGCATATTTCAGAGTCGCATAGTCACCTACCCGTCACTGGACAAAGTTCACATTACAAGGATAAACCCACTCCTCATTGTGTCTCCATGATCTTGTTATTTGGAGGTGTTTACTTTAGGGATCAGGGGTACCACCCGTCTTCTCCTGGGGAATTTTCTCAAAAATCTTTGCCTATAATCAAAGCCACAGACTTACTAGACATTTAGCATCTGAAGTCCCTCTTCATGTGAGAAAAGTACCTAAATACTACTAAATTGCAAGATTCAGATTAGGGTTATAGGGTATGTGTTTAACACACAAAAGAGCCCCTTCTATCACACAGGTTACTCTTACAACTAAAATGGTCTCCCAGAGTGGAGTCCATAATTCATTCATCTGCCTGATGGTGTGTTATTTATCTGTACCTTCCAACAACTTAGGGCAGAAGTGACGTCATAAATGGGGAAAGTTTGGCTTGACAAGCCAAGATGACTTGTCCCAAATCACACAGGGCGCATGTAACCAAGCTTGCATTTGAATACAAATGCATCTCTATTGCTCTTCACCTATTACATCAAAATGCTTCTAATCAGGAAAAAGCCCTGAAGTAGAAACTCCAGCTGGAGTTCCAGTTTCTAAACTAGAAGCTGACTTGCTCAAGCCTGCAGCTTTACTGGGGGTATCAGTTTGATGTGCTTTCAAGGAAGAACCCAGTTGCCCAGTGCTCCATTCCCTCTGCTTTCTCTAGCAGTAGATGGAAGAATTCTTATTGCAGGGATCAGGCAGCTGAATCATCTCAGAGAGAAAGTCTGTTGTCTCTGGAAAGTCTCCAGGTTTGGCCATTGTTGGGCTACTCGGCTCTATTATTTCGCAGCAGACATGTTGTTGAAGTGGTTCATATTTTCGTCATGTTCACTAAGGAATTAAATGCTCAAGTTTTTTCAGCTATAATTTTTCATGGTGTGATAAATATGATTCTACTTCAAGTGGGTTGAACATGAAACCTCACGAATAAATGCTTTGACATAATCAAAATTTTGTGGTGTAGAACTGACCCAGTTTGTGAGAAGACATCCCCCCCAGAGTTCCTTAGCTAATAGTACATTCACCCAACAGAGAAATCTTCCTGCTAATAGAACTTAGCAGAGACCATTGGAGTCTGTAGTTTGTGAGGTAATCAAAACAAAAAAAGAATGAAAATGTGGAATCTTTAAAAAATAGCTCAAGGTCACCTTTCAATTTTAACTTGACTGAAAACATTATATATATATATATATATATATATATATATATATATATATATCACCTTAAGTTTATTATGATCCTGATGCCAAGTCAGTTTGTAATCTTTCTTGGTGTTGGAATTCAGTTTTGCTCATTGGAGTATTATACCTGAATTTAATGAAAGCCCCACATATAAAACATGACCTCTATGATTTCTAGTTTGAGCTCTTTAAAAAATAGAAGGCTGAAAGGAAGTGCTTGGAAGTTTGACAGAACTGGATGTGTATGTATTTCTACCTAATCATTCTCAATAGCCTTGTCTTCTAGTGCCTTAGCGATTTGGATCATTCTAAAATGTTAACTGTCATTTTTATTGAAACAACTCCATTTTTACATTCACTTTACTAGTTTATTGCATATTTTAAAAATTACATGTGATCCTATGAAGGTCAGCTCCACCAACAGGTTTGGAATCAAGTGTGTAGGGTTCTGGGTGGCTAACCTCTGTAGTGGTGAGGTATACAAACAGGCTGCCTGGCATTGGTGTTCAGATTACAGCTGGCATCAGCCTGAGACACAGGCCACTACAGAATTACTGAGAAGATTCTAGACAAATCAAAGTCTGGAGATGGAGTGGCTCATATCCAAAATAATTGAACACTTAGTGTGATTTTTAATATATATATTAAATATAATATATATATCTTAATTTTAAATTTATCATGGGTTTAAATCTCATTTCTTTTTAGCTTCTGGGGGTTCGGGGTAAACTGTGTATGGTAATCATCATGCATGGCTTAGTACCTAGTAGATCTTCTTCATATGACATCCAGTTGAATCCCAGAAGAATGACTCCAGCTCTTAGAGAAAGGGAAGGTAATCCTGTCCAAAGGCCCATGTCTGGGGCTGCTTTGCCAAGGGCAGGTCTCAGGAGATGGAGTGTGGGGATGCAAGCAGTGAGTCTGCAAACACAGTGCAGATACTGAATCCAAGAGGCCAGTGATGCAATCTGCTGAGGATCCTGGAGCCCAAAGCTGTCAGTCAGAGAGGTCTCTCAAGCACTCCTCTAGAGTTCCCCTCCCAGTGGTTCCCTGTCTCCTGAAGCCTGGTGGGTCCACTCATCCAGCTTTCCTAATAACAACCAGCTTTCCTTTGCTGTCAGGCCAGAGGGCACTGTGGAAGGAGCAGATGGGATTCCAACACTGGAGATTTTAAGGATAGGGTCCATATCTTCTTTTAAATATAAACATAAGAAGAGGCAATTACAGATTTAATTATGACATTCTGCACTTCCAAATCACACAACCAAGAGCTCCAAAATCCCTGGTATGGATGGAAATCACTGTGATTCTTCTTCCTTCTTTAAACACACACACGTGTATATATACATATATACATACACACTTATATGTATTTCTTCCTTTAAAAAGAAGTTATATATATTTGTGTATATATAAAAACACTGTGTGTGTGTATGTGTGTGTGTGTGCATGTGTACATGCTTATGCTTATATGTGGGGGGCACATACATGCCATAGTTGTGTAGAGGTCAGAGTTCAACTTGAGAAGTCAGTTCTATCTTTATATTTTGGATCTCAGGGATCCAACCTAGATTATTAGGTGTGGTATCAAATGCCTTTCCCCACTAATCTATCTTGCTGACCCCAACTCTTTTATCTTTAATGTCGAGAAAAATACTTGTCTAATTGCTGGTTACTGCTTTATCTAAACCATAGCTACCATTTTCATCCAATGATGAGATGTTGTTCAGGCTCTTGGCCAAGTAACAAAAGAAAAGAGACAAAATCATCGTTAGGAAATTTCTCCAGAAAGACCCTTTCTGCTCTCGATTCTCCTGGTTCAACAAATCCGTAGTGCTGGCTGAGGGATGCTTTCCTTTCCCTTCTCTTTTGCTCTCTGGCTATTAGACTCTCTTGACCTTTGGGAGTGTTTCTGTTTGACAACATCTTAATTTTATATTTGCACTCTGGGGACAGGCGGCAGAAACCCGGGGCTCCAGATAGTTTAGTTACTATCTGGAGATTTCTTAGGAAGAAGTAGTACTTGGGACCACTCAGCGGAGGTGCTGGCAGAACAGACACCACAGGGGTCACTCTAGCTTTGGGAGTTCCCTTGGCCCTGTGTAATGGGCTGAACACGGATGACTTGCTGATGAGCTTGACACAAGTTTAAATGTAACCCCCATCTTTTTCTCCAGTGTGTACTGGCCCAAGCCCTTTGCTCCTGCCGAGCCTCAGCTTTCTCATCAGTATGCATGTAAGCTGTCTTTTTGATGGGATTGTTTCAAAGTTTAAATGATCTAACATGGACAAAACACCAGGGTTAGGTAGCTGAATTGTGCTGCCTCTCTCTGAACTCATACACTGAAATCCTAACTCCTGTGAACTGGTGGTGTTCTGTGAAAAAAGCCATGTGTTTGTTAGTCTACAGACTGATATACTGATTACAGTTTTGTGGTTGTGTAGTAGTATGTTTCAGATTGCGAGTCAAAACTATCTTGGCCTGTCTTTAATCCTCATTCATCATTTACCTCCGTGTCTGACCTAATATCATTTTGATTATCACAAAACAACTTTAGGAATGTATATTAGAGAATATATAGAGGGAAAAAACTTGGAGGAGAGATTGAGGAGCCAGAGAAGGAGAAGGACTCCAGGAGCATGCCACCCAGCTACACAGCAAGCCAGGGAGTAAGAGTAAGACTTATCAAAGCAAGAGAACAGGATAAGTTAAGGAAAGCTGGCGAGAAACAAGCCAAGCTAAGGCCGGGCATTGATAAATAATAAGACTCTGTATGTGATTTATTTGGCAGCTGGGTGGCACCCCCCCGCAAAGGGACAAGAACAAATAACAACAATTGGCTACTCAGCTGCCACTCACTCTGAAACTCAGAATGTTCTATGATAGCATTTGAAACCAATAGAAGAAATGTCTCTACTCCATTTGCAGCCCCTACCTCAAGTCTCCACCAAAGTATTTGACAAATGTACCAGTTCATGATGTGCTCTTGTTCTGTGACTATAAAAGTTTATGTAATACCTTCTACACTGGAACAACATGCTGTTCAGGGCATGTTTCCTAAACCATGGTCACTCATACTGGCTCAGGATAAACTGCCTCTAGTTCCCTTTGGAGAAAGAGGTATTTACATCAACATCCTCAGTGTCTTGGAAAATGACCTGATTTGAGGGGAGAAATATCATTATTATAAATGAACTTACTTAAGCTGAAGCCATTGGCATTTCTCTAATATATGATGGGTGTCTTAATAAAAAGAGGAAACTGTGGACATGACAGATAGGGAGAAAGTTATAGGAAGGTGTCAGCAGAGAGCAGGGTGATGTGTCTTCAAGACAGGGAATGTCAAGTATTGGCAGCAAACCAGTCAGAGGCAGAAGACAGAGCAGTCTCCCTCAGACTCAGAAGCCATCTAGTCCAGCCAAGGCCCATAGTCTGAGATGCCTCACCCTCAGAGCACCGAGATGGTGAACTCGTGGTTAAGTTCCTCAATTCGTGTCACTTTGATACAGGCGCTCCGGCAAACTAATACACATCTGTCCTTTGGTTCCTTTTCTTTACTCCTTTTCCACTGTGTACTGCTTCCCCCTGGCTTCCAGCAGGTAGATTCAAATGAGCTGCCTCAGGTCCCCTCCCTCTGCAGGGACATAAACCACGTTCAGGGCTTGCTGGTTCTGATCTCCCAGTGAGCACAGGGAGGTTGTCCTCTTTCCCTAGGATATGGAATATGTATTTTTTCAATCCTCTGGGTTGTGCCTGCAGTAATCTTCTGCACACACATCCTGCTGTGGAAGATGTGCCAGGGAAAGCTGCCTCATGAGGCCAACCTGAAAAGGAACAGTGGATGTAAACATGTCACCTGCGCTTGTCACTTTGAAACAACAGTTTTTAAAGCATCTCAGAGTTGGGGAAAGAAGGGTTCTTTGCTTCTGGGTCTCTTGTTTCCCCTCCATCAGGGAAGATGTTTGCAGGTGTGGAGAAGGCTGCAGGAGCTAACAGGGACAAATTCCCTGCTGAGTGCCCACCAACCACCTCACTTTGCCATTCCTATCAACTGTGCGACTTCACATGTTAAAATATAGTTCCTTCGGGAGTTTGTGATCAAGGCTGTGTCCTCCCTGCCTCTCTGGCATGTCTTTGAAACAGGCTCTGTTTGGTACAGCTTTGCTTCTGATTGATGCGATATGGAAAACCCTTCTTCTGGCTGTACATTAGACTGGGTATCACATCTGTTGCAGCATTACTGTAAAGAGATTCCAGCTCTGGGAGCCAGCAGCCCTGCATCCACCAGCTCAGAGGATACTCCCCCCACCCCATCCACTATGCAAAGTACAATCTCTCCCTTCTACCAAGCAATATTAATCCCGTTGCCTTGATCCGATGAGGTCCTAGGATCTCAGAGACTGCAAGCTTTGCCGACTGTGGTGAGGGAGTCAGGACCCTACGGAGCAAACTGCCTGCAGGCTATGAGTTCCAGCAGAGAGCAGGTTTTGAAGCATCAAAAGCTTCCCACCTGAGGGTGATTTCCATGCAGAGACCAAGCAAGAATGACCTACCCCTGGCCCTCCAGAACTCTGTATACTCTCCCATCCAAGGAGAGAATGCTATCCTTTGTTTCCGGAGACACTGCAGGATTGCAAAGAATGGGAGAGACCTGCAAAGGCCTGGTAGGGAAAGAGGCAGTAGAGCCACATCAGAGGGCAGGAGAGCTGCACTCAGAGATGTGTTCTAATCCCCCCCAACACACACCTGCCCTGTTTCTAGCCTGGGAGACCTTGCCAAAGCCCCTGCACCTGCCTGAACCTCTGTCTATTTATAAAAAATAGGTTAATAACAAGTACTTGACCTGACAGAGCTCTCCCTGGAATTATGAGCCACTGTGAGTGAATATGCCTTACACTATTTATCCCTCTGTCAGCCCCCTTTCTTCCCTCCATCTGTCTCCTGCCACGTTTATCAAATCATTACTACATGTCATGTGCTTTGCTAAGTATAATAATGTTCATTAATTACATGGCTCAACGAGGTGCTATCATGCTTGTGGTTAAAAATCACATTACTTGGGTTCAAATAAATCCCAGCTGTCAGCATGACCTTGACCAGCTCGCTTGGCCCCTGGAAGTTCAGATGCCTCACTCATAAATGGAGAGAATGAGAATGACCACATTGAATGATCCTTGAGAGAAAGAAAGGAAGTGATGTCTGCTAAGTAGTCAGCCCCACACCCAACAGCTAGGAAGCGTTCTTTAAAAACTGGTATAAACAGTAGCAGGAAATTGTTGAACTTCTACAACTTCCACAGAGATACATCGACATGAAGATATTCAGCTTCATCTGTGATTTAAAACAATTGTCAGAGAAATGATTTAATTTCTGCAGTTCAGTGTTGCATCTCTATTTCAGTTTAAGCAAATATTTGTCTTATGAATTTTTCTTTTATTTTGGCTTTTAAAAGTATTTTCAATTGTTAAAATAGAACTATATCACTCCCCCATATTCCTCCCTCTCAGCTCTCTCCCCCTCAAACTCTTCTCTTGTACCCCTCTGAAGTTGAAAGCCTCTTTTTCTTTTATTATTATTATAACATATTGAAAGCCTCTTTTTCTTTTATTATTATTATAACATATGTGTGTGCACAAATATATGTAAATACAACCTGCTGTGCCCATTTTGTTATTTCTTGTTTCTGTCTATTTGGTTTCAAGACTGACCACTCCACTTTAGACAGCCAAAAATGAGGCTCATCTCTCCTCTGCTAGCAGTTATTCTTAGGAGAGCTTTCAATTGGCACTAAGGAGAATGAGCATCCAGCTATGCCTGGGAATCAACTAGCCACGCCTGGGAATCAACAGATGAGGGTGAGAAAAGCAGCAATTTGGAAGGAACTAACCTTTCTGCTTAGAAGAGAACTTATAACAATAAAAAAAATAGGAAGGGGTGGGTGGGAGGAACTATGGGGACAACAAGGTGAGAGGGAGAAAGGTGGCCTGGTAGGTAAGTGGTATGAGGAATTGCTCCAGTCAGTGGAAATGGTGTAAGGCAATATATAGATGTGTGCCTATTTGGGAAAGTTTGGGGAACCAGGATCTAACTGAAACTTTCTAGACTAAAGCAGAAAGCAAATGTTGGAGAACCTGGAGTAAAAATAAGTTATTTTTCCAATAGAAAAGACTGTGGTGTCTCTAGGTCAAAGAAATGTATCCACAGTATTCATGTCTTGCTACCTGTTACTTAGGAAGTGGGCATGTAGCAAATATTGGGTGATATGGACCAGACTTTGTTTATTTGGTGTGGAGGAAAGTGAGAAACCTGTGACACCTTCTGAGGAAATTGTTGAACTTCTACAACTTCCACAGAAATACATCGATATGAAGATTGTCAGCTTTATCTGTGATAGAATACCATTATAAGAATGCAATATCTCAAGAGCAGTTGGTCCAGTTCCTTATCAATAGATTATAACAGGGAGAAGTTCTGAACAGGTAGACCAGTGGATCATGGAATAATTGAGGTCATCTATGAGGATCAGAATCCTGTAGCTGTGAGAAGATTTTAGAAATAGTGTTTGTAAGTCTTTGAATCTGTAAGGAAAATGCTATAAAGAGCTCTCTCAAGTTTTTCCCCTGGGTGAATAGAAGATTGACCATGATACTCGTTCATTTGACCTTGGTCACCTTCACGGTGGTGCTTTCTTCCTAATTCCGCTCTCATTATCATGTCACAGTGTTACAACCTCAATCAAAGACGTCCTAACACCCACAGAGAAGTCTAAGCTGGCATTCAGTCTCTCCAGAATCTGCGTCCAGCTGCATAGGTGGTGGAGTGCACTGAAAAGAGCTGGGGATTTGAGGATCTGGTGGATACAGAGGCCCTCTTCCTGCTGTGAGGTCTTAACTCGTGGCTCTTTGAGTTCTTTTTCCATATGTGAGTGTTACTGGCAATGTGCTCAGTACCATTCCTGGCTCATGAGATGTAGCCAGCAATGTTAGGGCAGTTACTGCAATACAAGTTCCATACAGGGCTCATTTGCAACATCTCTCCTTCTGGCACATGTTTTGCTTTTAGCCTTGACTGGGCCTGGTCCCATCTCCTCCCTACACATGCTGAAAATTGCCCACCTCCCATTCCAAACTCCTCTGAGGATCCTGGCTCAAAGTCATCTTTGCTTTTGTCAAACCTCCGTGACACTGCTCAATATAATATATGTGCTAGTTGTCCTTGGGCTGGCCTGGGCCATGGCTTCTATTGTTCTGCACTTGTTTTTCCATCTTGACTTCTTGTTTCATTTTTCAAAGGTTTATGTATCGCCAGCCTGACTTGATTGTAAATTCCTTGAGGTGATACAAAGGCCTTCAATTTACTACACCTGTAATCTGTAGCTGTTTCTCCTCTTTCCTTTTTTTTTTTTTTTTATCTTTTTTATTTTGTGGGAAGGGGATGTAAGACATGGTCCAGAAGAGAAAAATACATTATTTGGGAACCTGAATTTGTAATTGTTGGTAGCCAAATGAAATATATGTGATGTTTCAAATGCTGTCTATACATTGTGAGTCCTAGAGAATTTTAAAAAAAAATTAAAATAGTAATACTTTAAAAATATTTAAAAATAGTAATACTACCCTGTAGGGTCTGGATGGCATTAACATGAGATAATAACTGGTCATCAACAGTTATAGCATTCTTCAGCATTTTCCTGGGACCTACTGGGTAGTATACAATGACGAATACAGGTTGACCATGCCCAGATCCAAAAGGTATCCACCTCCAAAGCTTGAATTTGAGACATCAGCAGCTCAGACATTCACCTGACAAGGTCTATTCAAAGTCCTTAAAGCTTCAAAACTGGAAACTGCTCTGCTTCCAAATATTGGAGGTAAGGGGACGCTCCACCGCCCATTTGTTAGTTAGTATTCATTGAAGAGATTCTGGAAGTCCAGCCTCTTTTTAAAAAATGCTATCTCATTCAGGTTCTCATCCTGAAGGATGACATCTGTCCATCCATTGGAATTGTGGCCTCTTTACATGTGCTCCTTCTGTGCATTAGTGGGAGCACAGTTTGCTACCACTCTATGGGAAGAAAGCACAGTTAAAGCTAAGGAAATGCAAACACTGAGACAACCGGGCAGCCACATCCTGGAAGAGTTCTACTGTTTTCCTGGCTGTGTGACCTCCTGACAGTGTCGTGACCTCAGAAATCCCCTTATAAAGTGAGGTCATAGTGACTAATGGTTGTTGCGATTTTTCATTGCATCAGATAAAAAGTAATGCAGGTGAATAACTTCCCCCTGTACCTTGAACTAAGTGCTTGGGAAATGACATCCCCAGCCCCTCACAGGAAATATTCCAGTCCTTAAGTTTTGACCAAATTAAGCAGAAAGGAATTTAGTTCTTCTCTCTCCTTTCCACTGATTATTTTACTATTATTGCCCATGATCCAGATTTGCCTCCTATTCTCCCTGACAATCTGCTGTGTAGTTTGAATAATCATTAAAATCATTCTTGCAAACAAACCATTATGAGCCCTTCGGGAGGGAGGGGCTTTGTGGAGATCAGCATGGCTGCAAGTGGGCATTGGTACGTCTCTTATCTGATCCAGAAGACCCTTCTCCTCTTCTTCGTTTGCAAAAGGAGGACAGACAGACAGGTTGTTTTTGAGGCAGTTGGCTCTTCTGTTTTACATTCAATGCAAGCTGAGTGTTGAGAGGGAAAAAGCACAAAACCAGACAGTTTATAGTCTGAAAATGTGGGAGTGAAAAGAGAGAAAAGATAAGATCAGCCCCAAGTCTTTTCTCCCCAGCTCCTTTAGGAGATGTGAAGCTAAGGAAACGGGGAGAAGGATGCGAGTCCCTGGAACAGTGAATCGGGATGTGGCCCAATATGTCCCCTCCTTTAGCCAAGCATTCAGTGAGGATCCCCTTGACCTTGGGTGTTGAAGGAGAGGCAGATGACTGTATCAGAAGGCCGGGCCCCTCCCTGATGCTTTCCATGAGCCTCAGTAATGTGTCTATTTATCAGATTTCTTTCTGCTTTTTAATGAAACTTTAGTTCCCCCATTAGCCTGGGGAATTCTTAACTGGCTAATTCCATGGCCTAATTCCTATCCATTATTACATTTTCTAAATAGCTTCAAGTAACAGAATCAACTTGAAGAGAGCTAAATAATAGGGCATATCATAAGAACCCAGTGGTGTCTCACAGAGCCCAAGGGTAAGGATCCAGGAATTTGGAATCATCAAGGACCCTAACATTGCATTCTTTCTGTATTCAGTCCAGAACTCTTTTTTCTTTGTCTTTTTGTTTTATTTTTAAGTCTGGTTTCTTTCCCCTGCCTTACTGTAGGAACTGATAGCTCCCTTGACTTTTAGATTTACCTTCTATGGCATGCTAAGATCCCTTCATAAAGAGGGGCAGACTTCTCTACCTATTTCTTCCCCTCTCTGTACCCCTCCCTTGTTCTCTCGCCCTCCCTCTCTCCGCTTCAATATCCAATCCCCAGGAATACAACTCTGATTAATAGCACACGGACCAGGTGTTATCGTCCAGTGCAATCAAGAGGGGCCAGAGGATGGGTCACATTATATAAGTACAGTCACCATGCTGAAGGAAGGGAGTGGCCAATGGCTGATCAATCATTGAAATCCAGGCATGTATCGCAATAGGCTCCATCCTTGATGAATGAGACAGGGCCCAGCTCTCATATAGTCTGTGACACTGCAAAACAAATGGCCAGGGACTACAGCTCTTCAATACACTCATGTTGAGAGTCAGCCATAGTTTTTCAGTGTGAAATCTCCATTTAAACCAAAAGGAAAGCAACTCTTGTCTGTGGGCGTGTTGATGCCAGGTAGAAGCAATGATTTATTTCTTCTTGCTCACCCAGCACACAGGCTGTGCCACTTTTCGTGGAAAGAGGCTTAATTTGGCTCATGGTTCTCAAGTCCTAGGTCTAGAGGCTCCTTTCATTAGTTGCTTTTTTGCTGCCAAAGCCCCGAGGAAGCAGGGCTTACCACATGTTGAGAGGAAGGGAGCACGAATGTGTTTCTCCCTGTCTCCCTCTGGTATCTTAGAGTCAATCATTGGGCTCCACCCCAGTGACTATATTTAATCCTGAATCACCTTCCGCAGGTCCCACTCAACACACCAGGGTTGGATTACATTTCTTCTTTCTAAATATCTCACAGTGGGGATTGAATTTCAGCACATGGAATCTTGGCAGAGACAGAGACCATGTTTAAACCATAGCGATAGGCTGTACGTCCTCACTGTATTTGCAAACTTTAAGCTGGTTCTATCTACTCCACATGATAAGTGAAGAAATGAACATCCCATTGTGACAATGACTACCTCAGGTTCCTGGTTTACTTGGGACTATACCATGTAGCTATTTGGAAGTCTCGTTTTTGTTGCTGGAGGACTTCTCTCCAGGTCCCACCAAGCCCCGCAGTCCCACAACCCACGTATAAAGTAATCACTCAGATGCTTATATTACTTATAAACTGTATGGCCGTGGCAGGCTGCTTGCTAACTGTTCTTATATCTCAAATTAACCCATTTCTATAAATCTATACCTTGCCACGTGGTTTGGGTCTTAAATGCTGCTTGTCCTGGCGGTGGCTGGCAGTGTCTCCCCCTCCTTCTTCCTGTTCCCCTAATTCTCCTTTCTCCTTGTCCCACCTATACTTCCTGCCTGGTCACTGGCCAATCAGTGTTTTATTTATATAGAGTGATATCCACAGCACGTTTTTCTGCTCCTGAATCTCACATGTTTGAAACAACTGGAAATGAAAGGCCTCAGTGGAACATTTAACTGCCACCTTCTCTGAGTTAAATTTCCATCCCTTGGGAGGATTTCACATGGGGAAGTGGCCCTGGCTTCCAATAAGCTGCCCAAGATATTCTTTTCCTGCCCTCTCCAGAATCTGTGAGCAAGCCCTATCTGATTCTCTTAGGGTTTCTATTGCTGTGATTCAAGCACCATGACCAAAAACAACTTGAGGAAGAAAGAATTTATTTCAGCTTACACTTCCAGGTAATTGTCTATCACTGAGGAACTCACACAGGGCAGGAACCCAGAGCCAGGAACTGAGGCAAAGGCCATGGGAGAGGGCTGCTTACTGGCTTGCTCTCTGTGGCTGGCTCAGTCTGCTTTCTTATATATGCCAGTACCAGCAGCTCATGGGTGGCACCACCCACAATGTGGGCCCTCCCATATTTAACCACTCATTAGGAAAATGCCCTACAGACTTGGCTACAGGGCTGATCTTAAGGAGGCATTTTTCTCAATTAAAATTCCCTCTTCCGAAATATATGACCTCCTGCTATCACCCTTATCTCTCATCTGGCTTACCTGCCCCTGCTTGGAATTCATCCTTGAACACAAAGGAGTAAGAATACTCTTTTTATGCTAAGCATCTGCCTCTGGCCTCTGCATGAAGGCCTACAATGGCTTTCTACTTCCCTTGGGATCGAACCTGCACTCCAGCCCTGCCTGATAAAGCAATACTTGGAGAACTCTCCACCTCCCCTAAATTGGCCCACTCCCATCAGAGTTGCATCCTTTTGTTTTACCTACAGTTCAATCTCTGTTCCTCCCAGCATGACTCGTTCTCCTTGCAAATGTCTTCTCTACAGAAATGCCTCCCTCTCTCCAATAAGTATAACCCAAGTCAATCCCTGTTTTGTCAAACTGCTCCACCATCTTTAGAACACTTGCCACTTTCTGGAAAGATGCTTCTTGTTGTTTATTTACTTTTTCCTTCATTCCCTTCCCGTCTGAGATCAGAATCTCCAGGGGTGCATGGCCTTCTCACCCTCTGCTGCCTGTTCGTGTTTCCTGGGACACAAACCAGTGCTTGGCACGAAATGGTACTTCAGCGTGTGCTTAGGGAATGAAAACGTATTCGAGATCTGGGGAGCCAAGACTGGGCCTGTGCCCTTGCAGCCATTATGAGTCACTGTTGGGGACACTTAGTCACTGTCTGCTCCTGTACATCCTGCTTAAATTCTCCATCACTGAGATTTATCTCTGAGTTTAATCAAATGTAATTTATACTGCAGCCTCCTAGGTAAATAATTGATTTGCCCTCTCTGTTGTCTTCATCACACATACTTCTTTGTACTCTAAAGAAATGATTTAATCAGTCGATAGAATACACAGCCCTCTTGTTTAGAAGGCAGACAGAAGATAAAGCCTTGTTCACACCAGAGTATACCAGGACCAAAATAATCTCCCTTACAAAAGGTACTCTGCAAACAAGTTGGCAGCAGAGATATCCAACTGAATCCTGTGTTTTTCTAATAGAGATGACCCTGAACATTGTAGCCATGTAGAAGAAAGGAGCTGTTTGCAGGCTGCTTGTGACAATGTAAACTCCTGTTCATTTGTGGTTTAATTAACCTCTGCCTGAGCTTCAGAGGAAGCTTTCAAATGCAGAGCATGAATGCAAGATGCTGGAAAACTTCAAAAGGGGGATTCCATTGACCAGCCCAGCCTTTGACCTCAGACCCACTGGGTCTTATGCTGGGTTGCTTGCTGTCAGTCTGTCAGGCTTTGCCTGGCAGCCTGGCCAGACTTTCTCACAATCCATGTCCATCCATCCAGTGCCCTCTATCTCCTGAAGAAAGCTGTCAGGAAAGGTAAGCTTTACATCTGTTTTCACACATTTGTCTATTTTGAGCCTACATGTTTCTGGAGCTGGAGAAGGGGAGGGGAGGGGGGCATGATGAAGCATCAGGCTGATATGTGTGAAAGACTCCATGTGGGCCTTCTCAGGGGGCGAATACATCTTTGTACTGCCTTTAGGAGTCATTCTCAGTATTGTATTTCTTTGTACTGTTTTAATTGGAAACATTGTAACTGTCCAATAATAAGATTGGTTGAATAAATTATGAGCCATCTATGGGATGGGATGTGGTGCAGCCAAGACTAATCATGCTACAAACTATCTGCTATAAGAAGGAAAATACACCATTCTTTGCCAGGGTTTTTTTTTTTTTTTTTAAAGCAGCAAGACTGGAGTTGTGGCTCAGTGGTAGAGTGCTTGCCTGGCATGCCTGAGGCCCAGGATTCCATCCCCATATTTACACTATGAACATATGTTCATACGCATATTTATTTGAAAAATGATGTTTATGTGTGTGTCTATTTCAGGACAATCTGGGCGACCATGTACTCAATTGCAGACTTAAATATCACCAGGTGGCATTAGGGGTATCATCCCCTTTTATTCTCTCTTGCATTTTCCACATTTTAAGTCCTACATGTTTCATTTTATAATTAGAAACTTACGAAGGAGCATTTATTTTAAGGACTGGAAATTGCAAAAGTTAAAAGGAAATATCTAGCTTTTGGTGGGTATTCCTTTCAGTTTTGGCTTTTGTTGTTTGTTTTTGTTTTTTGGTTTGTTTGATTGTTTGTTTTGCTGTCTGAAAACAATCTTCCCCTATGTTCTGCCCCTGGGGCTTGGTTGGTGGCTGATTGTATGTTTCTATGATCACATACATTTGCTGAAAGGAGGTAAGGTGTCAACTGTAGACTGCAACTCCTCTGCATGCCTGGTGGTGGCAGCAGTGAGGTTCCCTTGGGCTGATAATGGTGTTCTAGCTCTTACAGGTGTGACCTGGCTACTCAGAGCAGCTCCGCCCAGTACTGCCAATCCACATTGGGTGATAAAGTATTGGCTCAGAATGACTTTCGTAAGATATCAGTATCAATTTGTAGAATCTGGGCACACCACCCCCACCCCTATACTACCTCCAAGCCCTCCTCCCCAATTGTTATGGAAGCTTTCTGGTTGGTCTCTCTGCAAGACTCTCTCTCTCTCTCTCTCTGAAACCTCTTTCAAATGCATTCAGTTTCATCCTGCCTTAATTGTGTTCTAGGAAACCTTCCTGGAGGAAGCTAGGAGTGCCTTAAGGTCCCAATGACACTTGATAGGGTAGGAAGGGTGGTGCACATGGTCAGAGGGAGTAAGAAGCAGTTCCAGCCACTCTATCAGAGGAGCCCTGGGTTGTCCTGCAAAGATGTCACACATTGAGACATGAATTCTAGGCCTTTCTGTCTGCCTCACCTCATCAACTGGTTATTGATTGGATGTGGCTGCAAGGAGGAGGTGTCAGACCAGCGGGGGTGGGGGGCATGGATTTGAGTGTAGATGACTCTTTCTGATCTAGGGCAATTCCCTAAGAGCAACTCAACAGATCCTTCCAGAAAGAGCATTGCCCCAGGTGAACAATGTTCAGTCCTGGAGCTTAGCTTGGATGTCTATTCCTCAGCTCCTTGCAGTTCCTGGGAGAGCAAGTGAAAATATTGTGAACAAAGACTGGCCAGCTGCTGCTATGTAGCTCTCTGTGCCTGGAGGTGCATGTGTTTCTTACAGAGAGAGTCTGCCAGGATGGACATTTACCCTCATTTGCAGAGAGGAGATGATTCCTCTAGCCAAAGAGTGGCTGAACGGCCAGGCCAACTGAGAGCTGAGTTCCTCCTAGAATGTGCTTTTTCCATTCTTCACCCTGCCCCATCTCTTCCCACTATAAAGATGACTTTCCTGTCTTCCTGTTGAGCACCTCTCTCTCTCTGTCTCTCTCTTTATCTGTCTCTGTCTCTGTCTCTATCTGTCTCTCTCTCTCTCTCTCTCTCTCTCTCTCTCTCTCTCTCTGTGTGTGTGTGTGTGTGTGTGTGTGTGTGTGTGTGTGTACAAGCACATGTACATATGTAAGGAGGTTAACTCCAGGTCTTATTCCTCAAGAGCCATCTACCTCATTTTATGAGACAAGATTTTCACACTTGGCCAATTAGATTAGACTGGTTAGCCAGAAAACACCAGGCATCCACCTGTCTCCGCCTACCTAACACTGGGATCCCAACCCATGCCACCACACTCAGCTCTTTTGCATGGGTGCAGATAATCAAACTCAGGTCCTCAGGTGTGCAGGAGCCATGTCACCATCCCTACTTTTAGCTTGTACATGCATCATTTTGTCTTGTCTTTTCAGGTAGCTTCACAACCATAATAGGACCCTTTATTTTATGCAGTTATAAAATGGGCACAGAATAAATAAATACAGTGGCTGTGGATTCTGACCTAACTTTCTACATTCTGTGGCCCTGTCTTCCCCGGTCTGAGACTTCAAATCCCCTTCCTTTAAGATGTCTTTTGATCAGGGTTATTTCTTTCATACTCATGCTTCTGCCTTTCCTTCTGGCTCTGTTGTCTTAGGGCGGTCTTTAACACAGTCTCAACTTTCTCTTCTATAGAAAGTGATTGTTGCATGTATCATGTTAGGTTGTTGTGAGGAATAAAAATCTGATGGTAGAGAGCTTAGATGTTGCTCCAAGCCCAGCCTGAGCCTTATAGTAGGGCAGCATTTGGAGTTTAGTGCTACATACTTTATCCTTAATGGCAACCCACACTGGTTTTTATCTCTTTGTCTTTTGGTCACCAGGGAAATGACAGAAGCCCAGTGATTTAAAAAAAAAAACAAAAACAAAAACAAAAAACAGAGTAGCATGCAGTTTTATGCATCATCATTATGCATCATTCTCAGTGAGCAAGTGTATAAATATTAGGCTACAGGTTTGCAGCCTGATCACCAGCCAGTGGCCCATGTAACAGGATGTATCTGCAGCCTGTATCACCAGCCAGTGGCCCATGTAACAGGATGTATCTGCAGCCTGTATCACCAGCCAGTGGCCCATGTGACAGGATGTATCTGCAGCCTGTATCACCAGCCAGTGGCCCACATTACAGGATATGTTCTGTGCCTCAGCTTTCATGAAAGGACATCAGAAGGACTGTACAATGAAGAGTTATCGCTGTGTTCACCAAGAGGTTTCCTTTTATTTTTTCTGTCTCATTCTTCTTCGTACCTGAGAAAGTGAATGGCCATTTTTGTATTGTTCCTGCCACCTTCTTGCCTGACAAAATGCCTGAGCTACAGTGCAAGTACATCTGATTGACAGATTTTGAGACTTCAGACACTGTGACTAAAATCTAAACTCAGATTTACAAGATTATAAACTGTTATGCATATGTGTTGGGTAGGGGTGGTATTTGGAAGCTCTAGAAAGTAAGTTAAAGCAGTTTCTCTTAGTAAATTTTTTTTTCAAACAAATATTTGTCAGCATTCAGTATATGCTGGATACTATTGAGAAAAACATTGCTGCCCTCAAGGACGTTCTGGTCTACCTGGTGGTGGGAGGGGGATTATCAGCCTGACTTCCCACTAGGTGCTTACACTGTCCAGCATGAGAATCTCTTCAGCTTTCTTCAGAGAAACATGGAAATGGTGTTTGAAGAGATGCTTCTAGACATGGAACCTTAGCCCTTTTCCACACAGAAATCTACATATGGCTCCAGACAGTTTTTTAAGGGTTACTTAGAATAAGAGGATATGGCTGAAGAGAATTATCTATTGTCTTTTAGAGTTTCTTAATACCACCATATCCCTTGTATAATAGGCTTTTAAAATTCAAGTTTCAAAAGACTCAGAATTAAGAACAAACAAACAGTAGTAATGTTTTTTTTCAATTTTATTATTATTATTTAATTGTGTATGCCTATGAATGGTGTGTGGTGGAAATCTGTGTGTGCCCGTACCACAGCGTGCCTATTGTGGTCAGAGGACAACTTTTCTTTCACCTTTATGTGGGTTCCTGGGATCACACTCAGGTGGCCAGGTGAGCCATCTCCAAGGCTAGTAAGATTTTCTCAGGGAAATGTAAGGAGGAGTCTCAGAATGAAAGAACTGTCCCTAATATGGTTCCACCAAAGGCACTGGTTAGCTGTTAAGTGCCTTTGGGGGCTCCACATGTGAGAGCAAGGCCTGAGAGCAGAGAGTCACGTGGCTCCATGTGTTCAGAAGTGCCAGGCCAGCACATACGTTTAGAAAATATGGGCATGAATCATAGGTTGGATATAATTTTAATTTTTAATTGATTTACCTTTTAGCAATAATGACAGCAACCATCCTCGTAAAACTCCATTTTAACACCCCCCCATGTGTGTTTCTGCTTGTTCTGCTTGCAACCCAGCTAGTTAATTACATGAAATCAGCCTTCTCTCCTACACAGCTAGCTTACAGAGTTATTTGTCCATTGCAAATCAACACCTGGAAAACTGCAAGGTAGAAATCTAAGTAGAATAAGGTATCTCTGTGTATGCACCCTGAAATCCCCATAAGTCTGCTCTGAAGTCTGAAAACCTACCAAACAATACAGCTCTTCTGAGGAATAACGAGCCTGACTGGACAGGCTGGGAGAAAACAATGCTTTGAAATGTTCTTATCATCTAGATGGATGGCCTGTGAGTCAGAGAGCAGTACCAAAGGGGGGAGGGCATTGCTCAATGCTAGTAATTCTGAAGGTGATCTCCCAGTGGCCTCCAGGCTGGAACGTTCTGTCCCTAATTGTACCCTTACTCCGATCAGCCAGAAAATTCCCAGGCAACTGGGACCCCTGAGACAACTGAAACAGTGCAACTTTGCTATGGAAACCTTTGTGTACTGATGCTTGATGTGAACTAGAGTACTGAAGAAGGATGGAGAAGGAGAAAGGCAGTGACTATTTATGGAAGAGTCACCATGTGTCAAGCAGAGGACTAAGCATAATATAACATGGCAAATCTCCTGTGGTTTTTCTAGCAATCTTAGAAATGAAGATAACCACACCCCTTTCAGATGGAGAACCCGATGATGAGGAATTAGTTAACTAATTATCCCAAATGCTCATAGCAGGTATTATACCACGGGTTAAGAGTAATGCCTTCTTCCCACAACGGGCCAACAGTGTGCCTTTTGCTAGCACTGACAGAATGGCTTTACACAGTGACCTTGCTTCCCTATGCTTGAGTTCCCTTCCTGAGTGAGTAACAGTCCTTGCCCCCAAGGTCAATGCCAAGGCAGTTTACGGAAACAGAAAACACATGTTTGTTTTCAGCTATCATCTACCTTCATACTTCTCCCTGATTCCAGCCACTCTCTGTGACTAAATATTTGTGTCCTCCCGTTAGTCCTAAGACAGATCCAGCACTCGTAGTGACTTAGTATTTAGAGGCGATACATTAAGTAGGAAGTAAGGTGAAGGCAGAGAGGAGATCCTCCAGATAGAATTAGTGCCCATTTAAGAACAGGGAGACCCAGAATGTGCTGGCACTAACCCTCCTCCCTCCCTTCCTCTCTTCCACCTCCACACCACACCCTGCCTTCCATGCGGCTCGTGGAGCTCTAGTAGAGAGAAAAGAAGCAGAAAAGACTGTGAGTAGGTCTTGTGAGCACAAAGTGTGAGCGTGGGCATCTGCAATCCTAGAAAGGCACCAGTCCCCCACCCCTTCCAGGCTTCCCAGCCCTGATCCATGAGAAATGGATTTCTGCTGCTTACATTGGCTACGCTATTTCACGGAGGCATTGTGAACTGCAAGGCACCCTCTTTAAGGCTTAAGTGTTCAGAACACAGAAGTGGATAGTCAGCTGGAGTATGCTGGTTGACCTCCTTTAGAGTGGGGCATACTATAACTAGGGGGGGGGGAATGAAGAGACATTCAGAGCTGCACCGTCCATGCTAGGAAAAAAGAGGACTCGGCTCTTGTGTAGGTTCATGTGGCCACTCATTATAACCTGAGGCAATCCAGGAGCTACAGCGACAACAAGCTCGGACAGGAAATGTCTTTTCTTTGGCCACTAACAGTCTTAGCCATCACCCTGGAGTAGGAGGCCACTTCTGACTGCAGTGGACAATGTAAGGAAAACTTCTGATGTCATAAAAATCCCGATCACCCCCCCCCCATCCTGACTCCTAGAGGGGTTTGTTTGTATTGAAATGTCTACAGGTTGACTTCCAGTATCAGAACTCAATACTGGCAGTGCCTTCTGCTCCAGGGCAAGAGATCTCCAATGGCATCTGTGAGCACTGTTCAAAAATGGGGAATTGGCTCAGTGCCCGAGAAATCAGCCTGATTTAAATTCAGAAAAGAATCGCCTCCAGTCTAGGAGGTGAGCAGGTCATGATGAGGTACAGTCATTCCCACCTAATGGCGTAACGCAAAGCCAACATTAAAACAATTATGGGTGACATTTACTTTGTCACATTAAGACTTTTATTTGTTGGAGACTAAATGAGTCACATGGTTGGGTGAAGTAGGCTATGTATGGAAGGGGTTTTTACTGACTCCTCAGAGGCTTTCCCTCAGTATTCCTAACTCCTGGAACACACTAAGTAGCTGCTTTAGGACAAAGGCACAAATTAACTCATTCAGCTATCCACAGACCTGAGGTTCTGTGGGTCTATGCTGTACCAGTTACCACACCAGGCACAGCTGAATTAATCCTGGTTTCTGTGGAGTCAAGCATAGAGAAGAAAGCTAAGAAAACAGTCAGTGAAATGCTCTTAATGCCAAGACAGATGCTGGGGATGAGTAAAGTTCAAAAGGTACCCATGTCTGTTAAGAAGATGCTAGGCACTGGGAAGGTAGTGGTCAACTGATCCAACTGAGCCTGTGCCTTGATTCTTCTACCCTGTCACTTTGGGGTCTACGGTGAAGTGATACATAATTGGATGGCTGTAGAAACCTCTTTATTTCAGGTAGCCAAGAAGTAATGATTTCTTCAAGGGTATTCCCAATTAAAATAACTCCCTTCTACTGGAGCCTGTCTCCAAAAGGTCCAACTACCTCTCCACAGCACTATCAACTGGGGACCAGCCTGTAACACATGATCCCCTAAGAGCCAGGGGCAGACCTTTAGAATCTGTATCTTAATGACTTGATCTGGATGAGGGCCACTGGCCAGTCCTTTGAAAAATAAAGGAAGATGGGGTCCTAACTAGACTGGCGAATTAAACAAGGATGTGATGTGGTTTGGGGGCAACTTGTAGGTGGTGTCAAGTGTCAGGGAGGTTAGCTTTAGTTGGTGAAGAGGTGGGGGCAAGAAGGGAAAAGTAAACCCCTCCCTCATAACAGGACTTGATCTGAGTCTATAGTGTATGTTGAGGAGACAAGTCATGTCAAAGAAAAGACATGGTGAGGACAAAGAACATGGAGGCACCTGATTGTCATGTAAGGTGTTTGTAGAAATGAGGTTGTAAAAGGAAAGACAGTCCATGGCAAGTAGGAAAAGGGCATGTAGTATGTGAGGAGGTGGCTGATGTTGGTAATAATCCATTTGGGGTGATGTGGGCCCTGGCTTAGAGGGTGACATGTGTATGTGAGAAGGCACAGTAAAGAAACTGAGGACATGACTGCTCTAAGATATGGTTAAGGGGAAAATTTTGATTGTGAATAAGAGAAACAATATATCCAAAGGCATCTGGAGTTGTCCAGAGCCAAGAGGCTAGGGGGTGTTGGTGGTGGAAGTGAGAATAGCAAAGATCGGGGCTTACCTCACCAATATAGAGAGAATAAAACAGTTATCTAGGAGGAGAGAAGTCTGAGGAGGTGAGAAGGGGTGGGAGACTAACATGGATTTTAAAGTGTCTAACAAACAGCTACTCCTGAGTAGGGACTGAAGGACCCTGGAGGCCTGCAACCACAGGTAGTCATGTCCCTTCTGCCAGAAGTAAGGGAAATGGTTCCTTTTGGCAGATGGGCACCTGTTCCTAAGGAATGCTGGCTTTTATCTATCCACCAGAAGACCTGCTATAGTCCAACTTGAGCTCATTTCTAGATATATGAGACTTCCTGAGACCTAACAACATGGAGGCACAGCCGCTGTTACTTCTGTGAATCTCCAGGTGCTCTCCAGTAATGTCCAGACAGCCCACTCTACCCCACAGTGGATTAAAGACAATAATAGCCTCTGGGCTCCCCACAACACTCTGCAGAAGTCAGCAGAGAAGAGTTCTGGAAATACACACATCTTGTTAGTGTTGTCAGTTTCCTGGGGCTCCCTGAGGACTTCTCAAGTTGCTATTTCTCAGGCAGAACTATCTGCAAGGAAACTGTGATATGCAAATACTCCCCTGGGTACACAGATAATACATTGGGACACAGGAGGACTATGAGACATCTATTTATGTTTGGTTTTTATACTTAAGGTTTAAGACAAAGTAAGCAATAAAGTAAATGAGTGATTGCCAAGAGTGCATGTCTATCATTTATGCAGAAATAGCCCAGTTTTTGAGTTCAAACTATTTTCCTTGTGGAAATGTATAAAATACCCTGCGGTGGGGGGTGTCTACGGATTTAGGAACACCTGAGTTTATTTTCTCGCACTAATGTTTTCCTAGATATGTCAACGTAGGCATCATAGACTCGAGTTTCTCTTTCTGTGTCTCAAGTTCAACCACATTGTTTTGCTGTGATTGGAAGTAAAATGCATAACACTTATCAGATAGTTCAAGCTCTCGGTAAGACCCCAGGCACTGATCATAAATATCATTGTGGATATTTCCACTCAGAGATGCTTGGGAGGCTGTCTTCTCTCCAGAAGTACCCATCAGACCCAGCCAAACTGAAGCACTGCAAGGGTGAAGGGATGCTGTGTAATCACTTATGTGAAGGTGTAGTGTTAAAGAGCAGGCTGAATTCAGGGCCTCTTACTTTCAGGCAGGATCCTTGGTTTCCAGGCAACAGTGTAATCCTATATAAACCCAATGTCTTCATCCTTTGGAATTCAAATCAATGAAATGCTGAAAACTCAGTTGTCAGATTACTTGGAGAATTTGGCTTAAGATCCCTCCCAGAGCATCTCCTACTTGTGGTCCTGTTAATTACTCTTGTGCTCGAAACCAAAGCAGGTTCACCAGAGTAGGAGGCTTCATGCCTTTCAGGTGGCCCTTTTACTGTGATCTTCTCAGGACAGTAGTGACACCATGGTGGACCTGCCTCCCACACACACTCTCCATCTCCCAGGCATGCATGCCAAGCCAGAGAAACCCAAGTCATATTTCCAACTTAAAGGAAACCATTTTTAAAATTTAAATTTATTTTACATCCTAACGGCAGTTTCCCCGCCCTCCTACTTCCCCTCTGCCCCTCCCCCACCACACCCACTCCTCCTTTGTTTCTGTTCAGAAAGGCGCAGGCCTCCCATGGGTATCTACAAACCATGGCGTATCAAGTTGGGGTAAGACTAAGCACCTCAAGGGATCCATTTTTAAAAGATTATTACTAGAATACAAGTATTTTTTTCCCCTCACATTTGGTTAAATGTTTAAAAGGTTACCAGCTTCAAAATTCCCAAATTGGAAAAGTCTTATTTGAGGACCCCAGTTTGAGAATCACTAGCTATTTTAGTTTTTTCTTTACTGCTGTGAGGAGTTCCTTTGCTCATTTTTGAAGATTATTTACACCCAATCAGCTCTGTCTACTGGGTTCCTGTCCTGGTGCATATTTTCCATGGGAGCCATTTTGGATCTCATGTTGCTTCATCTTTATGCTGATTCTCCTTAACATTGGGATGACAGAAATGCTGGAAAATCCATTGATTTCTGTCAATAGATTCGTCAAAATCTTGTCCCCTAGGATGAAACTACTGTAAATGGAGTGGTGTCTGCATGCTGAGCATACTGCTCTATCTCTAAACATCTTAGAACACACAGTAGGCACTCAGAAACATCTTAGAACACACAGTAGGCACTCAGAAACATCTTAGAACACACAGTAGGCACTCAGAAACATCTTAGAACACACAGTAGGCACTCAGAAACATCTTAGAACACACAGTAGGCACTCAGTAAATAGCAAATGAGTCCATTAACTTGAAATTCAACTCTACTTGTGTTCTTGAAACTCAGACAGATCAAAGCCAGATACTTGGCCCAAATGTCACAGGAATGACCCCAGCCCAGTTTCTGGTGATCCTGGTTTTTTCTCAACATTTTTGTTTTTCAAGCTCATTCCAAAATGGGCCTTAAACAGAGTAGGGCTTTTCTAGCCCCCAATACCAAACTCATCCATATACTCACTAACCATCACATAGTTCCAAAGGCCTAAGGACCACAGGGTCAGTTTTATCACAGCGGTTTCTAGGTACCAATTGTTGCATATTAGTTACTTTCTTTTTTCTGTGATTTTTAAATAACAAAACAAAACATGGCAGATCTCTGACAAAGGCGACTTAAATGAGGATGGGTTTGTTTTGGCTCACAGTTGCAGAGGTATACAGTTCATCAAAGCAGGCAAGACACAGCAGCATGTAGGAAAGGCATGTTGACAGGAGGCTGAGGCTGGCTGCTCACACCGCGTCCATCTCAGGGAGCAGAGGGTGAGCAAAAAGTGTGACCAGACTATAAATCCTCAAGGCCAGCCCCCCAGTGACCCAGTTCCTCCAGGGAGGTGCCACTTCTCAAAGATTCCACCGCCTCCACAAAAAAATGCCACCAGCTGAGGACCAAGTAGTCAACTCTTAAGAACCTCATAGAGACATTTAGCATTCCAACTATAACAGTGAATGACAGCAACAAGTGTGAGGCATCTTGTTGAAGTAAAGCATCTTCTAAACTTAGATAGAAGGGATGACAGTGCATTCTGTGAATAACCTAACCCCACTGACTTATATGTAAACTTTACATGATGGATTATGTAGGATGTGAATGCTGTATTACTACAGCTGATATTCGAAGTGTCAGATGGTGCTGTTGACTTTGAGTTTTGGTGTGGTCTTCTGTGACATAGTGCTCATCACACAGCCTAACTCAAAGAGCAGGCAAAATATTAAAGAAGAGATTGATTGCATGATGTGAAACTCCTGGTAAAGTAATGGACACAGTAAACACTGAGTAATAGATGGTGAGCATTGTTGGCCTTTGCTTACAAGAGACCTCTGCTTTGCCTATCCTGAACTGTGGCTTCACTGTTTGCTTTTAGTCAAAATGGGCTGGAATAAGCTACCGGGGTGACCCACACACACATACCCTTTGCATGTACTCTAGTGAGATCACACACTTAGGGCTCTGATATCTGTTATTTATTTTTTAACTAATATAACCGAGACCTTGTTCAAGATGTGCTTATGAAAAATTACCCTTTTAATGGTGGAGCATTTAATGAGAAACTGGATTTTCTACTGCATAAGTGCCCTTCATACAAATTAGCTTGGCCCTGGGTCCTGATCTAAATTGGGCTCCCTACTTTCCTCTAAATGGCCTAATATTTTCTTATTAATCCCTGCCCTTTCCACCTGCCCTGGCTCTGCCTCCTCATGTGAATCTCTCCTCAGCAGTAGGCTGTGCCCTGACACATGTTTCTTCAGGCTCTTTGTATCTGACCAAGGGCAGGTTTTGGACATGACTAGTTTTCTAGAAACTATTTATTCCATATTCAACCTCCCTGCCTGTCCCAAGGGAGTTTTTTTCAGTGCCAGTGTGTTTATATTTAGGAACAATGGATTTGGGCCAGGTGAGTTCTGGTGTAAGGTAAAATTGGGGATTCAAAGGGAAGTTGGATAGATGAAAAGCAATTAATCATCGTTGTTAAGAAGAACAGGCTTGGAATACAATGTGTGCCAACCCAAATCCAGGCTTTGGCATTGGGCAAATGTGTGCAGGTCCTTCTAAGTGAGAATGGGTGGGTTTCTCGGATCTTCCCTCCAGTGTGGGTCTGTATAAGGATGCCTGCCTTCTTCAGGGTTAGTCGGGTGGGATGTAACGTGCTTCTAGTAAGTGCTTCCTGCTATCACTGTTGCAGTTGCACTTGAAGGCAGTCCAAATCGTGAAAGGAGTGTTATTGGTTGTATAGAACAGCTCCATGAGTTGATTATATGAGATAAAGTAATAATCTTCCCAAGAACTCTTAGACCAAGACATAGTCTGCTGTCATCAAACTTAGCACAGCAGACAGGGTTAGAGAAAGCCTGTGTATCATGGGCCAACTTGCTTAAATACATACCCAAAATATAGTGACAGATATTCTCAGCTCTAACCTCTGCCAGCTCTCTCCATTGAACTCTGATGTTTAATTATTCTATTCCTTTTATATATATTTATATTCCTAATATATATCATATAAATATTCATACTTTATATTTATATTTTCACATTTATATATTTTTATATTCCTGACTATGTGTCTTTATATCATTTGCTTTCAGAACAATCTTTTCCAAGCTATTGATAGAGTAGGAGTCACAGAATTCACTGATAAAATGACTACTAGGAGTCGGAAACCACAGGTTCAGACTCCTCCCTACAGCCATCCCTTCTCCCCCATATGGTATCTCCAAGTGCTGCTTTTATTGGTCTGGTCACGGAGTGACAGCTACTATTTACAGAAAGATTGCTCTGTATTACACTCATACTGTCTCCTTTAAATTACTATTGGCACTTTATAAGGTAGCGGCTCCTTTACCGCCCTTCCATAGACAGAAAATGAAGTTTATTTGACGCACTGTGGCAACCTTTTTACACACTTGCTATGTGCTGTACATTTTTATTTGCAGTCACAAAAAACTTAGGTTTCTAGGGGCACAGATTGTTTCTTCTTCATTTGTTGCCAACAAGTAATTGTATTTGGTACAGAGGAAATAATCATTAATGGATGGATGAGTAAATGCAAGGGATTAAAGTCAGGGTTTATAAAGAGAAAAGTGCTCTACTGTGGTTAGCTATTGTTGGGTTCTTCAGAACATTGTCAATCTCATACTATAGATGGAGGGAAATGGTCTGATTTATCTCTGAAGTCCTCAGCTCAGGTTTTGTGGTGATGAGGGGAGTCCTGAGAGAATAATCAGGAATTAGATAATAATCAGTGGTAAGCAGTAGAGGCCTGGGAGAACCTTGGTTTCTGTAGGTCCAGTGTCCAGATGCCTGAACAGGCTACCCTGAAGTGTGGTAAGTGTTTAAACTGTTATGTTGTCCTCTAATTTCTGACTCTGTGAACAAGCTACTGGATACTGTGTCCCTTCCTTTGGAATATGTCAATGGTTTGGCTTTTGAAGAATGGATATTAAGTTTATAATAAACATCTCTACATCTCCTTCTTTATGTGGGCATGCTTAAATTCCTGATTGATGTATATAGCGAAATATGTTAATAATTAATGAGAGCCTGTCGCAAGGTACAAGTACTCAATACCGAATACTGTGATAGCCTATTTCCCTGCATACCTGACTAACCAGAAGCAATGTCATAAGGGCATTTTTTTTAATAATTGTTAAGTGTCATTACTTGATGCAAAGAAATTATTCTGGACTTTTACAATAAGGCAGTTCATGGAATCATGTGTAAGGAGGATCTTGGATCCTGGCCAAAGCAGCACACAGAGTTATAAATACTGGAAACTCGATGCTGATGCTATTCCATGCTTTTGGACATAAACTCTTAGTTGGTGATGACTGTTGGTTCAGTACCTATCATGTACTAAAAGTTACCCATATTATCTGATTTTGTTTATTGCTCCCCTGGGGTGATTCTTTTTAAAGTTCTTTTTCTGGTTCATAGGCTGAGGCTCAGAGAAATAAATTGCCTCAGTAATTAAATGGGTAGAGCCAGAGTTGGCATCTAAAGATATTATTTTATTTAATTATTTTTTTGACTTGACTTTCCTAGCGTGTAGGTGGAACCAGGAAGTAGGTCTCCGAATGGTAAGTTTTTCAAGCCAGCAGAACTTCAACATGCTTGTTTCTGAACCTCTGTTCCTTCGTTTTCAGGTCAGGATCGCAGTGAAGCCACTTTGATAAAGAGGTTTAAAGGTGAAGGGGTCCGGTACAAAGCCAAACTGATTGGGATTGATGAAGTGTCCGCAGCTCGGGGAGACAAGTTATGTCAAGATTCCATGATGAAGCTCAAGGTACCGTGCAAGCGTTTCTTTATGACTAGCTCTGGTTGGACATGAGTAAAGGAAAGACCCACTCCCCAGTACTATGCCAGACAACCTCATGGCTTGAGGGATTTGGCTCCGGGATGAATCAAAGTTATTCTCTAGGAAGCAATTTCAGTGACTTAGAAACACTGACTGGACCCATACTTTATGGAGGTATTTAGTAGCCAGGCCTTGTTCATGCTATTTGAGTGGATCATAGTTTCTTCTAGGTTAACTTCCTTGTGAAACTCCTGCAAAAATAAAACCACAAAAATGATCAAGTTCTGTAGTTCCTCACGTAGTTTGAATTTTTGTGATTTTAGTACTTTAAAAAAAAAATGTTTTCATAGCTTGTCCTCTCAAGGCAGATGTGAAGGTACAAAGCTGATTTTATTCATTCTTGTCCTTGTTGAGAATCACCCCAAGCATGTCATAACAAAGGAAAGGCAGCCTCACTGAAGTGATGTGCAGCTAGACACTACAAAGACAGCTTTGCATGGAAAACCAGAAAAAGAAGTTAGAAAAAACTTAAACCCAACAAGCAGTACACTCCTTTTCCAACAGCCTTAAAAACATACAAAAAAGAACTTGTTTCCCCAGATGTTGATTCCACATATCCTGTTAACTTTTTAAATGTGGTATAAAATATTAGAAAAGCATATGATCTAACAATAATCCTATCGTATGCATTTCACACGTGCAAAATTTCATTTTTCTCAATATAAGTTCTAATTATTAAAGTACTTTGAAAATACTGAAAAAATATAAGGACTAAAACTAAAATTATCCAAAATCCCACAAAAATAGTGAAAGTTGACACTTTTTGTGTTTGATCTTCAATTGTTTTACTTTTCTAACATCAACAATACACATATAATAAAAATGGATTTTAGTTTATATAGTTTCATGAGATAAAATAAAATAAAAGCATATGTGTGTGTGTGTGTGTGTGTGTGTGTGTGTGTGTGTGTGCTTTTTTTTCATATCTTCAGACAGTCTATAAAACAGTTATGTCAGTGGGATATTTTTAAGTATAAGAAAAGGAAAAAATGCCCACATTCTGCCAAAGTACCCAAAAGTATTTAAAGTACAGAAAATGGTTAATTACCGACTGTATCACCTTTTCCTTCTATGCCTGGTGAGTCACAGCTCTTATCGTTTGTCTGTGCTGTGCGGTGTTTCTGAGCACTTTACCATGCCTGGCAGGTATTATCTCCCAGTGGCAGGGCTTTAAATAGCAGGATTTTTTTTTAAACTACTTGATTTTCTATGTTCTGTATCCTGGTTTTTGCTATTTAAAATGGTATATAAACAAACTTTTTTAAAATCAGTGCATACTTAACTTAAGGTATATTAGAAAAGGGTATTTAAAAACAATGAAATCAAGATTTCACACTTTCACCTTGGAAGAGGTTAGTGATTTTTTTTTTTCAGATAATGAAGCCGTGTTATGAGATTTCAAGGCAGCTCAATAATGAGCCTTCTTTCTCTTCTAAATTCTAACCTGAATGATGAATAGGGAGGCAGTCAGGCAAGAAGATTCCCACGCTCTGCTTTGTGACTGATGAATGCTGGCCTAAAGGATGTAACTGGGAAACGGGGCCCCGGGCAGATCCTTGAACAACATAGGCTATGACGTTTGGCTTGAAGGAGAATTCTCTGTTCTCCCCACCATTGTCTGACCCCCAACCCGAGGAGAGCCCAGACTCTGCTCGTACATACATGAAATCAGAGTGCAGCCTATCTGTTAGGACATGACTGCATCCCAGAGAGACTGAGCCTCGTGTGTCCCTCTCTCACAGAACCACTCCTAACCATCCCAACAGAACTATGGTCATGAACAGACAGACATAAAAGCCCAGAGCTTGATTCTTACTGCTGTAATTGAAGCCTGGCAAATCAACAGAGATTTGCTCTGGACAGTGCTTCATTTAAAGACAGCAAAAAATGCCACTCCTTAATCCTCCATGTGCACAGACCTGGTTCGCACCCAGACCATTCCATCTGTGGAGGAGAGAGGAGTTCTGCATCCCCTTTCTCCAGCATCCAGAGAAGCTGTTCATCAGGTAGCAGCAACTGAGAGCACTATTGGCCAGCTGCCTTCATAGAAGCACCGGGGGTTTAAGTGGGTGTGAAGTAGCAGTTTGCTCTGCTCCTACGAGTTTATCCTGGGAATTAACACTAGGCCATGCTAGCTGGACCAGATCTAGCTATGGGTGGCAGTGTGTGTGTGTATGTGTGGGTGTGTGTGTGTGTGTGTGTGTGTGTGTGTGTGTGTGTGACCTGTGGTGAAACATTCCATCTGTCATCCCTTATAATCATGAGGTCCCAAGGCCCAGGGAGTTTGTCCTGCTATAACACACTCCTGTCAAATGCACTGAACACTGTTGAGGGGTTCTTCATTTCCAGACGATTGTGTTTCATTATTTGCAAGTTGCTGAGAAGAATGTTGACATTTCAGCTCCCAGTGGTTTTTCTGTAAGAAGCACAGAAACATAAATGATCGATTCTGCATTTGGCCACCTGCCCAGGAAAGAGAGAAGTACAAAATTCCTTTTAGCTTTGAAAAAAGGCCCACTCACTCCTATTAGACCATATGAGAACTGGGGGGGTGGGGAGAAAAGATTCCCTTTGTTAGACTGAAGCTGATACGTCACCCATTAGAGAATTTTCTCCTGCATTGCGGAGGTTCTGGACAGTCTCCGTGTGTGAATCTGAGGAGTCCACTGTCTACTCACTGCCAGACCATCACTGCATTTCAACTTAGAGTCAGTGGGGCATCTTCACATAAGATGGTTTCTCTGTTTTATAGCTATAAATGTAGGTTCAGAGAAGTTAAAGTATTTCTTACATACTCTGTCCCAGAACTCAAAACTAGACCTCCAGGTGCCCAGTGGTTAATGGGTAATAGTTTAGCACTCAGTTGTATCATGTTCTGTCTGGAGGATTAATTTATCTTTTCTCAGCTTGATTTTATTCTTCTACCTCTAAGGTACTCCCCAGTAGCCATATGTCTATGACTTTTAAAGAAGTCACCTTTTAGAGTCCTTGGGTAGAAGAATGATGATTGAAACTATGGGCCAGATGAGTTCCAAAGATAGAGCCTGGAGAACCAAGAACAGAACCATAAGTGTATGAGAAATAGAACTTACACTTGGGGAAACAGAACTATTATGAAGTCCTTTGTCCAGAATCAGGAGTATAATCAGATATTGTAAGGTGAAGATGATTTCCCATACCCAAAGTAGAGAAAATCACACAATTTCACAAGCAGGCCCCCTCCTTCTACCTCTGGCTATACTGACAGGTCTCCACCACCAGTTATTCCCCAAGTGAATCCTGGGAGCACCGTATTCTGAGAGCAGCACAAAGCACTATGACCTCCTAGAGCTGTAAAGTCAATATTATTTCAGATTTGTCTATGCCCGAAGCCCAGTGTCACTACTGCTGGGAGCTGAGCCTCATCGTAAGCAGTGATATAGGAATAGAGACCTTGGGATGCCTAATGCTGAATGAACAGCAGCCCAGAACATGTGGAAATCTCTGAAATGACTTTACCTGCCAACTGTGTTCTAGTCTAACGTCCATATTCACCTGTAATTGCCACCACAAAGTCTGACTTTAAAAAGTAAATCGTCTTACTCATAACTTGTATCACATAACCCTAGAGTGAATAGTACAGACTCATTTAGTGGCCATCTGATGAGCACCTGCTGCCCCTACCATTAGGGACAGAGGAAGGTCCTAAGCTCTAGGGCTAGACCAGAGAACAAAGTGACATGTCTACATTCCATGAGCTTTACCTTCTTGTGGGTTCATATATGTATCTTCAGTTTATAAACTATCTGGGCACGTGGGAAATAATGAATGTATTTAGAATATGTTTTATCCCCAAGTACAAGAATGACAAGGGAAGAATAATATAAATGGTTTTCAGTAACTATTACAAATGCCATGCATAAATTATTATAATTTTTTGGCATGGTTTTGCCAAGAAAAGGTAGGGGAGAAAGAGGTAAGGTGGGGTCTAGCATATCTTTGCTTTCTAATGTCTAGAATTCATTCATGCAAGAATATTTCCTGGGGTTTAAAAACTTGATCTTTGATACTATGCTGAGTAACTTACTTCATTTAAGAGATTAAATCCACATTCAATATAAAAACCTAACGGAGATGTTAATATGAGTGTCATATTGTTTCCGTTTCAAGTAGTCTACCCCAACTCTGAGACATGTATTGCAGCATAAAGGAGACATTCCCTGTATTGGATGGCTAGGTACATCTTTGCTCCATGAGAGACCAGCCAAGACCACTATTACCCTAAAACATAGAGGAGATGTGAGAATATGATGTAGAGACCCATGGAAGGGCAAAGGAAGGCTGTGTGTGATTGGTGGCTCTAGCTCATGCTATCTGACATGCCTTTGGACCAGAGGGAATTTTCAAATGAAAACACTTAAGTAAAAACCTGGTTCTTCCTTTCAACAGGGTGTTGTTGCTGGCGCTCGTTCCAAAGGAGAACACAAACAGAAAATCTTTTTAACCATCTCCTTTGGAGGAATCAAAATCTTTGATGAGAAGACAGGGGTAAGTGGAAGAGTCACACAACACTATGAAATTGAATCCATTGACAGATGGGCCACTAAAACGCCTCTTTTCTCCAGGCAGGAATATCAAACAAGCATAAAAACACATAAAGCAACTGACAAACTTGATCAACTATGATCGTCCATCAAAGCAAGTCTCTTGCGTGACTTGGCCACAGCATTACTGCACCATGCTTCTTACACTGTAATTGTGGTCTAAGTGTCACACTATCCCAGTCATCTAATGGGAGATTGATGAGCTCCAAAGAGTGGTGGTGGCCATGTGGCAGTTTGCATTAAATTTTTGTGTGCATTGGTAACTTCAGTGACGTGCACTTGAGGGAGACACATGCTGGTTTTGAACTTGGTCAAAGCCTCAGACTCACCAGTTTAACTTGACATACATTGCAGTTGCTGTTATGGAATGAAAACATAGAAATCTTAATCTAAAAATGAAAAAAAAGGAAAAAGGAAAGAAAGAAAAGATGGAAAGAAACCATCACTTTCTAACCAGGAACAGCGAGGCCTAGCATCATTATTAAACCCACCAAAGAAAGGGGTTTGTGTTATCATCAAGCTCACAACTGCACCAAACTCCCAACTCATGCCCAGAGCTCACACAACACTGTTGGTCTTGGTCATTGAGAGTAAGGAAAAACAGACAAGCATTCCGTGACCTCATGCCTGAGAAAATCAGAGTGGTTTTTCCTTTTATTCACTCAGTGTTTCACGATTTATAAAACACCTCCATATGTATCACCTCCTTTGAACTTTGCAAAGATAATGCACCAGGCAATTTATAAGCAATATTCCAACCATCCATATTATTTGACCTTGATTGTGTTGTGTTATTATTGTCTCTTGCTGTGTTCTGGCTAGTAACACAAAGGTGAAAAGATGATAATTCAGGAGTTAAAATGTGTTTTCTTGAAGAAAAATGCTGTAGGAAAATTACATCTGAATAAAGAGAAGTAGATGAGATATTGGTCATAAACACATTCACAACCAGCAGAGGATGGGAATGACCCAAACAGCCAGTGAATTAACAAAATATAGTTTTCTATAGAGTAGACCGCTAAAGTGCCTAAACCTGCCAGGAAATCTGCAAGGGCTGCAAATGGATGAACCTTGAAGAAAACACTGAATAGAATAAGCTAGGTACAAAATGACAAATGCAGTGGGATTCCATCTGAATGAGGAATCTAGAATCTTCAAAATCCTAGAACCAGAGATGTACTGATGACTGCCAAGGATGAGAGAGAATGAAGATAGGAATTGTTTTTAATAGCATGGGGGTTTGATTTGAAAGTGATCTAGAAAGTAGGTGACAGTGATTATTGGAAAAAAAAATGTATGAATGGGGTGTAGAGAAATGGCTCAGCAGACAAGAGTACATGCTGGTCTTGCAGAGACCTGAGTTCAGGTCCCAGCACCCATGTCTCAACTGGTGCCTCTAACTTCAGCTCCCAGGGATCTGACACCCTCTCCTGGCCTCCGTAAGCACTACACACACATACATATACAAATGCGTGCTCACACACACACACACACACACAGTAAATAAATATAAGTCTTTTAAAAGTATAAATGTACTTAATGACACTGGACTATACTTTAAAAGAGTTCATGTAAATTTTGTTTTAACACAATATATTTTATTTATATGTTTTAACACAATAAAAATAATAACTAGTAATAAAAACATGCACTTATCCAGTGCCTCCTACATATTAAATTATGTTAGTTATTTTACATGCATTATTCTGTTTCATCCTTACAAATATGAAATAATTCTAACTACTATTTTCCAAGTCTGTAGTAAAACACTGGAGACAAGCTGACTTTATAAAGAAGAGGGGCTTATTTAGCTATAGTTATTGAAGTTTAAAGTCATACCTACGGCATTGGCTTAGCTGTGGTGAAGACCCTGGACTGTCTTGTGTCCCAGCAGTGTGAGGATGCCTGAGAGCAAGAGATCACATCTGGAAACAGGGAGACACCAGGACACTGGGGTCCCACAACTCCTTCTGAGGGCATAACCACAGTTGCGGAAAGATTAGCTAGGAGTTGCTCCCCCATAGAGGTTCGCACCATTTCTGCCATTGCAGAAGACTAAACCTCCAACACCTGAACCTAGGAGGACCCAAGGGTTCAAAGCATAACCAAACCCAAGCAGTGCTTCATCCAGTGTGTGTCGTGTTCCAGGCACCCTCCACCTTTTAGAAGTTCCAGGTTATATAACCAACCTATCCAAGAGCTAGGTGGCACCATCATCCCTGTGTCACAGCTGTAGATGTCAAGGACAAAACATTGGGCACAACTTTCAGAAAATGAGGTGTGGCGGGGACCAGTCAGAGCTCATGTATTTTGACAAGCATTTGCTTGGCTCAGTGCCTGTTACATCTTAGGCTTACTGATTGTCCTTATTTTACCTGTTGGCTTGTTTGTTTTTGTTTTGTTTGTATGTTTTTTGAATAAGTCAGTCAGACGTATCTTCTGTGGTCAGGAGGCTCCAGAAACAGCAAGCAAACAAAAAGTTTACTACATTAGCAAGTCCTAGAAAGGAAGCATAGCATACCACACAGGGCCACATGGGGAAGCCACAAGGGCAGCCGAAGACCAGAAGGGAGCAGTGGACGGGCCTCTGAGACCTTACACCGTGGTCCTTACTGAGTTCCCACAGGAAGTGCAATGCAGGGCAAGGGGACAGTTTGGAACTGCCGATTGTGAATTATTTCCTCTGGCTCTCAGCCATGAGTGTGGTGGCTCTGGAGGGATTAAAGCAGAACAGATTTTCTTTTGTGGGATAGGGATTGAAGAGAATGAATGCCTGCCTCTGGACTGAAATGTTTATCTAAATTCTTCTATTACTAATAAAACCTTGGGAGTCAAATATCGGGATAAAAGCCTGATAGAGCAAGAAAGCAGTGGAGGAACGATCAGCTGACCCTCTCTCTCCACATTTTTCAGATCAAAAACCCTGAGAATCTCTCCAAGCCCCTCCCTCTTCCTTCCTTTGCCTCTCTATCTTCTGTTGGGTCCTCCAAAATCTCTATGGCTAATTCCAGTCATCTAGTCATTGACTCCATCTTCTGATTCAAGGTTAACTTTATTATCAGTCTTGGAGTATCACAGTGTGATCAAATATCCCACAACACTGGATTGGTCAGTTTGCCTTTCACTCAACTGCATCGTCCTTGCTGGACTCTGCTCTTTCTAAGAATTTGCTAGCTCTGATAAGGGCAGTGTTTCCCTAGCCAGAAAGGCCTTTGACTATCTCAAAACAGCATGGTATATGGAAAACTAAAAAGTATTTACAAGGCAGTGTTCAGGAGGCAGGATATAGATTTAACCCCAGATTACCCTGAATAGAAAATCAATACAATTTACCTCTGTATTATTGGAAAATATGGGACTGTCTGCTGGTGCCTTTGTGGAAGAGAGTTTAGGGTGACAGCCCAGGAGTCAGTAGGGAACAGACATGAATTCAGCAGGACTCAGAGCCCAGTGTAAGCCTCCACTGCCGTCTTCAAACTGTGCTTTCAGAACTTGAAAAAGATCATATGTTTGGATATCTGTGCTCATCCTGGAATCTCACATTAAAAACAACTGAAAAGATATTGGCAAATCAGTGTCTAGCTTGGTGATCAGGACCAGGTATCAGGGTGGGGACTAGGGAACTGGGAATTAGGCTGGCCAAGTCTTCTTAGCATACATTTGACCTCTGGGATCCTGTAGCACAGTAAGTAGAGAACTTCAGGTATGCACAGACTTAGAGAACATCTCTGCCCTTCAGCACTCTATGGGCACCAAATAATTGGGTGGAGCATCAAATGATTTATGTAAATGATTTAGATGCCCCAATAGTATGATGTCATTTCTAGTTCCTTCCAACTTCCAGCTCTGTCTACTACCATGACAACCACCATGTTCAAAGGGACAGAGGCAGAAGCAGGAGCTTGCAGTATCTGGTATTTTTTCTTGCTTGGTGACCATGTTTTGGGCTTTGCTGCTACTACTCCTCTATGCCATTCCCCTCTATCAAATAGACTATACCCAGGTAGATATCTAATACCTTAAATGCTTACCAATGAAGAGAGATAGTTCACATTCTTAACTTTTGTATGCCTCCTCTAACATCAAACTGTGCAGCAGTATTTTTTTAACCTTTATATAAAAAAACAGTAAAATAATTATATCAGCCCCAAAGCAATTGACTTGGTGGAGAGAAAATGTCATATCATTGGTGGAAAATGAGAAAAGGAGGCAGAGCTGAGTGTTTGCTCTCCAGCTTAGCCTGATGCAGTTCTATGTGGTTACTGGGCCTCTGGTGCATTCAGCTTCTACAGACTTCCCATCTTAATACACCACAACACAAGTCCTGGAAAAATAGTCAAAAGAATTCAGGTTTTATCGTTGTTGTTGTTGTTGTTAGTAGTAGTAGTAATAGTAGTAGATTTATTGATTTTTCTTTATATATGTTTTGCCTGCATGTATGTCTGTGTACTACATGCTCACAAAGGTCAGAAGAGGGCCTCAGATCTCCTGAAAGTGAAGCTTTAAATTGTTGTAAACCACTATGTGGGTGCTGGGAATCAAACCCAGGTCCTCTGCAAGAACAACATGTTCTCTTAGCTGCTGAGCCATCTCTGCAGCCCAGGGCTGAGTTCATTTAAATCTGAAGTACGAGTGATAAAACTGCAAAAAAAAAAAAAAAAACTGTCCAGTGGAGGCAACCAACTTGTCCTGTATGACCTTGAGAATGAAAAGAGGGCTCTTTGCTAGAAGTTTCTAAAAAGCCGTTTTAGTACATCAGTGAGAAGAAACCTTTCTTGGCAGGCAGAAGTGCTCATCAGTGACATAGAATGAGTGACTTCACCATCTCTGGGGGCAATGAGACCACACCAGGCCATAGGATCTTGTGAAGGGAGTCAGATAAGGCAAGAGATATACAGCAAAGTCATGTCTGTTAATTTCTGAGCTGAATTTCAAGGTTTTACTTCCCCTCAAAGTAAGAACCATTGATGTTTTCTGCATGAAAAACTTCCAGGGGAAACTATGCAGCCTGTACTGAACCCCTGCCCTTGCCCTGCAAGGAACTGGCAACCCAGTGCATGCTGGGATCTTCATGCTGAGGAAGTGGAAAACTAGACTTTGTCATTTGGAGTGACAAATCACGGTTGTTTTTTTTTTGTCTGAATATTTTTGCCCACGTTTGACTGCACTTTTTTTTAAGCTGAGAAAAGAAACATTTGCTGAAAAATGTGACAATAGCTAGAATTTTAAAAACCTAAATTGTCAAAAAATGTTTTGATCCCAATTAAAAAGACCCTTTGCAACAATTTACACCCTGTCTTGAATCTCAGAGAACTTCTGATCCATTACATGAATAAATTTTGTATTGTTATTATCATGTTGGGGAGAATAAGTCATTGTGGAAAGCTCTTCATATTCACGTACCTAAGGCATAGCTAATCTTTCAGAGGGACCAGTGAGATGACAGAGATGTCACCCATTGCCTTTCTGTTATTAGTCATAGGATGAGGAGCCCATCTAGAGCTGGACAGAGTTGTTCAGCAATATATCCATAGTTCTCCAGACAGTCCAGGGTAACACTGAGACTGGAGGCTGTCAATCTCATTTCAGATGAGGAAACTGAGCTGCTGTGAATGTCCATGACCGAGTGTGTAGACCCAGAGCAAACTTTCTAACCTTGAATTCTCTTCCATCCCTGAGACCATTAATGACTCTCTTTCTCTCTGCTTAAGTTTTTATTTCACAGAATCATTATAACTTATGCCATAAAAATATAAATATTATAAGATCCTAAAGATGAGTCTATTTCTTAGGATGGAGTATAATAGTCTGCATCAAATTGTTATGATGTTGGGACATGCTCCTCACAATCACGTATGAATTTTACTTTTTCTTTCAATGAACCAACAGTTATTCAGATGCTACCTTACACCTCATTCTGTGAAGTAGTTGCTAGTATTATTGCCATTTTACAAGTGGGCAGTTTTTAGAGCCAGCTCGTCTCAGCCTCACAGCTAAAAAGTAACAAAATCAGGATGCAATATCAGGTAGCATGGTATAGAAACCCTAATACTAGTAAGAAGTAACTAACAATAGTGTGCCTAATTTTATAGATGATTTCCTTTGAAATATAGGAGAGCAAATTCACATGACCTCTCTGATTGCCACCATCATTTTCATTCTGGTATGTCCTGAATGGAGATAAAAGCAATGGAGATAAAGCCGCCATGCCTTCCCCATGGTCTGTTGTGGGCAGACAGAATGTTGACAGTTTGACTCTCAGGTGATTAGCCAGTAGCATCTTGGAAGCCTGTCTGTGCCATGTGTGCCTCTGGTTCCCAGGGATTTAAAGATGAATAAGACATGGCCCTTGCCCCTAAGGCATTCATAGCTTAGTGCAAAAGCACCTCACAGAGTGAACTGACAGCTGCCAAGGCATAGACATGAACAAAGTTGTCCATGCTCAGCGACTAAAGCCTAGCTTTGCCTAGAATATTCCTGACAGTCCTTACGGGAAAGGACACACTGATTTGGCAGTGAGGATGTTGATTGAAACGATGAGGTGGAGAAGGCAGGGAAGAGACAATAGCATCTAAAAGTACACACCTTTCTCAAAGCAAAGTTATGTGTGTTCATTCTTTATTTCCTGCAGGATGTATTTATTGAGTGCCTCTATAAACACACATATAAATAAGGCCTTATCTTCCTGTTCATCGCTGTTATCTGTTTGGTTCATGGTGACTCTCACACAGCCAGGTTCCAGTAATATTTATTGCAGCAGAAACAAAATGTCAGGGTGATTAAAAACCACAAATGCACACTGAATAAGTAGGACATAACAAGTGAGAGGTGGAGAATGGCTAAGGAGTCAACTCTGGCCCTCATGATCGATGGGTAACGTGTTTTAAATGCAATGGCTACACTTAAGGTTCAGGGATGATTGACTAAGTTCCTCTGAGTAAACAAAGTATCCCCTTAGTTGTGATTCTTTAAAAAACAGGGCTGTTCCCAGTCAGTTCAAACTGAGTGTTTTGAGGATGCTCAGGAAGAGCAGCTGAGGTCATTGGTGGAGGCTGGTCTCAGGGAGAGAGACTGTAAGGAAGGTGAAGGGGCTGTGGAACAGGACCCAGGAACCCTCAAGGACAGTATTGTCTGTCATCATCTTCCATAAGACTCTACCAAGACCGATGCTGATAGCTGCACTGTGGCTATGGTGGTATGGCTTGTGGCTACTGAATCCAGTCTCATGTGACCCTAACCGTTCTTGAAGTTTCCAGACTGCACCAAAGTTACTATTTACAGCAGAAGTCGATTTCAGAATCAACTTGAACAACTCTTGAGCTATTTTCTTTCTTTTAGCCCTGAGTTTTTCCCAACAGACTCATCTTGTCTCCCTGTGTATAACTAGCTCCCTTTCTGATCAAAGTTCTTGGGGGAGGGGTAGTAATGCAGGAATTTAATTGTTAGGGACTAACTGGTAAGCATTCTTATAGTACTCAGGACAGATGTACACAACAGAAGATATTTTTCTGTGTGATATGACTTTCAAATATCTTGCCAGACATTCATGTAGATGAGAAACCTGTTTGTAATTACTTGAATCTAAAACCTAGTTCAGTTTTACATATCAGCAAAGAATTTTTATGCCATATTCATGATAGTGAATTTTCCAGATCTGAAGTAAGAGGGGAAAAAATGTACTTTGTTTTGTAGAGACCTTAGCAAGACTGTTGATGATTTCAGAAAACTAAACCATTGTTCATGTTCATTGTGGTTGAGTTACTTATCCCTGCATCCTTCTTTTCATTCTGTCCGTCCTTCTTGTCATCCTATCCATCCTTCTTGTCACTTACCACTACTCTAGCCATCCCTTACGTAGCTCTTGCTTTCATTGTGCTGTGGCTTGCTTAGCCCTTCTTTGTTAATGTCCACTCTAAACAAAGGCGTGTCCATGTTGTTGAGTTCTATGTTTTCTTGAACCCAAGCTTATAAGAGTATATACATTGTGACTGTATTATTACACTCTTCACTTGTCATTGTAACTCAGCACTTAGACATAGATATCTCATTATTTTATGGACTGAGGATAGAGCTCCATGCTAGGGTGCTTGCATAGCATGCAAAAGGCCCTACATTCAACTATTGGCACTGCAAGAAAAGAACTTCCCATTATTTTAAAATCAGAAAATATTTCTTACATTTCCTTTATGTTATAATTAGGATATTTTGATTTGTGTGTTTGTAAACTTTATGAGTATAGGGGATTTTATAACCACTTCCAAAGAAGAGATGATTAAAGTATATGTTATTAAAAAAAAAAAAAGGAATTGGGGGCTAAGTAAGGTTGATTGAAAACTTGTCTTGACCATTTTAATGGGTTTGTTCATTTGTTCTTTCATTCCACAACTGTGGGAATGAATCAGCCCAAAAATGAAACACAGAGGCTAGGCATTCAGATATATGAATAACTGAAAACTTGAAGAACTGTGACTATAAAGGGAGAAAGTTATACAATTAACATCAAAGTTCAGAACAAATGGGCTTTTTTCATTTGATAAAAAAAGACATAGAAAGATCTAAGAAGATGTGGCTGGAACTTAAGGGACTTCCTGCAATTAAAGTCGGAGAAATCCAGACACAGAGTCTTCACTGCAGTCTTTGAAGCAGGAAGGTCATGGAGGGGAATAAACACAGGGAGAGGTAGGCCTGGTTCACAAGTAACACCTGTGTAACTCTAGCAAAATGACACCATGGAGGAAGATTAGCCCTAGATCCACAATACCTTGGTTCTCTACCCAAATAGCTGTATGGATAGAAAGCAATATTTCTTTTCAAAACTATCATTTTAATTGGTGCAAATCAAATATATTTTGTTTGTACAACATGATGTTTTGAAAAACTTGCATACTGTAACATGGTAAGAACACGAAGGTCTGCTGTCCAGAGTTTTCAGTCCCACATATCTGATTATGAACTATCAAAGGAGCAAGAAAATACACTCTTCTACCCTCTGCTGTCTTTCAGTATTTGAGCCTGAAAAAGAAAATGACCTGACATTAGACAAATAAGTGGCAGAAAGACAAGCAAACTAGTTATGTGCACATGGGCATCTGGGAAGGTGAGGGCCAAAGAAGACAGTGAGATTGAGAAGCTACCCTCCTTCATCAGATAGAGGGGAGTGAAGTGGGAGGCCATTGTGAAGGCAGAGTAGAGGGATGAAGGGTGGAGGAGGGGATGAATGAACCGAAACGGCAGGCGAAAGCCAGGACAATGATTGTCTGAGCTCTGGTTCTAGAGTTTGGCTTACAGTCTCCTCTATGGAATGAGTCTAGTATTTCTTGGTTGGTAAGTAACAGAAGGAACACAGGCCTATGTGGCCTGCTGTGGGATGGTCTATGTCAAATCTGTTGCTCTGATTGGTCAATAAATAAAACACTGATTGGCCAGTGGCCAGGCAGGAAGTATAGACAGGACTAACAGAGAGGAGAATTAAGGGAAAAGGAAGGGAAAGGGAGACACTGCCAGTCACCACCATGACAAGCAGCATGTGAAGACGCCAGTAAGCCACAAGCCACATGGCAAGGTATAAATTTATAGAAATGGATTAATTTAAGATATAAGAACAGTTAGCAAGAAGCCTGCCATGGCCATACAGTTTATAAGCAATATAAGTCTCTGTGTTTACTTAGTTGGGTCTGAGCAGCTGTGGGACTGGTGGGCAGTTTTGTCCTGACTGTAGGCAAGGCGGGAAAACTCTAGCTACAGTGGCCTGCTCTTGAAAGATCCAGTTCTTGAGTAGGAAGGGAATGCTAACATCTCCCTGTTCCCAAGTGCCTTCTGTTTAAACTAGTGAGCACACCAAGGGACCAGGGTTAAAAGTGAAACCCTAAACTTTATCATTGGCACCCTGTCATACACTTCCTCTCAAAATCCTATTCTGCATGTTTAGGTGGAATTTTGTGTCCTATGAGCAGCATCTCCACAATTTTTTTTTTGATTTTTAAAATGTATTCTGTCATTTTCATATATTTATATAGTGAATTTTAGTTGTTTTCACTAATTCCCTCTCCCTTTCCCTCTCCCTTTCCCACTGAAACCCTGCTTTTCCAAGACGTCCCCATCCTACTCTTGTGTCTTGTTTTGTATGTGACCTGATAAATGTAATTAGAGTTGCTTGTGTGAGCATGGGTGGGAGTTTTTTTAGTGCTTCATGAGCAACTAAACCACTGAACAACATGACATGGTCCCGGAGCAGCCATCACGAGGTAGGGCCTCTGGAACAACTGCTGGTGAAATATTGGCCGACTCAGCCTTGTTTAGGGCGTGACAGTTGCTATGAGCTGTTGAGTGCAACAACCATGTCACCTTCAGAAGATGGTGTGTGTGTGTGTGTGCGCGCGTGTGTGCGCGTGTGTGCGTGTGCGTGCGTGTGCATGTGTGTGCATGTGTGTGTGTGTATGTACGTGTGTGCGTGTGTGTGTGTGTGTGTGTGTGTGTGTGTGTGTGTGACATCTCCTTATCCTTTGTATCTTATATTGTTTCCAAAGTCTCCTCAGTCACCATGTTCTCTGTATCTTACATTGTTTCCAAAGCCTCCTCATCCACCATGTTCTCTGTATCTTACATTGTTTCCAAAGTCTCCTCATCCACCATATTCCCTGTATCTTGAAGGTGATCCATGATTTTTTTTAACCCACTTTGTCCTTGGAAAGCACCCTTCTCTTCTCTTCTTCCATAGCTTTGCCATTTTTAGGCTCCACAGTTGTTAGTCCTTGCCTGACATTCATGAAGCCCTGAGTTCAATTCTCAACACTTCATACACCAGGAAGGTGGAGGAAGGGGAACCAGAAGTTTAAGGTCAGACTTAGATACATAGTTTGAGGCCAGCCCATAATGCACAGGAACCTGTTTCAAAAACAAATAGAATAATAATGTACTTGTCTGGGCTAGACATTAGATGCCAGGATGGCACTTAGGAAAAAAGCTGCTCTTGCAGTAGAATGAACATAGAAAGCCTGATGCACAGTTCAGAATTTACCAGTCTCGGGTGTCAGGGACGAACGGAAGGGCCTTTCAACATTTAAATCGAGCCCTCTTCCTCATCTACAAAGGAAGAAGCCCAGAGCACAAGCGGCAGTGATACCTGAGGCCTCTTCACACAAAAGTCACGTGAAAGTCTGTGGGACAACAGCTGCACACAAACCTGACGCGCCTGCTCAAAACCAGCTCAGTCATTCTCCATATCTAGGGCTTCCCCAGACCCATAGCAGCCCCAGATGTGTTGTGTATCATGGAAAATGGGCATCTACAAAGAAAAACAGGGCCTCTATAGCAGCTCTTCAGTGTCTGGTTTGATAATGGTTTTTGTAAATAATTTTTTGAGATTATAATATAATTACATCATTTCCCCCTTCCCTTTCTTCCCTCCAAACATTCCTGTGTACACCTCTCTTGCTTTCAAATTCATGGCCTCTTTTTTTAATTGTTGTTACATATATACATATATATCACAATAACAATGTAGAGCTACAAGTCAGCAATGATTTTGTAAATTGGCTCTGTCAGGGAGGTACCACTGAAAGATAATTCAGAGAACCAAAAATTGAGGATAGTTTCAGTACCTAGAAAATTATGAACCTTTCGAACAGATTTGACCAACTCAGAATTTACATCTTTTCTTCAAAGGATATTCCCATCAATCTTGTTCCTTAAAAAGAGGTAAGGACATAATACTTAGTTCAGTCCTCTAATACAACTAAATTATTCCCATTAGGTGGATGAGAAAACAGGCCAGGGTGATACAGCAGCTTCCATAAAAGTAAATATCCAGCAACTGTATAAGTGGACTCTAGGTCCATGGAGTGCTAAGGCCCATGCACCTAACCACCATGGAAGCGCTGTGTCTCCCCTGCTCTGCTGCTCAGGGCCTCTAACAAGCAGGTGGATGTTCATTGGCTCCCAAGGGGAGAAGCTGTACTGCCCCTGGGCTAGTCATTATGCACATAGACCCTGACACTGGAGGTTTATCCAGGACTCTGAAAGGCTCAGTTTAAAATGACAGAGTAACCATGGAATTGCTCAGCTATCTCAGACAGGAAAAATATGAAAAGCGTCTCGCTCATAGGCCCTCATCCACTGACTGTTCTGGCTAATTCTTATGTTAAAGATTGTTCCAATTGTGTCATCCTTCTCCAAAGATAGGCCAGGAAGCCCCTTTGGAATAACAGGGTAAGGAACAGGTGGAGATCCCTGTGTCTTCATTTCCAGCTTCTTTGACCGTTGGTCTTTTGGCACGACACACCAAGAAAGTGGTATTTATTCCTCTTTTATCGAGTCCACCTTGCCAGACACAGTTTGCTGCATTTTCTCACTGACTTTGACAATATATATCATTGAATGGTATTATCCCCATTTTACAGGGGAGGTGACTGTGACTTTAAAGGTAAAGATGAGGTCACTCAACCACTGTTACATCTGTATCCATTTCTTCATGCAAAGGTATTTATTTAAGACCTACTTTGTTCTGTGAGATGCTGCCAGGGATTTGGCTACATTTGGTGACCCAAAGGAGAGTTCCTACCTTGTAGAGCTTACATCCTAATGGAAGGAGACTGGAGTGATGCAGTAGACATCTATGAATATGCAGTCTACTAGAGAGTAACCAGTTGTATGGAGAGGGGGCCAGGAATAAGGAAGGTCAGGACATCCTCCCACCCCTGTGCATCTCTCTTGTCCTCCCTTGACATGTGTTGGCTACAAGTTGCCATCTTAGTATGTTACGGAGCTTCCTATAGCTTTGAGGGTCACCTGTGTAACGGAGAATGACATTGCTGAGGTTCTAATCGGACGTATGGCAGCTGTTCACTTGATGAATCAGAGCTGTCCAGTTGTGCTGCTTCTGTTTCGGTGGCTGATTGTTTTACTTGAGGTCTGCTGCTTATTTTTCTATCTCCCTCCGTTTATTTTGAGTTTTAATTTGAAACTCATTCTCCGTGACCATGCCTTGGTGTTGAACAGGTGCTTGCATGTTCTGGAACACTCTCTCTGCAAGGGCTGTGTGCACTCAGAGGGCGACACTGAGTAGATTGCTTCTGTGGAGCACTGTGCCACAGTGGATCCTCTGACGAGAGGCTTCATGGTTCTGGCAGCAGCAAAAGCATATATTCTCACAGAGGCAAGACTAGAGTCATGGTGGGAGGAACAAAAAGAGATCCACCTCCTGGAGGGGAGTGATGTCTGCGGAGATGGCAGGGAGGAGCCCAGAGCCAGGTGATCGAGGCCCCGGTCTTGTGGCCTGGGAACCACTGGAGCCTGTGGACTTAGGTGATTGATATTGTGGGGGAGTATCTGAATTGGTTCTTAGGAGACGTGAGTTTTTAACTGTCGCTCCACTGCCAGTGCACAGGTTATCGTCATACAACCAGCGGAGTGTTAATTGAGGTGCTGATAACAATGATCTCACTTCCCGTTTCCCAGATCTTCTTGTAAATGCTTTGTATGCGTTGTCATTTCATATTTTGAATCCCGGAACCTGTTAGCAGCTCCGTGTTCTCCTTTGAAGTATGCGAGAAGTAATTAACTACCCCATCTTCGAAATAATCTTGCAAAATAGATGTACTACCTCCCTTTCAATAGAAGGTGACACTAAGGTTCAGAGAAAGGCAGAGGATTGCCAAGATGTCTCCGCTAGCCTAGGTGCCCCTCCCACCACATTGTTCCAGTCTGCTCCAATTTGCTCACTGTAACAAGGAAACCAAGGTGAGAACATGCCAAGCGTTGCTGCTTAGGCACATTTGGAGCAGAACGTGTCCATTATTTCCTGGTGAGCTTTTTCAACGCTTGTGCTCTTGTATACATATTTACTTCCAAAATTTACAGTGAGGTTAGTTTAAAGCCCTTTTGTTTTTTGTTTTTTGTTTTCTGATATCTCAGCTACTATTTTTTTTTTTACTTTTCTCTGCTTTTCTGCAGAATAGAAACAACCATGCTAATATATAAGACTTAATTTCATGCCCTGTTATTTGCAATATGAGCTGTAGGAAGAATTTCAACAAAGCGAACCAAAGTGTTGGACTCTTAGTGACATGGAGGCAGGCCTATGATTTGGTCAGTATGTCTCTGGCCTCTTGGCATTTTCTTGGCCCCCGGTAGGTGTTTTTGGAATGGCACTGAATTTCTTGTTGTACAAGCCATGAAGCCTCCGATTCACTTTCCTGTCTAGCCATCTCATAGACCTTACATCACTGAATAGACCTCTCAGTGATTCTTTCTCTGGGTCAAAAATGGAAGTCTCAGGAATGAGACTCATTTTCTCCTGGCCATGCATGAGCTATGCAGGAGTCATTATGAAGAGAAATATTTTTAAAATCGGCATGCAACGCATTACATCTCAGGTCTGCTATTCCTGAGCTTGCTGCCATCTTGCTTTTCAGCATCCGTTCGGCTTGCCTTCATTCAGCTCCTCCCCTTTTTCTCCCTTTCTCCTACACATGTACATGGATGTGTCTTTTTTCTAAGACTCTCCCAAGAAGTCATCCACTGTTTAACACTTATAAGTTGTAACATATCATTTGCTATAAAAGAAGTATAAAACATTATGTAAAGTGACAAGAAAGAAGAGACTGAGGAAGAAACTCACATTGCCTGAGCACCTACAATGCATGTGTTTAGGACTGTCTTAATAGTCAGTCCAGTACCAAGTTCTGACTGGAAAACCATCCCGCATGTGAGTCCTGCCTCTGCTACTTTTCCTGCCCTGCCTGGCCAGGGAGAGAGCTCCTTCAGGGCTCTTGAGTCTCTGTTTTGATGCCTGGCACCCTGGGCCCTGGCACATGTGAAAGCGTGGTTTGATCAAGAGATGAAAGGGTAAAGTCAGTTCTGTAGAGCTGGAGAGGAGGTGAGAGGTGACCAGGAGCATTACACCGTGCGTGCTGTGGTCACGTGCGGAGCAGACTGTGCCTGGACTGGTTCTGTCCTCGCCACCACACTGTGCACTATAGCACGGACAGCAGAAGCCTGTGACTTCCTAGATCAGTCTCAAGCCTGAGGGTTCAGTCTGGCCTCTGAACCCCGATCAGCTGTAGTGTGCAGCCACGTCAGCTGCTGGCAGCACTGTGCTGTGGCTCCAGCCACATCTCCCTGTGGGGATGACCCCAGCACCCTGCCTCCTTCCAGTGGCCTTTGTTGCATAGCTCAGAGATTTGCTTTCTAGGATACATTTGACTTCTTAAACTCTTTAGAAAATCGAGAGATTTTTAAATTAAAAAAAAAAATTACCAGGGAAGCACGGCCTCACTATTTAAATAGCAAATGCTAGCGCCTCGAGAGACTGAGGTTTGCATTTTTCATGATGTCTAAGAGATGTGAAGACTCTCTGGAAGTTATATATTTAAATTTGGGGGGAAAAAAGATTGTGCTGGCAATTGTCTAAACTCAAGACAGCCCCAACCTCACTTTCAAGAGGAAGGTAGTTCGTCTTCTATACAAATGGCTCCAATGAGAGCATCTGAGACGCTGATACAAAGATGCATCATCTGTGACTCAGACCTGGGCTGTGATGGATTTACCCATGTGGATAGACATGCACACTCTTTCATGTTCATTCCTGTGCTGTCCAAGTCTGTGCCAGTGGTTCCCCCCTAACAGTATCCTATGGTATAGCCCCACACACACTTAAATACATCTTCATGTGCTGCAATGATTTAAAAAAAAACTCTTAGGTTTTCGAATCTTTTTGTAGTTTTTAAAGTACACTCACTTTGTTTCTCACAACTGATGCTCACATTAACCTTACAAGGTGCACATTACACATGCCATTTTATTCATGATGGATCTGAAGCTCAGAGAGGTTAATTGCTGGTCCAGAGACACATGATTGTAATTGATGGAGCATCGTTCTTATTTACATCTGATGTCTTCTTGTCTCTGAAAGGAAGTTATACTTACTGTAAAAAATTTACAAAGTATAAGAATGGCATAAGGAAGAAGATGAAAATTACCTGAAATACCACCACCTATTCAGAAATGCAGCTCATATTTTACATGAACATAATCTTAAGGTGAGATTATAATTAATTATACATGCTGCTTTATAATCTACATTGTTACTTATCTGCAAGTTTCCATACTGAATATTTCTGCTCTCTATAGTTTTTTTTTTCAGCCATGGAAGCATTGTAGCATATGAGACACTCATAATTATTGTAATTTAAAACATACCATATTGTTAGTCCATGAAAGGTTGTATCTACACCTTTCTATATATCTCTGATTACTTCTGTCAATTAGAATCTGGAATTAGTGGGTCAGCCTGTATGTGTATTTTAAGACTTTTGATCTTATTTCTTTGGTCAGTTTTTGGTCTAAAAAGTTGCACTCTCAGATGTCTGTTTCACTATGTATTTCTCCACATGAAGCATAAAAATAACTTTTTAAACATTTTTTGTTGGTTTCTTTTTGAGACAGGGTTTCTCTGTGTAGCCCTGGCTGTCCTGGAATTCACTTTGTAGACCAGGTTGGCCTAGAACTCACAAAAAACTGCCTGCCTCTGCCATCTGCGTACTGGGACCATGCCCAGCAACTTTTAACCTTTTTAATATTATAATTTACTTTAAATATCTCTGATTTGACTTCAGTACCTGCTCATAAATATTATAGCTCAAACCTACCTCTTTGTGCAGAATTAGTTTTATTTATACATTTATTCTTTCACATAATTCTGTGTGATCTTGTGGGAATCATTTTATCTCTGTGAGCCTGTTTCTCCATCATGAGTTAGAGGGGGGACATCCAGTTCTTTGGAGGTCTGATACAGTAATACAGAAAGGGGGGGTCGTGGAATGCTTCTTCATGTGTTACAAAATGCTCTCTGGTAATGGGTCTTCTTTTTACCGTGATAGAAACATGAAGGTGGCACAATGCAAGCAGATGAATGAACCCCCTCTGGAATCCTTCATTCTAGATATGTGTAATTTCTGTTCATCAGCTTCAAAGAGCACAGGGAATAGCATGGATTGGGACAGACTCACAGGCAGTGGGATTTCAGCACTGTCCCCATGGTGCTTATAATTGGTTTTTGTCTGCCCAGGGCATCTCAGTGGCTGTCATATGGATGAGGGCATCCAGAGACTTGGGTGAATTTAAAACCTCATGAGGCTGTTTCTTGAACTTCTCAGTACCTTATGCACAGGTCTGCCCTAGTGTCTTCTCATGAACTCATGTGGATGGACACCAGTGGGAAAATTAGGGTTCAATATTCTGGGAGGCATAGATCCCCCTCAGAGTCCATAAGCACTTTGGGGATGTTGTTTGCTTTATTGCCTTGCTTCCCTCTTTAAAGATAGAATTTTTCTATCAGACCTTTACTGAGTTCCTACTGTGTATCAGGCACAGGGAGCGGAAGATGAATTCCACACCCCTCCACAGCAGCACTGATGGGCCAGTCATCCAGTCAGCAGCTGATTGTCCCATGGTGCAGTCTGCCACATCATGGGGTGGCAGCCTCGCCTCAGGCGCGCGCGCGCGCGCGCGCGTGTGTGTGTGTGTGTGTGTGTGTGTGTGTGTGTGTGTGTGTGTGGTTCTCCCCGGGTGGCCTGACAGGCAAAGCAGAAAGAGGATTTCTAATGAAATAGCCAGTAGATGACATTTCATCGATCTGTGCAAGCAATGCCAGTGTAGTGGAGTCACAATGTCAGGATAATATGCAGACATGAGACTCACAACAGCATAAACACCACCCTCCTCACTCTTCCTTTGCCCTAGAAGATTCTTCCCCCAACCCAGTTGCCCTACCCAGTCTACTTGTCCCTTCCATCATCTGACTGATGACAATTATCAACAGGTCTTTCAGCTCAAACCCTGTTTCCTCAAGAATTCTTCAATGTTTCATCAACCTAGGATAGATCTATCCCTTCTATGCTCCTGTGCATGCATCTGCTACTTCTGTTGTAGGACTTCTAAAATGCGCTGTACCAAGAGTGGATGCAACCTAAATAACCACCAATGGATGAATAAGAAAAATATGTATATTGTGTGTATGTATATATATATATACATGCACATATGTAAACACAATCAAATACAGCCTTAGAAAGGGGAATGTAACACATCCTTCGATGTGGGTGAACCTTGAAAACATTTTGCTAGTTAAATAAAACAGTCATTAAAGGACAGATATTTTATGACTCATCTTATATGAGTCCCAGAGTTGTCAAATCCATAGAGGCAGAAAGTGAAGTAGATGGTAGGAGATAAGCATGGAGGCAGAGTGACAGGTTAGTGTCTAAGGGGTATGTAGTTTCAGTTTGGGAAGCTGCTGATGTTCTGTGTGGGGGTGGGGGTGATGTTTGCACAACAGTGTAAATCTACCCGAGGCCACTGCACTAAGTGTCTAAAACAATAGAAATTCTATTTTGTGTGACCACGGCCATGCCACAATTGGCTGCTGCATGGCAGTGCATCTTTCTGTGTCGTTGGTTCCCTGTCCAGTATGGATGACGGTTTCCATCAACGTATGTGCAGTGTTGCGCCATGTACCTTACAGGGAGAAGGTGCTTCCTTAAGGAAAACTGTTGGTTAGAACAGTTGGTGCAGAAGGTGTCACCTCTGCCATGGCAGGAATGTATCCTCATTTACAGGTGAGGAAATTCAGGCTCAGAGATGAGGGGTGACCTGGCAGAACTCACCTGGGTGATAAGTGTTCAAGTCGGCATTGAAAGCCAGGTGGTGTCAGCTCCAATCCAAAAATATTCTTTTCATTGTGCCAGCCTTTATTTGCCGTCACTTTCTATACAGAGTTAGCGGGAACCAGCAGAGGCAGAGGCACGGGGGTGCGTATGAAATGCCGCATCTCACATGGAGGATGAGTTTAGTAGTCTGCAGAGAGTGGGAAGGAAGAGGTGAAAGAAGGGGGCCAAGAGGCTTCATGAGACGGGCACTTCCCCCTTGCCCTTTATTCTTTCCGTGTAGCCAAACAAAGTGGAATGAGGAGATTGACTGAGCCATCCCTTGTTCCCCAAGGGCTATGTGGAGACCCCATCTCTTAGGTAATTTAAGCTAGAGGGGGTGATGCTGTAGGTAACAACAGCCCACATGGCCGAGAATTGGTGCAATGATTTAATAGGCCACTTTCTGTGCTAATCGCTGGTCTTCCTTGAGGGAACCTCCTTCTCTAGCTGCATTAAAAACTCCATTAATTTGTTTATATATAAATTCAAGCGGCTTGGGTTCTGTCGCACTTCAGAGAGGAGAGAGGTCCTCGCTCAAGAATCTTCAGCTTGTACCACCCATCAGGACTGACAGATAAGAAAGATGTATTATGCATTTTATTACCTTGTCTACAGAGAACAGGTGACAACTATAAAGTACATTCATGTACAGTATGAATACCTGTCAGGGTAATTGATAAAGCTGCCTGTAATAAGGGTAGCTGGAGTGGCCTTCCTAGAAGCTGAGGACTCTAAGTGCTTAGGGCAGGGAGAGGTACCAAATAAATCCAGTTCTTCAGAAGTCACTGGCCCTTAAAACAACAACAACAACTAACCAACCAGGGTCTCTAAACCTGCCTTTCACTTCCAAGTGTAATTATTTTATGTTGCAACTCATATCATCGGACACATTCAAATCAACTCAAATAAAAGAATGGCATGAATCTCACATTATTTGGTTAAAGCACATTTCAGGGCTGGAAAAGGTTTGAAATGGAGAGAGGCTGCTCCTACATTTAAATAGCCGAGGAAGATGAAGATGCTTGAAGAGACATAGACCCTGTAAAGATGGGAGCTGTTGGCCTTTGTTTACATATCCAGAGCAGTGTCAGGCTCTCTAGTACAATCTAGGTGAACTGCAGCTAGCTGGATGATAACATTAATTCCGACAGAAACCAAGAGGGATGCTTACTGAGCACCCATCATGTTTTCTGGTGTTTTTCTCTAAGGAACCTGAAGGAGCAGGTCCACTCACGCTATCAGGTGACCGCTGTGCCCCAGATTGTTAATCTGGAAATGACGATAACATAAAACCCCAAGACTATTGAGAAAACTAAGCAAGTCAAACCTGCACAGTGCCCGGAGCATTCCTAGTGCACAGTGGGTGTTTCAGCGAGTAAGCTGACAATAAGCAAGTGTCTCAGAGATGCTAAGGCTCGGGTTGTAGGGGGATGGAGAAGAAGTGGGGAGAAAAGCAACACATAGAAAGTTTGTCTGAAAAACACCATAATCAATATAATCAATGCTAATTATTTGTAAGATGATATATAGAAGAAAATCCCTAGCCTGGCGAGAAGGCTCAGCAGTTAAGAGTACTTGCTGCTCTGGTAAAGGACTGGAGTTTGGGTTTAGCTATGAGCATCCACATCATGCAATTCAGAACTGCCTGTATAACTCCAGCTCCAAGGGATCTGATACCCTCTTCTTGTCTTTGAGCCCCGCTCTGGCCCAAATGCAGAAACACAGCAATACATATTAGTGTTTTAAAATCCCACTGTCTTGTGGTTGGGATGTAGTTCAGCGGTGATCACTTTCTTAGTATGTGGGAGGCCCTGAATGTGAGCCCCATCCCTACAAAATAAATAAATATTAAAGAAGTAAAAATATATTAAAATGTGTCATTTTCCTGAGTGTTTTATAAGTTGGGCAGGAAAGGTAGAGGATTTCAGTGTCTTAGAAATATGTTTCGTGTGGTGGCATAAGCAAAATTGAGCTTAAGAGACCGGTACCCACCACCAGTAAAGGGTGAGTAGAGAAATATTCTACAGATGTTAATCACCATGTTTCCTACAGAAATGGCCAGTGGAGGGCCCCTTCTTTAACCTTGTCAATGCAAATGGCAACTTTGTAAATGTGGCATTAAAAAAATAAAAACTTCAAAAAAGAAGAACAAGAAAAACACCTACTTTTCACTGCAAAATGTCTAGTTTTCTCAGCCAAATGATTCTTCTCATCTACTTAGTTGCTTAATTGGAGAGAGAATAGGGCAGACACAGACACCAAAGCCGGGAGTCACTGGGCTCATTCCTGTAGGTACAAATTAGATCTGTGTGGCTGCTGCCGCCCCTCATTTTGCTGTCTGTAGACTGGTGTTTGTGCAGAGCTAGGACGAAGTAACTCAGACTTCTATTCAAGATAAATGCTAGTTCCGTTTTGTGCTGAAAGATGTAAGCCGGAGTGTAGAAAAGATTCTCTCCATGGCGCTCCTGTTAATTCATAGCAGTCAGAGAGCTGTAAAAAGCCACCTAATTACTTCTTCCTCCCCACTGTATATTTCAAGGATGGCAAGTATCCCAATAGGTTCAAGAGAGATCTGATATTAAAGCCACTGGGCTATAATCTTCTCTTCCCCACCATCTTGCAGCCATTAACTGTGTGCAATAGAGAATATTTGTCCTTACAACCGCCGCCTTTGTCCTTGGATTTCTTCTGCGCATCTATGAATTGGGGAGACACTAAATGGTCCTCTTTGCTCTGCTGGCTTCCATCTGGCTGCTTGTAAAATGGGAGCAGTCAGTCATGGAAACTGGTTACAGTTTGGAGAACACTGGAATGCCTTCTGAGGAAGTTTACTGTTCCTGTTTGCAGTGTGATTAAGCAACCCTGTTGAGTGTCCCAGCCTGTCTTGGGAGGGAATCTGTGGAAAAATACCCATACTCTGGATTGGGAAACTGCAGAGCTTTGCAAGCACCAGCCACGCTTGTCATGGGTGTGCTTGCAGTTCATTAGACCTCCACGTGGGTGGGAACTTGGACTTGAGCTAATGGAGGAGGCAAGAGCAACTGTAGTCACTTGCCTCCTGGTCTCATGAGGCCCCATCACTAACTTGGTACTCGGGAGCCCTTTGAAGAATGTCCAGTGCAACCCAGCTTAACACGGCTTTCTAACCAGTTGCCTGGTTCTTTGAGAAGCACCGCAGGCCCTCACCCACAAAGAGAGGCCAAGTTTGCCTCAAGTCTGAGGCTGCTCACATTTATGAACCCAGCTCAGAGAAGTCCTAGAGCTCACATGGTTCTTCCTCCTTCACCTTCTCCCACTGAATACTTCCTCTTTCTTTTCTGAAAGCATAGGAAGCCTCAGGTCATTCTTGAACAGTGCCATCCTGTATAGTAGCCACCAATCACATGTGGTTATTTTAGACTTAGATCTAAATGACTTAGAATGAAATAAAATATGTGAACTCAGTGTCTTAGTCATGCCAGGTAAGTTTTGAGGGCTGTGTAGTGTCAGTGGCTACCACATTAGAGTAGATACAAAACTTTTCCATTGTAACCCCAAGTTCTATTATCTCTGGCTGCTCTAAAGTGTGCCTTACTCTTTGCACTGTATTGGAAATATGTCCATTGTTTCCAAGTTCCTAGATTTCTGAGCACGTTGAAATACTTCATGATCTCCTAAACAGTGTTCAAATTAGGTGTGATTTAATACCTGAGGAACCCAAGGCTTCTCGGTATTAAGTGACTGATCCAAAGAGACATGGCTGGGAAGTAGGGGTGCAGGGTCTGTCTGTGCTGAAGCTAGCTTTGTGTTGACTATAGGTATCTTTGCATTAGGAGTAGAGACATCATGTTTGCTTCTGATTGACATCTTTTGTGAGCCTATGAGATATGAATGGGGCTGTAGAATTGGGCTGGACACTAGAGTGTGGGAAGGATAATGGCAGCCATCCATTTCACATGCTTTCCTTTAGTAAGTTTCTGCTTCACACTGGGTTGTATGTAACCTTCTGAATTCTCCTAATCATCACGTAGTGTAAAGGCCATTCATATGTCTTCTATACATTTTTTTTTAAGAAAAGAAAAGTAAAACAGAAACTAAAGGTCATCAACAGGGTGATTAGCAAGTAGCAACCTGGAGTGAAAATTCAGAGTTCTGAACTGAGAAACAGGAGTCAGGACACCTGGTCTGGTTACCCCAACTGACTGTATAGTCAGGTTTTAGCCTCAGTCTACAAAGCTATGTCCTCAGCTTCTCCACATAAAGGACCTACACAAATCTTCTTCTTGCATCAGGAAGGTAAACAGGGGAGGCTATCTGAGGGAATTGGATGTTTCAGAGCATGGAACTTATGTGGTCCCTGGAGAGCAGGCCTTGAGTAAAGGCCCACTCTTTCCCTCCACTACTGAAGAGCTAATCGATGCGGCAAATACACCTGATTGACTTCTTGTCACAGCCCCATTTCACAACAATGGACAACATCTTCTGTAATCTGAAAACTGATTACAGGCCTACGATCCTGATTTGCTTGCTTTTATAAAAAGACATAAATGGAATTTCTCTCCAAGAGTGAAAGCTTTTGTACTTGATTCCAATACATTTCTAAGGAAGTTCCTTTCCCATTCCTATTTTAAGCGAGTTTGTTAAATTATAGTAACTGAACTTGAAGATACAGCAAAGAAAAATTAGTACCATCTGTATTCCATCTTCGTTTATTAAGAATGCTAAAATAACAGTGAAAAGATGAACCATGATCAAAATGCCTATTCTATTTTCTTATATGATAGTAGTGGTTTATCAACAGATGAATTTTACCTATGAAGCAGATATTTTAAATCTCAAAAACAGAGGGATTGAGAAGACGAGATGAGATCTCTGTGAGTAGACCCCACTTCCATATTCACATTGTGGTCAGGGAAGGGAGTTTAAACAAGGATCACCAAGGCAGGGAGACCAGGTCAGTTTCCATAGAAACTGTGTCTTGCAGTGACTTTGACCAAAAGCAGCAGGCAGTGTTCAGCCTAGAGTTGAGTTCACCCTAGGAGAGAATATATTTGAATTCTTTGGCCGTCCTCTCTGCCTTTACATTTGTGACAAAGGGCACAGGACTTGCAAAGAGAAGTCTGGACTCAAGGCTGCACTGTACCAGGCAGATGCAAGAGAAGGCTTTCACACCAAACCTGTTGATTCGCATCCTAACAAAGTACAATGGCTCATAGAACATCGTGTCATCTGTTTTTGTAAAAATAAAAGGTAAGAATAGCATTTACATTTTGAAGCAATTTTTTAAGAGTACCAGTTCATCATACGTACATTAATTATAATGAACATCAGATTCCCTTATCCGCAAATATGAACATATTACATCATGATCACACCTGTCCAATTACATATGATCTGTGCTAGAGCTGACCTCTTGCATAGAGGCAGTGGGTCGACAAAGCTGAAAGTATTTACCATCTAGCCCTTCACAGAATAAGTTTGCCACTCCGATCCTAAATTCTTAAAGTCAATATTACTTATTTGTGCCCCAGTGTCCTCATCTGAGAAAGATGATGATAGTCCCACCCCATGGCAAGTGTGCAAATTAAATATGATAGTAAAAGAACTCTGCACAATTCCTATACACAACAGATGCAAAAGAAATGGTAATATATGACTACACGGCAATTCGGGTCAAGTTAGTAAACTGTCAGGCTTCAGTTTTTTTTCATCTCTGTAATGTGGTACTACCTTATAACATTTTTTTTTCATCATGGGATAACCAGCAAGTAACAGTAATGGCCTGTGTTTATTTAGCACTGACAAGTAGGAAAACCAACACAAAGAATCGAAAAATGACTTACTGGATCAACTCAAGTAGTTAGTGACAGAGCTGAATCATGGAACACATCATCCTCATGCCTGTGGTTAGGTCTAAATGACAGTCACCTAACCTCAGTGCCCACTAAGCCACATGTCTACACCAGTTCCCTTAATTTTCTCCTTATCCCCATAGTGGTAGCATCTTCATGCCTGTGGCTGTCACTGACACCGCTCTACCTTGTAGTCTAACTACATGTATCCATTTAAAATTTACTGCAATTGAAAATGTCTTTTCATCATCATTTCTAGGATGTGACACTTTTAAGCTTGGGAGCCATAAGATCTCTTGCTCTTTTTACCCCCTATTGTCCAGCATGCTCCCTGGCCATTATTGGTGGTGAGTTAGTGTTTACTAATGCATTGGTGAATGAATGAATCGACAATGAGATTTTTGTTAATTTTTTGTATATCTTCTTACATGAGTCCCATTGGTCTTCGAGTGGCAGCATTGTTGTAAAACATGTGGTGTCTAGCTGTTCAGAGTTTAGTGAGCCTGTATGACACCTGGTTCAGTGAGCTTCTAAGACTTGAGACAACACAATGGCCCCCTAGTTGAAAGGGACCTTGCCTGCTTGCTCTGAACCTCTGCTAGGCTGCTTCATTCATAGATGCTCTTTGGCTTTTCAGCCATCAGAGGTTTTTCATTCACAAGACTACAAGGTCAGGAATTGTTCCACTACTCCATCTTGGTGGTGATTCACCTGCTGGGCTAGAACAAAGACCCTCCAGGGAACTATTGGAGGTTGCAGTAAGCCACCTTATTGAGTGTTGGCATAGAATGACTTGGTCTGGAGAGTCACAGTGGGGGTAACAGCAGTGTTTAGTCTGCAGCCTGTCCTTGACTCTCATTCTGCACACGGACCCTGAAGGTATTTGACACACTTAGCCTTCTAGACGAGACACAACTTCTTGACAGGCAGAAAGGAATCCTGAAATGAAATGGATAATTTTTCTTTCCACGTTAGACCCCAGAGTAAAAGAAAGTATGACAGCAATAATTTCATAATGACATCGCAGACTTTAATGTCAGACACTTTTAATATATCTATAAGTGTTTAATGAGTATTATTCTTCTCATTTGGCAGGCATTGAAACTGAGATTTCTGAGGTGGAAGCTATACATATTGAGTATTTCAGAGCCTGAAGCAGAGTTTAAGATCTTTGACTTCTGGTCACCTGCTTGAACCTCACTACAAATGAACTTTAGATGCAGGGCAAAGATGATACAGTCATTTCTCTACTCAACAACTCTTCATTGATCATCCATAATAAGCACAGGGTAATTATCAGTGATGGGACAAAAAAGACAAGGTCATAACCCTTATTACCCTCTGTCTCATGGGTAGTGTCAGGCAACAACAATGTAAATATGTGAATAAAGTAATATCTGGGAGTGATAAGTACTACAATGCTTTTCTTTTAATTTAAGATAATGAGATGTGCAGTGACCAGGAGGGATAACAGAAATAGATTGGAGGGTTCGGACAGCATGTCTCTAATGAGGGAATACAAACTGGGACTTAAATCCTAGGAAAAGGAGAGATTAAAGGGAAGAGTGTTAGACACCTGCCGCCTGGTGCTTGTATTCTCAGGTGGAAATAGATGGAGAGGTGATGCTCTCTGCTACAGGGTGTGGCCTGCCCTTAGCTAGGACCATGCCTTCAGGTCAAGGGGGACTCAGGGACCAGATGGGTCACCCTTTCCTCTTATCCTGCTTCTGTTCCACCTACAATATAGTCATTCTCAAGGCTTGGCCTTGGCGTCTCCGCTGCTAGAGCCCTCCCCTGATTCTGAGTGAGCAGTTTCCCCTTCCCCGAGTCTCTCCCTGCACTCTTCATTGGTTATTCTTACCAAATTTTTCTTATATGTATTCCTGCTTATTTATCAAGATTTAATAAATAACTTATTTATTAAATATCAAGATTTAATAAATATTATTTATTATTCCTGCTGTACTTACCCAAGTACAGTGTAATAATCAAGACAATACTGCTTGGGTTAGGCAGGCTCTGGACCAAGGCCCAGCTTTGTACTGTGATGCTAGACAAGTTGATCTCTCTAGATGACTGTGATGTCACCTGTAACTGGGTATAATTATAGTGCCCATAGCATAAGGATATCCTGGAAATGAATCCATGCCATAGAACACAGTAAATATTAAGTAACTGCTATAGGTATGGGTGACTATATGCCTCATAGCAAATTGCTCACTCCCCTTTATTAGGCTGAGTATTTGAGAGCAGAAACTATGTATTACCTACCCTAGGTCCTGACTACAATTGGTGCCAAATAAGTACTTTGAATGAATGAATGAACTTTTCTTTTTCCCTAGCAATATTATAAATACTATAATTTATATTGTTTTGGAACTGGATAGAGGTTTTACTGTCACTAAAAATTCAACTACTTTTTTTAATCAATGAGATGATGAGGCCAACAGTAATTAAGAGTTACACCTGAAGCTATAAAAATCTATTCAGGGTAAGCTTGAAAATGGGACCCAGTCCCCTCAGAATGGCCATGAATGCAGAAGATGGTCAGAGCCAGCTCTGAGCATCAGAGAACTCCACTCCCTGTGATGAATCAGAGCACAGAATATTCTGTATGGTTAGAATACTCGAGTTCCTTGAGCATATGGAAATGGTGGCAGGGACTGATGTCACACATCTTTCTATCCCTAGCTGAGGGCAGACAGTGGGACAGAACAGATGTTCTGTGCGCATGTGATGAACGAGTGGACACATGTGGCCTCTTACTGATGGCTCATTAACCTAATGCGCCTCATGTGCAAATGGATGTTGAGGGTGATATGGCTCTGTGTCCTGTGTCACGGAGAGTCTTTTGTCATCTCAGGCCTCACTGTCACTGTGGCCTAGGAAGTAATATGCATTGATCCATCCATGATTTGAAGGCTTGTGAGCACTTAAATGACACCTGGGGTTATTGACGTTGGCATAGCAAATTGTGTTTAGAGATCATTTAATGGCCTGAGATTCATGTAATCTTGCAGGAAATGCTTAGGAACACCTACTATGTGCCCAGTACTTTTTCCTATCTTTATCATGAATGTGGAAAAATAATAGTGTCTTCCCCATATAGCTAGGAAGAGGACTGAACTCTGCATATGGGTCAGAGAGGGCAATGCTCAGCACATGGTAATTACTCAGCATCTTAGCATTTATAAAATACATGGAATCATGAGCTCATAGTAATGGCTGCAGTCATGCAGAGCACTTAGAAGGATCCCAGCCTTACTCTCAGTTCTCCTATCACCATGCTATTGTAAACTCACACTCAGTTTCCATCCAAATAATGTTGTTGGGAAAGCCCAGCCTTACTAAAGGTATTTGTCCCCTGGCTTCCACCCCAGACTGTGACTTCATACCTGGACTGCCCCGTGACTGCTCCTTCTGAGCCCAACCAGTGGTTTCCATAGAGGTGGACATTTGTGTTCTTACCTAAATTTAAATGGCCACCATGGAAACCATCCTCTGGACTTCCACTAACTAAAATGCATTTAAAATACATACTGGTCGTCAGTTGTGGTCTGGACTCATCCAAGCTGTGTCAAGTTCTTCCTGAGAGAGTGCTTTGGTGTACTGTCCTCTGAGCAGGGGTCTTTTTGTTCTGCCTCATTAGCTATAGAATATCTCAGGACTGATTCTGTATTTATGCTCCTAAAATCTAGCAATGGGGTCATGTATAGATTGGTTACTCATGTGTGTTACTTCAAAATGACCAATGGATTGATCTTGGGTAACAATGTGAAGAAAATCACTTTATGTTTCTGGTCTGCAGTAACCTCATCTCTAAGTCAGACATGTCAGACACAGTTCTTCCAACCTCATGTTAGCCTGGTCAGCCAGCCCTGTGCAGCTAGAACCCCGATTCCCTGAGACCTGGATAAAGTCAGTGTCTGACAGCCGCCTGCTATCTCCTACCTTCTGTCTGGCTTTATTTATTTCATTTTTTCCAATGTACATATTTATCTGATTTCCCCCTCTATCCTATCTGTGAGTCTTAAAGACAAGAATGGAATCTTGTTTCAAGGCAGGGTTTCTCTGTGCAGCCCCCAGCTCTCCTGGAACTTGTTCTCTAGACCAGGCTGGCCTCGAACTCAGAGATCCTCCTACCTCTGCCTCCCAAGTTTCTGGGATTAAAGGTGCGCACCACACTGCCCAGCTAAGAATGGATTCTTACTGACCTCAATTTCTCCCATGCCTAACACCTGGAAGGAGCCCAAAAAAATGAAGAGTGAGTGTGTGCCACACTTTTCTCCTTTTAACAACTTTATGCCTTTAAATGGACCTCCTTTTCCTATCATTGAATCAAAGAAAAACCACTCTGTATTTCTCATGCTTTTTTCTCTCTGAAGCATTTTACTATATGAGTAGAAATTCAAATTTTTGTGATTTGCAATCCTGCCTGGCTGTCCCTAGACAAGGCAGGAAGAGGAAGCCCCGCCTTACCAACTGGAGCCCTTTGGGGCTGATCCAGACCCACGTACATCAAAGATGGCTTATGCTGGCTGTTTATAAAAGAGCTCCATGCCCCGCCAAACTCAGGGAATGACCTAAAATTTGTGATGAAGCTTTTAAATTAGGCAAACAGAACACTCTCTCCTCCTACCCCCTGTGCAGGAATGGTTTTAATGAGCCTGTGCCTTGTGAAGATTAAAGGAACTAAAATCCCCCCTCCCCCAAACTCTCAGTGCAGAGAAAATACTGGGGCTGGGGGAGGTGTTGTCAGAGGAATAACTGAGCAGGAAGAAAGATTTCAAGACATCAAATAAATATCAAATAGCAGGAGCTCTCTGTGCCATTTAAGATCTTGTTTCTGTTGTAGAAAAGGTTAACCCAATGTGAATACTGTTTCCTAAGAGAAGGAGAAAGAAACTAATAGACTGGAGTTCCTGCTAGGGGCCTCGGAGAACATGATACTCCAGCAGGACAGGCACTGGTCTTTGCAGTGGACATGGTCAGGATCCAGAGGCTCATGAGGTAAAGAGATCCACCAGCCTGGGGACACCAGAGAGACAGCATCAAGCCCGGATGCGACTGTGTGCTCTTTCCCCTAAGCCAGTTGAAAAGAGGATCAGGAATAGCATCCATGCCTGCTCTGCTCCGGCCCCATGTATGCCCTAGAAGGAAATGACATCACTTGTAAAATTAGAACATGAAAATTAAAATGGAAAAAATTTTAAAGGGAAAAAAAACTTTAGGGAAAATCAAAGTAGCACAGTGGAATCATGCTGAGTGTTGGAGGCTGTCTCCACACAGACTGTTTAATTGGCGTTGTATTTTGAGGGCTGGATTAGAGGAAAAAGAAAAAGGACAGTGTTCAACCTGATTTACATGAAAATGAGAAGAAGGGAAAAGTGGGATATTAAAATGTGTGAGTTGAATCCTTAGATCTCTGAATTGTGAGTGGCACATGGTAGAACTTTTAAATTGGCTACATTGCTTTAATTGAAATATAGAATTGTAATAACACAATGTGACAGGTGCCTATAGGAGGGCCTGGTAAGGGAAGAGGGCTGAAGCTGCCCCCACCTCTCCTTGAAGCAGCAGAAACAGATGGAAAACACATACAAAGATACACATTCATACAAGCATGTGCACATATACACACACACCCACACACACACACACACACACACATACACACATACACACACATGCACAGAGGCATACACAGGGAGAGAAGCACTTGAAAGGGCTTTGTTCTTTTATAGGCTCTTTGAGGCTTCCTTTATTGAAAAGTATTTTTATTCTCATTCGCTTCAGGGTCCAATTAATCCACCTCATTCCACCCCAGTTCCCAGCATGCTCTTGCCATGGGGGTATTTTGCATCAATTAGGGTATTTGTTGTACAATGGGTGGAAGGAATGAAATATGTAAAAATTATCCAGGTTTGTTCACAAAGACCCCAAACCTGTGGATGCTCTGTCATAGGGTAGTTGGTTCCAGACATTCCCCCTGTAACTCTGCATGGCTGTGATCCCTTCCAAATGTGAGCAAACAGGGCGTAATTGAGGGGACTTGACCCAGAGGCCAACTGGGGAATGGGTTTAGGAATGAGGAATGATTATTGTGAGGGTCAAGAAGGAACCTAAGACAAGATGTATTCTCATTGACCAATCCCTCAAAGTCTCAGCCCATACCTGTTGGCAGGACTCACTCCCTGGTACACTCTTCCATAACCATTGATCATGACCTCATAATCTCAAATCTCCTCCTCCTCCCAAGACCGAGCCCTAATGTCACCATGCCTGTGTAATTCAAAGGTCGTGATGCAGCCATCACCAGCTCCACCTTACAGATAAGTGAGGCCCAGGCAGTGTGGACCTGAGAAGCTCCTTATCATATTCCCACAGCTTTCTTCACCATAAGGCGTAGATTCAAATAACAGACCATTATTTAAAGTAATTGACACCTTCCTAGCCCTACTTCTCAGCACTCTTTCGCTCCCTTCAGCCCATTTCAGTGTTAAAAAGAAATGAAATGTCGGCCGGGCGTTGGTGGCGCACGCCTTTAATCCCAGCACTCAGGAGGCAGAGCCAGGTGGATCTCTGTGAGGTCAAGGCCAGCCTGGGCTACCAAGTGAGTTCCAGGAAAGGCGCAAAGCTACACAGAGAAACCCTGTCTCGAAAACCCTCCCCAAAAAAGAAATGAAATGTCATTTTAAATTTAAAATGATCCACTCGGGGTTATGGCGGTATTCCTCCTTAGATGGCTTGTGATGAAGGAATATCTATTTGTTTTTCCTGTCTATTGGTGTTGAGAGCCTTGGGTGCAATGGTGCACACGTCGGCCATATAGGACTCACTATGCAAATATGGCAAGTGTCCAGACACAGCTGTGTGCTGTCTAATGAGATATGGCCATGAAGATCACAGGTGCTATTGCAGCAAAGCTCTAGGTTTCTCAGTGACACTGTATTTAGATCAGTAGCAGGTTGTGAGCAGTACTGCACTGCAAAGCATAAGACTTGTGTTCAGGACAGTATTGGCTTCTTACTCCAAGGCCAAGTCTCCTCCAGGGGCATTTGTCTCTAACCATTTATCTATGCATCTGCACAGACCAGATACTTGATGTGGTTTAAAATTTCCCCATAGTCCTATGTGTTTGAACACTTGATCTCCTAGCTCCTGGCACTGTTTACAAAGGTGGTAGAACCCTTAAGACCTGGTACCTCACTGAAAGAAGTAGGTCCATGAAAGAAGGCATTGGGGTTTTGTATTACATGCTACTTCCTGGTCACACTCTGCTTCCTGACTTCTAATGACCATTTATATCCTGTTATTGCCCAAATACCCGTCCTGCCATGATGAACTATAGCCCCTCAAACTGTAAGCCAAAATACGCTCTTTCTTAGGAGATATTTTATCAGAGCAATGAGGAAAGTAACTAACATAGAAAATTTATAGTGAGAAGAAGAGCATTGTCATAAACCTGGCCATGTGATTCTTAGATATTTGAAATTGAGTTGAAGGAAGAATGTGGAAGACCTTGGAAGTTTGCGTAGAAGCACCCTAGTGTCCAATAATCAGTGGTTAATGGGCCTTTTTGGTGGATATTTACAACAGAACGTTAGTAGAAACATAGACAGAGGAGGCCAGTTCAGGATGTACAGGAATGATACTGGAAACTGGCTACACTGTATTCTGGCAAGGAATATTCTATTCCTATCTTGACAACTTGAATGAGGCTGAATTAAAAAGTAATGAACTAATGTTTGGCAGAGGATATTTGAAGTCAGGAAAGCATTCAGGCTGTGACATGGATACCGCTTACCACTCTTATCCAGTGTCTTGGTTCCTATTCCATGATCATGGCAACTTACAGATAGTTTATTTGGCTTGCAGTTTCAGAGAGTGAGTGCATGACTGCCATGGTAGGAGCTTGGCTGCAAATAGGCAGGCATGTTGCTGGAGCAGTAGCTGAGAGCTTACATGTTGAGACACAAACATGTAAGGCAGAGAGAGCTAATTGGAAATAGCATCAGCTTTTGAAACCTCAAAGCCCAGCCTCAGTGGTACACGTTTTTCCAACAAAGCCATGCCTTCTAAACCTTCCCAAACAATTCCAACAGCTGGGGAAAGCATTCAAATATATGAGCCTTATGGGGCATTGGTGATTCTTCTCCCTAAAGAGAAACCTGTTCATCATGACCAAAAAGACCCATCTCTCAAATGCTGCATATGAAAATTTAAATTGATTTGAAAGGAGAGCCTGATCTGAGAGTGAAAGATTTCCCTGCTTGAAAAACAATTGCCTTGGAAACTATGTCCCTAGGGTCATTGGACAGAACTGTGGTCTAAGGGGACAAAGCTCCATTCTGAGCTGGCAGCAGAATTTGGCTATGTCATCTCTATGATACAGTCTTTTAGGCATAGAAGGTACAGTGTTGAGAGACTCATGGAGTCTTATGTCAGAGTTCTAGAGGACAACTGATGCAGGCAATGTGTGGCAGGGTCAGAGGACCCCTAAAAGTCCATCATGTAATGCTGTGAAGGTGAGGCCTAAGTTACAGTGGAGTCTCCAGGATATTGAAGATGCCAGCACCATGGTTCTGATGCTGAGGAAAGCTGAATATAAAGGAACAGAGCTGGTCCTAGAGAGGGGCTATAGGTATTGCAGGTAGCAGAGCTGGAGGGGTGGTGCTACTCAAGCCCTTTGGAGTTTGCATGATCCCATCATGATTCCCAAGTGCTGGACATGGAGCTGCAGCATTCAGTGTTTTATCTACTGAATTTTGTCCTTCCTTTGATAAAATGTTTTCTTCTTAAGCCCCAATTCTTCCTTTTGAGAGTGAGAATATTTACTCTTTGCCATACCTCTATTTTGATATTTTAGTCCCACCCCCACCCCGTTAAGAGGTTGTTTTGAGTCTCAGAAGAGACATTAGAATTTTGAACAGTGTTGAGCCTGTTAAAGACTGTGGGGATTCAGAAAGTTAGAAATCATGCATTTTGCACCATGAGATGGCCATGGCCTATGGGAACCAGAGGGCAGAATGCTGTGTTTTGGAAGTGAAATGTCTCCCATAGTTCTGTTTTGAACACTTGGTCATCTGCTGGTTCTGAATATGTGGTTGAACCTTTTGTGGGTGGTGCCTTACTAGAGGAAGTATGTCACTTGGGATGGGCCTTAAGGTTTTGTAAGTCCCTACTTCCCGTTCACCATCTGCTTCCTGACTGCAGATGTAATGTGAGAAGCTGCCTCAGGGTCCTGCCATGTCTTCCCCATCATAATGGACACTGCCTCCTCAAACTGTAAGGCAAAATAAGCCCTTCCTTTCTTAATGTCAGGTATTTGTCACTGCATTGAGCAAAATAATCCATATACCTGATCACCATATTTAAGTTTGCTTCCCACCAATCTCTCAAATCCACCCACATTTCCTCCTGACTGTGGCTCTTCCCATCTTCTTTCCTCTGGAAACTACATCATCCTCCTACCATATGCCCCTACTGTGGCCCTTCTGGACTCATCTAAATCTGTCCTTCAAAAATCAAGCCACAACAATCTCTTTAACACACAGTCAGCGTGTGGAAATTGGCTCTAAGATCAAAGCCTGTAGAGGACTCTAGTCTGTTATATAAAATGAAGCAGTACCCCATATATCCGATGCATATTCCGCCATGTTACTTATAATACATGATGCAATGCAAGTGCCGGGAAAAATAGATGTTACACTGCGTTGTTTAGGGACTAAGGCTAAAAGAAACAAATCTGAATTGTTCAGTACAAACACATTTTTGGGTGGGAAAATTTTGGTCCAGTTCATTGAATTTATTAATGTAGACACCCTGTTGTGCTTTCTTTCTGCACTTGAGGTTGAATCCCAAAGCACTTAACATGGCGCAGAGTGCTGGGGCCCTCGCACCTGCATGGCTCCTGTCTCAGCTGAATCGTGCGCTTCACTTTTTATTCCACCCCCTCCTGCTGATCCTTTTAGCTTAGCATCTCACCCACTGACTAATGGGAGCACCTAGCTCTTGGCTCTCAGGACTCCATGTTAGGTGAGGAGAAGCAGAGATCAACTAATAATAGTGCCACTTTGTCCATTTTCTCTGGAAAGTCCTGGTGTGGGATGTCTGCAAACCAATCATAATGATGATGGCCCCCATCTCCTCTCTCTGTGCTGGGCTGCCTCAAGGACTGAGCTGCCTTCTTTTCTTAGTCTGTGTCTGCTTCCTGGGCTGAAAGTTCCTTAGCCCTGGCATCAACCAAAAATAACTGAGCCCCGTTTCCAAGAGGCACCAAGTGCATTCTGGCCTCCTGTAGCATGTGCAATTGGAAATCTACTTCTGGGGATAAATGAACTATTCAAGAGATGAAAACCATCTCTCCTTTGTAAAATAGGCAGCAGAGAACCCCTGAACTCTGCATCCTCATGATACCCTATACTTTGTGTCAGTGGCCTCCACTGGAAGCAGGAAAAGCTATGCAAAGAGAATGAAAGCCTCTCGACGAAAATGGTTGGGCAGGCTCTGGCGGCAAGAAAAATCCACAGGCTGTAATTATAGATTTTTGTTTGTTTTAAATCCTGGCGCTCAATCTATGAGCTCAGTTTAATAATAAAATACTAGAATTATGTATGCAAGTGCAAATTTGGTATCATGTCAGTCACTTCCAAACACTATTTACAGGATGGAATCATTACAGTGCATTAATATGATGAAGAGGCAGGGTAGCCCAGTTCCATACACTCTTCAAGCATTACGAGAAGATGCTGGCTGGAGCGCCCCCCCCCCACCAAGAGTTTAAGTGTAATGCAAGCCATCTTTATGTCACATGAGCTTCACTGTTGAAAGACTGTAGTTCTCCTTTTGCAAATGTATGTAGCATTGTTGCTGATAACTTCGAGGAGGAAAGGAGAGAGGAGAAACTGAGGCTGGTTATTGTTACTAAAGCCAAGACCCTCCAAGCACTCCTCTAGGCAGAATTTTGTCCCTACAAAGCTCACTTCATTGAAATTCCGTTGACTCTGGCTGTACCACTGCAGTAGATCGAGGGGCTCATTGAACACATGGGCTCTTGTTAGTCTCTGATTTAGGTGGCAATGGAGGATAGTGATTCACTTAATATTATTATTTTTGTTTTGCTTTATTTTTGAGACAGAGTTACTACATAGCCCAAGCTGGCCTGGAACTCCCTGTGTTCCTCAGGCTTGCTTCAGACTCAGTCCTCTTCCCTCACTGTGATGTGTGATCCCACTGATCATCTTAACTGTGGGTGGTACCATCCCATGAGTAGAGGTCCTAGACTAAATGAAAAGGAGGAGGAGATCTGCGCACAAACACCCATCATTCTCTGTCTCCTGACTGTAAGTGCAGTGTGACCAGCCGGCCTCCTGCTCCTCTGGTGTGCTTTCTCCTCTACGAAGGCGTGTATCCCCCAGAACTGTAAGCCAGACAAATCCTTCTTTCCTTACACTGCCCCTGTCGGGTGCTTTGTTCCTGTGCTAGGCTCCCAAGCCTGCACTATGGTGACAGGCATGCCATCTCAACTTAAAGCAAATATCTTAAGCCATACAACCAAGGTTCAACTCTAGCCATGTTACATACTATCTCAGTGGTTTTGTGTTGGTATTTAACTTTTTGGTGCCTCAGTTTCCTTATCTGTAAACTATGTTAACTTGACAGTAGCTGTGATTATTATCCCATAGAGTTTTTATGTGGACTAAGTAAATATAGCCCTAGAAAGGCTACCGGTTCATAGGAAATGTTCCCTGGATGCTCCCTGCCTTCTTTTTCTCTGTGTCCACAGTGCCCAGGATGGTATTTTGGGGAGAGACAGTGACTAAGCAGTGTGTGGGGTGCACAGAAGCATCACCAAGCAGCAGAGCTATGATCCACTACATGAGTTGCTTATCTGAACCCATAGTTTTCTTTTTATGTTGGTGGCTCTGCCAGAATGCAGGCCTCTCCTTTGTTAGAAGTCGAGGCTGCTCGGAGATGATTGGACCTGGTTCAGATAGCTATCGAGGGAGACAAAGAGGTTTGCACATCAGGGACCAAAGTCAAGCCTTTGAGAATGTGCAAAACTGAGAATTGATGCAGAAGTCATTATTAACTCACACATTTAACAGGATGTTTGCCTCTCAACAAAGGGTGACTAATTAATGTAGCAGTTGATTATGTGGCTCCCTTAATTTGTTACTGGTTTTCAAATACCAAAATAATTACATCACCAAAGGAGGACAGTTGCTAGAAAGTCAGTTTACAAAAGAGAATCAGAAAGGGTTGTGTCTGCTGGTTCCAAGTCCTGTTTGGGCATAGCTTTGTATTTCGCTCTGACTTGGCAGCAGTTCACAAGTCCCAGGAGTAGAAATCAAACCCAGTTTCTGCCAATGGTGAGAAAGATGAGGGTCTCTCACACACAGTGAGCTGGTGTAGAGGAGCTGTGCCATCAGGGTGCCTGAGTTCAGATCCTCACTGTGCCACTGGCCAGCCCTGGAAATGCCTACTGATGTGAAAGCTGTAAGGGTTAACTATTTCTGACATAGAATAGGGGCTGAATATACTTAATATAATTAATAATCATCAAGCACCTTCTAATTTTCTTTCCAGCCTTATCTCCTGGCATTTTTCACTATGATCCTTATTTCCTGAACATCCCAGCCCCTCCTGATGGTACCCATCTCTCAACCCTTCTTCTTCCCCACTGCAGCTTGCCAAGTTCCCATTAGCCTTTCAATCCTAACCAGATTTCTGAATCTTCCTTTCCTCTTCCAGGAAACAACTCATGGACACTCCTTCTCTATGGTGCTTTATCCCTTGAAAAATATTGTTGCGCTGATTTAAAATATTACTACCTCCTCATGTTTTAGCATCTCTGTAATCAGGATCCACTTGATAGCCGTACAGCTCATCCATTATTTCATTCTGCATCTCATGTCCTTCTTTCCCATGTCTTTGTAACCTGAAGGAACCAGAATCTGTGTGCTAGCTTTCCACTCTCAGTAATTAGACAAAGTATTCAGTCAAGTTAGAATAAAAGAACAAACAACATAAGCGGTGTCTGATTTTATTAGGCGATACACAGTCTCTGTATAAATACTAACATCTTGAAAATGACAACAGACAGCAATAGTGTAGCACTTAGTATGTGCCCAATCCCATTCAGAGCACTCATAGGTATTAATTAACCTGCTTCATCTTCACAATAATAAATAATATAATGAGCTAGAGTCTATTTTTATCTTCATTTCACAGATGGGGAAACTTAACACATGGAGGTTAAGCAAGATTCTCAGGATCCTGTAGCTACCGAGATGGGATTTGAACCCAGGTTATTTGGCATTCAAGCCTGCACTTCTACTTCTTTATCACTGTTCTTTTAATGTGTGATTGTAGATTGAGTTCATTCTTTTTAACCAGGCATATCACCCACAGTTTGTCTGGCAATCCATCCTGTTAACCTGTTCTTAGACTGCCCATTAAAATAGGTGCCATATTAACACCTCGTTCTCTTCCGTCCTCTGCCTGCAATCATAACTCCTTTTCTTTACCATCAGTTCAAATATAAAACTGACTTCAAACCACATCCCAACCCATCCTCATCATGTCTTTGGAGTAGCCTCGAAAGTTATCCATGTGCCAGCAGCTATTTTATCCCCATGTCAGAATTTCTATCCTGTTAGCTTTTTCTGAATATTTCCATGATAACCTGTCAACTGTGTGAGGATAGGTTGGTCTTAAATATCTTTGTGTTCCCCTCCAAACTCTTTGCATGTTAGTAATCCCTGAAGTGGTAAGGACTAAATGAAGGACTAAAGGTGTCCATAAGGTTGGTTGCATATGAGAAATCACATCTATGTCTTCAACCTGTAATATTCACATTGCACTCATTTGTCACTCAACTTACATGTATGGAGCACTCATGCTGACCCTCCAGCTGCCATGGCTATTAATAACAGCCACTGAAGCATACTGAGTGCTTGCTGTTTCTCAGAAATCATGTTGAGATGCGCGTGTACCTTCAGTCCCTACACTAGCCGCAGTTGTCCTTGGTTCACTGTAGATAAGACATGCAAACTCTACACATTTTGTCTTACAAGCATCTTAGACATATGGTCTGTCTGCTTTCCTTCATCCTTTCATGCCCAGGAGTTTCTGTCCTTTAAATATTCAGCAATTGCCAGGCGGTGGTGACGCACGCCTTTAATCCCAGCACTCGGGAGGCAGAGGCAGGTGGATCTCTGTGAGTTCGAGGCCAGCCTGGTCTACCAAGTGAGTTCCAGGAAAGGCACAAAGCTATACAAAGAAACCCTGTCTCGAAAAAACAAAAACAAAAACAAAAAAAAATCAGCAATTATTTTCCAGCGGGCTAAGTGGATTGACCCATGTTTCTGTTTGCAAAATGGTAGTCTGCCTCCCAACCCCCCAAGATTCCAGTATTCTCTATTACTCTACCTTGGGTCTTCCTGACAGTCCAGCTAAAAAAGAAGTTTGGGGGTTGATATGATGGCTCAACAGAGACACTTGTCCTCAAACCTAATGACTTGAGTTTGATCCTTGGAACCCACTCAGTGAAAGAAGAAAACCAACTCCATCATGGTGTCCTCTGATGTCTACCTGCACATCCAGGCATGCATGTATACATGAGTAAATGACATAGATTTAGAATAAATGTTGAAAAGTTTTAGCTTAAAGATAATGTTTCCATAGTAACTGTCTGTTGGGTGAATATAGAACCAGAACCCACTTCACTTACCTCCCTGTCTCTCCTCTTCCTCTTCATCCTTCTATTCCCTCTATTCTTCCTCCCCCTTCATCCCCTCTCCATCTCTTCCCCCCCCCCCTTTTCAATGATCCAACCCCAGGCAGTTGAGATTCTGTATACTCGGTGTGTAAATCTAGACAGTCCTATTTCCATTACTTAGCTTTCAGTTTTCTAACAGACTCTTGGATTGCTTCATAGTTTATAGAGTGTTGATCTCTTCCTTCTAATCCTCCACTTGTCTTTCACATCTCTCACCCAAGCCAAGCCATGATTTATTCAGGATAAACAAGAGAGTTTTTATAATACAGATTGTTCACACACACCATGCACAAAGTCCACATACATACACCACACACACACACACACACACACACACACACACACATACACACATACACACACACACACAGCTCCTATTGCTGGCCCACTGTGTTCTTGATAAACAAATTTTAAATAGATGATGATGCATTAATACATAAGGTAGATTGAGTGATATTTCAATCAGCTGGACTGCACAGAGCTACTAGGCACAGCCCAGCCCTCAGCTTCCCCTGGTCTCTAAGTATATGAGAGACATTGCTTCATACCTTGTAGCTACATCTCTCCTGTGTTTTCAGCCCTTGCATTTAAGAGTCAGGCGGCCATATATGACTGCACTTCTGTGGTACTGATCAGAGCATACAAGCATCAACCACAAACCCAGAAACTTCTCCTGTCTGGTCAACTGCAAGGCTATTGGATTGGAATGTAGCCAGTGGCTCTCAACATGGAATTGTTGTATGCCATTGATTGAGTGTGTACCAACCCAGGCTTCTACGCAGCTTCAATCAAAGATGAACCTTCCCTGTAGCAAGCCACTGCCAGTTAATGGTCATCCTCAACTATCGGAATATATAAAGTCATAGGTCTTAAGGGTACAGGCTGTTAGCAGTGTGTTTGCACTTAATTTCCATAGCAGAAATGAATTGTTTAAATTTTGTGTCTGTCTTTATTCATCTACCGGTGGTCAAGATTTTTCTAGCACCTGCTCATTGCCAGACATTGGTCTAGTTGTCTAAAAAAGAGCTCACTGCCCCTGCCTTCCTGGGACCCAGACCTAACTGGATAAACACAAGCAAGAAAATTACACTACAGTGTGATAGGAAAGTCAGAGGAATGAAATGGGAACCAGTAACAGGGATGCCAGTCCAAGTTTGGGGCCCTTTGACCTGTGCCTTGGTAGATGTATAATATTTTTCTTTATTGAACAAATAGATAGTAGTCAGCTAATATGTAACAGATACTGTGGATAGAGTAGTTGAGCAAGACACACAGACAATAAATAAAGACAAACAAACAAATTAGTTTCAGAGACTCCTGAAAATTACAAAGTCAACTAAACATGTCACATGCCAGGTCTTTACTGAGTGGAGAGGCTTAGGCTTTGGAGATGGGAAAGGGGTCTGTGAGAGGCAACCTGGGAAGGCAGGTTTATCAGCCCTTGTGGGCTCTGGTTTGGAGACCTGGTCTAAGGGAGGCTTTCCAGATGAGAGGATGTGAGGCAGAAACAGACAGGCTTCATTTTTATGTCTAATGTTGCCAGGATACTCAACTTTTCTCTTGCTGGATTTAATTTTTCTTCACGTACTCTTGCTTGCAGCAGGGAGTTTAAATATATCTCTTCCAGAAGAGGTATCTATTATTGGACTTGAGTGTTTTTATTTTAGGCATTTCGGAGAGCAGCGTTCTGAGAACAGGCGAGAAAGATGAACAAGTAAGCTTTTAAGCAAAGAGGTTGATGATAGGAAATTGATGTACTTTATGGATCTGCAAGAACCATGAGCCCCAGAGTCCAAAAGGCCTGGTGGAAGTCCCAGGGCCCTTTATTCCGACTGGCTGATCATATGCCAAGATCAGCCTTGTGGCTTCCACATCCTTGTCGTCACCTGCTGGTGTTAGTAACTTGAGTCCTGCTGGCTTATTAGGCTCTGGTGGCATATTGCCTGCATATTGTGAGCATGGTGACTGGGGAGAAGAAAGCATTCGGGGAACATCATCAGCTGTCAGCTGTCATGGGAGACTGCTCTCATTCTCAGCTTCATCTTCCTTACCGTCATCATCATTGGTGGATTTATTTTGTGAGAAGCATTATTCTTCCCTGTGGGAGCGATACATTTTCTGGGGGCTTGGCTTTTACTTATATGACAAATTACAGGTAGCTTATTGTCCTCAGCATGTCAAGGTGTAGATCCTCAACCTGGCATTTGAGGCTCTCTTTCATTTGTGTCTAAATAGTGTTTCCTCTTCTTATGGCTGCTCACTCCCACTATGCCCCAGAATTCACTCCTCATACTCCACCTTTGCGCTTTCATACATGCTGATTCCCACCCATTGCAGGATGCCCCCCTGCTTAGAGTAATAAATGTTGAGTCCCTACTCTGCGTCCGTTATTAAGGTGGACCCTTTACAGAGGTGATCCCGATCTTCACCCCTAAGAAGCAACTAAGACCCAGGAATTTCATCCCAAGCACCTAGGAAGCATAGGGGAGAGTTGGGGACATCTCTGTGTTTTCTCACAGTATTCTAAGATGGGCCTCAGGACTATTCCCTCCACCTGTCAGACAAAGGGTGAAGAGCCACAGCCTCACTGAGCCTCAGTCCATGATGATCAAAGTCGGAAGACAAACCTTTCAACTGAACTGAAGTAGAGGGGCACACTTGCCAGGAATCCCAGGAAACTCATGAGGCCCTTGCCCCATGGTAGCGAGGGTGGGGTTAGTGACCCACCACTATGAAGAGACCACATTGCTTTTCTGAGACACATCTACTCTCACTGGAATCCTGCCCTGCGTCTGGTCTTGGTGAACATTCAGGGTGAGTACAGTGTGAGACTACAGTTTCCTCAGAGCCAACCAGGTCAGCTGAGCCTGAGGGAGATGCTGAGTTCCAGCAGGTAGGGACATTGTAGGTCAGGACGGCAAAGCTGTAGCCAAGAAGAGCTTTGAACAGGAAGTCACTGACTGGTTAGAAGCAAGAAGAGCCAAGGTGGGTGAGGCTGCAGAGTGCAAGTAACTCAGGAGAACACACTGAGACAGAGGCTATATGTGCTCAGTGCTAAAGTGTGCTGGTTAAGCCGGGTGGTGGTGGCGCACGCCTTTAATCCCAGCACTGGGGAGGCAGAGCCAGGCGGATCTCTGTGAGTTCGAGGCCAGCCTGGGCTACCAAGTGAGTTCCAGGAAAGGTGCAAATGCTACACAGAGAAACCCTGTCTCGAAAAAAAAAAAAAAAAAAAAAAAAGAATGTGCTGGTTAATTTTTCTGTCACCTTGACACAAGCTAGGGTCAGTTAGGAAGAGGGAACCTCAACTGAGAAGATGCCTCTATCAGATGGCTGTGTCGGCAAGACTCTGGCGGCATTTTATTGATTAACAATTGCTGTTGGAGGACCCAGCCTACTATGGGAAGTACCAGCCCTGGGCAGGTGATCTTGGGTATATAAGAAAGCAGGTTGAGCAAGCCAGTCAGCAGCACTCCTCCATGGTCTCTGCTTTAGTTCCTCCATCCAGGTTCCTTACTGCAATTGCTCTGCTTACTCCCCGAGATGATGGACTGAGCCGTAAACCAAATGAGCCCTTTCCTCCCCAAGTTGCTTTCGATCATGATGTCTTTGGAACAGCAATAGAAACCAAACTAAACCAAGGGGAAAGATGCTGGCTTTTCTTTGGTGAAGCAGCTTTGGCAAGAGACATTCACTTGCAGTTTAGTCTTGGAATCCAAATCTGTAGACTGCTGCAGCCTGACTACCTAGATCAGCCTCCAGATTTGCCTCTTGCAATACTGGTGTATCCTGAGAAAGGGAGACAGGAGCAAGCACTCAATGAAGTGCTCCTGTAAGAAGGAGAGTCCACGAAGCCAATCACAGTAGAAACTCCCTGATGTCCACTCAAGATAATTCTAGGAGTCACAAACCACCATCAACCCCAAAACATCTGTTCTCTTTAAGGACCCACAGCTTCTGACAGCATGACTGGGAAAACCTGCTGCCACAAGCTGTGGGTTCTCAAACAGAATAGCTATAAAAGTAGGAGGAGAAGGTTGGAATTTTGGACCCAGTAATGCTGGAGTCAGGAAATGCTACCTGTAAACTACCGCTACCATGTATGATTTTTTTTTTCAAACATTTGTTACAACATAGTGATCGTCTATATGGCTTTTTCACACATACACACACACCCTCTTCCCTCCCCCACACACTTTGTTTTGGCTAACCCTGTCACCTCCTCTCCCTTAGTCCCCCCTCATTCCTGAATCATTTGCTGATAGATTCAGGGAGAGGAGTCATTGCCTTCACTTCTGACCCCACCAGTCTCAAGTGGAGTTCTAATTCAATGGTCATACAGGTGGCCCTGGTTAAACTAAATAGGTCACACAACAAAACCAAATGCCCCATGAATCTGGGAATGGGACAACTGGGTATGGGAGGGGTGATAGGCATGGCAGGGGAGAAAAGAGAAGGTGTTGGGAAGGAGCATAGTCAGAATACATTATATACAGGTATGAAATTTTCAAAGAACAAAATCAATTAATGAGGAAAAACAAATGGTTCTACCATCAAGTCTCTGAGCTCTGGAGATAGGTGAGGAAATGGTGATTTTTAGGAACCAGATGTCCTTGTACATTCTGTAAAGCAACAAAAGGAGTTTGTGTTTTGACATTAGAATGGCTGAGATTTGGGGCTTGGGAGATGGTTAAAGTCCCGGATGTACAAGCAAGAGGACCTAGTCAGTTCCTCAGTACCTACATAAAAAGCTAAGCGTGGCCTCGTACATCTATAATCACAGCACCGGAGAGGAAGAGACAGCAGGGTCCCTGGGACTCATTGCCCAAGTAGTCTACCTGAATTCCTGAGCTCCACGTTTGGTGATAGAACCTTTCTCAAAAAGTAAGGTGGAGCGTAGTTAAGGAAGGATGCAACAGCAACCTCTTAACTCCACGCATGTGTGCCTGCACGAAAGAGAGAGAGAGAGAGAGAGAGAGAGAGAGAGAGAGAGAGAGAGAGAAGGAGGAGGAGGAGGAGGAGGAGGAGGAGGAGGAGGAGGAGGAGGAGGGCAGGGGGACAGACAGACACAGACAGAATAGCTCAGATGTATGACTAAAGGAAATGCTGTGAGGGTTTGTGAGCCGAGCTTGGGGCAGTTCCTGCCTTTGAAAGGGGTGAGTAGAAGAGATGACAGTGATGCCCAAAGTAGTCCAGCAGGTAGCCAGGACTCACTAAATTTTACCTAGAGAATAAAAAATTGAAAGAAATGATACTCTGTTAAATCCTGGGGGAAAGGAAGCAAAGGTTTTCATATTGCAACTACAGTTTTTAAAGTTCCTGGACTCCTGAGCAGCTGACACACTGGCCCTTTTCTAGGCACACAGTCAGCTTGTTGAATTCATGATCTGGATGAAGTAGGTTGATGGCCCATTTTGACTCTCCTGAAATGCATGACCCTAGGCATGCACATGGTAGTTAGTCATACTGTTCATTTGCAGGCTGTGATTTGCTTACCCAAACAGTTTATCAGAAAGTTATTGTGATTCCAGTAATGCGGTTCTGCATATAATATCACTTTCTTTTTTAATTTAGATTTCTTAATTATGCATTTTAGTGAGCATAAAAAGAAATGGGTTTCATTGTGACATTTTCACACATTCTTCCCAATTTCAGGGAAAAGCATCAAACTGGAATATCACTTTCGCTGTGCATAAGCATGCTACAAGGGCTGTATTTATTATTCCAGTTCTTTAGACTAAGAAGCTAAGGCCCAGAAGCCTTATGATGCAGGTTCCCACAAGCAGTGGTTGGTCCAGTGCAGACAAGATGGTTTGGAGGACTAGGGCGAATCATAGCTATCAACCTGGAACCAGAGTCACTGAACATTCCAATTACATACACGTGGTTTGTGAGGTGAAAGAGTTCAAGGCTGAGGAAGTTTAGGGTGGTATTCGGAGCAGATGAATGTCTCTCTCTGTGCTCTGTGAGGCACCCAGATTCAGCCAAGGTTGCACCTTGATGACAGAGATACAGGCAACAAGGAGCTACTCACCACTGCCAGAAGTTCTTTCTACCTGACCCGAGATCACCTTTGTGATTCATCTTAGGAAGCAGAACCCACTCTGGCTTGGATCAACACTCAGCTCTGTGCTGGAAGACTTACTGTTTAAGGTCAGGTCTACCTGGCCCTTTCCATTGTCCCCTAAGGACTTTGGCTCGCTCAGCCCTCTCTCCCATGAATTGCAAGACTGAAGCTGCCCTTCTCAGCCACTCTCAACCACTCTTAGTTCGTGTCTGGGGGTGCTTGTTCACTTTTAAATTGGTTTTTGTTTTTTGAGGATGGGAAAATAAACTGTAACAGTTTTCAAATATTTCTCCCATTTTGAAGCAGGAACTTGGGACTTCCCCTTAGCATTTTCCCATCACAGGCACCTCATGTGGCTTCTTTTCTAACCCCACAGCTTCTCTGGGACTCCTTGGAACACATGAGTATTGATCATGCTGGGTCCCTTCAAGTCCACGAACATGGGAGGTGCAGAAGACCATACCTACTTCAGCACTAGATCTACGGGGTCTTTGGGGAGTGAATGATGTTGAATAAACATGTATCTATACAGTGGATAGATACATACTACCTAAAGGGTTGGAAGGTATATTTCCTCATTTTGAGTCAAGATACAGCCTCAGAACCATCCTTTGATGTAGTCATCATGGACCAAAGGCAGAGGAAAGCAAGCAGGACTTTCAGTGGTTCAGTTTAGTGCGTCAGACAGTCTGGATTCCAATCTAAACTCCTCCATTCTCCATTACTGCAGGGCTAGCAGCAAGATTTCTCTCAACCAAAGGAGAATTTCTCACAGTAGGGGAAAATACTGAAGAATATTCTGAAATAAATTAAAAGCAAAATAAGCAAAAGTCCAACATATCCTATTTCTAGGTCCCAGGAAGTATCTTAAACTTAAGTACTAATTCTATTAGTTTTTGCATCAACACAGCCCCATGGGGCAGATACAGTTCAGTGCTCAGTTAAAAGCTATATAAACTGAGACACAGAGTACATACAAAACTGGTAAGGGATTGAGCCAGGACCCAGGCATTCTGGATACGGTGTCCATATTTTCAGCCTTTGCTTTTACCATCTTGCCAAGGGGATATAATCTCAAGGCTTGGAAATCAGAACTTGAGCACACTGATTTTCAATCTACAACTTGCTACTTGTAAGTTTGGGCCAACTACTTATCCTCTCTGAACTAAATAAGTACTTGTTTTAACATGGGGCCATAAAATGAGATAATAAATTAGAACTTTAAGAAGCACATATAAATATGAAACATTTTTAACTATTAGGAGCCAAAGAATGATACAGGGAGACATTTGCCTTGTATGCTGTCAAAATAGGGCAGGATGGGTAAGTGGATGGTAGACATTGACATGCTTTATCAGTATCATAGAAGACATTCCAATTAGGACATATTTGAAAAGGAAATGGGTAAGAAGCAGTTCTTTATCATGCTGGTGAACTTGAGAATGGGGAGTGGACTAGGGTCCTTTGAGCCAGCTGAACTTAGGTCAGCAAACCCACTTCTCAGCCTAAGTGATCTTCCTGCCAAATAAGTGATTGGCTCATGATGAGAATTAAATCTGATCTGGAAGAAAAGCATCAGGCAGGTGGGAAGTTCTCCTTAGCTGCCTGCCCCCCTCCCCTCCACACACACACACATTCTTTCAAGACTCCTGTTGTACCCAAGTGATAGGAACCTGCCAGATGCTTCCCTCTGGGAATTGATTTCCTCAAGTGGGATGAGGGTGTTCTGAATAAACAGCCACATTTTCATCCCTGTGTTTACCTGCTTACAGGTGCAACTAGTGAGGAAGAATCCTCTTCAGGGGGGGGCTTTGTTCTGCAGCAATTAAAGGCGCCTTACTAATCCTTCTGCCTCCCAGATGCTCTGAGAATATTTTTAACTCATCTCTTTTATATGCCTCACTCCGAAGATGTCTTATTATTATTCATTTCAAAACTCGACAGCTCCTCTCACTTTGTCCCCCATTCCACTCTGATACACAAAGGGAGAGTAAGTTAGAGCAATCAAGCCAAGTTTTGCCTCTGCTCAGTCTAGCCCAGAGCTGCAAGGATTTCTTCTGTCCCTGTCCCCACATGGTGGCCCAGCTCAGGGTGTTAGCCATGACATACAGACTCATGTACTTCATATAATAGAATGCTCAGTTTCATTTTGTTCACAGTAAGCTTAAGGTGTCACATGTTCAGCTGTGGACACCAAGCTGGCCGTCATGGGACAGACTAGACCAAAACTGAAAGCCAGTAGATAAGAAAACAGGGGCAAACATTTCCAACACAGAGTCATCAACTCTACAAGTACCATTACCTTACCAGCACTAAGATAGCCACAAGGGCTGGGCAAGGGTGGAGCGTGCCTATAATTCCAGCACTTGGGAGGGAGAGGCTGGAGGCGCTCTGTGAGTTCAAGGCCAACATGGTTTACAAAGCAAGTTCCAGAAGGACAGCTAGGACTTTTACACAGAGGAACCCTGTCTCAAAAAACAAACAAACAAACAAAAAAGGTAGCTTCTAGGTAAGGAGGTAATATGCATAAGCAGAGAAATAATTCTCTCTTGGGATATTCTTTAAATAACTTTGAAATGACATAATCCTTATTATGTACTTACTGTATTCTGGGGTAACTGGCTAAGCTTGTCTTGAGGCTGAGTCCATGTAGTTCTTGTAACTACTCTGAGGTGGGGACAGTTATTCCTACCATACAGTAAGAAAGCAGACTCACTGTCAATGCCCAGCCCAGAGGTGCACAGCCATAGAGACCCCTGGCTCTAGCACCTGCACCATTAGCCAGACTGCTTCCGAGTCTAGGGTGACAATAGGTTAAGTAACGCATAAATTTAGTTTAAAGCCTGGTTGTCCAACTGCAGGTAGAGATAATGAGGACTGACTAGTATCAAAGAGAAGCCCAGACCCATGTGAGTTTCAGTGACTAAACAGATTAAACTCGTAAACTCCTGGCAGAGAAAAGAGCTACACTGTGCACAGGGGACTAATGGGATAATGGAGCAGTTAAGAGATAAAAAATTACAAAAGGCTCAAGGTGGGGCTGATCCTTGTGAAAGCCTGGGTTTGCTCACAGTGATGGCAGCTCGGACACTCCCTAGGAGACTAGGAGGCAGGTGCCCTCTCCATAGGTGATGGCTGGAACAAAGATCTTTTGACATCCTGGAAGTTTCTCAGGCTGGCTTCTTAGGGAGATAGGCTAGGATCATCCTAGGAAGGTGGCCTTGACCCTATGGAAACTATACCAATATTTATTCATGTCTTTAAGACCAAGATTGAGACCTCATCTAGAAGGCCAATCGGAGAACCTGAGCAGAGAGTATAATATCAAGGGGCTTAGAGGAGAATGGCTTAGAGACAGAGCAGGGCAACTCGCTGAGTCAGAGGCACAGTGGCTGTTCTTTATTGTCTTACCCTGAAACTGTCACAGCATCCTCAAGATGATGTGCCTGGCTTCTCTCTCTCTCTCCCCCTCTCCCTCTCTCTCTCTCTCTCTCTCTCTCTCTCTCTCTCTCTCTCTCTCTCTCTCTCTCTCTCTCTCTCCTTTATCTCATAGTGGTGAGTGGCTGTGTAAGGAGCACATAAATGACTTCACACTGATGCACCTATCACTCACCCTGGGGCCCCTCAGAAGTCCCCAAAGCCACCTGCATTCAACCTTGGCCTTGGCACTTGCTACTACCCATGCCCTGAGGTGGTTGTCTGTCCCTTACTTGCTCCTCATCTTTTGTTTATTGGCCTAAATATCTCTTCCTAAGAGCCCTTACTAGTGAGGCCAGCTGCCCAGATTCATGTGTAAGAGTCCGAGAAACACTCAAGGAAGACCCCGGACTCAAACAGTATGCAAGAACAGAGAGCATTTACTACCAGCATGCAGGTCGAACACCTGTCCAAAATGGCGACGACCCTGAGAGGAATGTGCAGGCTCCTTTTAAGCACAGCTAGGGGAATTGTAGGAACAGTTAGGTCATCTCAAACATAATTGGTCCAGCAAGCAGTGGTTACATTAGTATACTTCTAATTGGCTGCGGTTCAGTTTTATCATTTTGGGACATAATTGAGCAAGTTTGGGCAAGTCTGGACATGACTCAGAAGAGAGGTTACAGGATTTGTCCTTGAGATACTGTGGGACTGACTCAGGTCTTGTATGCTCTCTCTCTCTCTCATCCCTGCTTTCAGGGGTGTGGTTTGATTAATAGCCCTTTGTTTAAGAAACTGAAACTTGTTTGCTCTTAAAAAAACTGAAACCTAGGCCGGTAGGTGGTGGCACATGCCTTTAATCCCAGCACTTGGGAGGCAGAGGCAGGGGTATCTCTGTGAGTTCAAGGCTAGCCTGGGGAACTCTGTAGAGTGAGTTCCAGGAAAGGCGCCAAAGCGACATAGAGAAATCCTGTCTTGAAAAACCAAATAAATAAATAAATAAATAAATAAATAAATAAGTAAGTAAGTAAGTAAGTAAGTAAGTAAGTAAGTAAGTAAAATAAAAAATCCTGAAACCTAGATCTGGTTGTAAAATGGGGGACGTTTAGACCTTTGACATGCACCTTGGGGCTGGTTGCAGCATCTCCAGGTCTCTGAGAACCTGCTCGACTCTACTATCGTTGTTCAGACTGTTTTCCCCAGACCATGGGTGCCTGGAGGTTGGGGAGGTACCTCAGTTCACTTATATTTCCTATGTCCTGTGCTTCTGTGGCATCCTATTCATGGGGTCACCCAAAGATCAGGAGGACAGGCTAGTTAGCTCTGTGTCCAATGTTGTTCTTGGCATGTCAGCTGCCACTCAAACTATTACACCTTCTAAGCATCTAGGCTTACCATGCAATCTTAAAGGTGATACCCCAAGATAGCTTCTTATAAATAAGCATGCCAAATATGACGAGATCTGTGACTTCCCCACCTCACATAGTGGAGAAGAAGAAACTGGAGAGGCAACCACAATCCAAAACCATCAATACTTCCCACACTTCGCTCTGATTTCACCCTAAGGTCAGGAAACACACCTAGCTGTAATCACTGTGTTATAGTAAGACAAATCCCTGTCACCTGTTGCTAGGAGACTTTGGGTTTCTGTGGTCACAGGTTGAGGCCTGGCTAGCAGGAATTAGTAGATCAGGAAGAACAGAGTCCATCTTCAGTTCACAAGCACATTTCTAGATTGTCCCTAAACCAGAGAACCTGCTTTCACAGCTCAGGGCCTAAGAGCGGTTGCCAGGCTCATCTGCACTCTAGCCAGAGCCTCAGACAAACTAACTGCTCCAGCAGGGGGAGCCCCAGGAAGTGACTGTCATCCTGGTGGCACTCCAAGAGTCACAGCAGGGTCTATTCACAGTGAGCTGAGTTGATAATTTCCACAATCCTAGGTTTCATCCTGGCCAGAAACTCCTGCATGCCCTGGCCCTTACTTCCCTTAGAACTGTGGGAGTTTGGATATAATTAGCCCCCATAATCTCATAGGGAGCAGCACTCTTAGAAGGTTTAGGTTCATTGGAGTGGGTATGGCCTTGTTGGAGGAAGTCCATCACTGTAGGGGCAGGCTTTGAGGTTTCCTATGCTCAGGATACCACTCAGTGTCAGTCGACTTCCTGTTACCTGCAAGATGTAGGACACTGAGCTCCAGCACCACATCTGCCTGCAGGCTGCCATGCTCCCCATCATGATGATAATAGACTGAACCTCTGAAACTGTAAGCAAGCCACCAGAATTAAATATTTTCTTTATAAGAGTTGCTATGGTCCCGGTGTCTCTTCAATAGAAACCCTAAGGCAATCACCTTCAAAGACTGTCACCCTGGATCTCACATTTCATGGTCACCGGCTGTTGCCACTCTCTATCCAATGTGTTTTATAGCTACATGACTCTAATGCTTTCATTCTGGTTGGAACATCTTGAGGTCCTCCACAGTTGCTAACTTTTACCTACTAAGTCCCTACTTTCTTGTCACTTCAGGCCTCTCCTCCTACCCTGTTATTACCTTTATGATGATACAAATACAGTGTTTGCGTACTCATCAACAAATCATTACAACACACACACACACACACACACACACACACCCCTCAGACATTGTAGTAGCTGCTGGCAATACCACAGGGAGGGAGAAAGGGCAATGAAAGTACTTGATGATTGCTTGGTTTCCGTAGTCTGAGGGAAGAAACAAATGCTACCCAAGGAAGAAGAATTGTAAACCCTAGTATGCATGAAAAGTCAGGGAAGTGGGTCCTTTGGCAGCCTTAACTTCCCTGTCTCTGCTCTCGAGAATGTGCTGCAAAAGGGCAGGTATCTCGCCAGTCCAACCTCTGCATCCCCAGCATCCCACACAGTCCTGATGGTCCTTTGCTGGGGTCAAGCCAGATGTCTGCCTAGGATGGCCAGGCCACTGCACAGTGGTATTTGCTGCAGAAGACCCCCTTCTATCTGCCTTCACTGGGGCACTGCTACCTTAGAGTCAGGCACGGAGGTTAGGATGTCTGAAGAAGGGGAAGTTGAGATGAGGGGAGACAGCTGAGCAGATCCAGATGACCTGCTCTAGGCAAAGGAGCAGGAGGCTTGCTATCATACTGCCCTTCATCCCCAGCCTGCTCTTCACTATTGATTGAAAATTGATTAGGCAAATTGCTTAACCACCCTGAGTCACAATCCTCTCTTCTCGAATAGGAAAAGGACGCAGGGAAGATAAGAATGTTTGAATTGATACCCAGTTTACCTCTGAAATCCTAAGGTAGCTTGCAGATGACTATAGGATTGTACCTTCTTTCCAAAGAAGAAGGGGGGGCAGTTTTGTGCTAATTTCTTTCACTGACAGTTCATTTTCCAAGGCAACAGCCTAACAAATCATGGGGCCAATTAGTGTAAGAGAAACAATTGATCCTTGTGCTCTGTGAGCTCAGCCCACCGCCTCGGTGGTTTGCGGCGTATTTGGGGAATGCTGCACAGCACTAAATGGGAACTAATTGGACAGATGCAGCTGTAAATTGCACGGCGCTGCACTACACTGCAAGCTTCTGATGGCAGCAGCGTGGTCTGGCAGTAATAGGGAAACTATTGCTGGGCTTGACATTCAGCACTGAAAGCCAGCCTGCCTCCTTGTCTTACGGAGGTGAACATGGAGGCCCACCAAGGGGACAGAGGCTAGACATGATCCCACAGCATCTGTTTAGTGTTGGCTCCCTTAAACCCTAGCCTCAATACCCTATTGTCCTGGCAGCCTTCTTAAATAAAGAGTCCTAGAAATGCAGTCTAGATGGCTAAGGGTTTAAGGACAGAGCGTCAAAGTACTAGCGTACTGGGCAATGAAAACAAGCGGAGTATTGTCTCCTGTGCCAGAGGCTGGGAGTCTATGACCAGTGTCTACAGGATGATTCCTCCTTTGCTATGAAGGGATCCCCTGTTCTCATGGCTTGCTGGCCTTCTTTGATACCCCTTGGGTTGAGGACATACCCACCATGATCTCTGCTATGATTTAATGTGAAGTTTTTGTATGTGTGTCTTTCTCCAGTTTCCCTCTCATGTAAAGATATCTAGTATTTCATTAGAGTCTCACCCTGCTCTAATATGGCCTCTTCTCACTGTATATGTAATCAGTGTTCCCAAATTAGGCCACAAGCTGAAGTACTGAGGTTCAGGACTTCAGCATATGCAGTAGGGAAGGAGAACAAGGCATATTTCAGCATGCAAGAGGAGCATGTAATTTCCAAGAACAGAATTCTTGAGCTGGGTGTCAACTGCTGATTATTAGGCACCCTGTGGGAGGGCAGAACACTAGGAAGTTTACATGATCTTATTTAATTATCAACTCCATTCCGAGAGGCTGGGCAATCTGACCTATATGACAAAAGCAGATGAGGACCGATTTACATTTCAGGTTCTGGTTTGCATCTGACTGAAGTAATGTCTGGCCTCAGCACCCTGGTGTCTCACTCCTGTGGGTCTGAAGAGTCATTCTCTGGCCCTGACATCATCAGCTCTCCACCTCACTTCCTCACTTTGTAAATGAAGGCTTTGGCATCCCCAGATTCTCAGTTCTAGCCTCCTTCCATGGGCTGCACTGTAATCAATTCACATTCTTGCAAGTTTCTGTCTGCATGCCACGCTTTCTTGTGACCAAGACAAAGGTTAATTTCAAATTGGTAACAACATAAAAAGTAATTTTCCATTAAATATAATGACCTCATTTCTGTGGTGACTTGTAGCAAAACATGCTGTTTCATTTCATTCAACCACATTCATTTACCTACTTGCTACAATAATTTTATACCATGTGTTAAAATGTTGAAATCATCAGTTATATTACTAAATGCCTACATCGGCTATTAGGATTCCTCATGCAGAAAGAAACAGAAATAAAAATAAGAGTTTTAGAGGAACAGAAATGGAAGCCATTAGAGTGTACTTGGAACTATTTGGGGGCACAGAGACAACTGGAATTTGGAACCAGCCATGTCTGGTAACCACCCATATTCTACCATATCAGCTGTCTGCCAAATAGTTTATGTCAACTTGACACATGCCTGAGAAGAGGGAACCTCAGTTGATTGTCCTATAGAGCATTTTCTTGATTGTTAATTGATGGAGGGGGACCTGGCCCAATACGGGTAGTCTTTTCCCTAGGAAGGTGAGCCTGGGCTATAAAAGAAAGGTAGCTGAGCTGGCCAGAGGAAGCAAGCAGGTAAGCAGCATTTCTCCATGGCCTCTGCTTGAGTTCCTGCCTTGGCATCCCTCAGTGATGGACTGTAAAGTGTTAGGTAAAACAAGCCCTCTCCTCCCTAAGTTGCTTTTGGTCATATTGTTTATCACAGCAGCAGAGATGCATACTAGGACAGTTACTTAACTCTTCTGGGTCTCTGTTACTTGGACAATGAAAGTAGGGGAAATTGAAAAGTTAATGGAAGGGTGAGGTAAATGAAGGTTACATATATAGAGTACCTAGCAATGCCTAGAAGATAGTATGAACTATGAACTCTCTGAATAGTGTCATTTTTTATAAATAAATATATATATATGGTCTGGAAAAAGTAAAAATACAAAGTCTGAATCCTTATACATACTGAGAACTTCCAAGTTTCTCTTTCTCCCTCTCTCTGTTCCTCCCTCCTTCCTCCTCCCTCCATTCCTCTCCCTCCCTCTGTCTCTCTCTGTCTCTCCCTCCCTCTGTCTCTCTCTCTCTATCTCTCTCTCAGACACACACACACACACACACACACACACACACACCAGCTCTTCAAGAGTATAAAATTGTCCCCATGCCCATTGAACCCGAGCATTTAAAAAATGCTGTTACAAATTAAAAGGCCCTGGCTGATCTCCTGCTATGGCTCCTGGGACCGGAGAGGAGCACAGGACAGTGGCCGCTACCATGCTCAGCACTTGTCAGCACAGTGTGTCTTTAAGGCCCCCTTGTGTCTGGGGGCAGTGGTTGCTCGGGTGGACAGGACAGAGGTCAGTGAAGTCACAGAGGGGCAGTGTGCCAGTTTCCCGAGTTCTTGGGAAAGAGCCCTAAAATGTGTTATCCCCTCCCATCCCTGACCTCTCCATCACTTTATAAATGAAGACACCACACTGAGCAGAACTAAGAAGAGGGAGGGACCATACTGTATTCCATTTGTTCCCAACTTATCATCATGAAAACGTTCAACCACATAGGAAATTTCGAAAGGCTAACTCTAAAACTTACCCTTTTGCTACATTATCTCTAGAGATCAGTAACTAGACAGATGACAGCTGTGTCCAAAGGGCTCAGCGCTGTGAGGCTTTCATTGCTTCTAGGCCCTTTCAGCAAACAGTGCTAGGAACATATTTGTTAAGAAAAATTATAACCCGTTATTGATGTTTCCATTTCAAATTTAACACTATAGGATTTCTCTTTAGGATTTACAGATATCCATGTCTCTTCCATCTCCTGTGCGCCATCTTGCTTGCTAATAACAGTGTACTTGCTTTATTCTAATGCATATCCAAAGCTATCTCTGAAATTACAATTCCAACATGAATTACTACTGTCAATGAGCCAGGCACACACTGGGGTTTCCCTGGTCCCACTTGTCCTAAGTCTGTTTCCTCCCATGACAGGGACAATGATGGTGGCTGTGCTCAGAAATCCCTGGGTTTCAAGTGCTGGAAAACTTGACTCAAATAAACTGTTCTCAAAAAGTCTTAGTGACCGAAGAGGGTTAGATTCCCAGGATCAATAGGATCCACATTCTTAGACCCCATTATAAAGTCGGAAACCAACCCTCAGATCTTTTCTGTTCCTATGACTTGATCTCCCACTCTCTTGGCTTTGGTCCCTCCCAGATGTTACTGGGTTAGTTCCAAGGAAGCCTCATTGAGTTTGTGAACTCCAGATTCCAGCACAGCAGTAATGTAGCTGTTCTGTAATCGAGAATCTTTAACTCATTTGCCTCACAAAAAAAGAAAATCCCTAAATTAAGTGCCTTCCATCATCCAGCTTTGCTGGACACATTAAATGATCTGCCTTCCACCCCTACGAGGAAAGGATTCTTCTGGTTTTACAGACCAAGGAGTTGAGGCTCCATATGAGAAGGTAATTTTTCTCCAGGCCACAAAGCCATAAAAAGATGAAAAAAAAAAAATCCCTCCATTACATAACAAGCCTGATGTTTCCCATGCCACCGCTCCAGCGCCTGCTGTATGTAGAGGTATGAGAGCTGAGTCACGGGGACATCGAGATCAGACCAGCAACTGTGATGATGCTGTAGTCATCCTTGCTCGTGAGCCCTGGGATTTTGGGAAGCTACTGTTCAGGCCTGTTTCCCCGCTGAGTTTTTAACTTCTCTCGAACAGACATCAGCTTCCATGACACTTTGGTGATTGCTAAGTGATTAAGCACACCTGTTTCTTCCTTGCCTGTGAAACACATTGTAGGCCAAATCACAGGTCTGGGAATGCTTCTTGTTAGCTGACTAACTCATCTCCCTGTTTTAAGCAAGGTCCTTGTCACATCTTTCCAGATCTGTATGTTTATACCATATGACTAGAGAGCTGTTAAGAAACTGTTAGAGCTGTTGTCGGGTTATGAATTTTACAAAAGAATTAAAGAAATGCTGAGGGCTAAAAAGGACCTGTGCGTTTATTGAGTCCCACCACCTCATTTTAATTGTCAAGGAAAATGAAGGTCTAGGGAAACAGATAAAGAGTTCATGGGGCTAGAGAGGGGTCCAGGACAGACTTGGACCCCAGATCTTGTTGATTGATTCATTGCAGATTTTCCCTTTAAAATATACACAGGCAGATGCATAGAGGGAGAAAGTAGAATTGCAGTTGCCAGCAGCTATGGGAGAAGGCAGCGAGCTGTTTATTGATACAGAATGTCAGTTTGGGAAGATTCAAATTTTGTGCAGGTGGATGGTTGCAGAACAATGTGAATATGCTAAATGCCACGGAATTGCATGCTTAAACTGCCAAATTGTATGTTCTGAATATTTTTAAAGTATAAATGTGCCGAATCCTTACTCCATATCAGGTACTGTACTTGATCAATAGAGGGAGAGGAAATGACATTGTACCCTTCCAGGAGCCAGCTCTCATGGGGATAGGTGCTAATCAACACAGTCTCATCCACAGAACGGCAAACTCTGCAGTTCCCTGCCCACCCATGCTCCCCCACCCCAGCGGGAGGCATAGAAGATAAGAGGACTTGGGCTGCTTCGGGGATGTCCCAGGAGCTTTGGGAAGCTGCATCTGGGTTAAACTCTGAACAGGGGAGGGGGGAGGGAGGGTGGGGAGCTTTCTCTGCACATGGAACATGGGGAAAATGTTTGAAGGGGGGCTGTGATTAATTCAAGGGCCAGAAAGAGAGCCATGTGACATCAATTGGGGGGACTATGGTGAGAGAACCCAGGGAAACACCAGGTCACACTGGTGGGATGTGCAGACCCCGCTGGTCTCTCAGTCTTTATCCCAAAGGCAGTGGGAAGGCTTTGATGTGTTTCAAGTATTGGAAGGCCTTGAGGGCATTCGCCACGTTTTTGTTTTTTATTTTTTTTCTCAGTCCCTTCACACTGTGGTGTGACTGTCACAGGAAGGAGGTGTGTGTGTGTGTGTGTGTGTGTGTGTGTGTGTGTGTGTTTGTTAGGGTGGTGTTGCTTAGTATGTGAGGAGGAACTGAACTTCTCTCCCAATCCATGCATGAAACAATGACTATGTATCCTGGACAACTAACTTACTTTGTTATGATAGGAAGGGAGAAGGAAGCAGCCTGAAAGAACACAAGGAGAGCTTGTGGGATTGGAGAGAAGATGGCATGTGCATTAAGTTTGTGATAGAAAAATAAAAGCATCTAATATTTTTCTCCCATACATAAAATATTTATTGTACCAACAACTAGTATAAATAAAGAGTCATATTTTAAATGTAGTAATTCCACCAAGAGACAGCCTTCATTAGACTGTCAATTAGACAATCAATAGACTTCCAAAGTTCCGGTGCACATATAGATAGACATCCTTGTCTTTCTTCAGAAACACAGGCATTCTGAACATACTATTTTGAATATGCTTTTTCGAACTCAACAGGATGCTGCTCTTGTATTTCCGTAGCAAAAAAAAAAAAAAAAAAAAAAAAAAAAAAAAAAAAATCTTACTTCTATGGATGATTTTTGCCATGCTGCATACTGTTTCATTATATAGAAACATGATCTTTTTTCTCAGCTAGTCAGTGAGTACTTACAGCTTTGGATATTTCTAATTTTTCACTGTTCTTTGGCACTGTGGGGAGCATCTTATATCCCAGTCTTTGTCCACAGGTTGCATTATTTCTGGATAATTAATTCCCTCCAAGAGGAATCATAGGGTCATTTTGCGCATGGTTTTAAGGCTCTGAAACATGGGCAGCCAGCTCTCCAGAGAAGCTGCATTTCCACAGATAACAAGAAAGCAGCCCTCCTCCCTAGGTGCTGTGCACTACACTAAGCACTTTATATACTAACTTATTAATCTCCTAAAAGCCCCAGAGAGAGAGATCGCCATTATCCCTGCATTGCCCCCACACGCTTTCAGTGACGTGTGTTTCTCCACAGCCTCTCAACACTATGTATCATATTCATCCTTCCCTTCATTGTGAAGGGAAGATGGTATGCCACATCTATCTGGTATTTTTGTGTGGTATATTTTCTTTGCTATTTCCAGCAACATTTGGGACTCCATGTCATCCTTCAAAGTCCACAGAAATTAGAGAGAGGCATTTGAGAAAGTCAGAATGACGCTGCACACAGACAGATGGTAGATTAGCTGCATGTTCAACCGTGTTCCCCCGACTCAAAAGCACTTACCTTCTCCCTGTTATCACATGATCTCTCCAGCTAGAGACCATGTGATCCGAAAATTTGGTCTTGTCCTTGACAAAAACATGAAACAAGATTTCAGGGTGCCAACCAGGGAGCAGTTCCCCCCGACCTGCTCCATTTAGCACTTGATGATGGGGTGCCCAGAAGGCTGGTACAGAGGTTGCCTCCCAGGCCTGTGTTGGCACCGCATCATAGTGAATGCATCCAAAAATATGTTAGAAAAGAGAAAGGCTTTTATAATGAGTCCAGGCCTCCCTTTGTCTTGTGAGGTTTTAACAACTGTAATTGCTTATCATGTGAAGTAGTGTGTTTTTTGGGTATCTATTTTTATTCTGTGTCTATCTATTTATCTGCTGTTTTGTTGTATTTTGTTTTTTTGTTAGCATACTTGAATCCTGGTGGGTATTTTTCCCATGAACAACATTGCCTCAGGGAAGAGAGAGAGAAAGAGAGAGAGAGAGGGAAAGAGAGAGAATGCACATACACACAATGATTATATGAAAGCTAAGTGGTAGAATTTATTCCTTAAAAATAGCTAATGGGAAAGACTTCAGCAGATGACTTTCTAATCCATACTGTATTTAATTGGCTGTATTGAACCATAGTACAAATTAAGTCTTCTCTGTAATTTATTCTGTCAGACAGTAGCCCCCCAAACAATTTGATACTTCATTTAAACATTGTTAAATGGCTCATGGAAATGCAAAGAAAAAGATTTAATGATGCTAAGAATCCCTCTGTTCACAGAATGAATCCTATGTGAAATGTCGTGAATTAACCCAATTCATCCATTCGATGAGCATTTATTGAGTACCTACCTTGAGCAGTACATGTCCAAGATAGCTTGGCCTGCCCTTCCCCTCCTTCAGTACTCATTATGTGTCAATTACTGTGCTAGGGAAAGCTTTTTAGGAACTGGAGAGAACCCACCATGGAATTTTTCCTGAAGGTTTAACATTCCCAAAGAAAGCAAAGAGGAAATGACAACCTGTGATTAGGAACTAGGTGCTTTCTATTGCATAACCTTTGCCCTACTCTTCTGGGAACTTCTCACTTATCCTTCAAGACTTAGACTGAGTTCACAGCCTCTTTTGTCGAGTCTTCCTCATGCGCCTTCCTCAGTGCTGCTCCCATCCTGTGCAACCTGCATTTGATGGAAGTCTTGCCATGCTATCTTGTGGTTTTAGGTTTTGTCACATGCTTGTTCTTTGAGACCATGAGGTCCTTGAGGAAGGATGATGTTTTCATCATTTGCATAGATATGTAGCATGAGATCCAGATCATAGCAAAGCCTCAATTCCTATGTGATGTGAGAAACTGGATGAACAGATAGATTTAGTGCAAAACAAATCAAAGAATCTTACATGGAAGGGCAAATGTGATGCTCTGGGGTATAGGGTGGGAATTTTTCCAAGGCAGTGAAGGAGTCAGGGAAGGTTCCTTCATGAGCAGGATACTGCAACTAGACTTTGCACATGGGTGCAATAGTTCTGTAAATAGTATAGTTGCATATATAGCTGATGAAGCGCAGGAGAGTGGAGAGGGAGAGGGAGCCACAGAGAAGACCACATGAGCAATGGTACAGAAGTGGAAAGGCACAGACTCTGGAAGGAAGGGAAGAGCTCCTTGGCTTGTGTGTAGGCCAGGGCACCTAAAGTTCATGTGGAGGATGGGGTCAGACTGGACTGAGGGTATTGATACCTGGATGATCCATGGTGTAGGGAAGAGGATGCAGAGTAAGGGGTCCTGAAAGCCCTGGTTTCAAGACCAACAACTGCTTTAGTGGTAAGAGTCTCTCTAAGGCACTGTTTTCAGTGAGAAATACAGACCAGGCATGGATAGGGTGTGCCTTTCTTCACCCTCCCCCTCCCCCTTAGGACACATCTTCACCGGCTAGGCAACCTCTGCAGCCTCCAGTACAATCTGCCATGGCCCAGAATCCCTACAGAAACACACTCTTTAGGTGAAGCTGTCTTTGTCACCAATGACCAATGGTAGCCTCTCCTTGCCGTATCACACAAAGAAAAGTCAGACAGCATAGCCTGGAAATGATTCATAAGAACTGGAAGTAAACTTCTAGGTCATGCTTCCTTGACTGTTTTCTCTGTGACCCCTGGGACTCACCTCTATATGTTTTGATTTATTTCCCTCTCTGATCTCAGATATTTGCCAGAATTGCAGAGCATCTCCATTCCTTCTGCCTATCGAGTTCTTGATTTCACTTGCTTTCTGCTCCCCATTCATGAGTCTCAGCTTTTGCTTGTTAAACTAGAGAATGAGGAAAAGAGAGACGAGACCTAGCTTCTCCACAAGCCTGTTCTTATCATCGGTGCTTTGCATCCCTGGGTAAGAAAGACAAGTCCGCATATAGAAGTGCCTAGGACAGTACAGTCTCTGGCCTTCAGTCTCTTCATGAATAAACCCATAGCCAAACTATGTAATGTTTAAGGTTCCTTCTGGCTCCAAGTGCCTTTGATTGTGTTGTGCAATAAAAACTCTACTTGAAGACCGAGGTCAATTTCTAGGCTCAGTGAACAAACATTTGTACAATGCTCTGAGTTGCTGAAATGAATGTGATAACACAACTGTAGAATTAACCAAATCCTAGTGTGTGTGTGTGTGTGTGTGTGTGTGTGTGTGTGTGTGTGTGTGTGTTTCCCTGTATCTATATTGCATCTACACAGTGGAAGGTTGGGGAAAGTGATGACATATCCCCTCACTGACAGTTAGTTTTCAAGTGAATAAGACACATGGAGAGCAGTGCTTTTTAACATGTCATAAAATTAACTACGGGAAAAGATAATGTTACAAAAATCTTTAAGCACATTGTGCACATGCACTCACACAGCTAACACTTTGCAAGGCAATATTAGGTATCATCAGGCATTAGGAATGTTTTGATTTTAAAATACTTAATGAGGATTCGTAGATAAATTAAAACATCTCCATCTGCTGTCTTCATGGTAGGTGATATTTTACCATTGCACAGTCATCTCTAAATCTAATTCCACCAGGAAGACTTCTAATCGCTGTTTAATTTTAGAGCAATATTCTGCTTGGCAATCAATAAGGCAGTGTCGTCAAACTTGGATTTAATAGGAGACATGGATTGCATCTTCTACATTATGCACGGAAAGAAATACTTTCAGGAAAAGAAGAGAAGGGAAGAATGTCTTTGTCTCCCATTTTCCCCTGCCACATACCATTCCGGCTCACAAAAGCTTATAAATCAATGCCCCATGTTGCGTGAATATAAATCTCATCAATTTTACATCATTAACATCATGAAAAAGCTACCACTCTCAGAGCAATTTTCCTCTGCTAGCTAAATCTGTCCTTTTGATGAAACAAAACAAGCAGATTCCAATTGTTTTGCTAACAAACCCTTCCTCCACCAACTTTAATCATGCCAAAATCCAGTCAAAGTATAAATTTCCATATTGCCAGTTGAGAGACTAAGGGCATGAGGCGGTGATACCACTCTGTTGTACAGGGAGCAATAGGCCACTGGAAAGCAGATGAGGCAGAAAGGAGAGCTCTAAGGGTTGCCAGAGAGGCAAGTAGAAGTTGCATTCTGGCAGATGAAGGCAAGGCAGAACATTCTAGAACAGCAGATGATTCACATGGTCAGAAGCCCTGGTCAAGCAAGAGGCTGAAGAATTGACGTTTTGTAAGTCAGTGATCTCTAGAACTAAGGTGGTGACTGTTGTGAGACCCAGAGGCCCACTGAGGCGGGAGATCCTAGTGGCTTCTCAGGAACAGGAAGCCTAGACTATGAGCCTTGGAGAATGTGCACCCTCGTGGCTGTGGAGGCTTTTGTAGCAGAGTTGCCTGTGCTGTCTTTCTCGCTCCCTCCTGGTATTCAGGAATAGGAAAGATTTTGTGCACCACCAAACTCATTCATTTTTCTTCTTGGGCTATTCAAACCAAATATAAGCAAGGGAATCTAGAGAAATAAGCAGATATAATCTTCAATAAAGAGTTGCATGTAAAATATATAGATTTATTAGGAATAATTATAAGTTTATGACCTTTAACAATAAGCCCACGGCCAGCATCATTTTAAAGAGAGAGGAACTCAAAGCATTTCCAGTGAAATCAGGAGCAAGACAAGACGGTCTACCCTTCCCATATCTGTTCAGTATAGTTCTTGAAGTCCTTTAGGATTTTTGAAATTTGCCTTTTCATTGCCTTTATTGATCTCTATAGATCAGGACTTTTGAATTGGAAGCCTTTCATCTGGTTTTTCCAGGAGAATAAATTGTGGTGCAGAGGACTACTGGGTGGCTTGCATTAGTACGATGGCTAGAATTCAGACTTCTAGATGTAGGGGAAAAGACTCTTTGTAAGCATTCTAAACTGACCACCGGCATCTTTTGGCTATGCAAGCCTTTAGAGAGTATTAATTAGGATGATATTTGGGATTATTATAGGAAAATAACCATAAAGAGCTCCATCGTGTAGTAGGATGGGAAACTTTAGTGTTGTGGCCGCTTGGATCACAGAAACAGAAAGGCCAGTAAATTACTGAGCATCAGGCAGCTTGTTTCAGTTAAACAAAGTGGGTGGAGCACAGGGCAAGGCCGAGAGATGGCAGGGGTCAGGACGGCAGAGTCTAGTGTGGAAAAAAAGACGAGGAGTCAGTCAGACTTACCAGAGCAAACCCTGTGAGCATCTGTGTGAGAGGGGATCCATCAGGCATTTTAAGGGAATTCCTGCAGGGAGAGGGAAGGCTAGCCCCATTCAGGGGCTGCTTAACAGATATGGTGCCATTTCATGTGGCCATCAAAAGAGCTTTTCAAGGAGGTGATGAGACCAGACATTGCAGACAGAGGGATTCAACTGATGAAAAGGATGTATGTGTCCCTTTCTCTACCCAAAATGGTGACTTTGAAAAAGAATAGAGCAAGTCTTTCATCCCTCAACATAGCTTTTCACCAACTGTGGGGGGGGGGGGCAAACTCAGTAACCCTGCAAAACTAGGGTACTGTAAAGTTCACAGCGCCCCTGGAGTTGTTCAAGGGACAGCCTCTTCCACTGCATGCAAATGCCTGGGTGCGAACGAACGTGTGTTCGTTATCGAGACAGATTGGACTGGGCTGGGCTGTGAAGGCTGCAAGCGGAGAGAAGCGCGTGGGATGAGTTAGATTGGGGAGCTCTGGCAGGTGGTGTGACGCCCGCCACCTTTGCAGATGCTCACTTCCATGTGAACAGTCAGGGTCTCTCTCTGGTCACAGCATTGAGACCATGAAGGGAGACCTCCCTTCCTCAAGGGCGGGCGTAGCTCTTTTTCCTTCCATCTGTACCAAACAGCTTTTCCAAAGCCCCTTGGGCCTTTCACACATGGCAGAAACATATCTCTTACTCATCAACAGCTCGAGGGGTGTGCTCCCTGAAACATGCTCTTCCTTTTTGTGTGTCCCCAGGCCCTTCAGCATCACCATGCTGTTCATGAAATTTCCTACATTGCAAAGGACATCACAGATCACCGGGCTTTTGGATATGTTTGTGGGAAGGAAGGGAATCACAGATTTGTGGCCATCAAAACAGCCCAGGCGGTGAGTATTCCTCTCCAATACGGGTGTTTTCCTTGTAACTGCAGGGCAGAGCTGACACTGTGGATTTTCCAAGGCTGAGCCTAAGCAGCTGATGTGCTACCTACCTCCAGCAGCTGTGTGCAGAAGCCCACCTAGGAGAGATAAACAGCCTTGAAGCAAAGAAACATGGTCATACCCATTCTTTCCCTTTTTTATATCCTAATGGGTAATTCCTAATGACTAATTATTTTCCCTTTCTGATTAAGCTAGATAGAGACACGTATACAAATAAGTTTCCTTGTGTTCATAGCCTCATTTAAAAAGAAAATAAGAGAAAACAAATAGCTGTTTTGCATATGGCCTGCCCTAATTTTATTGTATTCGGAATCACTAATAAATAAAAGCAATGCCTTTTATGCTTATGATTATTATGAATTTGCAAATATAATTAGTTGAAGAAATGAACTTTAGCCTAGAAGCAATTTGCTAAACCAATATAAACAAGGTAGAATTAATTAAGAACGGAATGCTTTCAGTTTAATAGAAAAAGGAAGGGCTGCGGGTTGGAGCCCCATCAAAAATTAGTAGCTGCAGTTTGTTATTAATGTGTCTCGCCACCTTTCACTCCAGGCTGAACCTGTGATTCTGGACTTGAGAGATCTCTTTCAACTCATTTACGAACTGAAGCAAAGAGAAGAACTGGAAAAAAAGGCACAAAAGGATAAGCAGTGTGAACAAGCTGTGTACCAGGTATACCTCTGCGTTTCTCCCAGTGCTACAGAAGTCAGGGCCCACAATAAACAGATGGGAACCTGGCAAGCCGGGCTGTCTCCTGCTGCTGAGCAGAAATAAACAGAGATGAAAGGGTCCTGTGTAGGTTGCAGGCAGCAGAAGCAAGCCATTAGAAGTGATCCTTTTTTTTCCCCCTGAGACTTGAGATAGGTTAGAAAAAAAGGCGAATCTTTAATCCAGGGGAAGATTTCCAAAGAGGAGGACTAAAAGCTCATAGCAGCTTTGCTAGCTTTACTGTTGTTAACACAGGGAGTGGGTAGGGAGGGTGCTGCAGGGTTCGGGGTCTCTTTGTGTATTTTCTGCATTAATGGCCTCCTAGCCTATCCTAATCAATGCTGGCTTCTCTGCTGTGCTGTATGATCTGAAGATAATCTCACATCTCTTCCTTTGTATCCTTTGCTTACACCCTCCCTCCCCTCACTTGGATAGACAATTTTGGAAGAGGATGTTGAAGATCCCGTCTACCAGGTAATTCCTGAACCACATCAGGGTTTTGCATGCAGTTGTGCCCATGGTAAGGCTATTTTGACTGAAAGTTGAGGAGTCTTGCATGCAGAACCTACAGAAGGGCTGAGATGATTTCCAAAGGTCAGGGTTGCCAGCTCGTGCAGAGAGACAGTTTCTATACTGAGGGAAGTTTAGCCAGCACTAGTAACAGGAGATCTGGAGATCCACTTCCTTCTTCATGTTCCTGCCTCAGACCCCTCTATGGTCTGGAAAAGTTTGATCCTAGAAATGAATGTTTTTCAGGGGTCTCTTGACTGTTCTGACTTGGTTAGAGACAAGATGGATAACGAAGTGGACTCTATGAGCTAAGAATCAGGGTTGAGGGTTTGACGTGTGGTTGACATTTGAGCACAACCCCAAAGAGTGGTTTATGAGCTTTAGCAGGGATCTAAGAATGTCTCTGAGCCCTGATGGTGCAGGCTAAACCTCTGATTATTTGGCTCATGCTACAGAGGTGCTGTGATGAGAGAGAGAGAGAGAGAGAGAGAGAGAGAGAGAGAGAGAGAGAGAGAGAGAGACGTCTCTCTGCCCAGGGCTTTCTCTGCACTCTCTTCATGGTCTATAACACAGGGGTGGGTAATGACCTTTCTTGAGGTCAAACCCAAGGTCTGTGCAAACAATGATTTAGAAAGAAGGGAAGAAGTAGCTTTTCCTCTCCTGTACTCATTTCTAAGGAGGAAAAAGTAGATCAAAAATTATACTCACTTTTTGAACATAAAAGCAAACCTCCAACTTATATTTCTATAACATATAATATATAAGTGTGGTTTGTGTCTGCATTACATAACCACTGCATATATATGCATACCTTCACACCAACAGCTGCTATGGCTATGATAAAAGTAAAATGATACATAGATCCATGCTTAGATACACAGACAGATAGGTCTCAGAGTAGAAGTTCCTATTAGATCTATGGTAAACATGTCAGAGATGCATTACTGTGAACACTCCCTTGCTTTTGAGGGATGCAGAGGAAGAGCTTGCGTATTAACTTCAATTGCTGATTACTGGGCTCATAGAGGGCGAGAGTGGTGGCCTTTTGGAAATGGCCCAGCCCTTTAATTCTGAAATGTGCTCATAGAAAAGCTAATGTTCAGTATTTTAAACCGATAAGATTCTGTTTATGGGATCAGAGCATTTGGGGCTTCTGGGCTCTTGAGCATTAGCCCAGGCCCTTGAGGCAACGGGACTGTAAAGTAAAGTTTGTGAGAGTATATCCCCATGATACCACAGCATCATTATATTCAGCTGTTTCACAGACAAAATACCAATGAATGAAGACATCACCTCTGGAAAGACTTGCAGTGGCCCACTGTACTCACTGCAGAGGCCACCCAGGAAAACTGCATGTGTCCTTAGCAAGGCCCATGTTATCCCAGTAACCCACTCGTTACTTGAGATGTTTCCTCTTGTGCCTGTATCTGTAATGCTTGCTGTGGTTTGCATCTGAATTCCAAGTGCTTTTTTCCTCTTTCTTATTTTGTTTCCTTCTGCCCTTTCCTCTCTGGCTGCTCCTGCAATAGTACATTGTGTTTGAGGCTGGACATGAGCCAATCCGTGATCCTGAAACAGAAGAAAACATTTACCAGGTATAAGATCCTTGCTTCTTCCTCCTGCCCCCTCCACTAGCAAATGCTAGCATTCTGATAGACTCAAGATACCAGGGTCTTTTGGTCATCCAGGATTGTGTGATGCCTTTGAGTACATTGGCTTTTTGTTCCCAGCAATTTCCTGGCAGTTTCCATGCCTCATTGTTGAAATCTTTAATGGCCAGTTGGGTACAGTGTTTTAATTTGGAATGGATAATAGGTGTTTTAAGTAGCATACAACCCAAGCATTCTATTGTACTGAGATAATGCCCTGGAGAATTGCAGTTCACCAGGGAGAAGCATCTTTCATTTCTCAAAGGAACACATGCATCCAGTTTGGTTAAAAACCCAAACAGTGTTGGGAGTATGAATGGAATAAGAGAAAGTACAGCTGAAGGCTTTATCCTTCCTGAAGGGGAGGTAAATTAATAACTGTGAAGAACACTTAAAACATTTGTAAATTCATTCAACTCTTACAAATATGTGATAAAATAGGCGTTTTAATCCTGTTTTTTTTTTGGGGGGGGGGTGATGGTGAACAGATTTCCCAGGGTTGCACAGCTACCTAGAACCAAGGCTGAAAACCAGACACAAGTGAAGGCCAAGCCCCAGCCTCCTCAGGAATCCCATCCAAGTGCTTGGGTCTTGGGTTGCAGTAGCATGGTCTAGTGGCACATCAAGTAAATATGATAATTTTTCACTAATGAGAACCTTAGTCTTCATTTGAGCATGAGTACTATGGGAGAAGGAGCGATTTGATGTATTTATTTAATCAGTGGTTTTCATTTACTTAGTTGTGTGCTCTATTATTCAGCCTTGGGCATGTGTTAATTGTGAAATCGAAATAAAACGTATTTTCAATTTCTATCAAATGTGTAGGATTCTAAATGAGCAAGCCCAATGCCGTTTCTCCCAACAGCTCAGTTTAAACTGGTCTTGTAGACAATCATTTATTTATGCCCACCTGGGTCCACCCAGACTCTTTCCACTGAGCCTCCACCAGTAAGAGCTGGAGCAGGGATGGCTTCAAAGAGCATCTGTTTGAAATGCAAGGCGGTGTTTAGTCATCACTTACAAAGCTTAGATCACTTACATCACTTAGAAAGATTGCAGTTGTCCCCAGTGCCAGGCCTCCAGCCCTGTACCACCCTGCGGTGTCCGAGCATTGAGGCCAAAGAGCCCTTAGCTTGCTGTCCCAGGGACAGGAAGCACCTTGGCTATAGGAGAGGCTCTTGAATCCAGCTGAGCTGTAGTAGCACAGCAACTGGAGACAGCAGACAGAGCTGGGAACCAGTTTGGCCCTTCCCACCAGCTACCTTTGGGTCATGGTTGGAGGGCAAGGGATATACTGTGTTTTAGACTCCATTTCTCCAATTATAAAGTAGGGGGCCCCACTTCCATCAGTGTGAGACTGAAACAAGTTTGTGTGGGGTATAGAATGACGGGCAGCATCTTGGGGCACAAATATCCATGTAGATCCAGCTCTTAGTACAAGTACCTGCTCCAGCCATTGATTTAAATTGTAAATTTCCCCTGTCTCTGGACATCAGTTTATACCCACCTGTAAAATGAGTAAATAAGATTCAGAGATCTCTCTGGGTAGGGTCTTTCCTGCCATTTGCAGCACACTCCTTACAAGAAATAGGATTGGGATTCTTGTCAGAATCATGCTGACTTGCTTTATAGATGGCAAGGGCCTTAGAAATGGGATGCATGTGTGCTCACTGATGTCCCCCCACATAGGAGTCCACAGGCAATACCTTTCATCTCTCATAACACCCACTATGGCTTGGGTCACTTTCCTACCTTACAGACAAGGGGTGTGAAGCTTCTGGGGACCAGGGATCTTGCTGGGGTCACAGAGCCTGTGAGGTAGACTCCCGAAGGCAGGTCTCCCTGACCTCTACAAAGGCTCCCCAGTGACGCAGCTCTTTTCAGCTCAATGGTGTGTGGCTCTGGGTTTCCCAACTACAGAGAGTATGTTAAGTCACTGTCTAAAAAGATCGCACTTATTTTAACAGCACTGGCCTCCCAATCTTCCCATCTGTCCGTCATTAACAGGAAGGCATCGTTTATGAGAATGAATATTTTATCCCATCTCTTGGAAAGGCTGTGGCCATGTCCCTCTCCTGTAGTGCAGGTCCACCTGGGTTCAGTGCATGTAATAGGAGACAAGCCCTTGGCCTGTACATTACCAGGCTAGAGAGGCACTGCCTTTAGAAGGCCTGTTTTTTTGTTTGTTTGTTTTTTGTTGTTGTTGTTTTAAGGGCTGGCAAATTCTACATAACTGATCCTGCTACACACATCTTACTGTTTCTACTATGTTAACTCAAGGTGGCCTTAGTTTATTCCCGTCCCTGTTTCTAGAAGGGGGCACACAGACCTGAGGCCTGGTATCCTTTCACTGTTTTGTACCTTTGAATGATATATATAATTTTTGTTCTTCAACTTCCTGGGCTGTGACTGGGGTTAGTCCAGTGTCAGCTCCTGTGAAGCTAAGATGACATGGTGTACCTGGTCCACAGAAGCTTCTGTGTAGCCATCCCTTCCTTTTATTTATGCATCATTAGCATCATTGGGTACCACTTTTGATGATGCTATACTAACATTTGTTGGAGAGCCCGTCAGAAAGCTGCAGCCTTGCTTTGCTACTTGTACCCAGCATGAGGATGAAGAAGCTCTGAGGCAGCTGAGACATCTTTCCAAGGAGTTACATCCCCGCAACCATGTTAATAATCGTAATTGTCTCTTGCGTCATGTGCCTCAGAAAACATTATCAGTTCCCTTTAATACAACACAGGGCATTTTTCTACATTTAACAGTGCCCTTTCTGTCACTCGGTGAGCTAAGAAGAAAAGCTCCCAAGGCTGTCATTTTTAACGCAAGGGAACCTGAGTGCCAACATCAGGGGCCGTAATTCCAGTCCTGACCTGGAGTACCTTAACAAGGTATTACTCCACTTTCCAAGTGGATATTTTTCGCATCCATTTGTTCAGAACTCATTGTTAATCTCCCCACGTGTTAAGTATCAATTTAAATTGGTAAAGCTGGCCTTGTGTCACCCACCACACCTTTGAATGGCCTCTCTAGACATAATCACCACACTGCTGATATGAATGTGCCCTCTGTGTACATCACTTCAGGTGTAGTTCTTAGGGTAATTTAACATCTACTTAACTTGTTCATTCGAAAGTATATTTTGGGGCACCTAAGTGTCTTCTGGGCACCTATCAAAATAACAGTGACCACTGCAAGGCCCCTGTCCTTGAGGTTATAAATAATCCCTTAGGTGTTCATGTAAACCAATTAAGGAATCTGAGGATCCGAAAGCAACATGACTCCTCTAAGTCACGCAGCCTGTAGTCGGTCCTGGATTAGGAACCCAATCTTCATATTCCTCCTTGTCTAAAAGTTTTAACACTCTACATCACTGGTACTGCAGTGGTCCCTGTAGTTGGGACAGACAACCTGTGTAGGGATGACAGAGCCAAAGACCTTAGCCCTCACCTCTGAATGTTTGATGAGACACGTCTTTGTTTGACATTTACAGATAGAAGTACAAGGATAATCGAGGATGTGCCCTGTCTTTAGCAACAGAACTGTGGTACTCCAGACACACAGACAGCATGTGCTGTCATATCTCCCATGAATAGAAAATACCTTTCCATACCCTGCATTAGTAGCCTGTGTATAGTTCCATCTCTCCCAACACAAGGAGCTCTGCTGACTCAGGGCCTTATCTGCCATTCTCACTGTCCAAAAAGCACAATACCTGGCATATCACAGATTCTTGGAAACTTTTCTTTTTTCCTAAAAGGATGCACCTGAGATGGGAAACAAAACAAACAACAAAAATCTCTAACCCAGGTCTGTAGAGGCAGACAGGAGTCGTGAGAAGATGTCCCAGCTGAGATAAATCTTAAAAGACAAACAAGCAGATTGATATCTCACCCATGGGAGAGCCAAGTAGAAAAGCGTTTTCAATTATGCACAGTTTGGGTTTCTCCATCGCATGGCTTGTTCTCCATTTGCAGGGATAATTGAGAAGCAGCCGCGGTTCAACTGTGCTAAGTGCCCGTAGTGAGCAGTGAATTACAGGCACCAGAACACTCTCCACTCCACTCAGTGAAGGGTGAGCTAGTGAAAACAAAAGCGAGGCCTCGTAATTTATTGGCCCTCGTTAACAAGGACTCTGTAGACATTCAGGGAGGATTCCTTCTAAATGGAGCTCAGTTATCAGGACCAAAGAAATTACATTCTTCATTGAATACCTGCGCACTGCGGTTCTGGAAGGGCATCTTCCACCTGGCCTTGCTCAGCCAGAGTTCTGTTTTCTGCAAGGATGCGCATGGGCCTCCGGGAATTCAGGGGTGGGTTTTTTTTGTTGTTGTCATTGTTTTGTTTTTTCAAAGGATGAGCCTGAAGCAGCCGCCTGAACAGTATAGCAATAAACAGCAAATGGCCTGGACTGCAGCTCCCAGCTACCCTACTCCCTGAGTGCTGGACCCTCTCCAGGCCTGATCTTCCTCTTCTACATCACAGGGAAGGATGGTCCTAGTTCTATAAGACTTATCCTGGTTATTACATCATTATTTATGGATAATAGAATGTCTACAGTCCTGCCTTCTCGTGGGGCATGCCTAGTGCCATGTTAATGCATTATCTTAAGAATAAGAGTCTTATTTTGGTACCCAGAAAGATCTGGGTTTGAACACAGCCAGGTCTGAAGTTTAGAACAGAGTCCTTAACATCTCTGAGCCTCACCTTCTGCAGATTGAAGGTAGGCTTGGCATTGGGAGTTTAAGTTAAATGAGGATAGGAATAGGAGCATTCCAAGGTTGAGGTTCTTACTCTCATGGATAGGATGGCTGGCTGGTCCGTGTTGGCAAGTCCTTCTTCTCTTCAGTTTACCCCACACTGCTCTATGAAAGAGTTACCCAGCGGGTAGTCAAAGGGGGGCCTTCTGGTTCTGACATACTCTATCTGTTTCTGAGGAGCATCCAGCCTGCTGGAAAGACAGTCTCACTGTCAGGATATTATAAATCTACTGCTGTTTGGTCTCTGCAGTGGAGAGCAAAGCCCGTGGCAGTTTGGGGGAGGAGCGGTTAATGAGTGCTTCCAATCTGGAATGTTTCAGTACAGAGCCCTTGATTGACACATTGGAGAAGTATTCAACACTATTAATATTACAAAATGTGTTCATATACATATGTATATGATGTATGTGTGACAAAGGAAATCATCCTCCTAGCATATTGCGGAATTGTGGTGCTTATCTGGTATCCAGTTTCTCACTGTGCATCTTACCACAACCTGAATGAGATGCATTGCTGATCATGCCCATTGAGAGCACCAAAGCCAGAGGGCTTGGTGGCCTGCTCAGGGTGTTACAGGCAGCAAGTAGCCCCAGGAGACCAGAAGCATGAACGGGGAAGGAAGAGAAGGGAGATTTGGAGGGATGTCAGGTCAATCAGGAACGTCTGGATCCTGGTGTCTTACTTCCCCTATCATGGGGGCCCTTTCTGTGATTATTAGGTGGCTTGTGTGGGACTCCAGTAGGAAGCTGACAGGCACTAGGGACTTGATTTTTCTAACACATAGGTCTTACTTAGCACAGAGACATATATGCTCAACCGCAAACTGTTTCTAATTACTTCAGGGGAAATCACAGCACCTGGACCCCCTCTATGATTAACCAAATGAAGCTGGATTTTGTTATTTTGTTTTGTTTCTACCATGTGATGCTTGATGTCTCAGCAGCTATTGTTTGACCCTGGGAAAGACTTGAGAGCAGATGTTTGTGATAAGATGCTACCAGTGTCCTAATCTGATTTTCCCAGGGGAAGGAGCCAGGCTTGAGGACTAAAGCCACCCCCTGGGGCTGAGTGCTGGACCTGGTTTAGGAGCCATCTCACAGACAGTCAAACTCGCAGAGACATCTGACTGCTTTGTTCTTTAAAAGTGGAACACCAAGGCGGGTGGTGGGTGGCGGGCACCTTTAATCCCAGCACTCAGGAGGCAGAGGCAGACAGATCTCTGTGAGTTCGAGGCCAGCCTGGTCTATAGAGCGACAACCAGGGCTACACAGAGAAAAAGAGAGAAAGAAAGTGGAACACTAATGTTTTGACTGTTGGATTTGATTTCTCTATAGGTTCCCACCAGCCAAAAGAAGGAAGGTGTTTATGATGTGCCAAAAAGTCAACCTGTAAGTGTAAGTACATCTGCCTCAACGGCCAGATTCATGCGGAGGCTGCAACTGGTGGGAAACTCTTTCTCTGGTCTTAGTGTCACAATGGTTTCTCATGGATATAGGGACAGAGACATAAAGAAAGGATGGTACAGATGAGCAAGGGCCAGTTCTGCTCTGTGAATGGATGGATGGGGTTGGATAATGCCAAGAGTTCTGCCTGAGGGACTTACAATCTCAGGTGTTCCAGCACATAGGTCTCCAACCAATGCTTTATAAAGTGCATGGTCAATATAGGACAGTGCCATTTTCTTCTACCCATCCCATCTGAAAGTGGTTAATAAGTTTCAAAGAAACAATTGAAAGGGCCATTCAGGGTCCTTGAGGTGTGTGAGGACTCATCCCATTAGCAAGGACTTATAGAAAAGGTCCTGTATCGCGTGCTTGCAGAGAAAGTAGCAGGTGGGTGGGCCACAGTGAGGACAACAATGCCCAGTGTGTCTGGACCCAATCTGCTGGAGGGACTCGTAGGAATCTGAGCCAGAAAGGAAAGCAGAGCTCTGCCCTGGCACTGAAGGCCACTCTTATTCCTAATGCCAGCAATGCTGAAGACCAGCCTGCTCCCTGGGTTTCAATTGGTCCAGCCCCCATTACACAGTTTCCTTCAGTTCAATTTGTGCCTGGATTGACTCACTTGCCCCTGACAGGTTTAGATATGCGAGGAACACGCTCTATTTGCTGCCCTAGTTTTTCTGATTTTATTAACTATTCTGGTCACACCCTCTCCATGCTTAATAGCTCCAAGGCGGAAAAAAAAAACCTAAGCCTCTTAGCCTGGCAGATAGGCCGTCTAAGGGTTCCATCAGTTCACAGGCCTCTCACCCCGCTCCTGGCCCAGCCCTCCGAGCCCTGTCTTCTCCCTGCTCTGCCTGCTGCCCGATATCCCTGTATCCAGTTGTCAGGGAGACTTTGGGGGTTTCTGTTCTAAAGGTCAGTCACAGATCACCCCTATCTTTATGGCCCTGTAACAGTTATTCTCCTATGAACAGCACATCGTTCCCCATCACCTCCACCAGTCTCCTGAGGTCCTTGTGGTACCAAAAGTGAGCCCTTGTAGCTTCAGGACAGGCAGGAAACAACAAGTTTAGGAATACTGAATGACTAGACTATTGACTCTACCCTCAAGAAGGATAGGGGTTCTTCCACTTCACAGGGATTCCCTATTTTTTGGAATCCTAAAAGGTCGTTGCCTAAAGATATTAGAAGTTTGGCTTGGGGGACACGTGACTGCATGAATGGATTGTATTAGCTGCCTACTTGCTGTTCCCTATGTCCTAGACCTACCCTAAGTGTGGTAACAAATTTCCGTACTTCCCAAGGCCCGAGAAAAGTAGGAGGCACGAGTCTCAGGCTGTAGCTTGCAGATGTGAACACTGGTGGGCCCAGTTCCTGCTCCTGCTCAACCCCATGAGCTTTGGTGGAGTCTCTCTATCCCTTGGGCCAAGGTTTGTCATCTACCCAAAGCAGTTACTGATCTGAGGAAATAGAACGTGTGTTGGAAAGTTCATCTCAGTCACCTCAGCCTCTCAGGGGTCCATGAATTCCCCAGGGTCCCTCTCTGCTCTGCTCTGCCCCTCTGACAGTGCACATGCCACAGGGCAGCTCTCTGCTGTGAGAATCCTTCCCATGGTCACCTGGGCCGCCCCATTTGTCTCCTGTCCTTATCCAGAAAGAGAAAGGACGTAGACAAGGGAACCCTGTTCATGCATGATCGGCAGCTGCCAGGGAGCTGTGGGTCTCCTACCCATTCCCCACAGGAAGGCAAACCACCTGGTGGCCTGTCACTCCAAGTTCCCCGCTAGTTTTCTCTCCCTTGGGTCCAGATCTACACAGAGCCCAGGGGAGAGAATCCACCTTGGGTTTTCCTCTGGGAAATCAACCATCAGCCACAAAGGACAAGCCTGATCTGCCAGCATAAGGCTTACTTGTAGCTGTCAGCAATGGGCACTTACTGGGGGGTCTCTGAGTAACCCTTTGTCTCTCAAAGGCTCTGCGTCATTATCTGTTAAGAGCAGGTACTGCCTTTTATCTTTGGAACACTAAAAGAAACATCTTGGGCAAGTCCTGAACAGAGGATGTAAATGTGATTAAATGAGGATGTTGCTGTGTGATGCTGTAACAAGCAATGCTTGAGCTGGCAGCTTTGACTCGTCTGGGATGGTTGGCTTCTCAGATCGAGTTTGCACCTCCTTTACCCCAGACAGGGCAACTCATCTTTCTGTGGGCTTTTGTGCTTCCCTTTGCAATGAGAACAGTGAATGTTATTTTTCTCTTAATATGTCTACATGAGTCACTGGATTTGGGGTTCCCCCAAAGCATTCAATGAAATCATAGCTCTTAAGGTCCAGCACTGTGCCTAAAATGTAGCTGTCTTTGAGGGTAGAGGTAATGCCCCGATCTTATGTGATAGAGCTGACTTGGAGCTCTGGCTTCATTCCTGGCTTTGTGCCTTTGAGTGAGTCCTTTCCTCTGTACAGTCTTTACTCTTCCTGTGTTTGTGATGGTGATAGAAAACCGTGACCACTGGATTCTAAGAGTTTCCATTATACTCAGTATACAATATCTATTGGTAGAACCGAATAAATATGCTCTAAGTTACTTACCGGGAGTGATCACTTTCTCTTTGTACCTCCCTCACTCTGTGTCTGCAAAGGACAGAAAGCATGCCCCACCCGTGACCTGATCATGAGGGAGTATTGCCACAGAATACCTGCCCTGCAAGTGCCTAATTGAGAGTGAGTGAACAAAACTGAAGATGAGTGACTGTGGGAAGAATAAACGTCTCTGGGCCCAAAGCTCATGTCTCAGGTTCTTTTTCCTCCTGGAGCACCATGTCACATGGAGACAGTGTTTGCTGTCATAGCTGCCCCTTGTCCAGCCCCTTTCTGCACTCTGCCTTCAACAACCCATGCCCTATTCCACCTCCAACCTTCATAAATATGCATGTTTTTTCTTCATAGCTTGGATCACCAAGCTGACAGATGGCCTTCTGAGCACACACACACACACACACACACACACACACACACACACACACACGTACACACGCACATGCACACACACCTGCACCACTCACTCTCCTCCCACATCAGCAGGCTCCGCAGCAGTCAAAGCCAAAACATTTTGCTGACTTGGCAAAGTTATTTGGGGGTTTTGTTTTGTGTTCTGCTGCCTAGGGGTGGGCCCAGAGCTGGAGCCCCGTGGAAACTGTTTAGAGTCATTACAGTGCTTAACGTTTTCTGAAGAGAGGCTGATGCACGATAACGTAGTGAGGACATGGTCTGACGGAATGAAGAATCTGCAGAGGCTTTCTTCCTAGAAGCCCTCAGAGCCGTTTATATGTCACAAAAAAGGCTAGAGGAAGGATGAGGGTCCATTGATTTAACTACATACTCGCCTGGAGACTGCTATAATTCTTGCATTTTAAGAGCATATCAATATATCTCTTACCTAGTTATAGATCATCTAAAATTAAGGATAGCAATTACGTGGTTTAATTCTAAGCCACATTTAGCTGCAGACTTTCCTTCAAAAAATTAGAAGTTTCTATGGTGATATGTAAGCTATGAACAAGATAAAAGGAGACAAGCTGACCTTACGCTCCAACCAGTCATTTACCTGCTCAGCCCCAGGTGCCTCTTGAGGTTTCCCTGTCTTCTCAACAGGACAAAGAAAGCTAGCATAGATGTCCAAGCTGGTGTTTCAAGGAACACTGACCAATGAGATGTTCATCGGTGATTCCAAAAATTAAAGCATTAAAGTTTTCAGGTGTTTGATACATTTAAAAATATACTATGAATGTTAATATATATTTATATGTGAATATGCAATCGGAATAAATTTTGAGTTATGAATATATATATTGCATAAATTGAGCATGTCTCAATTTTCTTTGACCCAAATACTCTTTTTAATGCAACCTCAGATGCATCTCAAGTAGAGAATTAAAGACCTAACTGGGACAAGAGGTATAGAAGACAACACATGCCTGCAAGGTACTAATACCAAACAATCTACTCCCCAAACTCAGGCTGAACAGCAGGGTTGCTCTTTACTGCTTACAGGTCTGTGAGCTGGCCGTGTGGTTCTGCTGTTCTCTGCCTTTCCCAGAGCTCCTTGACCGATGTGTCTCTGGTTACCTGTGGGTCAAGAGGCAGTTGTGCCCGTCCTTGCTGAGCTGGCTCACAGATTGGGGATGAGGATAGCTTCAGGAACGGCAACAGCATTCTGTCCCATGTAATGTCTCCTCCTTCAGAAGGTTTATTAGTTCATAGTCACCTTGTGGTGGCAAAGGTTCCAGACGCATAGATCCTCTAAGACTAAGGCATTCTTCAGCCAGAGTCTATCCTAGATTCAAGTATGTTTTGGTGGAAATTGTAGTTTTACTGCAAAGGATCAAGAATATATGGAGAGTATATGGGAACGTCTCTCATACAATCAGCATGTGAAATCACTACTGAATTTTAATAAAGTTGAAATATATTTACTTCCTTGATACCGCTTTCTTTTCATGTTGCCTTGCCTGTATTTTGCCGTTATCTGAGGTGATTTCTGATTTGTTCACTCTGTAGGACAGCCCAGTGGGTACCCGAGCTTCCCGACCCCAGGGCCCGCAGACATTGAACCTCTGCTTCTGGAGATGCCTCTGTGATCGGACTCTCGGGCACCCTCCTTTACCTCACCACAAACCTCTCCTTCCTCTCCCTCACACCTCACTACTCTTGCTAAAAGCAATCTTGGTTCACCATTCAAGATTCAGTGAAAATCTTTTCTCTGCATCTTTCCTGGAAGCCCTAAGGAACCTGCAGTTGTGAATTTGCTTCTGCGGAACTTCTAATGATCTTTTATCATTGACAAGAGCGGGAATCTCCCGTGACCGAAGTATGGGCTTTGTGATCAGAGGCACTTGGATTTGAGTTTAGCCTCGCCATTCCCTAGCTTTGTGACTTTGGCTGCTGTATTAGCCTCTCTAGGTCTCTATTTGTTCATCTGAAAATGGAGCTAATGCTGGTGTCTGTCTTAGAAGCTTGCAGGAGGATGGTATGAGTGGTACGAGCTAGTCTCAATCAGCATACCGCATAGTGCTGAGCCCAGTGAGGATTCAGGAGTTGCGGGCTGTCACTCCATATCTTTTACCTAATTATCTGTGAACTGCCAGGGGATAGGCATCCTGTCTCTGAAGGAACACTTCCTGGGATTTCTGGTCTCCTTGAAATGTTGATGGTAAGCCCCCTTCCCACAAAAGGACACCTTCACACCAGTCAAGTTCTGTGGGTCTTGGTAGTGACACAAGCCCTCCTCCGCTGTCCCAGGACCCCAGCCAGCAGCTCCTCATCACTCATCAGCGGAAATGGCCTTCACAGCAGAACCCATCCCATGGTTCAGGGATTGCAGAGTTTGGGGACAGAAATTAGAGTTTATTCTTTCTTAACGCTCACCCTCTGTCTCACCTTGCTTAGGACACAGCTATAGACAGAAAGATGGCTGCCTCCTTCACTCTTCTTCCTCCTGCTCTGTTACCTGTGCCTGTGTCCCAGCCTTGTCTCCACCTGCTTCAGAACTCCACTCAGCCCTTTCTAGCCCTGTGTTCTCTGGGATTTGGTGCCTTTGTGTGCTTACTTTACCATGAGCCTGGGATGTCCTCTTCCGGCAGATTTCGTCTTAGGGTCATCCTACACCCCCCACACATACATTTACTGGGAACTCTAAGCCAAGATAATCATTAATCCCACCCTCACCTAGAAATATACATTTGTTACCGCTTTTCCTGGTCATGACAGCAGGAAGCTTTGCACAGGGGCTAATCTCTTTTATAATCTTAAATACACAGGTATATTATTATGGAAAGGTCTTACAAAGCCAAGGGCATACATGCTTGGTTATGGGATGTTAGCTGGATAAAGAGAAGGTTTTAGGAAAGATAATGTAACTTGAGCAAAGCTCTGTGGGTGAGCAGGATTAGAACGAACCCCAGGCACAATGCCAGCCCCTTGGAGACCGAATCGATTGCAGGGTAGTTTTGACTCCTGAGTTCGGATTGACCTTACCTAACAGCACTTGAAGCTGATGAACTCATCATCAACTCCCTTATTGGATGGAGAGGAACTTCAGATATTCTTTCTATCTGCCAGCTCATAATTCTGAACATGTTTTCAAGCCAAATATCCTGGACTTTGGGGTGACTATCAGGAATGTACATTCCTCAGTAGGGACAGAGGCTGCCAAGGGTGGCATGGCTGCGTTCATTATTGAGAGCCTTTGAAAATGACTCTGGTCCCACTGTGGGGCTGCCAGAGAGAGAGGGACACTCAGGCTGTGAGTGCCTGTTTCATGCACAATGACACCGAGCAGGGTGAGACTTCCGCTCCACACTCATCTGTTTTAATGATGTAGACCCAAACCTTCATGCCATTTTAGATGAGAAATGGTGATTTTCTTCTTGATGGTCCTCATTCTCCTGTGTAATATTCCTATGCCTGAAAAAAGATCTTTTATCCTGAACCTTTTAATTGCCCCATTTAAAACTCTTATATAGTTGTGTTAGGCATAAAAGACTTTCTACTTATCAGTAACAATTCTGAATTCTATCAGAATCCATTCCCCCCACCCAGCCTACAAAATCAGTGAGATTCTTAAAAGTTTGGCATGGTGGCAGATAAGAAGATGGTCAAACTGATACCTTAGGTTGGACATTAATTGCCTTGAAATGAAACATGGATTCAGAACTGAAGGAACAATCAGATGCCCCTCCCCCGCCCCCCACAGTTCTCCTTTCCTTTTGGTTGAGATCTTTCTTGGTTTCTTCAGCTTCCTGAAGCTCTTTCTCCTCCTCTGCATAATGAAAGCGCTGACCGTCCTCTTCTGACCCCCTGGGCCCTTCAGAAATTCGGTGTGTATAAAATCATTCTCTTCAAGGAAGATGAAGGCTGGTGGTAGGAGAATAAGTACCAAGGAGGGTCCTGTTTGCAGTAGCCAGGAATGGAATGGGTCTTTTCCAGATTCTTGGCATCTTACTCAAGAATAAAATAAAGGTATACACAGATTGTGAAAGTGGCAAGGACTTCATTCAGATGGAACAAACAGCACAGATTAGCAAAGAATCCACTGTCAAGATCAACAGTAGATTGTATGAGTGACTGCACAGGGGCCCTGACTGTTGTGTGGGGCCTCCTTTTATGAGGCACAAAAAAAGGAAGTTTGGTTACTAAGAGATATGGTTCTGGGGTGACCTATTTTGATTGGCAGATTTGGTTATATAACTATTTCCTCTACAGGTCATGCCCCTTCCCATGATACATCTGATTTTAATTATATGCACACTCAACTGTGCATAGGCATAAGATGATAAACAGGGTTTTTGTGTGCCAAAAATTCACTTTGAGGACATAGTTTGCCTTGTTGTGCACACGCACAAAACTAGTCCAGCCAGGATCAGCCTCCCTCCTACCTACTATACCAAGGCATAACCTGAGTAAGATCGAATTCCATCTTAGTTTGAAGATCATTAAGGGAGGTAGACTTATTCCATCGTTCAGAGAGGGGTATGTGGGCAGCTTGATGCAGGGTGAAGGGCCTAGGTTTCTACAGGCTGCTGAGTGCATTATTTGGAGTGAGGTGTGTGCATTGTATGTGCAGGGAAGGGACTCAGGCTGCTAAGTGCATTATTAAAGAGGTGTGTGCATAGCCCAAGCCAGATAGAATCCCATGTTGCTACTACCCCTGATGCTGGCTGCCTCAGTTGGTCTTTGTTGCCTCTATTTTCTGACTAAGACTGTAGATGAATTTCTAAATGGTCTTATTAAATAAAAAACACAGAGCAAATGTAGGGATGAAAGCCTTAGAGAGATCAGGGAAATAAGGAAAGCCACCGGCCAACCTTACCTCACCAACTCTGCAGCTTCCAAATGAGAGTTACTTCCTGTCTACCCACGCCTATATGCCTTGCTGTTCTGCCATCGGATTTGCTCTCTCTGTTTAGCTACATCATTTCCTCTTCCTACCCAGCTCTTTCACTTCCTGTCTGTCTGTACAGACCTCCAGACCTCAGTGGTTAACAAGTAAAATGACAAGAGAGAGCCAATCAGGGCTCAGGACAAGACAGAGCTTCCAGACTATTAGAGCTGATGTCCAAAGGACAAGGCAGCTTCCCTAAATGGAGAGTCTCTTCTCCTATGAATATTCAAGCAACATAAATGGTTCCTAGTTATTTCTGTCTCATGAAGGGAACTGCCCTAGTGGGGGGGTCTCAAAAATTACTCACCTATTCCTGTGCCTTTTGCCACTATGTCTGTCTAAAGTGGTCAGTGTTTATCCTTTAAGCTTCTCCTAATGCCTCAGCTGCCAAATCAGATATAATTGAGGCCCCATTCCAGCCTTCTTTATCTCCCAAATCACAGCAGCCCACAGAGACGCACAGCAGCCCACAGAGACGCACAGCAGCCCACAGAGACGCACAGCAGTGAATGACGGGTTTGTCCTGTGAAGCTAGTGCCCTGGATGTGAAGCAGTTTTTCGGGTGCTGATCAAGTCAGCTCCCTGAGCAAGCTTCCAGCATGGAACAGGTATCTAGAAAATACATTCCTTCTTAGTTTCCTTCAAGAAAGCTTGAGATCAGGGCAGTAGATCTATCTGTGTGCCCTGAAAAGGAGCCACGCTGGAAGAAGGTGATAAAAATCTTAGTGATGGGATTTGCCATTCACCCTGCAATTCAGTGCCTTCCTTGGTTTTAGAGTGCCAGGCACTAACCATATGTACCAGGAATTTAAGGCTAATTTAGCTGTAGAGAAAGGAGCTAGAATTTACAGAGCATCTGCTATATTCTACGGGCAGCCTGGGCTCTGGATTCCATTTCTCTTTCTCCCTTATCACAGCCCTAGGAGGTGTGTGTACTTGACACCTACAGAAAATGAGACTTGTGGGGTCCATCACTCACACTCACGAAACTGGTAAATGGCAGAGCCAAGAACCGAACCCTAGACTGTGTGACTCAGACACACAATTTTATTGAAACATACTATGTTTTTTTTTTTTTATCAGTTTTATTACTTTTCCAGATGAAACCTCATGTAGCCCAAGACTCAAGAACTAACTGAGTCCAACGAGGACTTTGAACTCCAGATCTTACTGCTTCTACATTTGAAGTGTGGGGATGAGAGTTCTGTGTGCTATCACCGAGTTTATACGGTGTTGGTGACGAAACGCAAGGCCTCCAGCGTGTCAGGCCAGCACTCTACCCACTGAGCTCCTCCGCTGATCTCTGACTCCTCCCTTTTATGCTGGTGTGAATCAATACCCAGGCCCCAGATCTGTCTCCTGACATCCTGTGTATCTAGTGTGTTTATAAATAGTAATCTTTCCTCCTGGTGCCCAGCACTCCTGGCTGGTTTCAAACACCCTGGTCCTCACTTAGACTGAGTTTCAAATGGGCAGATCCTGTTGCATTCACCCCTGCACCTTCCACTCAGCCAAGCACACTGCTGCAGTCGCCAGGTGTCAAAGAGACATCTGCAGAAACCAAAGAACTGGTCTTACTGGAAGTGGCCCCACTTCTGAGGATCAGGAAAATTCTCATTTTGCCCCGGCTGCCTCTCCTCCATTACAATGTGTATTTCTGTAGGGGCTCCTGTGCCCCAGCAGCCAGCATTGGTCTGGTGCTCCCTGCTCAGGCTTTAATTCAGCTTCTCTGCTACAAATGTAGGAAGAGTCAATCCATTAAAGTGAAGAATTGCAAGAATTCTCCTGACAACTATTCCCTGCTTCTCCCTGCAACTCCCGTCTTTTATGGCAAATAAATTTTCATTCACAATCCGGCAGTTGGTTTTTCCTTTAGCTGGAAATCTGGATCAAGATGTTGCATAATTGGATTAAATCTAGTCTGAACATTTGTCAGCTTCACTTCCTCATTAAGCACCACATTGTACAGAAATTATAATTATTGCGAGGCAGTTAACAGAGATGTCACACCAGAGAAGGAACCACAGGGAAGAACGGGAGTCTGAACCTAGGCATTTGCTTAGACGACGGGGAAGGTGGCCCTGTCTGATGTTCCTTGGGTGGGCTTCTTTTTGCTTAAGCAAGTTGTCCTGAAACAGAATCCTGAATCCCCATGCAACAAGAAACATTAAAAAGCCCTCTGACATAACCTGACCCAGAATACAAGTCCCTCCTAAACAATTGTGATAGGTGTGGGAAAAAAAAATCCCCCCTTGACCTTGAACTTGTAGACCATTCTTACTGTTCTAATCCCAGAGCCTAGAACAACTGATTTAAAGTCCTCCTTGATAAACTGTTATAACCTTGTTCATTTACTCTTCTCGTAAGCAAATATTTACTATGACCCTCCTACCTTTGAGACAATATTTTGTTTCCTATCAATACAAAGATGGAAAAGGTATGTCACTGAAGAATCTTGATGGTTCCAAGAGGCTAGGCATAGAAAATAATGATTAATATAAATAGCCAAGGCTATGAGAAGCTATGTACAAGAAGTATGTAGAAAGCCACAGGAATGTGGTAGAAAGCCACAGGAGTGTGGTAGAAAGCCACGGGAGTATGGTAGAAAGCCACAGGAGTGTGGTAGAAAGCCACGGGAGTATTGTAGAAAGCCACAGGAGTGTGGTAGAAAGCCACAGGAGTGTGGTAGAAAGCCACAGGAGTATGGTAGAAAGGCACAGGAGTATGGTAGAAAGGCACGGGAGTGTGGTAGAAAGCAGAAAGCAGAAAGCTTTGCTTGAAGACATTGAGTGAAGACCTCAGCCAGGGCTTGCAGTTGTGGTAGGATCTTGTAAACCATAGGAGTTTGTCACTGGAAAAAGAGGAACAGATATAAGAGGGAACTGAGTACTTCAGAGTACTGAAATGGAGGAGAAAAGTCTGGCACATTCCCAGAGACTGATGGGTCACCTCAAGTGCCCAGGTCACAGAATGTTTTTATGAGAGCAAAGGACAGGGACACTGGAGGAAGCTTGCCCCAACAAGCAAAGGTCCTGAATAAGATGAGGAATTGGGGTGTACCAAGAAAACTGATGCTTTCTGGTCACTGTTAGAGTTGTGTTTCTCAGTACCACTCTGGTGGCCTGCGGCAGTGGCATAACAGGTGGGGAGACCATTAAAGTACTAATAAAATTATCTAAGAGCATCTATCAGGAGGCTCTGGGAAACAGGCCAGGTGGTTTAATAGAGGGAATGTATTGTGGGGAGCTAATTGCAAGTTCTAGAAGAACAGAAAAACCCAATGAGCAATTGGATAACCCAGATTAGTAATAGTAATAGTTAGACAGAGCCAGGGCAGAGGAAGGATGGTCTTAGCAGAGCTCAGGACCTGGGGCTACCCACAGAAAGAAGGAGGAACTTTCTGTGGAGGCTAAAACCACACTGGAGACTCATCCACACTCCCAATCACTCCAAAAACACCGAGGCCTTCCAACCACTGCCTCCTGCTGATCAACCTAAGTGGAAACCTGATGGCAAGGGACTGGCCAGGGATGTTTATAGATCTGTCCCCTCTCGCCCCCCCCCCCGCCCTGCACATACACATACAAACGCACACTTTCCCCACAATATACTGTATAATAGACAACGGGTAAGACTGATTCTTAGGCAGAGAGGTCAAGGCATAGACAAGTGAGTACCTCTGCGGATTCTGTCTAGGAAGAAGATGTTTCCTGTGTAAAGGAAAGAGCTAAATGAGTCTGATGGAGTAGTGGGTAGATATGGAAAACCATGCAGATGTGTGGATATGACACCTCAGAGCCTAAGCTACACTCGAGACAGTGAACTTTGGGAGATGGAAAAGGAGGTGGAAGGGACCAAGCACCTAATCTCCTTCATTCCCTTCGGGCTCTATCACTTCTGTATACCCAGCTTTGTGTCTCCAAATCTAAGAACACTCTTGCATCCATCTTAACCACCAGCTGTCTACCTGTTCTAGCCAAAGACAGCAGCAATCCCTCTCCTCTTCCTCTGGGACTCCAATTTGAGTTATATAAAGTTACTCATTTGAGTGAAATCTAGCCTTTTGTCCCAAGGTAGGAAAACTGGGTGAGTTAGTGGAGAGTTGAATCTAACAGGGTTGTAGGCAGCTCACTGTCAAGTCACTCCTGAATCTCGATGTCCATGGATGGCAGTGGAGAAAGGTGCCAGTGTTGCCTGCCTAGCTGCCTGGCATCATGTTTGCTAGCTAGTGCATTGGAAAATCATTTCTGAATCAAAACAATGACCACCCAATTCCTCTGCCACAATACCTGCCACTGAGTCCCAGAGGAGTGTTCTTCAGACTTTTCGTAGAACCCTTGGAGCCTTTGTTGGTATGAAACATGCTGGGCAGGCTGCTATAGAAGCAGGCCAAAAGGAAAATATGTCTCAAGACTTTCTCACCAGGGGTACATCTTCTGAAGGGTATACTCTAAGGCATAGAAGATTCTAAACGATGGAGGGAGAATAGTCTGGAAGCCATTGTCCAGAGATTCTGCTAGTTAATTCTGTGCATGGAAGTTGGGAGACAGAGGCAGAGGTCCTTCAGAGTATGTCCCGTCTTGAACTTGGATTTGCATAAATTGGGAGACGTTAGGACAACAGAGAGAACATGAAATCAGGGCCTTCTACTTCTTAGCTATATTACTCTCAGGAAATGGCTTGATTTTCTAGTGACTAGTTGACACAATGTGGAGGGCCACTTCCTTGTGTCATTGTGGAGACTGAGAGAGTGGTGGCATTACAGTGGCATTGTGTCATAAACTAGATTGAACTGGTAGGAGATAGAGGGACTCAGGTGAGCGTGAGCTTTGCAGCCCGGTTACCTTGGCTTGGAATCTGTGCCCGTCCATTACCAGATGTTGCAAACCGTGGCTTCCCTTTGCCTCAGTGTGTCCACCTGCTAAATGTGGACAATGGCTGTGGCACCTGCCTCAGAGAGGTTTTTGAGTTTTAAATAAAACAATTCATGTAAGACATTTACAGCAGTACCTGGTACATAGTAAGTGCTCAGTAAACATTGGTTATGGTTATTATTGTCAGCCATCATGTAGACTCTACTAAGCGCTTTAAGACGTGTGGGTGAGTGACATCTGCTTCAATTGCTAGGGTGCTTTCAGTCTGCTTGAGTGGATGAGATGGCGTGGAGAGCCCTAGGCCCTAAGGTCTCTGGTCAGCTTCAACTGACAGCCCAGGATGGTATTGAAGCTATAGTGGCACCAGAACTCTGGGTTTGGGTGGCATCCCTTCAGCTGTCACAACACAGCACCAGAGGCAAGATGGCCTAAGCAATAGAAGCAACAGTTTGCAGCCATACAGGCTGCAAAGTCCCGGATCAAGGTGAGGATTGTCCTTTAGATGTAGACGGCCTACCATGGCCCATGCATGTGGGCTAGGGAAGAGGGGGAGGGAGAGAGGGAGAAGGAGAAAGCCACATTGAAATGTAGGACTCAAGCCTATTAGTTGGAGGAGGAAGAGACACAACCAGTCCTTCCTGTCAAGCACATTAGTTACTTTTTTGTGGCTGTGATAAAACTCCATGACCAATAGTGACTTATGGAAGAGTTTATTTTGGTTTATTCTTCCAGAGCCATAAGAGTCCATCATGGTGAGGAGGTGTGGCGGGCAAGCATGCCAGCCAGAGCAGGAAGCTGAGAGCTCACATGTCCTCCACAAGCATGAACCAGAGAGTAAACTGGAAGTGGGGTGGGGCCATATTGTTTCAAAGCCTACTACCGGTGACGCACTTCCTCCAGCAAAGCTGTACTCCTAAACTTACCCAAAGCAGCACCCCCTACTAGGGACCAATTCCTCAAATACCCGAGTCCTTGGAAGCCACCACAGCAGGGATGACAAATAAGTATTAATAACAAATATCGAGCACCCCACTGTTCTAGGCACCATGCGTTGTTATTTCAAAATTGTCCCAAAGTACTATAACAGTGGGTGTCCTCCACATCCAGTGGGGTGCTGAGGAACCAGAGCATTAAATCGCTAAGTACAGCCACAAGAAACACGGCTAAGTTGTCTCTCTCATCCACTTCTTTGACCCTGAAGCTAGGGTGACCTAGTTTATTCTCCAAACTGGTCTACTTCCAAATGAAAGGGGAGGAGGGTCGCTATTAACAATTACATCAGCACAACAGGCATAAATAAGGTCTGCCTTGGGCAAACCAGGGTCTTGGGCTACGCTGCCCCAAACAGGTGCATTTTTTTTTCTGCTGAATCACGTAGCCTCTAAAACCAGAATGCTTGAGACCCAAAAGCTGGAGGCTTCTGGCCATCTTGCTCCTGCAGCTTTTTGTGGGTGGCACTTCCTGTGCAGAAGGAAGGACAGCGGGCTCTTCCACGCACAGGTGCCGTGCGCGGCTGCTCCTTCTGCAACATCCATCAAGGGACTAGGAGATCTGGTGTGTGGGGTATCCGTTAACTGCTACTGCTGCTGCTGTGAATCCGTCATTATTCCTCTAATACAGATCATTAACATTCACAGAATCTTAACTACAGCATCTTAACGAGCAAAGCTGTAATATACAGCTTCCCCATAAATATCCATCGGTGCTGACGCGCCTTCTCTCTCCATACAGTAATTCCGCTGCTCTGGATAAATCATCCTGTTGTGCTTCTTTCTCTCTCCCTAACTGCCGTTATTAGTGGTTACAGAAGAGTAATGAACAAACTCTCGTCAAAGAAAAAAAAAAGAACAAGAGCTAAATGAAGGATCATGAGGCATGAGGACATATATATCAGTGACAGTCCCAACTGAAGGGAACACAAAGCTTATTTTCTGCAGCAGCCCAGAGAGGAAACATGAAGTCAGCCTTTGCTGACTCCTTGCCAGGGTCGGGGCTGTGCTCAGGACTTCACAGCTGCCCCTGTGATTCCAAAGACTGCGTGGCAGGTCTGTCCTGTGTGACTTTTAAAATCAACACTTCCAGCCCTACCCTCATAGATATGATGAAGCGTGTGTGTTTCTATGAGACTTCCCAAGCCCCAACAATGGACTCGAACCCTCCATGAGTTTATGCAGTTTAATGAACATGGCAACTATTATTTTGTCTGTGGCATGCACAAAACGATTGAAAGCCAGATGCTAGCAGTAGAGGAAGGTCTGTCTCTGGAAGGTCTCCTGTGATGGGGACATTCTTGCTCACGTTTTATGACACTTCCTCCAATTTTGCTTATAGTTCTGTCAGTTTATCACCATTTTCTCCCATGTGAGTTAGTAACATCTCCATCCTCATCTCTTAGAATGTTCCTCCTTCCCACCTTGCACACTCTCAGCCCACGGTTGCGGTTTCTCCTTCCTGTTCCTGTACTGTCCAGTCTCTGCCTTGTCCCTTTGGCTGTTTGCATGTTGTTCTCTGCACCTTCACCCAGGTGTCCTGGCCCTCTTCTTTAAGCATCTCTGGGGAGCTGACACTTATATCAGCTGGCCACACCTTCCACAAGGACCAGGCTGTCCTGTATTAGAGCTGGCTCCAAAAAACAGCCCTCATGTCTGTTCCTTCCAACACCTTGCCACTTACCTTGGTCTTATGCCATAGATCATCTTTTAGCTTTTGCCATCTTCGCTAGAGCCTAATACTTAAGTGTGTGTATTCCAAAGCTAGCCCACTCTGCCATTTTCTTGCTGTGTGACATGGGACAAGTGATTAGGCTTCTTATGCTTCTGCTTCTGCCTCTGAAAATGGGGGTAGTGATAGTGCCCACGTCAATTGTGATCATATTAGTTACTACATGAAAGTGCTTAGAATAGTGTCTGCTGCACGTAGAGAAGATCCATCTGAACATCAGCTGGAATTGCCCTTGCCCTGTACAACCTTCTGCCGGGCCAAGAAGACATGAGGTCTCAATGTTACTGTTTGAGCCATTGTTTCCTCTCTAGTCTACATTTGGAGGTTTGCTTGAGAGGAGTGTGTGTGTGTGTGTGTGTGTGTGTGTGAGAGAGAGAGAGAGAGAGAGAGAGAGAGAGAGAGAGAGAGAGAGAGAGAAATAACAGTGCCAACCAACTGTGGCACTACCCAAGATAGACTGTTTTTACTTAAAGAGTCTCACAGGATCCACACTACAACAGGTGAGGAAACGTGTCTGTGTGAGGTCATCTTCATTCACTAGCTACACAGTCCTCCAGAGTAACCATTATGATCCATTATGCCCAGCTCTGCCTTTTCTAAGTTAATTTTTCTCAAACTCCTGATTACCATAACAGCAGGAACTAACTCACACATAAAAGTTGTATGCCTGGAGTTTCAGTTTCTAGATATGTGTTGGCGCCTGTGTAGAAACCAGAAGATGAACAAAAAAACAAATTTGGGAAATGTGCTGAATAGTTTTTTGTCAACTTGACATAAGCTAAAGTTATATGAGCAGTGGGAACCTCAACTAAGAAAATTCCTTCATAAGAACTAGCTGTAAGACATTTTCTTAATTAGTAATTGATGGCAGAGGACCCAGCCCATTGTCAATAATGCTATCCCTGGGCTGGTAGTTCTGCGTTCTGTAAGAAAGCAGGCTGAGCAAGCCGCAGGGAGCAAGCCAGTAAGCAGCACCCCTCCATGGCCTCTGCATCAGCTCCTACCTTCAAGTTCCTGCCCTTTTTGAGTCCCTGTCCTGACTTCCTTTGATAATGAACAGTGATGTGGAAGGTTAAGCCGAATAAGCCCGTTCCTCCCCAACTTGATTTTGATTGTGGTGTTTCATCACAGCAATGGTAACCCTAATTAAGACCCAAGATCATGTTCATCATGACCTCAGGAGATGAGCAGCTCCCTAATGTTGCCACAAAGAATTCAAGGGATGAGTGAACTTGGAAGATTCTGTTGCAGCTATGACAGAAAGCTTTCTTTGACTGTTCCCCGTGGCTGGTGTTGGCTTCTGTTCTGTGAATGGCGTTGTGACTGGAAACGGCACATTCTCTGTGAAAATGCTCGGCATGGTTCCCTGTTGCGACACCTCCTGCACCGTGACTTGAGTTAGTCATCTGCAGTTTTCCCTAACCTCACTTGCTGTAGCTCAGAGGGGCAGCTCAAGGGCGTCTTGGTGCGTGGCTCTCGTGGTAGACACTTGGGCGAGTTCGCAGGTCATCAGATTCATGAGAAGCAAATCCAAGAAAGAAGACCAAATAGTGAAACGAATTCCCATGTTTGTAAGCTGCTGTCCTGTGGAGAAGGAAGGGAAACCATGTTGCAAGGAGCGGCTGTCAGATCAGCAGGCAAGGGCTGCCGGCTATTTTTTTCCTTTGCTGTGACATCGCTCTGTTTGTGATTGCCTCTCATTTGCTCGTATTCCGCCTCTTGCCACTCGGTTTGGGCTCAACTTCATCCAATATTTCTTGTTACCATTTGGGGACCATCTGGACCTCAGCAGTGGTCTCCCCAAGAAGACATAGCATCAAGGGAAGTGATGGGCTCTGCTGTGTGTCCTGCCCTCTGCCTGAGAAGTGGGCTGAGAGCCTGTCAGCCTGCTGACAGGAGCCAATTTCACATTCCTGTGACTCCACTTCGCTCCCTTTGCAAGTCCTGAAGCCATGCCAAATCTTGTTAGGAGGTTTTGAAAACTCCTTGAGTTTTGGCTAATGTGGACACAAGATAATAGATTTTTAAAAGGAGAAAGGAGAAAGGAAGAAAGAGTTAGGAAGAAATAACTGAGCTTTTGGAAACCATTCCCCTCCAGTTTCTAGTTTTCTGATCTCACTGCCCCTGGACGAGTCGGCCTGTAATGTCTGAAGCCATTTAAAAACAGCAGAGCCGTCTCTGAGCCTGCTCCTCCAGCCAAAGGAGGGGAACAGGAAGCTCTAAGTCCTCCTGTTGATGTTGGATCTTCTGGCTTCCACATGAGGTCACAGACTGGACAGAGGTCCTGGAAGTCTATAGGAGTGCTGGTGCACAGTCCTTCCTCAGCAACTGAACAGCTACAGGGTTCCCAGTGCTTCCGCCCCAGCCCATCACTAGCCCTCTTACTGTCACCACTGGAATAGCTGCATCATCCCTGTGCCTGTAGGATCCCACCGTCACCACCATCTATTCCCTAATGTGCCGTGGCTCAAAGACTTCCCGGCATCCTGCAATACCCACCTATTGAGACTGAGCTGGATGCTGTGTTCAATGGTACAGACAGTGGGTAGGAAGTAGTACTATGCGCTTGAGTCGTGTCAGGACTTTTCACTGGGTACCACATACTAAAGGCTGTGTGTGAATTGTCTCATTAATGACCCTGGCAGTGTGTAAATTGCCTGGTTTCTCTTGTTTCCCTTTTGATAGAAGGGAGGGACCATGGTAGACACTTAGTGGGTCATAGGTGATTAGTAGGTGGACATGGCTTGGAGGAACACATGACTCTCAGTCACATGGCAGGCATTACCATCACCACCCCCACTTACCCAAACACTAGTACCATCATTTCTCAGCCAAGACAGTCCACAACTCCTTCACTTTGTCACTGATATCCAGCTGTTTGTATCTCACCACAGAATCATTACTAGCCTGTAAATGGTTCCATAAACCTTATTCCCATCTATATTTTTATATTGGGTATGTTTGAGAAATTTTAGGCATAAAAGCCTGGAGTCTCTGTGTCACATCCAAAGGAAACTTTCTTTCCCCAAGTTCTGGTGGTAAAACAAAAGAACAAGACAAAAAAAGGAAGGAAGGAAGGAAGGGAGGGAGGGAGGGAGGGAAGGAGGGAAGGAGGGAGGGAGGGAGGGAAGAGGAGGAGGAGGAGGAGGAGGAGGAGGAGGAGACAAACAAACATTTCTTAGGAATTTGTGAAGCAAGTCCCCCTTTGCCAAAGGAGTCATGTTCCCTTTCACTGGCAGAAGGAACAATAGTTATCTGTAATGCCTATTAGCATGCCAAAACACATGCTGTTCCCCATGTTCCCTCCATATCACAAGTACCTAGCTCTTCTTTTGCCCACACGCTTAATTTTCATCTCTCTATCTCTCTGCTTCTAGCATGGCCAGGTCCAGTCTCTGGCCATGTTCCGTCTGCTTCTTTCTCTCTGCTCTGGTTCTTCCAGACACCGCTGGCGGTTCTCTCCTGCATTATCTCCAGTGAAAACCTTCCCCTTATACATACCGTGGAGCAGTCAGGTCATCAGTTTATATAGTTTTCATGTCAGAGGTGGCAAGAAGAGAAAAGAGTTTGATGGGGTGGATCCAGAACAGTCCACTCTTGTCCCTGTTCAAAAGTGGGGGAAAGATGACAAGCAGGAGCCTGGCTGTCTGTATTGGGAAGGCCATTCCCCACCTTTGGTTTCTTCACCAGCTGGCTTTGTTGTTGCCCTGGACCAGTGCTCCCCATGCCTGGCACCTGCTCACCCTCATCTCTTTGTCACCTTCACTTTGCTCCTGGCAGCAACTGGATTTTAAAAGAGGAAAGATGTGTTTGCCCCTAGTTTTTGGAGGCCCCTGCCGAGTGGCGAGGAGCCACAAGGAGCCTGATGTCGGAACAAGTACTTCTCTTGGGCAGGAGCAGAGAGTGGCTGGGTCAGCACATCTGTCTGTCGACAGCTCAAAGGCTCACACACAAACTACTGAAAAGGCTTCATGAGAAATACCTCAACCCTGAGTGACCTAGGAACCTCCTGGTAGGGACTCCTCCTGTTGGATTCCCTCACCACCCCCCAGGTCCACCCTGGGGGTCTAGCTTTAACCATAATAAACTCTTAGGAGCTCAAAACATTCAAACCATAGCACCTGCCAAACCATAGCACCTCCCTTCTTTCTGCCCTCCTTCTATCTCTCTTTTCTGGCTTCCTTTTCTTTCCCCCTTCCCTTCCTCCATCCCTCCCCCCTCCGTCCCTCCCTCTCTCCCTCTCATCCCCTTCCCTTCCCTCACTCCATCCCCTTCTCTCTCCTCTCCTTCCTTTTCCCCATTCCTTCCCTCCTCCCACATTCCTCCCTTTCCTCCCCTCCCTTTCCCCCTCTCCTTCCCTCTTATATTCTAACCTCTCCTCCCTTCCCCCTCCTTTCGCACCCTCAGCCCTGTTTGGGGGTGGGGAGGAGGCACGACATAGGTTTCAGGACTGAAGGCGCTTCCCCAGGCTGTGGCCAGACAAGGGACAGCATTTTGTACTGAAGCTGCTGTTCCTACATCTCCTTCCACTCCCCTGTCTCCTAAAACCATCCGTTCTTCTCCTTTAAGCCGCTCTGCTTTGAAATGCAGGCACATTGGGTTTTCTTCCCATGAGTTGAAAATGGGAAGATAATGAATGTGGACTTGGAGTCTTTGCCTGGGCTCTTCCTGCTCCTTCACAGGAGTCTTCTGAGGTCTGCTTGGTGTCCTGGGTGAGCTCTGTCCCCTTCATCACTTCTCACAATGCCAGCACAGTCAAGCCAGGCATGGTGGCACACACCTGTAAACCCAACACTCCGGTCTCAGAAGGCAGAGGCAGGAGGATGACTACAAAGCTTGTTCTACACAGTTCCAGACTAGAAGAACATAGCAAGACCTTCTCTCAAAATCTCAAAAGAGCAACAACAACAACCGCAAAGTGCAACTTCCAGGAAGTAAGAGGTCCTGTTTTGTTGTCTGAGGGACTATAGACATAGCCTAGCATGTGCTCTTTGAAGAAGGATGCCATCTTCGTGACGGCATTCAAGCATGTCCCATCAAGCTTCCAGACATTCCTCAGAACTGTCCTGAGACAGTAGCTGGAGGAAGAAGGGCTTTGGGCTGCAAAAGGAGTCCCAGTATGGGGTAATTAGAGACAGGATTTCAGTCACCCCAAAGCCAGGTCTCCATGCTAGCACTAGACAACCCCCCGCCACCGCCATTAGACTGTGGCATTGAGTCTAGCAAGAGTGTCAAGCCGCACATCTTGTAAGGCCTGGCACGCTCGGGCATTAACTGGAATTCTATTTCATTTGATTGTTGATGAGGCTTCATGAATTTCCACGTGAAACTTACCTTTAAACGTCCCACAAGTACCTGGCTCTGGCTTAGCCCAGACAAGGAGAAATCTGAGATCCAGAAAGCGGCTGCTATCAGTGCAAACTGAATTTGATGATTTCATGGTACTGCCTAGACATAGCAAGGAACTGAAGTCTCCCAAGGAAGAATTCCAGTCAGTGCAAGTGTGGAAGATCCTCCAAAAGAATTGAAGAAACTGCACATAGATGAGATGTCTAAGTGTTGAGAAAGTGGCCATCACTGGAAGTATGGCTGACCTCTTCCTTTTTCATACATTTTCTGTCTAGTTGTGTTAGCTCCTGTGCCTGTCATTAGCCACACATGGCTACTTAAGTTGAAACTGATCCAAAGGAAGTTTTCCAGTTCACTCCCATTAAGCATATCTGCAGAAGCTAGCATATGCCTCTCTCCAGATTGGACAGGAGAGATGCAGGACTTTCCATCATCATAGAAAGTTCTACCAGACACTGCTGCTCTGGGGTAGAATCCCAAGTCAATATCACAGCTTGTCATCCTGCCTCGGCTGCCCCTACCCTATTGTTCAGTTGCCAAGCAGAGCTTTTCTTGACTGTCTCCTAAGAAGTAGGAAGTGGCCATCCCCTCTCTGCTGAAGGTGGTGCGGAGAATAAGCTGCTAGTATCCCAATGAGAATTAGTCTTAATTAGCATGTGCCTTGCTTGTTAAATCATGCATTCAGGAAAGTAGCATGCATTCGGGTGCCTGTAATCACTAGGTGTCCTTAATACTACCCACCTGTGCGCAGTTACAAATCACTTAAGTTAATCCATTCCTCCTGGGCCCTCTAAATGGATAATCGAATTGATTCTTTTGCAGCCTTGGCCTAGGTCCTAGTTTAGATCTAAAAGCCTGTGTCCTCCCATATGAGCACTCCTGTCCACCTCGGACAACAAGGACCACATATCTTGGCCCTGCTGAGAGCACAGACCATGTATTAGTTAGTCATCACCGTGTCTCCAGCACCTGCCTAGGTCCTGGCAGGTGGGAAATACACTGGGAATGTTTGTTGAAGTCATTAATTAATCCATTACCTAATCAATCAAGATGCCTTTGGTTCTCCCAGTAGGATGCTCACTGATTATTCCTGAAGAGAATTCATTCCCCAGCACAGCAATTTGAAAAGCCAGTCACACATCAGAGTCACTGAGGATCTGTGGAATTGTGGCAAAATCAGCTGCCCCCCCCATACCCTCCCCTCCAGCAGAATCAGAGATCAGAGACCGGGGCTCAGGTCTCAGAGTTTTGTCAACGCCTCCCCACAGGATTGTGCTCTGCAGCCCAAGATTATATTATAAACCATGTCAAGTTCCTGACTTGTCAGCCATAAATATGATTTCATCGTTTTTGATATCTGTGCCCCACATCCTATCTCATCCACAGTCATTTTTACTGCAAGGGCACCATCAATCTGATCCCCCTTCTCCCGTTCCTCAGTGGTGGAACCATCATGCCCCTACTATGGGAAAGGAAACTCCCCATGGGAACTTTATTTTGGTGTCTTTATGAAGAATACTGAAACAGTGTAGGAGAATATAGTCCCTTAAATCTCTTCTCAGAATGTGAGGTCCTGGTATATTTGTCACTTTTTTTTTTTTAGTTTTTAAGAGTGATCATTGAAGATAATTGCTAAGCCAAGCTGTAAACATAGTGTTAAGTGTGGGTAAAGCAAGTGCTGGGAGTGTGGAAAGCAAGGGGATGGATTCCAGGCCCTAGACACGAGTCACGGCTGGGAAAGGGGTCGTTGCATAGAAGGGCCTCTCCACTGGCCAGATGGAGTGCACTGTCACCTACGGCCACACCAGACAGGAGGGAGGGGCCTGGGGCATTGACCAAGGCAGAGTCCGACAGCACAGGACCAAAGGTATCAGAGATACCACCTGGAAGAAGATGGTCTGGTGAAACTGCCTAGGAACAAGGCCAGGAGAAGGAAATGGAGTCAAGAACAGACTAGAGGTTACTCATTCTAGTCCCAGACACCATGTAACAATAGTTTCCTCACGTTATAAAGCCTGTGTAGAAATGTTGTTAAAATGAACTAAGAGATAGAAGATGATACTAAATAATGGCTCTGGTTTATTGAACATCTACATTGTGCCTAATACCAAACAAAACTGTACATATATCTCAGTAAGACTCAGAGAATGGCTTGTTTTTAGGTATGCACTACCTAAAAATTGAGAAAAGTGAGGCTCCTTGACTTCCAGAGTCATGTGGCCAAGAGGTGGCATGACTAACTCTATCTATCTATCATAGGTAGATATCTATGCATTTATACATAGATAGATATATTTATCTAGATTCCTAGACTGATCTTCTTCTGAATGTACAGAAATCACCCATCACACCTCACCTCTGCAACTCCCCAGAGGCCACCTCTTCTGTCACCAGGAAGGTGACAGCTGTGTGCGACGCTGGAAGTCCTCCCACGTTTTCATTATGTGGGACATGGTGAGGCTTTTATGAGACTCCACCACCGGCTGTTTTTCAAATTTATTTAATTCATCCATCATGTTCTGAAGCCATTTGCTTTTTTATATTGGACAGATGTAATGAGATTTTGGACACTAAAAAATGTTTTTATTAAAAGTTATGACCCAGAGCTAGTTGGTAGGGGCCCTGCCATAAATCCCCAGGAGTATTGGAATTTATAAGGGATGTAGCGACATAACCTTAACCTTCCAGGCCACACCATAGATTACATGGTCCCCTAGACTGTTGCTCTCTTCCCACAGCCCCACACACCTGTGGCTAAATAACAATACTAATAATTATCAGTGCCGACAGGAGTGGAAGGAGTATTTTCTGTAGTTATTGGAATCGTGACTTTTCATCTTGTCATCGCCACAGGTGAGCCATGGGGAGACAGACCCTGGTGGAGACAGGTGGCAGGATTTATGAATGGGTGTTCTGAATGGCAGTGGTCCTGGGCATGTTGATTCTCCTGCCCAGCTCTACATCCTGTGGATGGGAATGAGGGAAGTAGCAGTCACAATTTCTGTGGACAGAGTGAAGGCGACTTTAGCAAATGGGGGACAACAGTCTCCCCATTCCTCCATGGCCAACACCGAGCCCTACTCAAAATTAGGAAGCACTGTCATCTCCCTGCACGTGCGCAATGCCTCAATTTGAATGCCAGTAGATACAGACTCTACTAACATTGAGCTACTTGGAAATTATCCAAAGAATAATTAGCTTGGATGTATAGACCAAAACAAGGTTATTAAAAATATGCCTGTGTGGTAGATATTATACATTTTGTATGATACATAATATATTCAGTAGAATTAAAAGTTTAGAGAAGAGTTAGTTTTGGCCAGCTGCCAGCCACTTGTGGAGACGCAGATTCATTCATTCCTGTTGGCCAGTGCTATGTGGTAGACCCTCCCTTGGGAGCTGCAGGGCATTTGGGAATGAATTGCACACATGAGAGAACTCTCAACAGAACAGGTGCAGCTGAGGTGCTGAGGACTCCAAGAGGAAGAAGTCTCATGGCAGAGGCGGCATTCAGCTGGGCTTAGGAAAGTAGGGACCACTGAGCTTAGCGGGATGGGAAGAGATTGCCGAGTAAAGAGAAGAACTGGCACAAAAGATGGCTACAACTGGTTGATAGTGAGTGTGTGTAGATATGTGTGTATATGCATACAAATATGAAAACGTCATAATGGAACTCACTATTTGTATACTGTTAACAACTAAAAGAATTGCCAATAAAAAACAGTTGAGTTTGGCTAATATCACATGATGGCACATCTTCATTTTCAAGGAAGACTGTCCACTGTAGACACCTAGCTCTCACCTATAGACACTGCTGCACCAAGCTGAGTGGTGTGCATAATTACAGGAAGATGGACTTTAGAGTTACAGACATGCTGTCGCTGTATCTCCCAATCAGGCCTGTGCTTTATCATCTAGTTATGCTGAAAACATATCCCAGGGTTTTCCCCATACATCAGAATCTGCTCCCGCCTACTTGAGACCACGGGAGTGTAAACCATGGCTACCGTCATCATTAAACTCATAAATCCATGTCATTTGTGTGTCATTCACTCCCTCCTCATTCATCATCCCTTGCACTTGCAGAGTAGCCAGCCATTGGACGATTTTGAAGAGCGCTTTGCTGCAGCCACGCCGGTAAGAAGGAGAGGGCCCTGTCTGTTTAACTGTTTCATGTTGTTGGACCATCATTCATTTCATGTTCATCAATCATGCCTTGTGGTTACAGAACAGAAATCTGTCAGTGGATTTTGATGAGCTTCTTGAGGCAACCAAGGTAAGACCTCCAGGGTCCTGTTAAATCAGAGTTCTTCTGACTATCCTCATGTGTCCCATCATGTCCTCATCCACCTGCATAAATGGCGATTATTCTATTCTGTACTGCTCAAAGGTGCCCATTGCAATGTTCACAGGAAAACTAAAGATGCCATGGGTCCAGTAGTAAGAGTGTATGTACAAATGGTGTATGTGTGTGTGTGTGTGTGTGTGTGTGGTTTGGTGTGTGTGTGTGTGTGTGTGTGTGTGATGAGATACTTACAGGAGAGTGTATGTATGTGAATGTGTATGTGATGAGATACTGATAGGGAAGTGTGTGTGTGTGTGTGTGTGTGTGTGTGTGCGCACACGTGTGTGTGCACGTGTGTAATGAGATACTTATAGGGGAGTGTGTGTGAGTGAGTGTGTGTGTAATGAGATACTGATAGGGAAGTATGTGTGTGTGTGTGTGTGTGTGTGTAACATAAGGGGAAATGGAAAGGAGATAGCATCTCTTAGTTTCATTCAACCAGTACTTTAGAGGTCTCCTAACACATTGCAGACATTCTGGGTGGGGGAGGATACAACAAAATCTTTATTTGTGTCCTGACAGACAGGTGTGAAGGCAATGGGGAAAAGAAGGAGTGACTGCAGAAGGAGCTCCTGCAGAGGCCCAAGGATGGGTTTCCTTTCATCCTCTGTGCTCTGCCCTCCTTAGCACTGTTTGGGCTGACTGCATAGGCCTGCCTTCCATAAAGCATCCAGCTCCTGAAAACAGGGCCAGGAGCATGCTGTCCTCAGGTCTCTACGTCCCTTCTTTTGGCACAGTAGACAATGTATGATAAGAATCCCTGTATGTTTCCTAAAGGATCCCAGGATCTCCTGTACCCAAAACATAGGGATTGAGCCTTTGAGAGAATGTGTTTTGGGGGCCAGCCCAGGACATCTCATTCTTCTTCAACTGTGTCATGGAAACTTCCCCTCTGGGGGTTCTAGGGCTACTCACTGCCATCATGTTGACAGAAGGGCCAGGGACTAACCTTGAGCCCGCAGTTTTCCAGTGTTCTATATACCTGAGAAATTGCCACTTGTTCAAATCAAAGTGACTAGGCCAGGGTCAGGCCTGATGGAGATATTGAGGGGCGTCAGTGTCTTATCTCCATCCCTGGCCATGGCAGCCTCAGCCTCACTCCCCCTACTATTGGAAAATATCCAGTATCTTCTACAAGAAACACATCTGCCACCTATAGTTACATCTGTACAGAAGACCTTTGCAATGCTTGGGTGGTAGGTAGGTCCCTCCTCTATCATGAGCAGACTTCTGGAGCTGAAGCCGCAAATAGCCTCCCATGGGTGTGTACCATAGCAGGTCCCTTGGGAACCCTGGCTTCTGGTTAGAGATATCAGAGAGCTAACTACCACCATTAAACAAAGCTGACCAGGGCTTGGGGAATCAGCAGAAAGATTGAAAAGGGGTCTGGTTGCTCTGCAGGACAATGCACCCTGAACTCCTTTTCCCCAGCTGATCCCAAGCGGGTCACTCACCTCAGCCTCAGTTAACCCATCAGTAAAGTGCAGATGGTGGCGATGGAGCTGACTTTCCTGGGCTCAGGGAGTGTCAGACATGATGATAATGTATGGGAAAGCTTATTTTGAGCTGTAAAGTGTTTTACAAATGTGAACTCTTAGCTTTATTCTCTTGAGGCCTTTAAAATGATGGATGAGGACAGTATTTTCAGATGGAACATGGTTTATTAGGTTACAAGGAAGCGGCTGGAGTTCACATGGGGGAGGGCCGTGAAAATAGATACTGTTCTTGATTCTCAATCATATGGGGTTATTCAGATTATTTTTAATTTTATGGCCAAAGAACCCCCTTTTTCTATAAAATTTAATTAACTCGGGGTTCTATTTAAACAGCAAATCCAATGAAACGAAATAACAGCCTATGTTTTATGCCTCCCCATGTTTTTCTCGTTTAATCCTTGAGTGAAAATCATTTGGCAAGAAGAAGGGCTATATCTCAAGAAAGAAGGTTATTTTAAAAGTTGTGCTTAAGGAGAAAATTAGCCAATAAATTATCTTTACGATGTTAGTAAAAGTATGCCGTGAGTTCAACACATTTGAGATGTAAATTGTGTGACTTAATTATTAACTTCATTTTAATATTTTCCCAGTGCTGAAAATAGTTCAGAGCCGTTTTATAAGCATGGAGATCCCAACTCCAGGAAGCCCAGAAGCTTCAGTTGAATTCATTAAGTAGTTAGTCTTTTATGCGGAAGGAGAAGGAACCGAAGGGTAGGTTTCGCCCTATCAGGGGAGATGTTGTTGGCGGACCAAAGAAGGCTTGCAGAAGAAAATAAGAGAGTCCAGATTTAGGAGCACACCCTGCTGTCATGTGCACGCCAGCTGCTGGATTGTCACTGTGTGAGAGGAAAGCTGTTAGGAGAGAGCTGGGGAAGACCGTGAGATGCACACAAGCGCCTCTCAGCCTTGACCAGTCCCCGTGTCCGCTCATCTCCCAGGAGAGCTGCATGCTGGGAGCACCAAGCCAAACAACACCTCCCCCAGTGCTCTCCCTGGCTTGTGGAGTTTCATGTATCTTCTTTGTCACCAGGCTAACTGTACCCCTCCTGTAGGATTTGGAGACAGGCTTTGGAAAACTCTGACTAAATCCTCTGCCCCTCGTAGACTGGATTCTAGTTGCCCCCACGGAGACTTGGGTCACCCCTTCCTGTCATGTTACCTTCAAGGGCTCTGCATCTGTGGACTACCATCCCCCACAGACCATCACTCCCTGCAGTTGAGATTTGGCTGTTCTCCGTTCTATACCCTAACACCTAGTGCTGTGCCCAGCACCTTATGCTTCTTCAAGGTTTGAGGGGAGAATGTTGTGTTCTTGGGTAGCAGTAAAACACTTTGTTTTGACATATTCAGAATGACATACCTTAGGGACTGAACCAAAGTCTAAATACAAAATTCCTTTCTGCCTCATATATAACCTCTATCCATACCTTGTATGTGACTTCATACAGTGTGTTTAGTGTCCCAGTATTTTTATCATGACCCTTACAAGGAGTCCGGTGTGGAGTTTTCCACTTATGGCATCATATCAACACTTAGAATGCTGAATGCTGGGATTTGGAATATTTGAGGTTTTGTGTTTTCAGATTAGGGATGGTGAATCTATAACACATAAGGGGATATTATCAATTCCATCGTCCAGCTGAGGAAGAGATGCTTGAAATGGTTAGAAGCAACATGCACACCCCATGATGGGGCCTTCTCCTGAGCTCAGAGCTGCCTCACTCATTGGAAGAAATGGTCATTCCTCTTTTGGTATGAATCCTATAGATCCAACTATGACCATGCAAGAGCTGAGTGTCAGTGGGGGACCAGAGTAGCAGGGCAGCCAACATCTTCCTGTGCCTTCTGGTAACTGGGTTTTATGGCTGCCTGCATCACAGGCCCTCACTTAAGATCTGAAGATGAATGGAAAATAGTTTTTGCTCAGTGGACAGGCTCGTACAAGGTGTGTGATTATGTGCTTTGCATAATTAAGTAAGGACATTTGGTTCCTGGCCAAAGAATCCCTATGGTCCCTGAAGCTAAAGTGTATGCAGATTAATTTCTAAGTGTATCTTAAAAGGGTTCTTCTGCTCTATGGCCAGGCTCCCTCACATACCCCGTATGATGGATGGGAAGATGGATGGTCCAGTGTCTGTAGGGATGGAGTTCCTGGGAGTGATTGATAGTGTGTATACTGGGCTGGTTTTGATGCCCTTCCTGGTATTAAATGAAATGTTTTCTTTTCATCCAACCACATTTTTTATCCTAAAGACAGACTTCGGGAGGAATGCGTGTTTGCCTGCATGCTCTCTATTATAGAAAATACAAATCCTGACATCCTGACCTAGATAACCTTGGTGTAATCTCTATGCGAATCAGTTTCTTTACTGAAAATGTGAATAATGGTTCCTAGCTCTCAGGGCTAGTGCTGTGGGAGCACTAACTGGGAGAGGACCCCGTAGTCATCCTTTGTCATTCTTACAGGTGGGTGGTTTTTAGATGGGTGGTTTCCACTCTTGAGAGAAACCAGTCTCAGGATTGCATTTCTGCCCATAGTTTTTGGCGTTTGATGGTATATAAGGATGAAGTGCTGTTAACACTGCTTGTAGCAAATGGGTAGCACTCAAGAAGCCTAGAAAAACAGCTAGACACAGAGAAGTAGATTGATTCTGGTTCTATCCAAGTGTGTTGCCTTGGGACCATGAGATGCAGTGGTGAACGACTGGCCTCACCATTGGATAAATGCAAATTTTTCTTATCTTAAATGTCATGAAGGAAGGGATATTCTCACAATCTAACGTTTTAAAGCAAGCCCAGCAGCATTTGCTCTCCTGCTGATATGATTCTCTCTGTGTCTTTTCAGGCTGTGACCCAATTAGAACTTTTTGGAGACATGTCCACCCCTCCTGATATAACCTCTCCTCCTGTAAGTATGCACCGCCCTCTGAGCCCTGCCGCCTGGCCCCTTTTCCCCAGCCACACAATGACACAGTCTGGGCTTTGGTGAGAGAGACTGGCTGGTAAATTTCAACCAATGCTCTCGAACCTCGGTCTCCTTTACTGTGAAGGAGAAAAAATTTGGATAAACACCTCTGGTTTGAGAAATAAATGACACCATGCATTCAGCAACCACAGGACATTGTGACTTGCTCTTCAACCTCAGTCTCCTTTACCATGAAGGAGAGAGAATTCAGATGAGCACCTCTGATTTGAGAAATAAATGATACCATGCATTCAGCAACCACAGGACATAGTTGGTGGTTTGCTCTTCATGCTCTAAGAAGGGAGACGGAAAAGACATGTAGATTGTGCCTACCAAGAGCAGGTAGCTGAGTTAGGAATATGGACAAGAAACTCAACAAGGCAGGAAGCATGAGAGGGTGTGTGTCAGCATGTACCTGATCCCTCACAGCACAGTAGTCAGCTAAGGAAAGGAAGCCTCTTCTACCTCGTCCTTCCCTTCCCCACCCCCTTCCTTTCTCCCCTCCTCTGTGTTCACTGCCCACTGGCTTGCCTTTGAGCCTTGTAAACCGTGACCTGTGCCTCCCCAAGCCACTCATGAAGCCCTGGGTTCACAGCCACAGCTCACTAAGGGCATCTGGGGCACTGCTTGCAAGAGGATGGAGATTGCATGGAGCCTTCCTTTGAGAGTACAAAAAGAAAAAGGAAAGAGAGAGAAAGGAACGAAAATGGAATTAAACACAAAGCAAAATAGAACCTCCATGCAGGACACTTTTATCAGCAATCCTGTCCCTGCAGTAGCCACTGCAGCACCAGCATGCCCTCTTCAGCGCCCCTCTCCCCCGACCCAGCCTGCTCCCCAGAGGTCTGGAGAGAGAGCAGTCAGCCGCAGCTGCACCAATTGAAGCTGCGAGGAATGAACTGCTCTTCTGGGCACCACACAGTTGTGCAAACAGGCATCGTGCTGTGGTTCATTGTCGAGATGCACCTCACAGAGGAAGGGCTGTGATCTCACCACCAAGGACAGGTGGCCCTTGCAGCCCACAGTTGCCACTGGGGAATGCAGGCACAGCTGCCCTGTGCCCAACAACTGATGTCCACTGCAATCTCGCCTTGTTCCCAGAGAAGCCAGGCCACTCACTCTCATGAGACTTTCTCTCCTACAGCACCCCCAGGTAACAGCTGGGGTAGAGATTAGGCAAGAGCGTGCCTGAAGTGCCCTCTCTTCTTTATCCCCTGCATTGTACAGATGAGCAGACTGAGACCCAGGAAGGACATGTGACTTCTTCGAGGCCATGTGCGGGGAAAGGGAACAGCTCTGACTATGTGCAAAAATGCTTAACACAGCAGCTCAAGGCTGCATTTCTGGCCCCGAACCCAAGCGCCATCCAAATGGATGTTTAGTAATCCTCAGAACAAAGCCATTCGTCCCGGAAGCTGACGGTCTAAAAATGGCCCTGTCTAATTGCCATGGTTTCAGGATTAATTGCTTGCCCCAGTCTGTTCCAACGGAGGGGGCGGGGACCGGCAAGGATATTATGGCATCCAGCAGGCTTACACTCCGTAGGCAAAAGCCGACAGTTAACAGGTGTGGATGTTCCTATTGATAACTCTCACCTTACCCAGCATGCAGCTGACCTTCTAGAGCTGCAGCTTGGGCCGGGTTGGTGCTAGAAGTTCCCAGACACGCTGCCGTTGTTAGGTTGTCGTCTTGAAAATATTTCCTTCTCTTTTACAAGCAGGAGGTTCAAGCAAGAGTCTGCAAGGCTCCAGGACACACAGGCCTGCACTCCATCCACTCACCAAGCTTGCTTGGGTTATTTAGCCAACTGTTTACTGACCACCTAATCGATGGCAAGCTCTAAACTGAGAATACAGTAGGGTTCAAGTGTGTGCATTTCAGATTGAATTGACCACTTGCAAGTGGCCAAAGCCATATATGATGAAATAAGTTGGTGGCCTGAAAACCTCCAGAGGTAGGGGCTCAAATGAATTCTCATACTAGCCCTCATGTGCTGAGCATCGACTGTATGCCCATGCACGGTGCTTAAGAAAAACTTAATTAGAATAATCATTTGCATGCATGGTTTCATTTAGTCCTCACTGCAGGTCTGGAGGGAGGGGGTAAGATAATGTTTCTGTCACCAAACCACAGCCCGTGAAACACGTAAGTGATTTGGACTGTGTCTGTTTTAGCAGCCCCCGCCTCACTCCCATCTCCTCCCTCCATGTGGACTACTGAGCAGGTCTCACGCGTCCGTCTGTCCCCTTGCCCCCCTCTGTCTGGCAGACTCCTGCGACCCCAGGTGATGCCTTTCTCCCGTCGTCATCCCAGACGCTTCCGGGGAGTGCAGATGTGTTTGGCTCTGTGTCTTTTGGCACTGCTGCTGTACCCTCAGGTAAGCCCACCCTCCTCCCTCCTACTTCCTGTGGACCTCATTCAGACAACCAACAGAACCAGTGCCAGATACTGTTAGAACATCAGAAGAGCCCTGTTCTCGCCTGTGAAATTCTCATCAGGAGACATGAGGCGGCCAGGTCAGTGGGCAGGTGGTCCAACACAAAGCTGTGGGTATTGATGCCACCTAGAAAATTCCAAACTCAGGCCGGGCAGTGGTGGTACAATACGCCTTTAATCCCAGCATTTGGGAGGCATAGCCAGGAGAATCTCTGAGTTCAAGGCCAGCCTGGTCTACAGAGCGAGATCCAGGAAAGGCTCCAAAACTACACAGAGAAACCTTGTCTCAAAAAACCAAACAAGAGAGGAAGGAAGGAAGGAAGGAAGGAAGGAAGGAAGGAAGGAAGGAAGGAAGGAAGGAAGGAAGGAAGGAAGAAAGAAAGAAAGAAAGAAAGAAAGAAAGAAAGAAAGAAAGAAAGAAAGAAAGAAAGAAAGAAAGAAAGAAAGAAAGAAAGAAAGTAAGTAAGTCCCAGACTTGGGATTGTTTGAGAAACATGGTGTCATGCACACAGACATGCAAATCACTACAGGTCTATTTCCTCCTGATCACTTCAGCCAGCATCAGGGAAGATGATGTGCAGGAGAGAAAAAGCAGACCTCTTAAATCCCTGCTGGGCTCAAGGAAAGAGAGGTTCCCCACCCACATGGGGAGCGGTGTAGGACAACAGTAAACTGCTAGCAGTGTATTGGGATGAGAACGTAATTTTTAGAGATTTAGAAAGTATCTTTTTATTTTCCAAGTATCCTTTAAAATATGTAGACTATATTTACAACAGGGTAAAAATATACCTATGGTCACCATGCTGCAGGTAAGTTACAAGTGGCTGGCATCCCAGGAGTTATACTTTGTGCCCATGATATCTGCCACTCCAGATAGCCAGGCCATTCCACTTGGAAAGAGCCACTGATGGGTGAGTTTAGTTCATTTAACTATCTGGGAGCCTAGAGGAGTATTGCCTTTCCCTCTACCTAGGTTCCCTGATTTGCAGGCTCACTATTTCTCTCCTGGCTTCATTCTTGTAAACAGCAAATGAGAGCGTGAATATTTTAGAATACAAATCTGCTTGTGCTTTTTTATGTAAATAATTAATTTTAATTATATAGTGTTAGGAGCAAGTTCTCGCTACTAAATATAAACCTTGCTGTTATTGTATATAAATTAAAAATTCATAGCCTGTTCTGGAATACAGCTCCTCCTCTTGAGTCTAAGAACCATCACTTTTAGAAGAAATAAAGTTGGTAGTGACTGGCCTTGACATATCTACAGGCAACCTGGAAATGTATTCATTCCCAAGCTCCCCTTGTGAATCTTTTAGTCATCTCTGAGATGGGATAGTGATGATGACTTATTTTCTGAGTACAAAATGGACATTAAAATCTTGAGAACAGTAAAATAGAATGTGTCATTTTAAACATGAATAAAAGTGTCTATCAGGAATGCTCCTGCGCTTGAGCCTTATTGTCATATTGCTTTGTCAATAAATATCAATGATAACAATGCTAGACCCCATACTCCCTAATCTTTGGACATGCTTACTCTACAAGTATTCACTGAATGCCCACTATATGCCAGCTCCTGTTCCAGGTGCTTGAGGAATGCTGGTGAACATAGAGGCCTTCCCTCTAGCTGGAGTCATAAGCCATAGTATAAATCAGTTGTGCAATACTTTAGAATGTGCGAGTTATGGGATGAAAAGATGCCTGGAGCAGAGACTGGACACCAGAGTTCTGGCCAAAGAGGGTATGGTCAGGAGGCTGTCTTAAGTAGGGCAACATCAAGAGGGTGAAGGGTCAAGGAAGCAGACAGGCTTCTTGGTTAAGGGTGTTCCAGGCAAGGGGAGGAAGTTTGACCCCCTCCTACATCCATCCTCCTCTCCTTAAAGGACAAGATGTCACCAGGTGTCATTTCATGTCTCCCTCTGCACTCATATTTGATTACAGATGCCCTGGAGACCTTGGTTAGACACTGAACCACTCTGCTTTTTCCCAGGCCAGCTTGAAGAGTGTAGTCTCTTACTACTTGTGTCCAGCTATGTGTCTAGATATCTGTCTTTGTGATGCTATCTCTTTGGATTATTGAAAAATCTGATCAGCTTTCAGAGCATACGTCTAAAATTAATTTGCATTAGTGTATTTTTGCTTTCTGTCTTTACATAAACTACGCTTGAGGTCATCCTCAGGCTGAGCTTTTACCTCTTGAACTGATGTTAAAATGTCACTCAGCTGGGTGACATAGATAACTCCCCGGCACAAGTTATCTATCTAGCCAGCTACAAGGTCAAGAAGTGGACCAGTCCCACAAAGGCTAGCTGGCTGCTGGCTAGCTGGCTTCCAAATCTCCTGGCCAGGCTTGGATCCTGGCTTTAGATGTTGGGACAGATAATCTGTCAGAGGCAAAATTATATCTTCATACCTGGATTGAAAAACAATGCCTTGTGTCAATACCATGAGAACTAAATGAGATCATTAAGCACCTTGGGAAATGCTGGTGCATTGTAGGTACTCAGTGTGGGAAAGGCTGTTATTATTTTATTAACATAGCTCTGATTATGAAAGTCAAAGGACATATGCCCTGTCCTACCCTATCTTTGTCTTTTTCTTTTATCTTCTTGGAATTCTTTTAATGCATATAGTAAAGTTTAGGCCGTTAGTCTTTTGGCTACTCATGGCAGAGGTAGCCTGGGTGGACTGGAGAATGTAGACTCTGACACCCACTGGCTGCAGCTGACCCCGCCCATTCTCTGCTGAGCCTGGGCCCTTACTGTAAAATGAGGGGTGGTGATTTGACCTCCCAGAGCTGTGCTGAGAGCCTCTGATTGGTGTCTCTCCTTTGTAACGTTGCCCAGAAATGTGCTCTAAGGAAGAGCTCCGTGGATGGTATGTGCTTCTTATCAGGGGTCCATTCTTTACTGCTCATCCAAGTGTCTGGTACAAGCCGTGCCCTCATGGAAGTAGAATTTTATGCATACAGATTAAACAGATAGTGGTAATAGCTACCTGAGAGGCTTACTACAAGGATCCAAGGATCTGCTCCCTACCAGAAAGGCGCGGGGGGGGGGGGGGGGGGCTGTTGTTTTGTTCTCTTCTGCATCTCTAGAGAATGAATCAGAGCCAGGCATCCAGTGTGGATATTTTTGGATGAATATATGAGTCAAATGAGGCAATGTGGCTAGGAGGTACCGTACAAGCTCTCTACAAATACAGAGACCCTTTGTTTTCAATGCGTTCCTTATAGTTTAGTCTGGTTTTGTTTTCCTTTTCTCAGTCATGGGTAGGAGTGTCTCCAAAGCTGGCATCTTGTTATAAATTGCAATTTTTAACACTTAAAAAAAAAAAATAAACCACCAACTGCAAGGTGGGGATGCAGTTAGCCAGCAGCGGAGAGGTTTGTTTTACCCGGAACTTTGTGACACAAACAGCTGTTCCTTGGCATCTCATCCTTTTCCACTGCTGCACACATTAGCAAGTCTGCAGCAAACAAGTTGTTAGGTGGCTGCAGCGACTGCCATGAAGCTGCTCCCTGAGACCAGTGCTGCCTTAATCCTGGTGCTGAGGATCCCCTTCAGGCATGCATAAGGCCTGTGGCTAGAAAGCGGTAGCTCCCAGGCTTGGGGAGAACTCAGGCTACACAGCACCCCTCCCCTAACCAGGAAAATTGAATAAGATCTGTAAATTCCCCCAACATGGTACCAATTACCCAATGCTGCCTTTTTCTCTTCTGAATATTATACTTTGGTCTGGAGCAGATGGCTTGAAGCCAGAGAGACATGCTAATAGCTCTCTCCCAAAAATTGTGCCTAGCCCATCTGTTAGCTCCCTGTAGGGAAAAAAAAAGAAAGAAAATATGAGGCAGGGGGCTGCCACCAGCAGTAGAGTTATCAGAGATCACAGTACTTGTGGATCTTACATTGCACTCTTGGAAAAATATGGTGGAGATGCCCCTCCTCTTGATCCATACACCAGCCGGTGCTCATGAGCCAAGCCTTATCTGAGCCTTATGCTCAAAACAGTGAAGTGCCACACAGACCCCTAACTTGTGACTCAGAATGCTTCTCCTTAGGATTTTTTTTTCTTTGTGTTTGTGTGATGGCTATATGCATTCAGTAGAAACCACACTGTGAATGTTGATCTTTCCCCAGGGTAACAATATGTGGTACAGTACTCTGTGGATGCTGGGCAGCTACAGGGAGCTATGGCTCCCAGTCAGCCATGCAATCAGGGGGGGAAAGGTCACTCTACAATGTACTGGGCTGCTCAGCTAAGCTGTTCAGTAGCTTAGGCCCTGCAGAATTTGGAGTTTACAACCCCATCATCAAAGAACAGATGCATTTGCATTTTAGAAGAGCATTGGGAAGGAGAATGGTGGCATGGCTGTGTAGAAAGCTTCAGTTTCTACTCTCTCGACAAAATCGGCAATAGAGTCACCAGGGTCATTGAAAGATCCATGGATAAGTCACCACTTCTGAAGCTTAGATCATTCTTTTTATAGCAAATATCTGCAGTTTGGAAACTCATAGATAATAACATAATGTTCTGACACCATTTTTAATCAGAGTAATGTCTACTGATAGCATGGAATTGAAATGAAAAGTGATTTATAATAAAGGATGCATTTCAATTTAGAAATACTTAGGCATGACCGTACTACAGGACATGATGAGTAATAAGATGATCTTATCTGATAATAGAGTCACCAGCAAATGCTACAGCTGAAAATATAGGCTGAGGAATGTTTCTGTCTATGACCATTTTCCAAAAAACTCTTGAATGTTCCAAATGAAATGAAATATATTTTTCTTTGAGTGTGCATACTTGTTACATTTGTCGGGAGTCATAGGTGTTGACTCTATGCAAAGCAACTAAAATCCTGAGCCATTCAGTCCACCCAGGCTCACCCATTCATAAACACGAGGTGGAATCGTTTATTGTTCTGTGCACTGGTCTCACAAATTATGTCTGCTGTAAATGCTGGTGGCCCCTTAAATACCATGAGACCCCAGGCTTCCCTGTAGTTACCATAACAACTAAAACATCCCACAAGTTTCCTCTTTACTATTGGGGGCAGCAATCCCTCTAAGAATAATTTAGTTATGTCAAAGTACATCAGAACCAAGCAGCCCAGTTGTCACTTAGTGTGTTGGTAGGTCATGTCACTGCATGAGTAGGTAACAGGTGAAGCAGTGTGAACAAATCTGAAGTTTGGACAGTATCCCTCATGCCCAGCACAATTGGACTTGTCTGGTAGGATGTCTGTTTTATTGTTTAAAAGCCTTTAACACTGGTTAGATTCAGCAGCAAGTCCTTGTGCCCTGTCTAAAGCTTCCTCCTGGGGCAGCATGGCAGGGAGGTGTAGAAGTGACCAGACTTTGATTGTTGACTTGACCCTGAATCAGTCTGTTGAGGGACAGTTGAATCTGAGACTAGAACAAGGTTGTCTGTATGCAATCACTGTGGGCTCACCATAGTTACTGATATGAACGATGATGTTATCATTGCCACAGCACCTGTCCATCATCTCTTTAGATGTTGCTAGGATACCCTGAGTCTGCTCCCTTTTTGTTCTGATCTCACTGTACTGTACCTATAGCTTCATTCTGGCAGCCATTAAAAAGCTTCTTTGGGCAAGTCTAGCTTCTCTACCCTCTGCCATGACTGAATGGCCACTTGTCTCTTAGGCTTAGGTGTCCTTGTAAGTGGCCACTGTGCCCCCTGAGAAGCATGAGGACCACTGGAAGCATGATCCAGAGTGTGCTGACACATTCCATGGTAGTCTAAGCCCAGTGATGGTGAAAGACCTGAAATAGGTTTTGGCCATTGGATATGAGCATGTAACACAAGAAAGAGAATTCTGACTAGAGATGGACTCAGCTCAGTTTGGATCCTCATCCTACCTTGTGCAAGCTGTGTGACCCTAAGCAAATCACCTTTCCTCTCTGGGCATCAGTTTTCCTCATCCCTAAATGGACATAACAGTATCTAACATGCAGGAATTTTGTGAGGAAGTAAAATAGTGCTTCAGATCCCTGTCTATAAGGTGGGCATACATTATCTTCTGTTTCAGCAGGGTGAGCTGAAGGCTAATGCAATTCTGTATTCAAGGTGTGGATGACTGTCCCTGACACAGAGTGAAGGTCTACAGAGGCCAGACTGTGCTAGGACTCAGGGCAACCACATGAGAAAGACATAAGCCTCCTGACCTCAAGGGTCTACCTTCGGGAGGGGGCAGGCCAGGCGAACCTTTCTTGGGAAAGGTCGTAAACAAAGGGAGTGAAACACAGCTTGAGTTGGGGAATAATAACGTTCTTACCATCGCTTTACTTTCCCGAATTTCATAGTTCAGAAGCTGGGGTGTCTCAGTGGAAGGCAGCCTTGTCTGTGATTCACTTTGCCTCTGCTTGATCAGCCAAGAACAGTCTCAATTGCTGAAGCTATCTGAGACCTAACTTTCACTAAGTTTCTCAGTCGGCAGGCAGCATGCAAAGTGGAACTCTGAATGTTAGAACTCCAGAGGCTGAGGCGAAAAGCCAGACCCCCACTTCCTCGCTGTAAATGGGTGGTGCATTTCTGTCAATCACTCAGATCCACAGACTTTTCCTCTCCAGGATGCCTGACCCTCCTGTCTCCCATTCCAGGTTATGTCGCTATGGGTGCCGTTCTCCCATCCTTCTGGGGCCAGCAGCCCCTCGTTCAACAGCAGATCGCCATGGGTGCTCAGCCGCCCGTTGCTCAGGTGATGCCAGGAGCTCAGCCCATCGCATGGGGCCAGCCAGGTCTCTTTCCTGCCACCCAGCAACCCTGGCCAACTGTGGCCGGGCAGTTCCCGCCAGCCGCCTTCATGCCCACACAAACTGTTATGCCTTTACCAGCTGCCATGTTCCAAGGTCCCCTCACCCCCCTTGCAACCGTCCCAGGCACGAATGACTCTGCCAGGTCAAGTCCACAGAGTGACAAGCCCAGGCAGAAAATGGGGAAGGAAATGTTTAAGGATTTCCAGATGGTCCAGCCTCCACCCGTGCCCTCCCGTAAGCCTGACCAGCCCTCCCTGACCTGTACCTCAGAGGCCTTCTCCAGTTACTTCAACAAAGTCGGGGTGGCACAAGATACAGACGACTGTGATGACTTTGACATCTCCCAATTGAATCTGACACCTGTGACTTCCACCACGCCATCCACCAACTCACGTGAGTGTCCAATCACTGGGTTTGAAAACCTGTTGAGTATCATGCCTTTTTCCTGCTCACTAAGCTAGCTACTGGGGTCAGAATCTATCTCACTTGCATCTCAGGCTTGTTGGTACTACTGATAACAGCCCCCATAGCGACCAACTCGGCTACCAGTTATAGCACACACGCCCGCTCCATTCTCTAGTGCTCCTTTTACATAACATTGTTAGCAGGTTGTCCTAGATCTGTGTGACAGATAAGCAGTGAAGTTCACAAACAATAGTACACAAAGCAGTGACACAGATGTGTTATTAGTCCACAACATCACTGATGCTTCTTATGGCCTTGTTAATATGCTCATTTGCAATTCATGTATGTATTAGCCTATGGCACACAAAATTTAGCATGGCTTATTAAAATGAAAATAAATGTAATTTTTTAAAAGCAGAAACAAGGGGCCAGAAAGATCTCAGAAGGTGAGGGTGCTTGACACTAAGCCTGAAGACCTGAGTTCAATCTCCAGAACTCATGGTGGAAGGAGAGAACTGATTCCCAAAAGTTATTTTCTGACCTCCATGCACAGACACAAAACAATAAATAGATTTAACTTAATTTAGAAACAAGGCTTACTAATTAGAAAAGAAGTTATTAAGATCAGGGGAAATGTAAAGCAGAGTTTGTAACCATGAGCATATCAGGGCCTGATGATTGACACTGAGTAGAACGAGATGAGAATGCCCTGGCTGGGAACATGGAGGCCTCTTTATTCCTACAGACTGTGTGCTTTGGAGTAATAGTTTTACCTGCACGGGCCTCGTGGTTCTTAATTCTCTCTAAAGCCCATTATTTAAAGGCATTACAACATGAAAGGATCTTTGTCATCGTGGTCTTGGTCAGGGGACTTTTGCAGGCTCCTGGGCCAGGTTTCTAGTGCTGACTCCATCATGACAAACTGAGTTTAAGACAAAGCAAGTCATTGCTCTGAGTCTCTGGACCCCGTGTGGGAGCAGCAGCTCCCTTCCAGCCTTAGCATCTGGGGATTCTGCTTCCACTCATCTTTCCCGTTGCAAACACCGAAAGTAGAAAGCCTGTTGTTGAGTCAGAATCCAGACACACTTGAGCACGAGTGTGCTTGTCAGACACAATCGGAAAAATTGTTCCAGTGACTCAGCCTCTGCCTTGACAATTGATAAGGGGAGAGAAAAGCCTCATGGTACAATGACTTTGGCGTTTTCATTACTGTCACCAGTGATACGGATCACTGGATGGCCAATACCATGAATTGTCAAAAAAAAAAAAATCTAATGTGAATACAATTAGATCGTGTCATTCAGCCGGGTTCAGAATGCTGTTCTGAAAATGAAGGCCTTGCACCCAGGCCATGGGTGCTACATAGCCAAGGCATTTCTATTAATTCTAATCCATGGGGTTTCAATGATGAATAATGAATAAAAAATGAAATGCTAAAGAAATAACAGTCATGCATAAATGAACAAGAGCCTTTTAAAAGCACACATCTCATTTTTCAATGAACCATGGGCTGCCTACAAACAAGGAAGTTCTTTGAGGACAGGGACTGTCTTGCCACCATCCCCACACTTCTCAGAATGCTAGCAGGGTTCCTGGCACATACAGATGTTAGAAAAGGTTGTAGTGGATGAAATGAGCCGCCCAAAAGGCCATTTCACCATAACTGTGTTTGAGAGCAAGGTTTTGGAAATGTAGCACTGTTGACATTTGAGGAGGGATGATTCTGTTGCAGGAGGCGCCCACGTGTAGTGTATGGTACTTACTTAGCAGCACTCTTCTACCTACCAGATGCAGACAGCATCTTCATCCTTTTCTTCTACTCATGACAGCCTATAATAGCTCCGGACCTTTCCAATGTCCCGTGGAAATGACCGCCTACCTTGAGAAAGCATGCCCATAAAATACTGCAGTCCTCTGTAAAGTCTTGTGACAACTGAGGAGCTTATGCAAATAAACTCTAGCTGTGTGTTCCCATTGGTTCTACTGGGGCACTGTGAGCAATCTACTGTTTGGACTGGCGGCTCAGCCTGGATTCTCTGCCTTTTGTAAGCAATAAGCCACTTCAAACACAATTCGGAACCCATTTAAGCTAATATCTTAATAACTTAATATCTTAATAACTCAGCCAGGCATTTATACAGCATTAAACCTAGGGTAGCTAGTTTGCTCTGAAACCAACTCACAAAACAAGATACATATAATGTTTTAGCTTAAAGAAAATAAGTCAAGTCAGCATCCCTTCAAGATGTGAGCAAGAGGTTGGTTGTTCAAAAACAAAACATAAAAACAAAAGCACTTCAAATAGAAAAAACTGAATAGTATTAGATACACCGGTGTCATCCCATAGCTCACACCCATGCCGGTGTAACCGTGAGTGCTTGCCTATGCCCCTCTGGGCCCTGGCACCGAACACCTAGAGGAAGTGTACAGTACTGCACGTAGTTGTATCGGGAACATAATGAAGGGAAAGAGCTTGGTCAGTGTTAGCCTCATTGGCACAGTGTGAATGAGAAAGAGCTGGAAATAGTGCCCATGGGCTAAAAGATCAACGCTAACTTTTGCAATCATTCGCTCTCTGATAAAATACCAGATTTTTGCTCAGCTCTGGAACAGTGTGACAGGGAGTGCTTATCGACGCCATTGCTACTCACCCATTCAGTCAGTCAGTACCTGGGGACTATGCCAGCGACCAGAGTTTTCTATGCTAAGTTAAAAGAAAAGCTTCCAATGTCATCTGTGGTAGAAACCTCTGGCACAAACAAGAGGAGGAAGACATAGGAAGGTCACGGCAGCAGATGTATATTCTCCACAGCCAGCTTGCCGCCACGTACTATCCCTCTCCCTACCCAGCCTGTGCTTATTAAACCCTGAGTGTGTGCAAGAATGCAAAGCCTGCGTTAGCAGTTGCCATGAAGGCATTAGCAATGTCCAGTTTTCTGGAAAACATAGGTACCCTCCATCTCAAAGGAGCTTCACAATTTGCGGACTGTTGCCCCTACATTTTCTAACAGTGAACTGATCTACAAAAGCCATTCAAACACAAAATGTGTCTTCTGATTAAAGAGAGAGAAGGAAGTCAGCCTTGCGCAGCGGCTCACAGCTTGCTCATGGTTCCGAAGCATTATGGGAGTTGTTCAGAGTTCCTGATTCAGTCGCTGTCCTGTAGGGTCCAGGGACTGGCATTTCCTAAAGAAACGTGGGAGGAATTCAGTTGCATAGATTGGGGAGCGGGGAGACTTGACTCAACTGTAAGGGGACCCCAGGTATCTCTGTGAGGTACAAATGGTTGTGGCTTATATTTATATTTACCGTATTTCTTCTTTCGGCATAGCTCCAACCCCAGCCCCTAGGCAGAGCTCGCCATCCAAATCATCAGCATCCCACGCCAGCGATCCGACCACAGATGACATCTTCGAAGAAGGCTTTGAAAGTCCCAGCAAGAGTGAAGAACAAGAGGCTGTAAGTGACCTACTGATTGCCCTACTTTTCTTTAAAATTAAAATTTCCCCATAGTATATGAGGATGCCAACATAAAGGAGAACGCCAGCTCAGAGCTGACATTCGAACGGCCTCTAAAGGGACTTTCTTGTATGCTCAGATGCATCAGCCGGAAACACTGACCTTTTATTAAGTTATTAGGAGCTCTCGCATCTGGGAGGTGGCATCCTCTGGCGGAAGTTTCAGCCCTCCTTTAAATTAACTGGTTGCGTATGCCGCGTGAATATAATCTTAGTTGCCTTATATTTTCAGTTGTTGAAGAGAGAAAAAAAAAAGTGTTATCTTCTTGTGTTCTAGCCTGATGGATCACAGGCGTCCTCCACCAGTGATCCATTTGGGGAGCCCAGTGGTGAGCCCAGTGGTGATAATATAAGTCCACAAGACGGTAGCTAGATAGCGCAGGTCTGGGTAGGTATCTGTCCTTTTTAATCTCCTTCCCCTGCAAGGTTTTCCCTCTTGCTTGCTGTTTGCCGCTGATGTCGTAGCCCAGTGTTTGTGCTTTGTCTGCTTGCCTGTGCTGTATTACAGTGACCATTCCATCCCCCTTGTCTGTGCTTCTTCCTAATGCTAGTACTGTTTTCCATGCCTCTTACCATATTGCCAGTACTTCTACCCTCAGTCCTTGCCTGAGCCATCTCACCAGTTACCAGTGTTTGTACAATCTCCCTTTGCCTCATTTCGATTTTGCACTTTGCTTTTTTCATGTGGATGAATGACCTTTGACATACACCAAAAGGTAGGGTTGGAGGGAATGTGGCAAATAGTTTTATTATTTAATTAATGACATATGCTGAGTTGGTGACGGTGTTAGGATGAGATCCAGTCAAAACTACATGATGTGGATTGAGTTTCTAAAAACATTGGCCCTCTGGGATGGGCACATCATCTGCCCCCCCCCTTCTGCCTCTCTCTCTCTCTGCTTCTTTCTCTCTCTCTCTCTCTCTCTCTCTCTCTCTCTCTCTCTCTCACACACACACACACACACACACACACACACACACACACACACACACACGATAATTTCTCAGTGAGAAGTGCTCTAGACGCTTTACTCCTTTAAGCAAAATGTCACTGCATTTGCCTACATGCCACAGATCTAAAGAGGTCACTAATCAAACACACTGAGAAGCCAGACTGCGCAACACAAGCAAGCCATGCTTGAAATAAGATTGATCAAGATGTACACTCACGGTAGCTCTTCCCACCTATCCAAGAAGGCTTCTATATCCCGTTCCAGGGTGTCAGTGAAATCAAGGCCCAAGGACATGTAGCTGTCGTCACAGAGGCTCTGCTCTCTGCACCTGTGCTGCAGTCTGTGGTTTACCGCCAAACCACTTCGGATTCCAGCAGCAGCTGATTGGAGAGAGGCGTCCTTCCATTTACTAGAAGTGGTTTTTGGAGCTCAGCTTTCAATACCTCTGATTGAATCAAAATAAAGAAGGACCTGATGACGCTAATCTTCTCAGGAGACAGAAGTATACCTCGTTACTTAGATGTGATTTCTAAGGCCAGCTTTGACAAGTGTGTCACATTTTCAGACATCTTCCTGGTTTTCCCGTAAACATGGAGGAAATTTGGCTAGGCCAAACTCGAAGATTCCTTTAGTCCTGAATAGCATCATCATAGCTAATGGTGATGGTCACCATAGCTAAAATGGTAAACAGCTTTCACTGCTCAGACCTGGGTTCTGTGGCCATGTCAGAGTCATTCATAGTGCATACATAGGTCCTACGGACAGCTATTGAAAGATAATACAGGGTTTTGAAAGTATACTTTGTTAATAGAGTTTATGACTAAAGACTTTAGTACACTATATGTATTTGTGATAACACACCATACTATACAAAACCCAAACACCTGTTTAAAAAGTCAGTCTTTCACAACCACGTTAGGAATTGATCTCTTAAAGGCAAAGTCAATGCTCTAGGAATGAGAAATGTTAGGGATTATATGAAGATTCCTTGAGGTGATCCCAAGGAGGTTTTCTACCCCTTGTGTATGTTGTACTTCATGTGTTCAGACTTGCTTTAGATAATTTGATAAATGAACTAGAGGTGATGAGATCCCTTCATCACAATGGCAGCAAAGAGCATCCCAGAATTGAAGTACCTGTGAAAAACCAACATGACTTACACCATTGACAGATCAACATCTCGAGCGCTCATCTTCATGAGCTTGTTTGGCTTGACGCACTTACACAAGCTGAACTGTTTCACAAGGCCTTGGTTTATTCCACATGTGATACTCCATCCGGCTCCTCGATCCACAGCTGGGTTGTAAACTCGCAGGGTGTTATGGCAAGAACTCACGATTTGGAACTTGAGTTCAAATCTTAGCCACATAAAAGTGGGAAATCTTGGGCAAGAGACATTCTTTCATTTCTAATTATGTTTCATTTGCTAGTAGAGGGTTATATTATCCTCCATACTAACTAACATGTCCTGAGTCCAGTCTGTGGCATAAAGTCAGACCATGAAAATTCAGCCTAAAATTTAGTCTGGTTTGGGGGTTAATATTGTCAGAGTTCAGAACCTGAATTCGTCCTTCTTGTCTGTATCATCTTGATCAGGATTCATGATCACTCTCTTCATTTGAAAAATAGGGACGAAAGCCATGCCCATCTTACAAGACATGTGGGTGAAGTCATGAGGTGATGTACATAAAGTTCTCAATACAGTGTCTGGCACATAGAATATATGACAGCTACCAGAATTGCCACCTTCGCCACCCTTGTCGTCATCAGCACCCCTGCACCATTCTCACTGTCACTACTACCACCACCATCGTTACAATTAACATCACTATCACCACCACCATCACTGATATTACCATTACCACCATTACTGCTACCTTATTCATCACCATGTAACTAGTAACACATATCAGCATCAGCACCACGACCATTACTGCAATCATCCCGCCATTATGACCACTCTTTTCACCTCCAACACCACTCCATTACCACCCTCCACAGCACAACCATCAACATCACAACTCTTACCCTTATCACCACCTTTATCACCATAATCAACATGGCATGAATTCAATATTTGTTGGTGCTCTGTATTCGTAGGTTTTATGCATTTAGCACCATGGTGAATAAAGTCAATAACTAGGAGGCTTTGCTTGATACTTTCTGTTTTTTGATCATTTTTGGTATACCCCATAATAGATTAAAGTAGAGAAAGGAAAGTGAGGCCTTTCCAGTATCCCTATGACAAACCGTGTCCCATAATCAAAATAACTTCTATTTGAGCCTCACAGGCCACCTCTCCCTGCCCTTCCCCCCAAAAAAGCAATCTCGGGTTCATATGGAAATCACATTAAGACCCTCTCAGCTCTGAGGAGAGATAGATTATACTTTATGATGAAGTGGAACTTCAGCCTGGCCATTTTACAGTTCCCTATCAGAAGCTGTACAGTGGAGTTAATGCCCACCTTGCAGATAGGTCCCCTATGGCACCCACGCACGGGGAAACCCGTGTGAGTCTTTGTGTCCCTCCACCAGTGTCAAAATAGCACAAGCCAAATGTGACCTTTCTGTCTCCATCCCCTTTACTCATAAGCAACTTGAGATTTACTGACTGTAATTTCTTGGTGCTTTTGCAGACCCTTGTGGAAAGGATTCCAGGCAGAGATAGTTGTGTCTGTGGCTTTCTTTCCCCCTCTGCTGTCATGCGGGTTGGAAAGCAAAGTCCCTATCCTCCTTATCACGCTTGCAGCCGCTATCTCCAGCTGTTTTTTTATTAGAAATACCCACCCAGTTCCGAGTAAGCAAGGATGATAAACTGAAGCCATAGCACTCCAGAATAAGAGGAAACAGACTCAATCCCCACAGGTGGAAGCTTCAGGGCCAATACCAAATGTTTCTGTTTTAACAATAAAGGAAAATATCTTCAATTACTTCACTTTCTCCCCCTTACTTTCCCATCTGGGAGAATCATGTGTCTTTGAAAGACGGAGACAAGAGGGGCCAAAAAAAAAAAAAAAAAAAAAAAAAAAAGAAACCAAAGTAATATTATAATGGCTGGTGTGGGAATGGCAGGTAATTTGTACTTCAGTGATGTGTTGCCGGAGCAGTTTTAAGGGCGAAATGTTAGCCTTTGAAGGGATGAAAGAAAAATGAAAACATTTATTTGGTTAAATGGCTAAGTAAATAAACTGCCTATCAGTCTTTCCCAGGTGTCAAGTCAAAGGAGCATCTGTAACAATGGGAGTCGTTTGGTCTGTCTCCCTTTGTGACAATAGCTACTGCCATAAATAATAAGGCGCTGTCACTTTTTTAATACTCATCCCCGTAGTGGGAACCCAAGGCATAGAAAGTATTGCCTGATAGATTCCTAGTGTTCAGGGAGAAAGAAAGATGAGCTTCAAATGCTTTGGGAAAGAAAGTGAATGTTTGGGGGGTTTGTTGTTGTTGTTTGTTTGTTTTTAGTAAATGAAAGAGAGAAAACAGAGGGCCAGAATCAGAATGAAGCTGAAAAACAAGTGGCCTTAGGCAAGCATGTCTCTCCTCACATGGAGAAGCACAAGTCATACAGTGATGCCCTGCCTAGGCTTGCCAAGGATCACATGATGTGAGCATGAAAGTGCTTTGGGATTTGGGGAGATCATTTAGTGGTACAGTGCTTGACATGATCCCCAGAATATACCCACATATAAAGCCCGGCATGGGGGCATACACTTGGCAATCCCAGTGCTAGGAGGTGGGGACAGACAGGTCCTTGGGGCTCAATGGCCACACACTAGCCTAATCATTGAAAACCGAGTCCCGGTGAGAGACCCCATCTCAAACAATAAGGTGGGTGGCTCAGAAAGAATAACACCCAAGATTGATCTCTGACCCCCACACAGACCCATACTTACATAGATCCCCATGACCACACACATGCATGGAAGGTAATTTAGAAAGTCTCGAAGTGAAATATGTATATTTGATATTATTATTACTTTTCCATTTTTTATTGAACTTTGTAGCTTAGATTGACCCCAACCTCATAGTCCTTCTGCCTCAGCCTCCAAGTGCAAGGATTACAGCCACACACCACCAACCTGAGCATTATTCCCCTTTAAAAATAGAACTGAACAACAGAACCTTAGAAATAATGTATTTGTTCATTCATTCAAATCTGCCTGTTTGGTAGATGTACAAGTTAGAAGCAAGTCTAAGCTCTTGAAGTGAGCAGTCTCACTTCCTCAGACCTTCATGGAGTGACATTCTTTGATATCCCCACCTGGAACACATTTGAAGTAAGAGAAATTACCAGGGTTTGCCTAAGGGCAGTGTCTGCTGGGATGGAGAGCTAAACCTGTTGCCAAGAGGTATTTAAAAGATGAAGTTGACTGGAGCTAAGACTGAGGGACATGGGAGATGCAGAAGAGGAGATGAGCTAGATTCTGAGCTGAGGAACCAAGTTGTTATTCTGTAGAGCACAGAGTAGCATGCTTGAGCAGGAAGCAAGCAAGTATATATTGGGACCAGGCATGCTTGAGGTACTCAAAATCAAGTAGAGAAGACAGTAGAATGTTGGACCTACCTCTGGAGGTCAAAGACAAAATCGGGGAAAGCATGAAGATTTCAACATGATCTTCAGCCATTTGAGTCGTGAATGCAAGAATATGTTGCCCATGTAGACCAGAGGTCAGGAGACTGTATTATGTATGCTGTGCAGACTTCATAGGCCAGCTTAGCTTCTCTGTGCTTGAGAGCAGAAAGAAGCAAAGGCAAGAGATAATGCATGGAGGTGGCTGGGTCCTACTCCGTGAACAAAACCAGGCAGCTTCCAGAATTGACTAGTAGACTGAAGTTTGCTTGCCTGTGATGGAGATCACACCCAGGGTTTCTAGAATCACTCAATAGGAGCAGCTATGGGGCCTGTCATCTACTGCTACTGAAATATATTTCAAGACTACTGACACCTCTTTAATTTGTTTTTGTTTTTGTTTTTTGTTTTGTTTTTTGGTTTTTTGGTTTTTTTTTTCTTTTTTAGCCCTGCTTTGCAAATTTTTATAAGAAAGAAAGAGAGGTACTTGCTAAAATTCTAGGCTGGGATGAAAGTCCACATTGGTACTCAGTGCAGACTGAGCAACTGAGCAACTCCAGCAGAATCAGGCACCTGGCTTTCTGGAGCATTCTGACTTAGTGAATGCATGATGTGAGCCAGAGCTTGACCTCTGACCTTCAGTTGTCTCCTCTGCAAAACAGTTGCCACAGGTTCATGCAGCTATAACATCTTAGGATCCTTTAATTTGTTCAAGTTCACTCAGCTACAACTTGGGAAAACTAGGCCTCAAATAATGTCTCCCAACAGCTCACCCTTTGCAGGCAAGCTTCGTTCCCAGCTAACCAAAAAGACGGAACCCCTAAGTCATGGCAAACTTCTTTAGAATGACTTTCTGGAATACTGAAAATAGTATGAGGTCTCCATGACCTTGACAGAGCCAGGCTAGAAATTTCTGGATCAAATGATTTCTGAGCTCCTCTCCAGCTCTTACAGTCTACGATTCTGTAACAAGGAAAGTGAAGCTATTGCCAAAACGAATAATGCATCACAGTGTCAGACTTTGGGATCATCTGCTGCTTGGGGTTTTCCACACCACTGCTCCCCTTCATTAGTGGGGATAATTGAGAGCTGACTGCAGTTGTTGCCACTGTTGTGATGCGTATTTGAAGCTAGATTCCGGCAAGCAGGAGCTGTGTGCATATTTATCTCCACTGCAGAAAGTTAATGCAGCACGGCATTAATTACCCTGTCTGAGCCTGCTGTCTCCTCTGGTTTTAGGTGTCGTTCTCAGTTGGATAAATTAGTTTCCAAAATTGGAATAGAGCAAATTGTAGGGTGAGATCAAGGCAGCTCAACTTCTCGGGGAACCCAGAAAGAAGAATGGGGTGAGTGAGGAAGTCCACACAGGAATCATTGAGGTGAATTGGTTGATGGAAAAGGTTTCTTCGCTGCTTACTGTTCCTAAAGAATTTTCTGTCCCATTCATATTTACTCAGTGCACTGCATCCCTAGAAAACATACATATACATGCACACACGCACACACCCTCACACACATACACACACACTCACAGATTCATACACACTCACACACACTCATACACACACACACACACACACACACACACACACACACACACACACCAGAAGTTTCTATCTAGTCTAACAGCAGATGTTGGAAGTAGTTCAAATATTGGAAGTAAATGGATTAGGGCTTAAAAGATCATCCTGCCTCAGATTTTGACAGATTCAACCTTTGAAAAAATAAAGCCAAATTGAAATGTGCTGAAGACAAGGAGATCAAAATATCGAAGATATTAGAAATCATGTCATACTCACACCCATTCACCAGGTCAATAGGGACAGGGGAAGATGGGACCCTTCCTGTAGTCGGGCATTTCGACAGGTTGCATTTACTTAGCTCTCTGTTTGCATCATCAGGATACATTCCATGGGTGGAGCACAGAGGTGTGGGGTGCAAAGGATGTTGCTATATTACAGAGCAGGGTGACCAAAAGGGCAGAAAAAGTTCCTTCTCCCAAGAGAGTGTACCTCTAGCCAGTCCTGGAGGATAGTAGTGAAGTTCTGGGTTCGACTGTGACGCGATTACTCAGTACTCATGTGACATTAGGGAAACACAGAAGCACTCCGCGGCGTGGCAGATCCCTCATCTATAAAACAGCGGGTCAGACGCTGTTCGTCTTCTAGGCTGTTCCCGGGAAAGATCAGGGAGCGAACAGTGTGATACATCATATGGAAGAGGCAGCACTCTGACCTTGAGACTATTCAACTGCTCTCGGCTTAATTTTTGAGTGTTCTTGTTCTTTGGAAATTTTGCACATAAATATGTGTTTTGATCAAGTCTGACCCCTGCATTTGCTCTGCTCCAGTTCCTTTCCCTTCTGCCCCCCCCATTGCCTCTTGCCAACTTCATGTGTGGTTTTTTCTTTTAAACCACTGAGTTCACTCAGCAATGCCAGTATGTGCCTGGGTATAGGACCATCTATAGACTGGAGCTTGGGTAGCCTCTTGGGGGCTGCATCCTTGAAGAACAGCGACTGTTTCTCTCCTAGCAGCCGTCCCTTGCTAATAGCTCCTCAGCCAGGGGGTGAGACTTGGTGCCCACCTCCCTGCTCCATACTGGTATTTTGTCTGGCTTGAGCTTGCGCAAGTCTTGTGTATGCTGCCCAGCCAGTGTGAGTTCCTATGTGCAACTGCCTTTTGTGTCCTGAAAATACTGCTTCACTGTAGCCTCCCACCGCCTCTGGCCCTTAGATTTCTCGGCCCCCTCTTCTGAGATGATCCCTGAGCTTTAGGAGGAGGGGCTGTGGTGTAGGTGTCCCATTTAGAGCTAAGCATTCCACAGTCTCTTATTCTCTGCCTGTGAATGTAAGTCTTTTGTCTCCAAAATGAGGACAGGAGGAGTCTGCTCACAGGACTTTTAGGTAGATGAAGGTAAGGCCTGAAGGTGCGTCACCAACTCTCAGTGCCCTGCTGATAGGAGGACTTCTTTCTCGTCTCCCCTTGCCCTTTCCTCTTCTCCCCTCTCCTCCAGTACTACCAAGTATTGTGCTAGGTACTTTCTGTGAGTTATCTCTCCTTCTCTCAAGACCTTTTGTAGGATTACACACTACTATTCCCATGGTGTGGTTGGAGAAACTGAGGCTCAGAAGGTGTAAGTATCTTTCCCACAACACAGCACTCAGTGAGCTTCCTCTCTACTATACCATGCTATTACCGCAACAGGGAATAAGTTTCAAAGCCAAGGATAGGCCTGCCTCTAGGAACTGAGAAGATTGTTCAGTCTTTAAAGTGTGCCATACAAACATAAGTTTGATCCCCAACACCCATGTAAAAACCCAAGCATGGTAGCACACACTTGTCATCCCAGAGCTGGGACCCAGAGACAGGCGGGGCTGAGGCTCCCTGGTCAGCCAGTCTGGTCTACTGGGTGAGTTCCAGGCCAATGAAATCCCCTATCTCAAAAATAAGGTGGATAGCGCCTACAGAATGAAACTCAAGGTTGACCCTGGGCTTCCACTACATGCACACATGCATCAGACACATGGGCACATATACAAAAACAGCAACACCAACACCACACACACACACACACACACACACACACACTAAAATCTGAATCTGTTCTTAGGGGTGCCAAAATTGTTGCCAAAATGATTAAGCACCATGATGAGACAATGCAAAAATAACCTAAGGTCATTCATCATCAGCTGTCACCTTTCTGTTTTTATTCCCAAGCACTCCTTCCTAAAGCCGTCTCACAAAACCTGCTGTCAGCAAGGCAGGCCTGACTGTTGTGCCTCTGTCCACAGGAGCCGGAGCCTCTCTATGCGCAGATCCACAGACCCAAGAAATAGCATCAATGCGAGCTCCTGGTGGGTGCTTCAAGACTGGCATGGGAATCAGCAGTGCAGCAGGCTCTCTTGTACCCTCACCTCATCCCACAGAGAAACTCACCATCACCCAGTGAAACTGTCCGAAGAGGGAACAGAGTGGTTTTTGGCAACCGATAGAAATACCTATGGCAGCACAAAAAAACAAAAAACAAAAAACAAAAACAAACAAACAAAAAAAAACAGCAAAACAAGACACCCCCACAGAAGTATTTTTAAAATGAACAGAACCTAACATTGATCACCAGTCAAGCTGATGCTTAACCAACAAACACCTTGAGCTCTCTCAGCTGGGTCTAAGATGCCCCCGGATATGAAACCTTATTGTGCTTTTATTTTGCTACCTGTTGACCACTGTAGAACCCGCAGATTCGGAGTGGCAGGCATCAGAGGATTGCACCAAGGTTGGCACTAACTCATTTTAGGCCAAAGCAAGGGATCCTTTGTGACCACAGTGTCATCATCCATATGCCTTCTGGCTGTGGCGATGTGCGTGGCATCTCTCCACAGGGCCTGGTCTGCCATCCTGTGTCCCCTGTCCTTTCTCTGTCATGTTTGAGAATCAATGAGTGTACAAATTTTTGTATTGCTTTTGACTTTTTTTTAGCAATGGGTGAAGAAGTATAAATGGGGGAGGGAAAAGCCTCTTATGGAGTAAATTCACTTGAAATCACAAGGCAAATGAGAGGTTGGTTATTCATTATAATCAAGAATGTGGCCAAAACAACCCTTTAGTTATCCTGCATCCTGATGAAGAAAGACAGCTTTTGGATGGAACCTTCATTCTGGGGGTAGCAAAGGACATCAAATCCTATTGATGAGAAAGATGGAAAATGCATCCAGTTCCCTAAGAAGCTCTGAACTCTTGAGTACAATAAAATGATGTCTTTATTTTTCTGATACTTCGCTGCTGTGATACTATGCAGACAAGTGTCTTCTCCATGCGCCATTTTCAAAGAAAAATCATTTGCCAAATAATTCTGGTACAATTCTGCTAATATGGTTTTGGATCTTAGAAACCAGCTTTGTAATGGTGACATACATCTTCAGTGTAACAAACTGACTCTGTGGTCAAATGGTTCATCTCTATCTCTTTTTGTACATCAGAAAATTCAAATGGGATTTTTTTATTTTCTAACTTGAAAAGGAAAACCTTACCATTAGACTCTTTACCTATTTAAGGGAAATGGCTTTAAGGAGTTCTCATGATGTAAATATGTCAATGAAGATGCTTTTAATAATGCCATGACACTGTAGAGAAGGTAGCAGGTGGAGTGTAAGGTGCAACGAACATGATGGGTAGGGGCTCACTCTCCAGATGTTTTTCTGGGATGACTGGTACTAAACTACAGTTCAGAGAGAGACAGGCAGAAGTCTTGGGCCAATCAGCAGCTAGTCAACAGGAGGGGGCGGGGCTTCATAGCCAGCAGCTCTGGAGATTCCTCACCTTAAGCCCAAGGGAAGAGAAAGGAAGTTCACATTGGAAAGTTTGACTTTCAGAGATTTGGGAAATTGCTCACCTCTCCACTCCCACTTCCTCTCCCATCAGTCACTGGACAGATTGTACGTGAAACAGAAGGATTCGCTTCCTGATTTTACACATATGGGACAAAGTCTAGTGTTCAGTTCATATGGCTAGCACACAACTTTCATAAAGAATCTATATATTTTTACCCTATAGAGAATCGTTATGCAGGTCAAGTGTGTTTCCCTGATGTTCCTATGCAGTTACATGTTGGATTTAGTGGTTTAACAAAAAGGGGGAAACCCTCAAGAGTCGTGTGATTGGATCTGGAAGTAATTAGTTTGAAAATTTGAAAAGCCAAGTTTACCTTGATGTGATTGATTGAAATTGGCCTGTATGCTTTGGCTTCTTCCTATTCCTAGGAACTAACATGGTTTTGAAGATGGTTTTTAAAGTGACTCCTCACACAAAAATCACAGTACAATGTCAAGCTAATTGTTATTAGTTAGAGCTGACATTTAGCACTGGAATTCGATTTTCCCAAGTAGATAAATGAGCCACATGTCCATTAGAAAATATATGTTAATGCTGCCCTACTGTAGAAGGTCCGAAGAACTAGAAAAATGAGAAGGGTTGTTCCCTGCCCTCTGAAGCTGCTACCTGTTGGTACAGGATTCCTCACAAAATGTGTATCCGTGCTATGACAAGGTGACCCTCTTGGGCAAAGGAGAAATGGGAAGGTATAATGGCTGGGAACTGTCCTGAAAACAGTCCCGCTTCTCTAATGTGTTGGCAAGATAGGTGGTTGCCATAGGAAACAGCTTCGGTGGCAATGGTGCCATGGTGCCAAGTCCATCTGAGAGGTGCTGTCGTCTCCCTCACTATGGCTGTCTGAGTTCGTCCATCAGTGTCACCCTTGTCCCCATTCTTTGGATCACTATGACGTGAAGTGAACTCTGACTGGCGTTGCTGTTTCAGGTCGACCATCTGCAGTCCTTTTCGTAGCAGGTGGTGACAGCCTGGCCGATGGTCATCCTTCATTGAGCATGACAGAAATGTAACTGGACCTGAACTTAAGGAAGAGGCCCAGCTGACACATTAAAATGAGGAGGATAGAGCTGAGATTTTAAACTGCCATTGATATTTTCATTGGCCGAATACTGATTTTTTTTTCCCCTAAGCACCATTTGGTGAGTTCAGAACCACAGTCCCCCTATCCCAGGAATATGTCCAAACAGGAGCTGAGGTACCAATACCAAAAGAGCGTGGGGAGTCTGCACAGTTCTGGTTAGATCGATGGAAAGATTCATGTGTACAACTCACTTCCTCATCCTCTATTAGCACGAAATTTGTCACTTTAAATTTTGAATCCAGGGAAACGCCACCTGTCATTCTGTCCCCATTCCCCATAGCTCTTCGATCTTTACATGCCGCAAGACTTTTTTGATAACTCGTATTCATCCCAGCGTCTACAGAAACCCCATCATGTAATGTACCGGGCACCTTCTTTTAAGAAAATGTTTACTCCGTGGGTTTGGTTCCTTTCAATTTCTGCGTTCTGACACATATTTTTTTAATAAAGATGAGAAAGAGAAAATGACTGTTGCAGTACGTTTCTAGACCTACTTTAACTTTACCTCAGACAGTTTGTTAACATATATGGACACATTATTTTTAACTTTATGTACAATGCATTCAACAGAACAGCAAAATTTTTAGAAATTTTCCATTAATTTCTGTAACACGCCATGTAAAACGGTTACAAATAAACATGTTTGAGAACAACAGCTTGGCCTGGCTTTATTCCACAAGTGTCCAGCAGCCAGTCAGGCAATGGATCAGAGGAAGAACTGGTTTCTGGCATTAAGTTTCTGCCTCACCAGAAAACAACCTCAGCTTCCCTGGTTCTGAACTGGGAAGAGCAAGCTTCACTGATGGTCCACGGTCAGGCCTCAGTGTGATGCTCTGGCTTATTTGTGTCCATGGAAACTAACATAGTTTGGAAAATAAGCTAGAAAGGGATAGATGTGGTATCTGGACCACAGGTAGTATGGAGCAAAGGTAGAGAAGTCCACTTATGTGTAGACTGAAAAACTTTGGCTGATGATGGCTGCCATGGGATTTCCTGCCATCGTCAAAACTTGTTTGCTCTAAGAGTCTTCAAGAAGGAAGCATTTAGTGTCTTTCCTGTATTCTACATGTGCACATTTTTTAGGAAGTCTGAGTCTGGGGAAAGGGGAAATTTATGTATGTTGAAGAACCAAAAAATGCATCTACATATTAATGTGTGTGTGGGGGGGGGTGTCTTTTTGTAACTGAATCCGTTTACATATCCAATAATGAAGCAGATTTCAATTAGGCGATTGAGATGCCAAACCCCACTCCTTTCTAACAGTGGTGTGTTAATGATTGCATAAACACAAACCTTCAATCTGGCCTTGCTACACTGAAGGGACTAAACAGATGTTATCACCAATTTTGAGAACAGGAGCGAAATGGCTTCGATTTCAGCAGAGTAAATTTGGAGCAGACAGAGAAACAGCTCCCATATGGGAAGAAATGCTAAATCTCGGGTGGAGGAACTCAAAGTTGTTGCAGCTGTTCCCCTTGGTGCTAAAGCCCACGCACTTCTGGGCAACTGGTGTGCCCCAGTGGGTGCCGGGTGCTCGGTGTACGGCCTCCGTCCCTGCTCTAAACAGTCCAGACTGGGTCCACGTCCTTACCAAAGCCTTAGGCAAAGAAACCAAGACACAGGGAAATCACTGCTGCATGGGGAAAGTGATAGCCTGGAGAGGTGGAATTTTGAGTCTTCTCTGCTTAAAGCTGATTTCTATTTTAAAACTAGTTGGAGAGTCACTGTTTTAATAACCTTCCATGGGTCGATTGAAAAACACTGGCTTCTGTGTCTCACCACACACCTCTGATTGAGCTTGGGTAGTAAGTGTGATTTCTAGACCTTGCCAGGCTAAAGTAAAAACAAAAGGCCAATGGGTGTGCCTCTCTGAAGTTGTTAATGAAGCACTGGCTTCTTTACCATCTTAGAAGAGGTGGATGCCCAAAGGGGAAAGGATAAACCTTCTGCCCAACTAGTTCAAACTGAGCTGAAACCAAGCCCTGGGGATTTACTTTGCAAGCCTAAGTGAATCTTTAAGAAGTGACAAATTAAAAGGTGCCCTATTTAACTGTGAGGCGTATGCCAAAATAAATCAGGCAGACATACCTGCTTTCATTCTCTGCTTGAGAGCAAGCCCTTGTTGTTTTGACAGTGAATGTTTTTTGTTTTACCGGAGAGTGACAGTTGGAAAAACGCATAGAATAAAAACAGGTTTCATTGAAATCAACCTTCAGAGCTTTGAAAGCCTTTAAAAGATGTTTAAATTCAAGGGAAACGTGAGCAATGATGCCTGAAAGATGAACAAGGGGGATGGGAACGGATGGGAACAGCACCCAACCATTCAGTGACCAGTCAGTTCTCAGTGTGCGGAGTAGGCGCCACTGTCAGCTCCTGCTTTCTTTGGGACACTTGTTTTTTTTTTTTTTCCTGTTGCTTACAAGCCCTTAGCAAAGCCTGGGAGGAAAGAAGCATTGCCCCATCTCACAGGCTCCGAAACTGAACCTCATGCTGTAGAACAGCTCTTCGTTGACGGCAGAGAGTGCCAAGCTCTGCCCTCTGTCCTGGGAGGCCTCTTCCTACAGCGTCAAGCCACTGTGTCCTTGTATAAAATGCTTAGAGTCCTTCAAGATTCAGTCTCAAGTTGTGGCTATTATATTAGAAACATCATGTCACATGTTACTCTGTCTGATTTGGTACAGAAACCGATTCTTAAGTAAAATGGTTGTAGTTATTTCAAAACAAAGGGGGAAATCCAGTTTTATTCCTGGTAACAAAAACAGCTCTAACCCAGTGCAATGAATATTTAATTCCCAAACAAAATCTTCACACTCTCTTTATCTTCCAAGGTACAGAGATCTGAAGAGGATTTCTGAGCAGGCTTCCTGCTCATTCTCTGCTGAAGAATATTAAAGACTGCCAAGTGGGAAATGGCCTTGTGAGATGGCAGCCTCTGGTGACTTGGGTCTTTAATCTTCTGAGCAACCTCTTCCCACCTCTGTCATTTAGTCTGGGGTCACTACCTGGAGTGGGGGACTAACTGGCCAAGTGACTGGGGGTAGAATAAGCAGGTCCAGGAGATGGCATATTGTCACAGTAAAAAGTCAAAAGATCTCTCTTTGTACTATGCTGGTAACAACTCTTCTGTACCTAGCCTTTGGGGTAGGTGCTGGAGAAGCCAAGATAGCCCTCATCGCAGATAATGGAATCATAATTAAGAACTGAGGGCCTTGAGCTCAAGAGTCCAGGCTAGTGGCTCTCAACCTTCCTAGTGCTGTGACCCTTTAATACATGTTTTGGTGACCCCCCAACCATAACATTCTTTCAGTGCTACTTCATAACTGTAATTGTGCTACTGTTATGAATCCTGGTGTAGGTATCTGATATGCAGGGTATCTGATATATGACCTCCAGAGGAGTCATGACCCACAGGTTGAGAACCACTGGTCTAGGAAGTGAGTGACAGAAAGTGTTTCTTCCTCTTATCTGTCTTGTGCCCTTTTGGACTTTTGTGAAGAGAAAGAAGAGTGCCCAAGTGTCCCACAGCTGTTCTTATCCCTTCAGGATAGAGCACATCATAGCATGAGCTAAATAAAGCCAGACTTGGTGATTAGCTTGTGCTCAGACAGAGGAGACGATTCAAGGAGGTAGCTGGATACTGGCTGTCTTTCTACCAGGCACCAAGATTAAGCAAAACCTTATTGAGGAAATAGTGTATCTGGGCAAGATGTCACCCTCTGCTTGTCCTCTGTCTCTTTTCTCATATATGGGGGGGGGGGGTGTTGGGCATTATTGCCACTGTAAGTCAAAGACAGTTGTGTTCACATGGTAAGCTCTGAATCCAGAAAATCTGGCTTTAGATTCTGGCTCTTTGGCCTGCCAAGTTGATCAGCTTCAGACAAGTCACATAAGCTCTCTAGAATTTGAAGCACGATCCTAATTAGTCTTAACAATAAAAACCCAGAGTCAGATATCAGGAGTGAGAGCTGAAAGATCAGAGAAGCAGAGCCGCAACCACTCAGGAGTTCTTACCTCTATGAATCCTCAGACCCAATTGGGGTGGGGGATATCTTGTCCCTGCCCACCTTATATTCCTGTCTCCACCTCCCTAGTGCTGAGATTAAAGGTGTGCACCACCGCCACATGACTCTGTTTCTCTTTTAGACTGGTTCAATCTCATGTAGCCCAGGGTGGCCTTGAACTCCTGATCTTCCTGCTCCCTCCTCCCAAGTGCTGGGATTAAAGGTGTACACCACCACTGCCTGGCCTCTGTGGTCAGCTAGTGACTAGCTCTGCCCTCTGATCTCAAGGGGAGCTTTATTTGTCATAACACAAACAAAATATCGTACAAGAATCCACATGTCAACTTGAGGGCACTTATGAGAAGTGAATTTGATAATTCCACACCTGCTGCAATTGCTGTTCAATGCACATTGCCTTCTGTTATTATCAAAGGGAGGATGTGAGCTGTGGTGTGCATTTGTACTTAATTTCTTCACTTCACACTTTATCCTTTCACACCCATTGTCTCTACGTGGTAACTCTGAAAGTATGCAGAATGCAGTGATTTCTGCTCCTCTTTTACTCTGAAAGAAAAACAAAAAGGTGCCTTTGAAATTTCCCCCTACCACAATGTACCAGGGATTTATTCATGTAAGAATCGTTAACCATAAGCTGTATGGCAGCTCCTGTGATGAGCTCTAGAGATTAAAAAACTTAAATTCATGCATGAGTATCCCAGCTTCAAGAAGCCCAGAGCCTGGTAGAGGGGCCGGGGTAGGGAAGGTAGGAGAGATATAAACTATTGTATGGTCGATTCTCAAGTGAGTGTTTGTGCTAATATTATGGCACGGGCTGAGCTGGGTGCTCAGGGATGAGCAGTTGAGCGGGGAGTGATCAATGGCATTGGGTAAGAAAGCATCCGAGGAGATGGCAGGGCCAGTGGACATGGAGTACCTGTAGTAGCTAACCGTGAAGCCAAGGCATAAAGCCCCAGTTAAGCTGTTGAATACCACAGAGTTTTTCAGTTCATATTTCAAAGCCAGGAAAGCAAAGTGTGAAAAGAGTGGTACAATTATAGCCTCATCGTCTGATAGATAATCAGAAATGTTTAAATTAAATTCAAATCAAACAGAGTTATAAACCATGACTAAAGAAAGCTGATTCTTGGAATGCAAGTAATAGGTCCAGAGAACCAGCCTGTCAAAAACATCTGATAAATCCATTAACCTCTTCAAGAAAAAGACCTTAGAGAGTCAGGCCTAGCAGTGGCATGCCTATAACTCCTAGATCTCAGGATTGTTGTGAGTTCAGGGTCAACTGGGGCTCCAGAGTGAGTTAAGTAACTCAGTAACTTAGTGAGACCTTGTTGAGTGTTGTCAAAAAGAGAGTGGGGTTGGGGCAGGGCTCAGTGGCAGAGAACTTGCCTGCTTGTCTATTGTGTCCAAGGTCCAGAGTTCAACCCTGGGGATGAGGGAGAAAAGGGGGAGGTATTAGAAAGTAGAATTATAGTAATATTCCCTTAGCACACTGTCTTAGTCAGGGTTACTATTGCTGTGATGAAACACCATAATCAAAAACAAGTTAGGGAGGAAAAGGTTTATTTGGCTTATCCTTCCACATCGTGGTCCATCACTGAAGGAAGTAAGGGCAGGAACCTTGAGGCAAGAGGTGATGTAGAGGCCATGGAGGGGTCCTGCTTACTGCCTCGCTCTGCATGCTATTTTTTTTTATAGAACCCAGGACCACCAGTCTAGGGTGTACTGACCCACAGTGAGCTGTGTCCTCCCCCATCAATCACTAACTAAGAAAATGCCCCACAGGCTTGCCGGCAGCTTCCTCTTATAAAGTATTTTCTTAATTGAGGTTCTCTCTTCTCAGATGACCTTAGCTTGTGTCAAGTTGGCATAAAACTAACCAGCACACATAAATGAATAGCTGATATGAAAAACCTCTCCAGTGGACCTTGAGGGTTCCCCCATTGAAATCAGAGATCAAAGGTGGGTGTGGTAGCACATACCTTTAATCCAAGCACTTGTGTTGCAGAGGCTGGTGGATCTCTATGAGTTCCAGGCCAGCCTAAGCCACAGAGTGAGATCCTGTCTCAAAAAAAAATTAGAGGTCAAGGCTGTCAGCTCAGCTATTATACATTTTATTGACATTATTCGACAGTTTAAGGCAGTGCAAAAAGCAATAACCTGTATAAATGGCATCAGCCTGTGTGAGTTATCAGCAGAGAATAGTCAGAAGAGTTTCACTGAAGAATGGTCTTAACTGGGGAATAAGCAGGCATCATGGCACAGCAGAATTTACAGTCATAGAAATGAGGAATGTGTGCAAAGGGGGTGGGATGAAGGGAAACTTTTAAAGGAAAGAAAAAAAACACTGAGGAGGTGTATATGAGTTTAGAGACAGTAATCCTTGACCACAAAGGTAAGTTACTTTGGGGGTGTTGAAAGGTCAGTAGCAATCCAAGGTTGAACAGATGTGCAGTTTATAACACAGTAGTCTTGGAGCACAGTGTTCAAGCAGCGTTTGTTGGAGCCGAGTGTGTGTAAACAAGCACACGGAAGAGTGGACACACTGCAGGACAAAGGCTGGAGTGAGACCCCATGATCTGACAGAGAAGTGCACCGCCGGAAGCATTCGGGGTCCAGCACAGGTTTGAGTTCACCAAAAACTTGTTCACATTTGGAGGTGGTGAGAAATTGGGCAACAATGAAAGGTCCCACTCCTTTGAAATTCAGCTAAAACCCACGGGTTTTATTGGTTTTTTGGTTTTTTGTTTTGGTTTTGGTTTTTCAAGACAGGGTTTTTCTGTGTAGCTTTGCGCCTTTCCTGGAACTCGCTTTGGAGACCAGGCTGGCCTCTAACTCACAGAGATCCACTTACCTCTGCCTCCCAAGTGCTGGGATTAGAGGTGTGTGCCACCACCGCCCGGTTAAAACCCACAGTTTAAGAAGCCGGGTTAGGAAGGAACAACCAAATTATCTTTCTTTAGCATGTGCCTTTTGCCTTAGTAAACATAAACACTAAAAATTTTAAACTATAGAATACATGAGTATGAAATATTCATAAATCTGTTCCTGGTTCCCTCCCAGGAAACCCGCTGATCCCCATAGCGGCCACCCCTCCATGTTCTCCTGAGTCTACATTTGTGAATGTTTCCTACATAAATACTTAGCTTTGTCTCCTAGGTGTTTGCTTTTTATATAAAAGCTTTTGTGCAGTTTGTGTAACATGACTTTCTTCACTGAAGCATATATTTTGGTGTGTGTGGCTGGAGTCACCTTTCATAGACACAGTGTACATGTTCCCACAGTCAAGTGCATGCCTGCGTCTTGGGTGTGCACCTCAAGTCATATCTTTCCATTTTTGTTGCTAGTGGCCTTGCCCATGGTAAAGGTAAATTCTATGTTCCTGCCTGAAAGTTTGAGGCCCACAGATGGTCCAGAGCAGAGCTGTGTCTTCTTTAAATCTTCTCACCTGCTTGATGATGCTACTTGTTACACTTTATGTAGCTGGAGTTTTCTGGTCCTGCCTGGCCCACAGAGAAGACAAATCTCTCTTACCTGCCAGTCCCGTAGCCACTCAGACCCAACCAAGTAAACTCACAGAGACTTATATTATTTACAAACTGTATGGCCATGGCAGACTTCTTGCTAGCTATTCTTATATCTTAAATTAACCCATTTCTATTAGTCTATAAGTTGCCATGTGGCTCGTAGCTTACTGGTACCTTGCATCTCGCTTGTCATGGCAGTGTCTGGCAGCGGCTCTTTGCCTCAGCCTTCCTGTTCCCAGAATTCTCTTCTCTGCTTGTCCCGCCTATACTTCCTGCCTGGCTACTGGCAGGAAATAAATAAAGGAAATAAATCAGCACTTATTTATACAGAGCGATATCCACAGCAACTTTATGATGCTCTCTCAGAGGCAGGTGTTGTCACCCATCCCATTCTTCTTTTGAGCAAACTGTGGACAACCAGACAGGTGGCTGGAAACTTCACTAGGGAAAAAGTAGCGGAGACCCTGTCTCTCTCTCCTTCCCAAGGCTCTGTTTGGGGCAGCCCACATGGCTGGATTCCCAGCCTCACCCTTTGTCATTATCCTCAGTTCCCTTTGGGTGTGTGTGGGGCAGGGGTGGCGTTGGGTGAAGTAGCTCCGCCTTCTTCCTTGTGGGGATGGCAGGCTCAGTGACAAGGGGTGAAGTGGGCCCTGATGTTTGTCAGGCCTCTCTGCTGTCCCAGCTTCCTTCCCAGTCTTTACTGGTGCATGCTGATCATTGCACCTTGACGGTGTGTGTCCATCTCTAGTCCCTCTTCCCACACACCTCACCACTGGAGAACTGGCTTTCCCAGTGTTTATCTTGTCCTTGTCCTTTGATATCCATGGTAAATGGATATCAAGTGCCTGGTAAATGCTTCCAACAGTTCTGTTGGTTTACCCTGCCTTTGTAAGACTTTCTGTGTCTCCATGTTTCCTGAGTCTGGGAGAGACTAATAACCTACCAGGCATCCAAACCAGACAAGGAGGGATTCAAATTACAAGTGGCAGAGCTCTCGAAGCTTCAACACAAAGTTATGATCTGAGCAGTTGCTGATTCTCGTAGGCATCCCAGGAGACTTAGTGGAATATCTTCTTATCCAAATGGGCAACTGGCTGGGGCAGGGGAGCATTTTCCAGGTCTCTTCTCCCTCTGTCCTGTGTTCATTGACAGGAGCACTCTGCTCAGCATTGAGTGGGTTCTGACCACAGAGGGCAGCGTTAGCAATCCTGCTGCACCAGCAGGTAGACTTAGAGATGCTGTGTCGTCCCAATTCAGAATGGATCTCCAAAGAGCCAGGGCCTTCCTTTCAGATCTGGCTTAAATACCCATCCCCAATCAAGTTTAATTCCAGTGTGTGATATTCAGGGAGACCAGTATCCCCTACAGCATCAAGCTGGTCTGCCTGGGGCTCCAATGGGACTTCTGCAGCGAAGCGTTTTATCCCTGGAAGACTCTCCCTGTCTTAATGTGCTGGGGCTCTACTTCAAACAGTAGTCACCCCTGGCCCATAAACTCACTTGGCTGCTTGATGAGAAATACAAAACTCATTTGTCTGTTCTCTTTAGCTGTGGTTATTTGGCCTTTGACCAGGCCCTGGCATCTCCTCATCTCCAAATAGCTATTGCAAGAATCTGCACCTTAGTCAGCTCTTAAGTCAACACTATCATTCAAGTTATCTTCTTCCCATGGGATCCCTCCTTCCCACATCTCTTTTCAATTGTGTGTATGTGTGTGTGTGTGTGTGTGTGTGTGTGTGTGTGTGTGTGTGTGTATCTAGAGGTAGCATATCTATATCCTTGCTTTGCTTTTCTCACAAGAAATATGTATGTTATCACGCCCCTTTTTTAAGCTTCATTATTGAATCTTTGAGGGCTTCACATAATGCACCCCAATTCTGTTCATCTCTCAGTCCCTCCATATCCCCCCTCATCTCTGTTGCATCCCCTCATGAAAGAAAGCAAACCAAAGTAAGCAAGCAAGCAAGCAAACAAACAAATAAACCAAAAACAATAAAAGATAGCAGAGCAAAAACCACACCAGAAATAGAAAAATCTCTGCTGCTTCTCTCCTGACTGTCCATCACCTCTTCATCCATCCTGATGGCACTGGAGGCTTTGGTGTTTCATATAGTATACTGCTTTGTCCCATCAGCTTGACTGGCAACAGTTTACTGCAATGAGTCATTGGTCTGGTTCAAGGCCTCTGGTTTTTGGTACACCATCTTCACTGGAGCCTCACCAGAGTTCTTCTGGGGTATCCTGTATCTTGGAGATCTTGCAGGTGTCATTCTGCAGGACCAGTCCCTTCATGAGCTCCAGCAGGACATAGATGGGGTAGATGCTAGGGTAGGTCAACCCAAGGCTCAGTTGTGGACCGGGCTGTTAGCCAAGCAGGTCAGATGGAGCCACTGGGGCCACTTGCCTCTGGTACAGTGGCAGAGTCAGCTCCCCTACATGCATGCCCTCAGGGTAGGCTCATATTTGCCTGTGGTGAGGGATGGGGGCCCTCTCTCCAGAGTGCAGGGGAGAGCTTCTTGCTGTAGTGGCCCACAGGAGGCTAGGCCAGCTTTCCCAGGGCAGTGAAGGGCAGGGCCAGCTCAGTATAGCCCTCTTGCTATACTGAGGTGACACTGGACATAGACCCCAGCTGCAGCTGAACCACGGACCCAGGCATGACCTTTGGCAACAGCTTAGGCTTGGGTGACATCATGGCTCTGGGTGGAAGGAATGGCCACCCAGGTGGTCACCCCAATTTTTTAAAGATAGAAATTGAAGCTCATGGGAAACAAACACCATGTCTAGATAAATGTCACAGCCAGTAGTTGACTTCTGACTCACAAATTCCAAAGCCCTCACTCTTTTACTACCCAAGCTCCCAGGAGAAAGTGGGGCACCTTCACTGCTTTCAGAAAGCCTGGGGAGTCTGGTGTTTCTTGGTTCATTCCGGATCTACCTGACTGAGGATGGAGAGTGCTGGTCTAACCTGCTATATTTATGGGTGGGATTCACTGCTAAGCATGTTGCATCATCTCTGTGGAAACTTTGGGTTTGCAGGTCATGAGGAAGAGGTTTTATCAAACTCCAGATGTGTAATACGAATTGCTAAACAATCTTATTAATAAAAAAAAACCCCAGAGCCAAGTGTTGGGGTGAACGCTGAAAGATTAGAGAGACAGAACAAGCCACAGCCAATCTCACCTTGCCAACTCCTCAGATGATCTTATTTCCTCAGACTAAAAGCCTGAGTCCCGCACCCCTCAGGGGCTCAGCTGAACTGCTTAAAAGCCTCTAGTTCCTGGTCTCAGCCTCAAGAGAGAGTTCCTCTTTCCTCACCCCTTGCATACCTTTCTGTGTCCTGCCATATTACTTCATGGGATTAAAGGTGTGTGTCTTTCCCAAGCAAAGACATGAGATCTCAAGTCCTGGGATTAAAGGTGTGTGCCACCACTGCCTGGCTCTGTTTCCAGTGTGGCTTTGAACTCAGAGATCCAGACAGAGCTCTGCCTCCTGAGTGATAGGTTTAAAGGCATGTGTGCCACCACTGTCTCACCTCTATGTCTAATATAGTGGCTGTTCTGTTCTCTGAACCCAGATAAGTTTTATTAGTGTACACAATATATTGCGGAACACAATATATCACCATACAAGTGGGCATCTTAAAAGAAATAGTGGCATGAAAACCACTCTGCTGGGTGGTGATGGTGCACGCCTTTAATCCCAACACTTGGGAGGCAGAGGCAGGCAGATCTCTGTGAGTTGGAAGCCAGCCTGGTTGATAGGGCTAGTTCCAGGACAGCCAGGGCTACACAAAGAAACCCTGTCTCAAAAAGAAAAAAGAAAAAGAAAACCATGTATCCTGAAGGTACGCCAGGAAGAACAAGGATGTGGTCTTGCAAATGATGGTGCAACTTTGCTGCACCTGAAGCTATCATCTCAAAAAAAAAATGTCTTTACCAGATTCCCCAACAAAAATATGAACATAACAGAGCTGCAAAGAAAGTTGGCCAATGGGCGGGTCTCTTAATTATTTCAGATCCAATTCATCTCTCTGTATTGTATTCACCAGAGCAAGAGGAAAGACAGTGGTGGTGGGGTTGGGTGCCTTCATCAGAACAGAGAGAGAGAGAGAGAGAGAGAGAGAGAGAGAGAGAGAGAGAGAGAGAGAGAGAGAGAGAGAGAGAAGGCTTGAGAAGATCCTCAGGGCAGTGAACAAGCCTCAGTAAAAAAAAAAATTCCAAGAAGTTCAGATAAATCCCTACACCAGCACAAAGCAAAGACAGAAGGTGGACAGAAGCTGTTATCAAGAACGCAGAGCAAATAGTTCAGCACCAGGGGAAAGAAAGAGAAAGCAGAGCTCCTGAAATAACACCATCGTCTCCATGACCCACTCTCACAAGATGCTCCGTCCAATGGTGGACATTGGCCCTTGAGTGAGGACCAGTAGTGTGGATGAAAATCTGTGCAGACACCCTTGACTACAAAGTTTTGGAGCAGAAAGGTGGCCTATCGCTGTACAGAGCACTGTGCCTAGAATCAAGGAGGTGAGCTGTGTATGGTATGCAGTTGGCTGAACAGATAAGGCTGAGAGGAAGCCTGAGCTGAATGAGAGAGTCTACAGTTGACTTACAGCTCTGCTTTTGCATACCTGAGCAGGAAAATTACCTTCCTCTTTTGAGCCTGGGTTTCTGAGCACAGTGAAGAGACTGGGTGGTAAGTGTTTTGCCCTCACAGTGTTATAGAATAGTTCATGCCTGGGAATAAATGCCTTGATAAATATGAAATTGGTGTCAATGGGGTTGTTAACCTCCTTTTAAGCAAGACTGTGTCATGCCAGAAGGACACCAGTAAAAGGACACCCAAACATGGCGTCCTCACCTGACGCTTAGACTTCATCACTAGTATCAACTGAGATATTCGTGTTCACCTAAAGAGCCTTTACCTGAATGTCACTGGGGACGGAATCGGGGGTGGGTGGGGGAATTCTAATTTCCTTCCAGTAAAGAGAATAGAAATCTGAGGTTTGACATAAAGTTCTTATATTGCCATTATCAAATAATTAATGTAATTACTATTTTAATACCATATCTGACTTGTACTGATCCTTTCCTGGGTGTCAGGTAGTGTGGGGGTGGCTCTCACACATCATCCTTAATCCTGACAGAAATCCTAGAAAGGAAGCCTTCATGTTGCATGGATGAGGAAATGTACCTCAGAGAGTCTGGGTCTCCTATCCAAGGTGACACAGGGACCCTTGGCAGCACCTGAGGACTGATCTCACTGACTCCATGCCCAATCTCCGAGAGCTATGTGACCTTGGGCAGGGCAGACCCCTCATCTGTGACATGGCAGATAATGATAATAATTCATATTGTAGGACTCTGGGAATAAATAAATCAAAATGAATAAAATAACTCCAAGCCATCAGGACTCCTGTCAGGATTGAATAAGTTGATATGAGAGAGTGCTTTGTAAACGGCACTGCACCCTACAAATGTTATCATCGTTATTATTATTATTCCAAAAATATGGCTGCTCCCATAAAATAAAACCAACTGTGGTATGTATTTATGCCAACATGCCTCAGAAACAATTTCTACCGTGGCAGGTTGCCTCCCTATCATGTTATTAAAAGGTTAAAGGAAAATGAACAGTGGAGGATTAAGATTAGATCTTTCACACATGAAACCACAAAATCAATAGAGCCCCTTAATCTATCTGGTGATATGAAGAAATATACTGAGGTGCCTGGAACAATTACTCAGGAAAATGTCAACAGGTATTGACAAGAACTCTGGCAAGGAATGGTGGCCGAGGCCCGGCCACTGACTCCGGGACCAACAGAGACTAATAATGTTCAGAGAACTTCAGAGGGATGGGGAAGACCTGAGAACAGGCACTCTGCCTTCCCCCAAAGTTCTGTGTCTGCTTTGTCTGTTTCCACAATTGGGCCAGAGCTGCATGGGGGGAAATGAACATCCCAGAAGCACCATGGGGAGCGTGTGATGACACCTATTTGTGGTCACTGTGGGGCCTTGTGAAAACCTGCCATTAGTGTTCTCCTGCTATGAAGGTCATTATCACTGTCACTGAGAATTATTTAGCATTTAGAGAATGCTAGTTATTTTCCAGCTACCTGTGGGATGGGAGACGAAGGCTGGAAAAGGATGCTCCGGACAGCAGGGGAAGGAAGAATGGGGTGAGTATTCCAAGCAGGCTTTTAAGCAAATAACTTGAAATTTGACTAAGTCTCAGACTCAAGTCTGGCCCTAGGGCACCCTGAGAGAGAACAGCCTTTTGATCAACTTTGACAGCTCCATGGTTCTCTACCTGTGTGACCCTTTTCCTACAGTCATAGTTACAGGACAAAAAAGCAGCTTCATGTGTGGAAAAATCTGCCCAGTGTCAAGAAAGTCTCACGAATTTACATACAGCGTCCCAAATCCTTACAACCCCATACAAGTCTCCTCTCTTGGCAAAGAAAGATCTGAGGATCCGAGAAGTAAAGCCCCATGCCTAGAGTCACACACTGGTGAGTGACAGATCCAAGGCCAACTCAGGCTGCTGTGCCTCAAATGTCCACAGTGTGCCGCTCTTCGGCATTGCTTCTCAAAAGTACCCATCCCAGCTGGGCATAATGCGCACCTGTAATCTCAGTTCTCTGGGAGCTGAGTCAGAAGGATCTCAAGTTCAAGGCCAGCCTGGACCACACAGTGAATTTGAGACCAGCCTAGTCTACATATCAATGAACTGTTTAAAAAAAAAAAAGTGAAAACCCTAAGCCAGAGATTGTGGCTGGGCCAGAAGTATAGGGCAGAATTTCACAGCTCCTTCCAAACATGGCCACATAGTGGGCCTCACAGTTGCTGAGTGTACCAGCAGCAAGGGCCCTAAAGGAATTGAGAGAATGAGTAGGCCCTGGAGCTGGCCAGGGAGGCCTGCAAGGTTTGGAAAGATGCCCCCATTATCAGGGGCCTTCATGGAAGCCCAGGGCAGCATCAGTTCTCTTGGGGTGTACTCACTGGCTGTCCTCCCACACTCCACAGGACCTGGAGACTGAGATTGGGGGGTATAGGAGCCCCAGGCATTCCTTCTATAAGGAGACTAACATAAGCTAGTGCAGCTTCCAGGCTCTGATGCATCTTTGCCCTATGTCGAGCTGGTAGGCTCTGGTTATCATCTACTTTCCAATCTCCAGATCTCAGCTCATACTGCCACAGTGAGTCTTCCTGTCCCTAAAATGCCCAGGTAATCCCATAAGGATGCTATATTATTATGGAGGTGGGAACCCACCTCTCTGTGTGTGTTATGTTAGCCTAATTCCACGTGTTTTATATTCCTGGCTAAGGTTCTGATATCAGATTTGTTATCTTTAGATATGGGAATAATCCTTTCCCCCGAGAACACACACCCATATAAGTGGGACCAGCTTCTGCCTAGCTTGAATTTGCTTGTAAGATATTCTCAGCACTTACCTTGAATATCCCTGCTCTTTTCACGTGTGTTCTACCTCCGAATTACATCACTTCCACGCACTAGGAGTTATACAAGCATTTGAAGAAAAGACCATAGCCTGTGTGCCACTGATTCACAAAATCCTTAAGTCTTGAATCGTAAATTCGGGAATAACTTCTGTGAACTGGTGTGCAATGGTGTAATTCTCGCTGTGGTCAGGAAGTTTGCCAATTTCTGTGACTATATATATGAAGGAGTGTGTGTGTGTGTGTGTGTGTGTGTGTGTGTGTGTGTGTGTGTTTGATTGAGTCATTAATTCATTTTTATTTCATTATTGTGACCAAACACTCTAAGGGGAAAAGGCTTTATTTTGGATCACAGCCTCAGAGGTTCAGCACATGGTTAGTACCCGCCACACACTTGAGCAGAAAACCATGACAGGGGAATGTGGAGAAGGGGGCTTTTTGTCTTCAGGACCAACTGGAACAGAATAAACAAAGGACCATTGACCAAGTACAGCCACCAAAGGCATTCACCCAATGACCTGTTTTCTCCCAACTGGTTTCTACCACTTACAGGAAACAGAACTTTCCCAAACAGTACCACCAAGTGAGGACCAAGCATTCGAATTAAGACCCTGGGAAGTACAGTTCATATTGAAACCATAACTTTTCACCTCTGATCCTGAATGATAGTGACCATATCATAACATGAAATTTATTTATTCAATCTCCAATAGTCTTTGAAGTCGAGAGAGTTCCAAAATTGTTCAAGGGTTTAAGTTCAGTATTTCCTCTAAGGCACAAGGCAAACTTTTCCAGAAAGAATAAGGATATTAAAAAAGAGATGAACCCAAAGCCCAGCAGGAAAACATTCAATGCTGTGACTCTACACCCGCCCCCATCTGAGGCATGTGGTCTAGCAAGTCTTGCAGGGCCCTGCTCCCATGGCTTTACTGCTCCTTTTTTTTTTTTTTTCTGCTACATGGCCTCTTTTCTCTGCTAACCCCACTCACTGTCTGTGGCTTTCCTCAGTAGGCCTTCCATGGTCCTGGCATCTCTGATATCCCAGGGTCTTCATTTCAAACTAAATTTCACCCTCAGAGCATCACTCTCTGAGGGACTCTGGCCCTGCCACATTTGCCTGGTTTCCCTGGCCCTTGACATTTGGGTAGAAGCATCCCTGACTCCCTAGTTCTTGTTTTCTGCATCCATATAAAAACAGCATCACAAAGATGATGCCAAGAACTGCTACCAAGTTGGGCAGCATCAGCATCCCTCAAGACCATCACTGCAGCAGTCCTTAAGTGGGCAACTAAACAGGAGAACATGCTTCCCTAGCTGGCCTTGTGCATGCTGGGTGCCCTTAAGCTCTATTTTCAATGCAAAGTCTTTCAACTGACATAAAACTTTTCTGCCATTGAGCCTGTGATGGGTAGAGTTCAGCCAATTCCTGTTTAATTTCCAATTCCTACCTTTCCTGTTGTTACAATGTACTTGATTTGCTTTTAATGGAATTAATCTCTTTAACAAACTTGCCTGCCATTTTTTTTTAACTCAAGCTTAAACATGTTGAATTTCAGAGCAAACGGCACGTTTTTCAAATCCTTTACTAAAGTTCTTGCTACTGAGTTTTAATAACAGCAACCAGCACAAAGTATGCCAGGGGGCAGCAAGATGGTTCAGTAGGTCAAGCTTTTAGCTGCCTAGCCTAACAACCTGGTTTAGATTTCCAGGATCACGTGATCAAAAGGAGGGAACCAGCTCCCCCAAGTTATCCCCTGGCTTCCACCGGAAGCTAACTATTTCAGTTAGGCTGGCAGGCCAACGAGCCCCATGAAACTGCCTATCTTGTGCCCCCACCCCCACAATGCTGAGGTTACAGGCATGCACTGCCATGCTCAGCTGTCACATGGCAGTTCAGAATCCAAACCCAAGTCCTTGTGTTTGTGCTGCACGCCTCTTACCCACTGAGCCGCCTCTCCAACCCCTTGGCTTGTATTTGAAGGAAATAAAAAATTCCCCGCACAGCACTGTAATTTCCTGGGCTGTACCTGATCTTCAAAGATGGCTCCCAAAATGAGCCACACGTGTGTATTCACCTATTGGTGAAATTACTAAGGCCACTCCATGTAGTTAAAAGGGAGGTTTATTTTGTGGGGTAACTTACAAGTGAAGGGATAGGTTACATATTGGTGAAATTATTATGGCCACTCCACGTAGTTAAAAGGAAGATTTGTTTAGTGGGTAACTTACAAATGAAGGGATTGGTAGGTGACGGGGTCTGGGGAAGGTGTATCACAGTCCAGTGGTGTTCTCTGGAGCTCTGCTCGGTCAACCTCCACCGTCCAGGGTCCCGGCACAGAGAGAGCGCTGACCCATCCAGATCTCGGGTCTCTCTGCATCTCCCTTGGCCCACCTTGTAGGTGTGACAGTTGCCGAAGCCTCAGTGGGGGTTGGAACTTCCAGATCAAAGCTGGAATGGCTTCCCACTATATATATATATATATATATATATATATATATATATATATATATATATATATATATCCCAGTGTTTCCCTCTCACAGACTGTGTCTGGGCTTACCCTGTGACCCACTTCAACAAATGGGGTGTGATAGATGAAAAAGTCAGTCCAAGTGAGTACATCAAGATGCAGCAACTTCTGCTTTTATGCTCCTGGGAGGCCTGTGCTTGCATGTAAGATGCCCAGCTTCCCTAGCAGACAGAGAACATGCAGTGGCCTATGGGGTGGGATGGCTCCTTGGCAAGGAAAAGCCCTTGGGAGAACCCAGAATCCCTTTGAGCTACCATAGGCAGCCCTTAATCATCAAGCATCCAAACCAAGAGCCCTGTGAGTTGAGAACCATTTGTGATATTCCAGCCCACACCATCGCACAGAATGAGTGACCATTTCTGTGGTGATCAGCCTGAATTCTTGACCTACAGAATTGTGGTAATAGTGATAATGTGGATTAGTAAACCTTTCTGTTGTAGGGTAATTTCTTCTGACAGTACCAGACAACAGAAGCCCTGCACATCCATGACTGCAGTATAAGGCTTGACCCTTTGACCTCTTTGCTTCTCTGCTCAAGGCTTCACAAGTACAGAGGGTATTCATAGTTCTCGACCCTAGCCCCCAACCCAGGAATCGATTTACAGTTACTAATTCATCATTATAGATATTTGCGATGATTTTGATTTATTTTCTCTCCAAAAATGAAGACTTTGTGAGTGCAGTGAGCTAGGCATGATAGTTACTGATGCACCCTCCACCTTAGCATAGAGCTTGGTCCAGTGTGCAGCAAACATTGAAAAATAATTAGTTTTGAATGTATAAGTGAATCGATGGAAAGTTTAGGTTTGTATGAATTTGAGAGCATTGGAAGCACGCAGATTGAAAAATTGTTCATTTGCTGGGCTAAGGAGTTTGAACTTGGTCCTGTAATGAGTGAATGAGCAGACGAACAAAGTGGATTAAATTTCACCATTTGCTGCAGCTAATCCACAAAATCAATGCAAATACATAATCCATCCAGTTGTTTAAAGTCCCCTAGGTAATTAGTTCTGTGGCACTTTGCCAGCTACTATCCCATTTTCCCTCCTCACACGTGTGAGCCTTCCTGGAAATATTTGAAGTAGAAAATGAGTACTCTGAATATTTTTATTGTTATTAAATTCAGTTTCCTATACTCATGTGTTATTTATTATTATTATTATTAATTACTATTATTAGTGTGTGTGTGCATGTGTGTGTATGGACACACATGCCAGAGGCCAGAAAACAATGTGAAGTCAGTTCTCTCCTTGCACTTACATGATTTCCAAACCTTGAACTGGGATTACCATGATTGCACAGCCATCTCACTCACCCTGTGCTTACACATATTTTTAAACACACAGAAGAAATCTGTCTTCCTTGACTGCACTCAAGCCTATGCTGATGATGTTCATGATCATCATGGAGGGGGCTAATAAGAGATTCAAATTTGGAGGACCCACAAAAAGTGCTTGGTAAAAGACATGGTGTGCTGTGCCTCCAGCCCTTGACACTTTGTCCTAGAGAGAACTCAAGAACTACACTGTGGCTTGTGAACCATCCAGCATATGAAGCCGTCTGTCACTTAGGAGTCATGGAGATAGTCAGTACTGCTCTGTGGCTAAGGTTGACGTTTCCTCATCGGGGACTCTACCCACAGTGTGCTTCTTTATCACCAGCGTGACCCACCTGTCCTGTTCTAGCTTTGCTTCTTGACCACTTCTCTTCGTACATACCGTTAAGTCCTTTCTGGACAGCAGTATGGCAACGATTAGGAGCTGAGCACGATGCCCACTCTCGGCGATAAGCCGTATCTAACTTGAGAACTTGCTTCACCCCATTGTGTTTGGCAAGCATTCCCTGAATGCTGGGCCAAAGCAGCAAAGCCAGCAATCCTGTCCACACTCTGGCCAATCCCCCACCTTGTAACTCACTGTTGGTCCCTTACTTAAACATGGCTATCACATTGCTCACGGCGGCGGCGGCGGCGGCGGCGGCGGCGGCGGCGGCGGCGGCAGCAGTGCTAATCACGAGTTCTTGGTGTGCTTCCTGCTTTTTCTTCATCTATGTGGCTTACACTCAGTGTTGTTAATTACCTTCCTTTATATATATATATATATATATATATATATATATATATATATATATATATATATTACCAGTCTCTGTTAATTACCTTCCTTTATATTGCTATAGCAAAATGCTGTAGGCTGGGTAATCTATAAAACAAAGAGGTTTATTTGGCTTACAATTCTAGTGACTAAAGGTTCAAAGAATTATGACATATAAAAGAGACCAAGAACATGAAAGTTGCCTGACTTTATAACCCATTCTCCAAAAAAAACCCCAAAATTATAAATAAATAAATATGCAATCAAGTCTTTGAGAGCCACATCAGTGCCTTCCAAGAACAGTTCAATTCCCTCATGACCTCCTACAAGCCCTACTTCACAAACTCTACCCACCCCCCCACACACACACCACCACCACCACTGACATGTTAGTGACCAGAATCCCAGCACACATACCACTGCGGGGGACACACTGAAGCCCTGTCTAAGCCATGGTACTTGCTCTCTATGTTTGTCAGGGAGAATGGCCCTTTTGGACTTAGTGGACCTAACACACACTAGAAGAAACCTGTATACATCTACACAGAACTGCCTGTCCATTCTCCACATGAGGAAATAATACAAAGAGAGGACACACGGTCCCCCTCTCTGTGAACACAGGACACACAGAACCCCAGGGTGGCAGAGAATCTCTCTTACTAAATAGATGTCACCTCTGTGCCCCTCCAGAGCTGTCACAACACTGAGATGGCTGTTTCTCAACCAAGACTTTTCCAATGAATGTGTGCCATGCTCTGGGGTGAGGGAGGAGAATTACAGGAGGGATACAGTATTAGTTTAGGTGATTCTAGCCAATAGAGCAGAACATCACTGGCATCTCTGTAGCTCAGAACCATGGCAGACTCTTCTTACTCAAGAACCACCTGTCAGCAGAGAGTGGGAACGACTCTGCTCTATGCAGTTACACTGAGATCTAAGTTGCCAGGTACCCTCTTCTGCATCAGCTTCCCAGTTCATACCAGTTGTCCACACCAATGGGAAGGAGAGAAGAGAGTCTGTGAGATCATGCATGTCCTATGTACATCTCTTAAAGTGGCATCACTATTGTACACCTTGCATGGCAGGTCAGTATTGTAGCTACAGAGCGGAGCATAAGGTAAGACGCAGATCTTTCCTCCTCAGTATCTCCACAGTCCCTTCTGGCACTAGGAAAGCCAGTCAGCATGGGAGATCTTTCTCAAGTGTCCCCATTGGCTTGAGATTGGTTTCTATGTGGGGAAGAACATGGGAAGCCCGACCTCTAGCTGTGGAGCATTCGGTAATTGAGAGCAGCTAGGGGAGGGGATAGTTATTTCCTTGGGGATGTGGCCACTGGTATGTTGTACATGCCCCCATGGATGACCCCACACCCATGCGCATATAAGCAGCACTAACTGGACACAGTGGGGTCCAATATAAATATAGATATATAGATAGATATAGAGAGAAATAGAGATAGATAGATAGATAGATAGATAGATAGATAGATAGATAGATAGATAGATAGATAGATATAGATAGACAGATGAGGTAGGAAGAGGGGCATGTTGAGAGTGTCTGAGAGCTGGAGAAGATGAATTTGATCAGAATGCATTGTATATAACTATGAAATTATCAAATAAAAAATGTTAAATGATAATAAAGAAAAATAGAAATGGAGTGGCATACATCACTTCTCTCTCTAGTTCACTGAACAGATTTTAGACCCAAGGCCACACATAATGAACAGTAATGGGAGCTGAGAAACAGTGGAGCCTGACCAGAAGGGCGTGTGGTCTCCATCAACAGCTATTCTCTTGGCCACAAAGGGATGAGACCCTCCCATAATACCAGGGCTATGATTATTTTTACTCTTATTTTCTTCCTTCTTTCTCATTTGGATCTTATTTTCCCCAGAGTGTCCTCCAGGGAGCTTCCTGCCCACTCAACCCACCATGCTTCTTCCAGGACCAATTTTAAGCCTTGGTGATGATAATATGCATACCATGCACAAAGATTTGCATTATGCACAACTGCCTTGAGGGATATAGTTAGCACAGCCAGCCATCTGCTAAGGGCCCTCTTAAAGCAGGTGCCCTGGACCTCAAGGAAAATCCTTCAGGCAATCTATAGAAATCAGGGATTTGAAGATACTGACTGAGACCCTGGAGCCACAAGAAGGACCCACAACAGTGGCCCTGGAAGGTAAGGAGCTCCATGGCAGGGGGACTCTGCTGCTGCCCACAGGTGTGTACGTGGGGAAGGAGCAGAGATGTACTGCCCGGAACAATGCTGCTCTGAGTAGCTGCCACTCTCAGCCGTGGAAGTTAATATGCTTTCCTGGAGAGAGCCGCTATCTCACAGCAATCCTGCCTTTGTGCAGAGCTGTGCAGTATCCAAAGCCACTCACAGACAGCGTGGCGTTGGCCTCTCTCCGAGCCTGACTCAGTGCTTTGCTCTGCTCCTATCTCGGCAGCGCCTCGGGGCTCTCTGCTTCAGTGCCTTTCCATAATCCATTCTCTGCACTGCAGCAGAAAGACTCTCCATCACAAAGCAAGCTGCCCCTTCCCCCGGCCCTGGATGCTCAGAGGCTCTCCAAGCGCTTAGAATCAAGTCCATGTCAGCAGCACTACCCATGAGGCCCTGATAGTGTGATCCCAGCCAGCCTTCCCATTTTCATTCCTTTCTACTGCTAGTCATGCTGATCCCCTAGGTAGTGACACATTGCTATCTCTACCCTGATACCCACTGTCCCTACAGGGCTACATGCCCTGCTGTTGGTTCTCTGACTTCTCCTTGAATCTTAAGACCAGCTGCCTTTGGGGAATACATTCCCCCTAACCATGCACACAGACAGGCATGTGCCCAGCCTGCACCAGGCAGACCTCTGTCACAGTGCAGCTTCCTTGGGAGGCTGTCAGCTCTCATGGGGACTGGCTATTGCATCTTGACCTGCTGGCTTAGCACTGTACCCATTGTCTAGTAGATGCTCAATAAATGACCAGGGCAGCATTATTTCAAGAAGCCTGCATTTGCAACTAAAGTAAGTATCAAGGGCTTTAAGAGATTTGGTCAGGACAGAAACTGATAAGTAAGCTGCTGTGATTAACCTTGATTGGCTTAAGGACTCCCTGGGAGTTTAGTAAGGCAGGCTCCTGAGTGTGTGAGGGAAGGCCTCTCTAGCGATGGTTAGATAATGAGGGCACCCATGCAATGGCAATGAACATATTACTGATTTGTTGGGTTCATGGCGGGATGGCATTAGTGGCAGGTGGGGCTTGGAGTCTAGTTGGATAAAGTAGGTCTCTAGGGGGTCTTCTTAAGGGGCTTTGTCTTGTTCTACCTCTTCCTATAAGCTGTATGATCTTTTCTTGACTTTCAAGAAAGAAGAATCTTTTGTCCATGCTTCTGCCACCAGGATGTTCTTCTGCCCAAGCACGTGGAACATTTTGAAACCACAAGACCAGCTAACTTCCTCCTGTTCATTGTTTCTGTTTTGGTAACATGGACAAATAAACCCTTTCCTCACCAAGTTCCTTCGATCATGGTCAATACCAGAGCAATAGAAAACAAGCTAAAACACACACCCAGCAGCTGATTGGACAGACAGAATTGCCAGCTTTGCCTAAACCTCTTTTAGGCTACATGAAGAGCCTTTGTTGTGCATTGAAAGAGTGTTCCAAGAGCACAGTGCCATTGTGGTAAAACTGTGAAACTTAGCGTTGGCCATGGACCTAGGTATAGGCTACAAAATTCCATCAGCAGAGGCCGGCAAGTGGATTCATATAGTGATGAATTTCTACATAGAGTTTAAAGGCTTAGAAACACATGACTCATTTTAAAGCTCCCCTGTGATCAGCAATAAGAGCTATGGCCCCTAGGACAGCAGCTAGACCAGAGGGCTGATGAGGTATTATCTTTTCATCTTTTCAGCAGACCTGAAGCAATGCTGGCACTCTCTAAGAGCAGGACAGAGCCCTTGAACGTGAAAAGGCACTCTAGAGGTCAGAAAAAAATTTTATATCCAGCAATGGGTTGGCTGCCAGCCAGCTGTGGAAGTAGCTGTAGATCCCCAACCAACAGGCACAGGGGCAATCTTTGCTTTGTTGGTTTACTGTTGATTTCAAACAGGATGATGAATGGGAAGACTATGACACTGCTAAAAACCTGGCCATGGAAATGTGTGTTATTATCTCTGCAATTGCAGGCTACCATCATCCCACATGACCTCAGGTGAGCAGCATGGAGAACCCTGGAGGGTGCTATGAGATCTTTTAGGGACCAAAGGATCTGACATTGGTATAAAACAATGAGTGGTATTTAACCCCCTGAGGCATTTATTCTGGGCAAGCATAGAGGTGAGAACCCATGATTCATTCATGTAACTTTGACTTTTAGGTTCCTGCATGGATGATTGGCAGTGAGTTGGTCAAAATGAGACCCTTACTGTATAAGAATTTGATTCCTCAATGCAAATCAAAACGACTCTGAGATACCACCTTACACCTGTTAGAATGGCTATGATCAAAAACACCAATGACAACCAATGTTGGAGAGGATGTGGAGCAAAGGGAACACTCCTCCACTGTTGGTGGGAATGTAAACTTGTACAACCACTGTGGAAATCAGTATGGCGGTTTCTCAGAAAATTAGGAATCGAACTACCTCAAGACCCAGTCATCCCACTCTTATACCCAAGGAATGCTGATTCATACCATAAAGATACATGCTCAGCTATGTTCATAGCAGCACTATTTGTAATAGCCAGAACCTGTAAACAACCTAGATGCCCATCAACAGAAGAATGGATGAAAAAAATGTGGTACATATACACAATGGAGTACTACTCAGCAGAGAAAAACAATGAAAGCATGAAATTTGCAGGCAAATGGATGGAACTAGAAAAAATTATCCTGAGTGAGGTAACCCAAACCCAGAAAGACAGTCATGGTATGTACTCACTCATAGGTGGATTCTAGATATAAAATAAAGAACAATCAGACCACAACCCATAGAACCATAGAGGCTATATATATAGCATGGAGGTCCCTAGGACGACTGTGGCTTATAATAAATTTTAGTTTTACTCAATTATTGAAAAAAAAAAAGAATTTGATTCCTCTTACATGGGTTGTGCTCGTTAGTTTTTGTTTTTCATATTTTGGTGTTTGTTTGTTTGAAAAAATGTGACCATCAGATTGACCCATGCAATATTTTCTTGATTAATGTTAGATGTTGGAGATTCCAGCCCACTGTGTATGATGCCACTACTGGGCAGGTAGGCCTGGGTTGTATGAAAAAACAAGCTAAGCAAGCCATGGAGACAAGTCAGTAAGCAGCATGCCTCCATGCTCTCTGCTTCTGTCCCTGCCCCTGGATTCCTTTGTTGAGTTCCTGCTCTGAGTTTCCTTCATGATGGACTGTGATTGGGTTGAGTAAGCTAAATAAACCCACTCCTGCTTTGGCTAGTAGTTTCTCTATCATGACAATAGAAAGCAAACTAATACACACATGGATGGGAACAGGGATAGTTCTTGGAACTCAATTTTCTGCCTGCTTGCCAATGATTAACTGCAGCAATCAATGTGTCAAAGTTCAGACCAACTGCATCCTTGGGGATGTCGGCATGACAATGCCTTGTGCTTGGTTTTATGGTGACTGTAATATGAACAGATTAGTCTACTGTAGAGCATGTGAGGGACCACTATCTTCCCTAGATGTCCCTCCACCCCTTTTCTGCATGCCCAACCCCAGCCCAGTTACTCCAGTAGACACAGAGAGGTGGTAGCCTGGGAGAGCACCCCAACTTACATTCGGAAGTTAGGTCATTCAAACCTGGAGACAACCTATGGAATGGATGTCAATGAATGGTCTCTATTTTATCAATAAGACAGTTTTGGAGAAATAGGTAACAGCAAAGAACACCAAATGTTTTTTCTATCTCACCCTTGTGTTACACGTCACCTATCTTCACCGAGGTTCCTCACTACATTTGCAACTCACCCAGCATCTACCCTTTAAAGAGTTGTAGGTTCATTGACACCATTTGATGAAGATAATTTGTGATTTGATTTTAGTTCATTGATTCTTGAGGATCGGGAAGGCGCTTCTCTAAGCTTCAGTGTTTGCGTCTTGCCTAAGCATTGCACAGTGCACCTTCACACACACACACACACACACACCCTGCTGCCCAGTGCTGAGATCTTTACCACTGTCTCCAGGTTGGAATCAAAACTGAAATATATAAAAACTCACCTCACATCTGGTCATGGGCAGCCTGGCGGGTGCTTCTTTTCCTCCCTCCCTCCCTCCCTTCCTCCCTCCCTTCCTTCCTTTCTTCCTTCGTGTGTTGTGTGTGTACAACCATATGTGTACAGAGGTCATAGGAGGACATTGGATGTTGTCCTCTGTCATTCTCTATCTTACTCCTTCAAGACAGGGTCTCCTGATCCTGGACAGGTGCTTGTGACCATACCTAGTAGTTTTGCTTGTTTGTTTGTTTGGGTAGGTGGGTGGGTGGGTGGGTTTTTTCCCCCTTCAAACATGGGTACTAACGATCTGAGCTTAGTCTTTCTGTTTGCACAAGTACTCTCACACTAGCCCCTGAGAAGCATTTCTAGAGGTTTTGAGGTGAGTGGCTGAGTAGATTGTGCTATTTCTAGGACATGTCTCTCTGGTCTTTTCCTTTAAGTCGACTGAATGGGGAGGGTGGCAGATGAACCTGGGAGCCATCTAGAGCAACAAAAAGCTGTGAGAGAGGGGGCCTGTCTTCCTAGGCTCCAACAGTATACTGATGGTTGTGAGTGATACCTGCCTTGGCTGGATTCAGCCCTGGAGAAGGAATTGGGGTTTCCATAACCTGGCAAATGAGGGAAGTGGTAGGTGAAAAGTCTGGTAGCCACTCAGGTGTATCAACCGTGGCTCTCAACAGTCTCCAGCAAATATTAGAGACAAATGTTGAATTTTCCTGAATCAATCATCTGCTAAACTTTACTTCCCGACAAGGTTAGAGCTGAGTACCCCATAAATAAGACCCTATAGAAGCCATGTCGCAGCAGCAATACAGATTAGAGTATTTTCTTAAAATTATAATTTTTACAATACCTCTTTGCATGACATTTGCACATTTAATATCTCATCTGATTCTTCTGGTTCTGAGGCATTTTATCAAGAGGAAACAGAGAATATCAGGTGCATATGGAGAATACATGATACCTGCCTGGCATTGCTCAATGCATTCTGAATATTTAGATTTACTCATGTTTTATTAGCATATAATCATCATCATAATAATGGGTTTCATTGTAACATTTTCATGCATGTTTATAATGTTTCTCCTGTCACTCTCCCACTGACTGAGCACAGCACTGGGAGATGGGCACTATTGTTATCTGTTTTATAGAGGGTAGGATCTATTCTGGTGACACAGCAGAGAATCATATGGAAAGAATTTGAACTCAGGTGGAATTTATATAGAAAGAATTCAAACTCTGGTGGCTGAGCTCTGGAGCCCTGCTTGGAGTTGCTACACATCTGGCACTCAGACCCAGTCCCATTGGACTTCAGATGCTGCACTCAGCTTGTTGAGGACAGGACATGTGTCTGAGTACCCACCATGTCCCGGTACACACCACTTTCCCTATAACAATTTATCTAGCCCTCACCATTTGGGGAGGCTGAGGTATGTGCTTCCTGAGGTACTCAGGTAAGGCATCTTGCATGGAGTCAGTTTTTCTCACTGTCATTGGTTTGCAGTGTCACAAGTGAGCACATTTCTGGTGTGCAAAGTCAGCTGAGGTCCCAGGCAGCGGCTTCTGTTTGCTTTGCTGAGCTGTTTGCTCTGTGGGGACAGAACTGAAAGTAGCAATAGTGAGTAGGCTTTTCAGACCTTCGGGGACCTGACCGGAGCTCCTGTCACACAGACATGAAGACAGGGGCCCGTCATTGGAGGGCACTGGCAAAGTCATGTCTTCTCTGTGCTGCCCTGGGATGTCTCCAATTCTCTGGTGCCAGGTAAGTGATGGGTACAAATGATTCCCTGATCAGTTATATGGCAGAGAGCGTAAAACCACACAATGCTGACCAGCTCTGCCACAAGCCTGTGGGCAGAGGAACATCTCTTGAAGCAATTTGCATGTGTCTGATAAAATAAAATCAACAACTCCCTCTGAATTATCGTGGACCCAAGTGGCTGGCTTCAACAAAAGTGCCTGTTAAAGAACTGACATGTTTAAATGAATTTTGCCATGCTGAGAAGAATAGGATACATGTTTTATATTCTATGTGAAGCTTTGGTCTGGCTCTCTATGCAAAAGAAGGTTTATTATATATGAAAAATGAACCAGTTCACATGAATGATTCTAATAAATGGCAATGTCTTGCTCTACCCACCCAGCAGCACAATGTATCTAGAGTGAGTGGATCTCTCAAACTCTTTCTTCCTCTCTTTCCCTCTCTCCTCTCTCACAGATGTTTGCTCCTAGGAACTTAATAACTAATTTATTTCATCCAAAATTCCATTAATAGGATGGGAAAGAGCTAAAGAAGGTAATCTTAGTTGGCGCTCAAACTTGGGTTCCAGAGAAAGATGTACCAGAACCTTGACAACCTGATGACCCTCCTTGTGCCTGAGCAGTTCCCACCACGAGATGTGGAAGTGCTCAGGTACCCAAGTGTTCATGAGCACTTGTTGCTGGGGTTATCTCCAGTCCCTCCCGGACCCGCAGCCACTCAGATCCAAATGAACACACAGATGCTTATATTATTTAAACTGTTTGGCCTAATGGATCAGGCTTCTTGCTAGCTAGCTCCTACATCTTAAATTAACCCATTTCTATTAATCTATAAGTTGCCACGTGGCTTGTGGCTTACCAGTACTTTTACATCTCACTTGCTTATCATCGCAGCAGCTGGCAGGATCTCCTGACTCAGGCTTACTGTTCCTCAAATTCTCTTCTCTGCTTGTCCCACCTATACTTCCTGCCTGGCTACTGGGCAATCGGCATTCTATTTGTCAACTGATCAGAGCAACACATTCACAGCATACAGAACACATCCACAGCCAGCACTGCTATGGGAAGAGAGAGAGGTAAAAGTTTTTTTTACTCCCCAACTGTTCCCTGATAGTATCTTTTCAATAGTGTGAGCAGCGCCACGTGCTCCATGGGCCTCCTATTCTGAGTTCTGCATCACGCCAGTCAGCCTCTGTCGAGCACCTTTCCAGGGATCAGGATTGTAAGTCCTCACTCACCAAGTACTCTAGCTCTCACCCTTAGAATTAACATGACCCTCAGCTTGGCAGAGAAACTAACTGTGCTGCTAAGGCTTCCCATGTATTTACTTGTTGGCCCAGAGAAGCCTGCAGTGCCCGGTGAGTTGTGCCTGGAGGAGAGAGCTAATACGACCCTCTCAGAAGCAGCTCTCAGAAGTAGAGCTGAACAAGACCCCAGACTCGTGTTCTCGTGGAACATGACAGTATGTGAGCAAACAGAGACTTGTGAGGTGGTGTAGAGACAAACCTCACTCAAGGGAGAGAGTGGGAGTGACTAGTTCTGAGCAGGAGTCCTGGCAAGGGGTGAGGGTGCACCAGTCATAGGTAAGTGCATACACAAAGACCTGGAGGTGTGAGAGAGCCTGGCTTGATCCCAGGGCTCCAGGTACACTTCAGTCTCATTGAGTAGACACCAAGGTAAGAACTGTGAGGAGGAGGAGGGGAAGGAGGAGGAGGAGGAAGAGGAGGAGGAACACGTAGCTGGGGACGTGAACCATATCCTTCAGGTATAGAAGGTTTGGAGTGAAGGGGTGGCACAATGGGATGTATTTATTGGCAAGTTCTCTCTTAGTAGGGGCTGGAGTTTTAGCAGATGAGAAGTGCAGGCTATAAAACTCACAGCTGTGTCCTGTGCAGAGGGGGAGTGTCCCCTTGTTCCCACTCTGGGGAAGGACAAACTGATCCCCAGAGGGGGGAAGACAAGGCCTCCCACTCAGTGAGCCTCCAGCCCTTCCCTGACTCCTGGTTGAATATTCTGCTCTCCACCCATGATCTCTACACGCCAGCCCTGAACACAACGTGGCTTTGAGTATCAGACACAAAAAGCAGAACAAAAATACTCTGTGTAGGAGCAGAAAGTGTTGCAAGCTCCTTCATATCATAAACTCTGTCATTTCGTTTGCTCAGGTCCCATTGTCACACGGCCTATTGATCACTATTGATTGTCACTGTTGCAGGCATCCACTCTCGCCCTCACAGTCAATCTACCACTTACAGATGTAGAGAGAAGGAAACTGAGGCTCGAAGACTATGTGACTCTCAAGGCTATTGAATCCAGTGTGTGTGTGTGTGTGTGTGTGTGTGTGTGTGTGTGTGTGTGTGCAGAACTCGAGCATTCTTGCTGTTTTTTGCCTCTCATTAACACACTTCCCAAATCCACCTGACTTGCTAGACACCCAGGATGTTTCTGTCGGACACACATTTGCTGCTTTGAGATGTTGTTTTAAATTCCATGTCTGCAACAGCAAATGACAGAGAGAAATGGGAAACCTTTCCCCCAGAAACTACCCCCGCCCCAGCAAAGTGGAAGATGCTGTTTATACAGGGTTGCAGCTGCCGAACAAATTGTGTGTGACAAGAAAGTTGTTGTGTCAGGCCATTTCCACAGAGAGCCAAAATATATTGATGTGGCCCATCCATATAAGCTGAGGGCTGGAAATTTACTGCTGACCTAATCCTGCTGTGCTTGATGGATCCATCTTTATTTTGATCAGAGAAAGAGAGTAGGAGACCTGGACCCAGAGCAATGTGTCCTAAGGCTGGCAACGAGGTTCTGTGCACCCCAAAGAAAGGCATGTCCTTGCCTGTACTTCCTCAAAAGGGGCATATTTCCAGTGAAGTATAAAAGGCTGCTTATACTAACATTTTTTTTAAATTGGAAAATGTTGTTAGGATATGAATGTGACTCAGAGGAATCAATGACATGCAAGAGATGTTCTAGGAGATAACATCCAGATGAAAGCAGCACACTAGGTCCCTTCAGGAATCAATGTGGATCTGGTTGATGTGGGTGGGCAGAAGCACCCACGTCTGAAAAATGGTGGGCAACAATGCACAAGGTCAAGGCAAGGCACAGGAAGGTAATGCTGCACCCAGCACCCATGTGTGAAAGCATTCACAAGAGGCTGGAATGACACACAGCATGCCTGTGACAGTTGTTGGCCTCACAAACAGGACTGGGGCTGGTGTGATACTCAGATGCCCAATTCCTAGAGATGCCATTTAGTTAAAGACCATGCAAGTGTAGCGAAAGATTGACAGGGGGCCACGTGGGGGTGGGGCTCCAAGTGATTATTAATTTTCAGTACTTCTCGAGGCAGTTTTATGTTACAGACGAGTTGGGCTTTGCAATCGTGTCTGTTAATTGCATGTCCGGCTTTCATTATGGCACTTTCATACATGCTCATAATATACTTTGACCATATGCACCCCCTCTATTACTCTTTCTTATCTCCTCTCCCCATATGGAGGCATCTCAGCAGCAGCCAAGCCAGTGGGTTTGTTTCCATAGAAATTCCTCAGGGTGGAAGGTGCACATAGCCACATGCAGAGGCCTCAGTTGAACCTGCCATTTATGCAGCTCCATGCCATTCTCAAATTGAAGATGTGACTAGACACTAGCCTTTCTTCTAGATTTGCGTTGTGTGGCACTAATGAACCACACTTACCCGATGTAATTTACAAACATACTATTTATTCTGCTGATTATTTCATTATATTGCCACCTCCGTAATGGAAATTGGGTGTAAAAATGAGAGATCTGGTGGTTATAACTACTTCTTGCAAGTTCCCTCTGTAAGCCATCATCTTGCCCATTAACGGGCTCTCAAATCTCGGAGAGGAAAATAATTGTGACTCTTAATAGCAACTGTGCACGTTACTTATCCACTTGGTCTCCACTGTGGCCCCGAATTGGGGTGATACTTGGGAAAAAAAAAAACAGTGTAACTGCTTTGTAGTTGAAATAGGAAGAAGGTACCCTGCAGAGCTGTCAAATACATACTTAGGAGAAGCCAAATCACAGACAGTATTGTTTTGTCAAACCCGAGCAAATTAGTAGATAGAAGCCCATCGGAGGGCCCCTGCTGGTGTGCAGCATCCTGCCTCAGTAACCACTTTCAAGTACCCACCTGTGGTTTCCAGTAGAGTCTTTGACCTTTTGTTAAAGATCCAACTTTACTAGGCAATTGATTTTTGCCAGTCTCTGGGGCAGCCATGGAAATGGAGCTCACAGTAGTTAATATTATCCTCCTTTTAGGACTTTTGCCAAGTGAAAATGTGTCGTTAATGACCTTGTTTGGAGTGACATCCTGTGCGTTTGACAGTGGAAGCCTTGTGATGTTCCTCCTAATGACTTAATCTTCGAGACCAGGATGAAACAGGCCTTGCGAACACTTACCGAGATAGTGATGGGAAGTGACTGGAGTGGATCCAGGTTGGATCTGCTTCCAGACATCATGGGGCCAGGGGAGACAGAATCAGACAGGCTTAGATCCCAGGGCAACTACATCCCGGGTTCACTGCAGCAGGCACATTGTGTCTCTCTGGGCCATTTCAGCATCTGTCCAGGTGACCACAGTCCATAGCTACCTTCGAGCACATCTGTGGGATGGGATAAAAACATCTAATACAATGCTTAGGTCTGACACCCTAGGCCCTCAATAAATCTTCATTCTTTTTTTCCTTGTACCTCCTCTTTAGCTTAAGAAGTACAAGTTACAAGGGCGCTTACACTGATATCCATACTCACGGGAAGAGATGAAAAAAAAAATCATAGCACTTCTACCATGATCTAAGTAGGAAAACTGAGGCTCCCACAGTTGAAATAATGAGTTCATTCATTCACTTGGTCCAGCCGTGTGCCAGGGACTCAACAAGTAGCCTGCTTTACAATTTAGACATATTTCAGCTCTCGAGTGGCTTGTCTGCTCTGAAGGTGTGACTCCTCTGCCCTCCGCCCCATGTCCCTGCTTCACTCACCCCCTCAGATGCTTCCTGACCTGCATGGCTCAACCTGATACTGCCCCCGCCCCTCTTCTGTGTCCCTGATGTGTCCTAAGCACTTTTCATGTTGTGGTAGTTTGAATAAGAGTATCTCCCATAGGTTCAGATGTTTGAATAGTTGCCCCCCCCCATTAGTGGTGATATTTAGGTAGTCTTAAGGAGTTGGGTATTGATGGAGTACATCACTGTGGCCTAGTTTTGAGGTTCCAAAAACTTCATGCCATTTTCAGTTAGATTTTTCTTCTTCCTGCTTGTAGTTCAAGCCCTCAGCTTTCACTCCACATGCTGTGTCTGCTGGTGGCTGCCACACTTCCCCACCATAATAGACTCTTAGTCCTCTGGAAATATAAGTCAAATAAACCCATTCATAAGTTGCCTCGGCCATGGTGTTTTATCACCGTGATAGAACAGTAACTGATGCACTTGGCCTGCTTCTCTCAAAAGAGATTTAGTCACTTCCCCTCCTTACCTTCTCATGATCAGATCTGTTTCTCTAGCACAGAACTCCCTTCCTGATTTCAGACTCAGGTAAGACCTGTGTCCTGCATGAGTTTATGTGGCTATCCTATGGGCACCTAGAGCTTAGCCTGCCTCGGCCATCTTCCACATCTCGGTCCTCCTATGTTCCCACCACCTAGGCATTCAAGTAGGATCCCAGCATCAACCTAAACCATTTCCTTCCTCTCAGGCCCTTTTAGCCCATCCATTTGCCATTTACTTTCTATCATTTCCCACCTGAGACCTTACTCACCCATGCCTCTACCCTGGCCCTGCTGTAGTTCAGGTTCATATCATGTCATGGGGACTCCTACACCAGCCTCCACCTTCTCTCCAGCCTCCAGACTTAACTAACCCATAACTAACCTCTACACATGTTCAAGAAAAGCTCTGGCCATGGGCCCTGCATGCATTAAAAATTAGTAAGACACAAGACTTGTTTCTCTCTTAAGTAGATCCTGTGCCGCATACCCAGAAGCCTTGTGTCTTCAGTATCAATTGTTCTTGGAAAATGTTCCGTGGATATATAAGATGAAAAGGCATCATCTAGTGCAACCCCTCAATCTTCAGAGGATAAAAAGGAGGCCCATAGATAGGGAGTGTGTTGCTGTGATTGGATTTCCTATGTATCTATAGCCCATGAGAGTTTAAGTGCTCACCTATTGACTATAATTTATAATCCAGAAACAGCTGTGTAAGGGAATACATTTCAGTCACTGCGTGAAGAAAAAAAAATGAAACTCCTACAGACTGGAAATCGGATAACACAAGTGGCTGAGACACTGTCTTCTAACCAGAGTTCAGTACTCTTTACCATGGTAGTCCTAATGCCAGGTGCTTCCTGGGGGCTCAATACATATTTGTTAGATGAACTAACAAGCACCGAAATGATAAACTACCTGCCTTGCATTCGTGATCTGATCTACATTTATGGGATGGGTGATTGATGGGTGGCAGGGAATGAATGTAATTCCTTTAGGATATGCGACTCTTCTCTTACAATGATTCTTAGAGGGCAGCAGCCAGATTTCTTCGGCACAAATGCAGTCAACCAGAGCCTTGCTAAGAGCAGACAAGTACGGAGTGTGGACGTCACCCCAGCACCTGTTGACTGTGAGCTATCCAGTTGGTCCTCCTGGACTGCATGTGACCCCTGTCAGAAGAAAAGGGTAAGATCCCAGGCCTTGGGTGAGCACCAAGCTTCTGGGCAGGGGTGGGAGATCAAGATGGAGACTAGTCTTCAACATTCTGGAAGAGGCACTGATGGTAGTGTCTGGCCATAGTCTATCCTTTAAGATGCAAGCTGTTGAAATGACTCTCCTTTCTCTGTGCTTTCAAACAGCAAGAAGCTGCTCCCTTTGGTATTACAGTGGTTTTCACAAAGCTGTCTTTGCTGCATCCTGCCTCTGACCTGCTCTTTCTATCCATCATTCATGGTATAGCCAGGGGAGCTACCCCAAAGCCACATCTGACTAGTCTTTCCCCAAATGAGCCCTAAGGATCAAAGCAAGACTTCTGTATCACCTAACCTGGCCTCATCTCTATGATATACCAGCTCTTGTAATCTTCCAGCTCTGTCACTCCCTCTGCATCTCTGTTCATGCCCCTTTCTCAGCTAGCAATGACCTTTCCCACTGCCTTCACTTTCTAACATGACTCAGACTTGATTCTCTGCTCCAGGCAACCTCTTCTGTGAAGCCTTCCCTGACTGGTTATCAACCCCCAGCTCCCCATAGATAAAGCAAATTTTGCATGCTTCTCCAGGTCCCCCTACCCTATATCCGATATCCTAACATATATCATACTGTGGCCTTTACTATTTACTGTCATAAACAGAAAACTTGTAAGGGTACATGCATGGAACAGGTGCTTCATAACACTCTTATATTCGAGCTCACTCTGCTTTCTGATATCTTTGCAAGGAAAAGAAGGTGGCTGTCACATATTCTGTTAGACAGATAAATGAAACTTTGAGCAGGTAAGTGCTTCTTGGGGCCCTCTGGTAGTAGATAAGCCTCAGTTCAGGCCATGAGGTCCTTCCTGACTTTTCTGCCAGTAGAGCTTGTCTCCATGGTGCCTATCCTTCAGCTCCCTTGTGATGGGAGAGCTGACCCAGGACCCCAGCTCTGAACAAAGCAGATGTGCCAGAAGAGAGAGAGAGAGAGAGAGAGAGAGAGAGAGAGAGAGAGAGAGAGAGAGAGAGAGAATGGTTGCTATTCCCTTGGCTCCTTGGAAACCCAGACCTATCATGGCAAAGACTCTGGAGAGGCTGAGGAAGCCAGCCCAGGGCAATTGCACAGTTAATTGGATCAATGGGGAGAGCCAAGCACTATCATTCTGTTTCCAGAGTAGGTTTTCTTGCTGAAGTTATCAACATTGATCCAATTATCTGGATAATTGCTTCATCTGCACCATAAACCAGAAGGACTGAGCATGAACCAGCTAGCCAGAGATGCTCATGGTGGACTTCCTCAGCTGGATGACTGGGGCTCAGTGAAATCTCTCAGTCCAGACTTAGAGGTGCATTTCCTCCATCCTTTCCATCTTCCTCAAACCTACTTTGCCTTAAGAGCCTGGGGATAGTCTTTTGAGAATCTCCATCAATATGTGTGGCTTTATTTTTATCCTTTAATTGACTTACAGTCTTTGTGCTTATTTGTGGAGTATAGTTTTATAATTTGATACCTATATGCACTGGGTAATGATCAAGTCAGGGTAATTAGCCTTTCCATCACTCAAACATAATAGTTATCTTTTGCTCTCATGTAAAGAAACTTCAACATCAATGTTCCTAGTTATTTTCAACTATACAATTATTGTGGACTTATCTTCTGTATTATAGAGCATTAGAGCCCCCATGCATAGTGTTTTGATAATCAATACCCCCCCTTCTCTGCCCCTTCTTCCTTTCTAGTCCCTAGCAACCTCTAGTCTATTCTCTACTTCTGTGATGAACTATTTGTGAGAACCTGTGATTGCCATTCTCTGACTAGCTTATTTCCCTTAACATGATGTCCTCAGATTCCATTCAAGTTGCCACAAATGACTGGATCATCGTTTTATAGATGACTAATATTTCATTGTGAATTATACCATTTTAATCCATTCATCTCTTGATGAACATCTTTGTTGATTTCTTATTTTTGTAATGGTGAATCTTGTTATAATAAACATGGGAGTTCTGGTCTATCTTTGATAAAGTGTCATTACCTTTGGATATATACTCATTATTTAGACTGTTGGCTCATATGGTAAATCTATTTTCAGGATTTTAAAAATATTTTTGAAAATTCTTCTTTCTTCTTTGTCTTTGTCTTCATGCTCCTACCTTCCCTCTTCCCCTCCTCCTTCTTTTGCATAGCCTCTAGTACTGTTTTCTGTAATCCATGATGGTTATACTAGCTTACACTCCTATCGACAGTGTGAAAGACCTTCCAATTCTTAGCATTTGCACCATTTATACATTATCATTTAAACATATATGTAGAGATCATAGATCATTTTCCCATTTAAAACTCGGATTATTAGAAATTTTCCTATTCTTTGTATTCCTTATATATCCTGGGTATTAGCTCCTTGGCAGATGAAGTTTACAGGTATTTTCTTTGTTCTTCAGTTCGTCTCTTGAAGCTGTTGATCATTTCCTTGGCTGTACAGACATGTCTTAGTATGATCTGATCCCATTTGTCTAGCTTTTCTTTTGTTGCCTATACTATCTGAAATCCTGTTTGCTCTATACTTAGGTGCTCAAGTGTTTCCACTGTGGTTTCTTCCAGTAGTTGCATAGTTTGCGATCTTACATTAGGTCTTTGGCCCATTTTAAGTTTTCTTTACTTTAGTTTTGGGTTTGGTTTGGTGTTTACTGTTTGTTTGTTTTGTTGTTTGTTTGTTTGTTTGTTTGTTTGTTTCAAGACAGGGTGTCTGTGCATAGCCCTGGCTATCCTGGAATTTACTCTGTAGTTCTATGGTGGAACTGGCCTCCAATTCAGAGATCTACTTTCTTTTGCCTCCCAGGTGCTGGGATTAAGACCATGAGCCACCATACCTGGAAAGTTAGATTTTTATATAAGGGTCTGTCTAGTTTCAGTTTTCTATAGATACATTTCAGTGTTTATTCATTTGTACTCAATCTCTCTCACTGTGTGTGTGTGTGTGTGTGTGTGTGTGTGTGTGTGTGTGTGTGTGTGTGGTCATATGTACTTGCGTATGTATGCACACACTAAGAGGTCATTCATCAGGCTCCATCTACCTTTTTTGGCATAGGGTCTCCCACTTGCCTGAAATCACCAAGCAGGGTAGACTGCCTGGCTAGGGAGTCCCAAGGTTATGCCTATTTCTGCCCTTCACCCCTGTCACTACAAGCACATACCACCACACCTAGCTTCTCAAAAGTGGGTTTGAGATATTGAGCTTAGGTACTCCTGATTGCAGGATAAGCACATTACCTACTGAATGATTCCCCTTGTGTACCCAATTTCCAGCACCACTTATTTTTAAGAGATGGTCCTAGAGTAAGTGTTCCTGTTCTAGAATATGTGTTCTTGTTCTAGAGTATGTGTTCTTGTTCTAGATTATGTGTCCTTGTTCTAGATTATGTGTCCTTGTTCTAGAGTAAGTTTCTTGTTCTAGAGTATGTGTTCTTGTTGCCTTAGAAAACTAGTATGTGGAGTCACTTCTGGGTTTTCTCTATATGCCATTGGTCTGTGAGCATGCTCACATGTCTGCTCCATACTTTTTTGATCACTCTAGCTTTGTAGTATGTCTTATGTCTTGGGTTGTGATGCCACTTGGCCTTGTTCTTTTTGCTCAGGATTGTTTTCACTATGTTTTCTGAATGGTTTGTGCTTCTACATAAATTTTGTAACCCCCCCCCACTAGCTCTGTAAACATGGCAATTCATGTGTGATAAGATTCCATCAAATCTCAGATTTACCTTGGGTAGTGTGGACGTCTTAACATTATTTCTTCTAACCCATGAAAACAAAATGTCTCCTGTCTTCTCAATTTTCAGTATGATAATCTTTTACTTTCTACATTAAATTTATTTCTACCTGTCTTATTATTTTTGAGGATGTTGTAAATTGAATGATTTCAAAGCTCATTTTCAGTGTGTTTGTTTGAAGCATACATAATGCCATTGGATTTTGTATGTTAATTTTATATCCTGCAACTTTACTGTACTTATAAACTGCAGCAGTGTTTTGGTGATGTCCTCAGAGATTTTACATACAAGATCATGTTACTGACAAATAGAAGCAATCCTTTTACTCTCCCCTTTCAATTTATCTGCCTTTTATTTCTTTCTTCTGCCTGATTGTCCAGCCTTACACTTCCAGTTCCATGTTGGATAGGCATGTTATTTTGTCCCAGATTTTTGAAGATGCACCTTGAACTTTTCCCCATTTAGTATGATGTTTGCTGTGGGTCTGTCATATATGGGATGGACATTTCATGTATATTGTATGTGTATATTGCCGTATATTGTGTGTTCCTTCTGTACTTCATTTGTTGATGGCTTCCTAGTTTGTTTGTTCCTCAAAGTTTTATTTAATGTCTGTGTCTACCTTCTAGGAAGAATGAGTCTTTAAGGATAAGGGGGATGGCTGTCTAGATTCCCTTTTGTATTTCCAGATCCACTGTATAGATGTCATTTAAGGAGAGACTATGCCTTATGCCACTCTGAAGAAGAGAGTGGCTCTCTACTTATTTTCCACACATTTCATACCAAAACCTTGACTGCAAACATTAGAAAACCACCTAAATGTCATCACTTCTTTCTGTCCCCCCTCACCCAGCCTGGGTCCCTGGTTGCCTGCCCTGTTCTCCCTCTCTCCAGATCCCCTCATTCTCCTTCTTGTACTCCTCTCCATCCATGATGAATTCATCTCTGGTTTCTGGAATAAGAAGACACATCCTTTAATTGATCAGTGTGACCAGAAACCTTCCTCTACCCAAGTTGTTCTTGGCCATCCTTTTCCTGCCCTCCATGTCTACCTGATGGTCCTCCTCAACTCTCAGGTCTCAGCCCTGATGTCCTCACTAGAAACCAGTCGTCTCTTCCCTTTGCATTGGGAATTTCACCATGAGACTCCAGAGCACATTTCTGCACTTGCTCAGTTCTGCACCTGCTCGCTGGCCTCTGTTGTCACTGCCAGTGCCTGCCACCAGGGGTGACCCTCTCCTTTGGAAGGCAGGCCAGGACACTTAATGATGATTAAAAACCAACCAACAGGCAAGCAAGCAAAAATACCTACCCTTTTAAATATGAGATAGATTAATCAATATTCTCAGAATAAATGAGCAAGATGAGAGAGATGGCAATATTGATTCCTAAAATTGTGAATAATAAAAATGAAAAGTAATGACAAGAAATTAGGTACCTACTTTGTGCCAGAAAAACACGAGCTTGAGATGATATATAATGATATATGATACGAATGAATACATAATTCATAATAAATAAATAATGTAACAAATATATAATTATATCATTTAAATTCTAAACTGTACATTTAGGTAATTCATTGCCCCCAGTTTACAGATGAATAAATTTGGACTCCAAAGACAAAGCTACTTGCCCAACATCATACAACTAGGAAGTACTAGCATCAGCTGGAGTTTCAGAGCACATACTTTTTCATTTATATCACATTGATGCCTTAAGCAATACGTGACAATACATGAATCTCCCATTGGAATAATTAAGTTGAGAGTCAGTTTATTGTTGAACTGACTATATGAGCCCCTTTATTGACTTTTTATTCCAAAGCCCGTGCCTTTTTCACACTGAACAAATCTTGGCAGGCCACTGCAGAGACAAGTACCCCAAACTCAGGGAGGATGCAGTGCAGTGGGGGAAACATTCATAAAACTGCCAGCCTTGCATAGACCCTCAGTGTATGTGGTGAAGGAAGCACAGAAATTGGCATGTAGCCATCGGCCAACTGTATGCTTTCCCTGCACCCACAGCTTGGTTGGTGACCATCTGTATACAGTATCCTTAGCTCCTGAGGTCTCTGAGGTTCCATCATTGGCTCACTTTGTTTCTGTCTGCTACAGTACAGACATGCTTACTTGCTCCGGCCCTCCCAGTTCCACGGGGAATTGTGTGAATTCTCTGACAAGGACGTTGAAGACTGTGCTACCAACCAACCATGCAGAAGTCAAGTGCGATGTGAAGGCTTTGTGTGTGCACAGACAGGTATGAATGAGTGCGGAAAGGAGGAGAGAAGCTTGAAAAGCAGAGAATGGAGGGCCAGACACACAGGGTTCATGATCAGGGTTGCAGGACAGGTCAGAGAGACCCCTTACTGCAAGCCTCAACCTCCTTTTCTGTGTATCATCCCATGAAAACATGTCTACGGTAAGGTAGTATCATTATCCCAATTTCGCATCCTGAGAAAGTGAGACTCAGAGAGGTTACTTGCCACAAATCATCCAGCAGGTCAGTAGAGGAACATGTAGGTGAGAATCTGGAAGCCTGGCTGTATTTGCTGACTTTAGAAGTTAGGTGTGCTGGAATTAAAAGTCCTAGGTCAGTCTAAATCTGACTGTGTGAGCTAGAAGATTTTATTTAACCTATTTGGATTTTGATTACATTAATATAAATTGAATGTTATAATAGCTACTTTTCTATTGCTAAGTTACCATGACCAAGGCAACTTATAGAAGAAAGAATTTAATTGGGCTTACAGTTTCAAAGAGTCAGAGTCCATGATAGTAGAACACTGGGATGGCAGCAGAAACAGCTGGAAGCTCACGTCTTGATCTGAAAGCAGGAGACAGAGAGAGCTAACTTACAATGTCAGGAGCCACTGGAAACCTTAAAGACCACCCCTAGTGACATATCTCCTCCAACAAGGCCACACCTCTTAATCTTTCCCAAATAGTTCCAACTGGAGACCAATTATTCAAGCATATGAGCCTAAGGGGAACCATTCCCATTCAAACCTCCACAAGGGTGATGTTAGTGCCTTATAAACTGGTCATAGCCTCATGTGACAAATGGAGGTAAAAGCTCTCTGTCACATATTAGCTCTGCTGCTACTCTCAGAGCCCTAGGGTGGGGCCAAGCCTGAAACAGTTGAGAGGTGTGATCAGCATCACTTACCAACAAAAGGCTTTGGAAACATGGGCCTTGTTATTTGCATTTCTGGATCAGTGAGTCTACCATAAGTCCAAATGTGTGATGGAGTCAGTAAAAATGTTGATTCTTCACAAAGAAGAAAAGGGAATATGGAAGACAGATGGGAAGATGGATGGAAGGAGGGAAACATGGCACAAATGCATGATTATCTACTGCAGAAGCAAGTAAAAAACTACTGTTTTCTCAACTTATACACTCATCTAATCCCAGTAAATCTGTCTCCACGTCTTCAAGTCTCTCACACAAATAGAGATACTTTGCCCTAAAGTATCTGGAGGGGAGTTCCACTGTATTCATGTGGATTATGGTCTAGAGCTTCCAAAAGACAGACAGGGATTATCAGAGCGATTTCCAGGGCTTACTGCAAATGTAAAATTCCATCCAATAAATCTGAGAGACTTTTTTACAGTGTACCCAAGGACTCATTATGTCCAGTGTTCCATGGTTTTGCCTAGAGCTATAATGGCTATTCATGCAAGCTTTACTTTAAATGCCTTGTAAGAAACATTTGAAGACCCGATTGTTATTTTTCTGCCTTTTATAACCGAAGGACATCGGTTAAAAATGACCCAATGTGCCTAAGGAAGCAGAGCCACCTGTCTTGTGGGCTTTATCTCCCCGAGAATGCACAAACACAAAAGAAAGTGAAGTCATATGAGAAAAAGTTGAAGGGGAAAAACAGATGATGGTGCTGAAGGCAATGTGTGTCAGGGAAAGGATTCACAATTAGGCAGGTAAAGGTCCCAACTGTGCCACAAATACTTACTTGGCTCTCCAAAGCACCAAGTCTAGCTATGATAGGCTTTTGCAATAGTTTCCATGAGTCGGTTCTGTTTTATTCACTCACTTACAACTGTGTCATGGCGGGATAGCTGTGATAACTTCTCTCCTTTACAGACGAGGGAATTGAGGTTGGGTCAGAGATAAAAGATGGCTTAGCTGGTGCCATTCAGAGAAGCTACCCACCACCTCTTCCAAGCCTCAGTGACAGGAGGAGGGGTAGTTTCAGACTATCAACCTGGTGGCCCACCCCTTCCCTCTTTCTTAGGCACATTGATTCAGCTTCACGGGTGGTTCCAGATACTCTCTCCTCGGTGCCTTCAAAACTGTGGCACTGAACTCCTTGGGGGAGAGAAAGGGAATGAACTGTTAGTGTCATTTTCAGTCAGGGCTGATACACGAAGACTGATCAGCACAGCACTAAAGGCTTAGCCACACACCTAGTACTTCTTATCACAGCCATGTGAGTATGGTCCCCTCTCTCCACCCCAGGGAGGTGTGTGAATCGCAGACTCCTCTGCAATGGAGACAATGACTGTGGAGACCAATCAGATGAAGCAAACTGTAGGAGGATTTATAAAAAATGTCAACAGGAAATGGAGCAGTACTGGGCGATTGGCAATCTGGCTCATGGGTGAGTTGCTGCAGGCCTGCTGGGCAGATGGGAAGGCACAATGTTAAATGGAATTCTGTCGGATGGACAGGGGAGTGGAAAGGGACACTTATTGCTCTCCTTTCTGAAACAGACAGGCTGTAGTTTAAGTGGGTCCTCTATGTATTCTCTGAGGACAATTATATGTTGTTCTAGAAGCCATGCCATGAATAGGCATGGGTCACAGGAGGGTTGACCTAGGACCACTAAGACTGTTGTAGGGCTAGGGTGAGCCTTGTCCTTAATTCTCACAATTTGTTGTGTCAGAGGAATTCTAAGCACAGCTCTTGAATCCTATTGACAACTTATGCCATAGGTTTTATCTGGGTCTGTCCCTAGTTCCCAGCATGCACCATGCTGAAAAGAAGGGAGTTCTGAGCACTTCGTGAAGCAACAGGTTTCCAAGATAGGTCTGTAGTCCATGTGTGTCTCAGCATCTGGGGATATAAGCATTGGTCCAATCTTCTGTAAGGTCAAAGGAGCAAGGTCAGAAAGGGCCAAACAGGCCCAGCATTGATCCTACTTTCTTGCCACATCTAAGCCTGCAGATGGATGAGTGAGACCATGACTTTTTGCATGATAAGAATCACTGTAAAGGCTGGGCTGGAGAGATGGCTCAGCTGTTAAAGGCTAGGCTCACAACCAAAAATATAAGAATCGCTGTAAAGGATGCCACTGGCAAGCAAGGCAGTGAATGGGAATAGAAGTTACCTCCTCCCTAGACAATCGTTTATCTTGACCCTTAAAGACTGTCATTAGAGAGAGACTCTTCACTCAGATGGGAGCTCCTCTCAGGACTGAGGCCCTCAAAAGTTAAGTGAGCCCCAGGGATCACATAGTCAGAAAGAAGCAGAGAAGACATTCAAAGTCAGTAGTGGAGTTCGACTAAGCCTGAAGGAGAGGGGCTTCCCCTGGGAGGAGCAGAGCACGCTAGCAAGAGAACAAAGGGCGGGAGACAGGGCTGGGTAGGTGTGTTGGGAGTGGTCTAAGATGAAAATACTAAGCTTGTGAGACTCAAGTAGTTAAGAACTCTGGCTGCTCTTCCACTGGACCTGGGATCAATTCCCAGCACATACAAGTGTCTAAGAGGATTTGATGCCCTCTTCTGATCTCTAGATACTATACCAGGCATGCACATGGTATACAGACATATATACAGGCAAAACACCCATACACATAAAATAATAACACAAGGTTTTAAAACAGAGAATGTTGAGTTGGCATGAACCATATTCCCAGGGTCTTGCTTGTGGAACCAGGACTTTTGAGTTTCATCTCAGTGGGATCTGCTAACTGCCAACAAAGGTAACCCAACCCTAAATCCTAAGCTTTCCACCCCGTCTGTGCCTTCCTTCCAGGATAAACCTGTTCACAAACACTTTTGAGGGCCCTGTTCTCGATCATCAGTATTATGGTGGAGGATGCTCCCCGCACTACATCCTGAATACCAAGTTTAGGAAGCCGTACAATGTGGAAGGCTACACCCCGCAGGTAAGGGACAGCCAGGCAGCTGCTTCTGGCAGTGAGGGAATCACTGAGCACTCTGAAGCCTGCTAGCTGTGTAGCTTTTCTGTACCCCTTTCTCTTGGATCCCCGGTGTCTTCTGACATCCAGTGGGTGTACTCTCACACAAGACTTTGTGCTGACAGTGTGCCAGGTACAGAACAGCAACAGGAACTATAATAGCAGTAATGTTAGAACAAGAGTGTCCATAGCTACACTAAAAACAGAGCTCAGGATTTGGTGCCACACAAGTGTACTGGCTTGTCTGCTCATTGCGTATGAAGTCCTAAATGCTCAGCACTTCTCTTGTCCTATCTTTATACTGAAAGCTCTAAGCTTCCTCCCTGATGTGACATAAGTGAGATTATGTGGCTGAGCGGGCAGCATCATACCTGCTGTCACAGGAGTCCTCGGCTCATGTTAACACGTGTTCCCATTGCTACCGTGTCTTTGCCTATCAGGCCGGGCACTGATCTAAGTACCTAAAGTCATAAAATGATGTGCACCTGGGGCGGGAGCAACGGCTCAGTGATTAAGAGCAGTAGCTGCTCTTGCAGATGACCCAAGTTAAGTTCCCAGCACCCACATCATGTGGTTCACAACCATCTGGGACTCCAGTTCCAGGGCATCTGACAGCCTCATCTGGCCTCTGTGGACACCTTCATTTACAGATTCACATACATACACAATCATAAATACATACACACACAAATAAACCTTTAAATAATTAAATAAAATGCTGCACCCATATAAATCTGTACTATTACCCCTATATACTCCCAGACATGCCAATCACAGACTATGGAATACACCATGTAGATACACTACCAGAACCCTTGCCATCTAATGGGGAGACATTTTACTTTAGGCCAGGTTCCTTTCCCGCTCTGCCCTCAGGTTCCTCAGCTGTGAAGGAAAGGGGGTTTGACTGAGAAATTCATCTTGGTGGTGGTTTCCATGACCAAAGGCATATAGTTCTGAAGGCTGGGCAACTTCCTTTCTCCTCATCCCCCTTTCCTGGTCCTTTCTGCAATACTTATTGACCATCAAGAGGAAGAAACAGCCTAGGACTAAACAGACCTTCCATCAGGTGGTCTAGTCCATTCTCTCAACCTCTGCTTTCCAAGGACACAGTACAGGAGCCAGATCCCAGCCCAGACATCATGTGCAGTTTCCAACTGCTATTCTCCTTAGCCAGCATTTAGTGAAAGCTCTGACAGGCTCCTGTGTGAGCCCAGTCCTCAGGACAGGTCTAATGAGAGGGACAACTGTCAGCTCCATTTTATACACAGGGAAATTGGGGCCTAGAGAAGTCAACTTTTCCAAGTCATCCACCTTGTGAAAGCAGCGCTAGTATTCCAGAAGCCCCGTTGAGGCCATGACTCTCATCATTGCTGTTCCCTTCCTGGGCTGTGGGACTTTATAGAAATTACAAGTATCCAGATGCCCATGGGAATGGAGGTGGGGATGACTGGTCACTCCAGGTCCATCCAGGTACTGCCTCTCGAAGTTCCCCTATGCAAGGACAGTGAGCGCTAATGACTTAGCATACAGCTGTGTTGTGTTCTCGAAGCCAAGCTGTAACTCAGTCTCCCTCTCTCCCCTGCTGCTCCCTCAGTCCCACATCATCAGTGCACCACACTCCCCCTGGCACCTCCTTCTTGGCTTGTGACTTCACATCTGGATTTGCTCCTTCCAGCTTAACCAGCATGCTGTCCCAGAATGACCACCCCACTTCTTCCTCTCTTGGCTCGTGTTCACAGTAAGTCACAGTTCAGAACAAGAGATCCAAAAGCCCCCATTGTCCAGAATGGTCTTTCACGACACCCTCCTTCCTGAACCTTCTGCTTCATCTACACCAGTGTCCCAGCACTTGCTCAGACCCTCCTGCTTTGCTTCACGCCTCTGTTCAAGACCAATCCACAGCCCCGACACCCTCGACACAGCGTGAACTGTAGTATTGAATGTGTCTGTCTCTCTGGCTGGAGCAGGGGTCCTGAGGCACGGATGCAAGCTGTCCCTGATAGTTTTGTGTTTACAGAGTCGCCGGCAGAGCTCTGCTGTACAGCAAGAACACAGTTGACTACCTGATGACAATTTCAACCAAAGCATTTTAAAAACACATTTTCTTTTCTTCATACAGACCCAAGGCAAATATGAATTTGCATTTACAGAATATGAATCATATGCAGATTTTGAACACAATGTGACAGAGAAAGAAACCAGCAGTTCTAATTTCAAGTTTGGTTTTAAAATAATTAGCATGTTTGAGTTTGGAGTTAAAAAAGAAAACAATGGAGGCAGACATTACATTCAAAGAACCAAACGATTCTCCCACACTGTAAGTACCTGTCTGGAGCTTTTATTTGCTTATTTTCATTTATTCTTTGAGAATTTCATAAACGTATTTTGATCATGTTTATTTCCTTTCCCCAACTCCTCCCAGGTCCCCACACACACCGCGCCCCTTCCCACCCAACTTAAAGTTCTTTTTTTTTTTTTTTTTTTTTTTTTTTTTTTGGTTTTTTGAGACAGGGTTTCTCTGTGTAGCTTTGCGCCTCTCCTGGAACTCACTTGGTAGCCCAGGCTGGCCTCGAACTCACAGAGATCCACCTGGCTCTGCCTCCCAAGTGCTGGGATTAAAGGCGTGCGCCACCACCGTCCGGCAAGTTGTTTCTTCTTATTGAAAGAAAATCAGTTTATTGCTTTTAAATGTATGTGTGTTCTTTTATGCTGACAGATGTGTCTGAATTCCACATTATCCCTGGTCCAAGTAAACAAGAAAGTTTCTCTTGGTCCTGAAAATGCCCTCGTAGATAATACCTTAGTCTCACATTGACTTACTTTTTGGAGATTGTCAAACCCAGTAATGTTATTTTCTGGGGATTTTTTTTTGTGTGTGTGTGTTTGTTTGTTTGGTTGGTTGGTTTGTTGGTTGGTTGGTTTTGGTTGGTTTTGTTGTTTGTTTGTTTGTTTGTTTTGTAAGCCCTTCCTTTGGTTTTCAATAAGTTTATTGTGCAGATTTGCTCCCAATGAACCCTATCTGGAGGTTTTTCAACCCACTGTAATTAGACTTTTGTTTGAGATAAGTGTCTGGAAAGTGGCCCCGCTCTTCTGTGACTTCCTAGACGTCTGGTGGGGTTGCCTTTACCATCGCCCCCTCTTTCTCCTGCTTTCTTTCTACCTCTTATCAGCTCCCTCACCCCAGATTACTAGCCCAGACTGCTCCGCCTTGTGCTGCGCTCAGACACAGTGGCTTGACTCCCACCTTGCCCCAGAGATATTCCACAATACTAACATAATCCTTGTCTAGTCCTTGACCATGAGGTAAGCACAAAACCAGTGGCCTGGTGGGAGAAAAGCAGTGGGTGAGGGAAGTGATTGGGGTAATGTGATAAAGAAATGGGTGATAGGGTAATAGGCACACTTAAGACTTTGAATTCTGGGGTAAAGAAAGTATAACGTTTTTACTTATTACTGAGAATTTTCACACAGGAATGATGTAATAGACAATTAATCTAAGGAGATATGAAAGAGAAGAGACCAAGACCTAAAGTCTGCAGTGATTTATATGAAAACAAAAGAAATTGTGAGGGGCTCTGAAAGGCCCCTGCTGCAGATATAGTTAGCAGCAGGAAACAGGTAGTCAGCATTAATAGTCTATAACTGTCTTGCATCTATTGACTTGTCTTATGGATTGGGGCCCTTTGGGGGACAAATCTGTTTCCTTCATCTCTAGACAGGATGGCGAATAGTAGGTACTCACCACTGAGCTATAGGAATGAAGGCCAGGACTGACCACAGGCATTGCTTTATTATGAGGGGAAACAGTGGGTACCACCATGGCCTGCCTTCTTCTCCTCCTTCCCATCCTTACCTCCCTGATTCACATAGCCAGTTCTGCAATGCTAACATGTATATAACCTGACATGAGTCTTGGTTCCTAAGACAAATTCTACAAGGTTTGTTTTGTTCAGTTAGATGTATTATCTCAAAAATTAGGTATCTTTCTGGGTTACAGTGTGATGATTTTGTTCATATATGCAAGGTATAATGACCAAATTCAAGTAATTAGCATTTATGTCTCTTTGATTTGTAACTTTTTTTTTGTTGGGCATCTTCAAACTTACCTCTTTGAGCTCTTTATAAAATATATAACAAATTGTTCTTGCCTTCATATTCTCAGCCTAGTGGGAGATGTAAGTTTGTAAGCAGTATATCACTTAATCATTTATATCAGCTGCAATATAGCACAGTGTAAGTTCTAAAGGAAATCTGAGTGAGCAGTTCTGCAAGTGTAGAAAAGGCGAGTTCCTGGGACTTCCAGGGACGGTATTAAATAGGCAAGAGCTAAATGGAGAATTGAAAGACAAGTAAACTCATGTCCAGAAGAGCTTAGAAGCAGAGGAAATGGTCGTTACACGGTTACCTCATGCAGGTTTAGGGATCAGTACAGAGTTGGATAAAGGCCGATACACAGTGTGGCTGATGGAAAATGGACAGGCATGGAGAGGAACACTCAATGTCAGGGCAGCTGACAGCAGTCAGAGAACTGGTGGATGGAATGTGAAGGTTATGTATCCAAAGTAAGAGAGCCGATTCTGTCGGAAGGCAATAGTGAGCTAACGCGACCATGTTTGCTTATTTTTGGGTGGTTTTTTTTTATTTGTTTTTGTTTTTGTTTTTTGCCTGAAGGAATATTATCATAATGTTCTCAGAGGTTTAGGATCTTGACTCTGACGGGGGCACTGAAAGCAGATTAGTGAGAGAAGGGAGAGCAGAGAGGAAGTTTTATAATAATGTGTCAACTGAAATAACAATCAGAAAAGACTGTCAGAGAATGCCTTTGTGTATCTGGGAACCGTGGACTATTGCAACCGGGAGTGAGCATGCTCTAGTCAGCTGTATTCTTCTCAGGGGATTAAAGCAAGGAACGTTTTTTAAAGGCAAAAATAAGGAGGATTGCAAACAACAGTCCTTGGCCACAGGGTTCTAGCACCATGGGTGACACCATTCTGAAGCTGGGCAGTAACTGGTCAAAGGCCCTTGAAGTAGTGTGTTCTTGTATGTGGTTGCTGTGACTGTCTTCCATGGCAGCTCCTATTATTAGACGATCATGAATGAGCACCCTTTCTTCATAACTTCCAGGCCTGGTGTATTTTTACTTTCCTTCTGTTAGAGCTGCCATAGTCAACTCCATTTTGATTCTGACAACTTCCATAAAGCTGCAGAGAGGGGTAGAGCGGAGGAGATTTGGCAAAGGTGTGAGCCAAGTGCTCAGTGACTGCTTAGGCAGTCATGGTAAGAGAAAAAGGGTTCTGAGCCACTGGGCAGGACTAGAATGGGGTGACAGCAAGCCAGGTTGGACTGAAGCTGGTGGTTTTAGTGACAGTTCATGCAAGGCTGAATAGCTCTTTAGAGCTGAAGGGATCGGTTGGAATAGAGTGCCCCACCCCACCCCCCATCCCTGCTTTCCCCCATGCAAGGACCTAGACGTAACCCCATACAAGTCCCGTCACCTCTCATGCGGTGATACCCAGCTCTCATCTGGCAACACCAGCATTCAGTGTATGCCATACTTCCAGGGGACACCAGACTTTTCCTGGAGAGGACCAGAGTAAATAATTGAGGCTTTACACAATACTGAGGGAGGGTCTCTGTTGCAACTACACACCTCTGCCACTGCAGTGTGACAGACACTGCAGACAATATGCAAGTGAATGGGAATGGTAGTGTTTGCAAAACAGGCAGGAGATACATTCTACAGGCCATGGTTTATGGACAACTGCCATGGTCTCCTTCCCAAGGAACTATGGTTCACCTTGAGTGGTATAGGTTTTTGTTTTCAAAGGACATAGGTGAATGGTTGATGCTTACAAGTTAGCAAATGCTGGCCCCATCTGTGTGGCCTCAAGTGGCCACATGCATCCTCTAGTGCAGGTTTCTGATTCTCCTTCACTGTCTTCATTTGCTCCCATAACAAGATGCAGTCAGTGCTCATCCAAGCCAAAAAGGATGCTGGAATATTTATGAGAACTGAAATCTTCTCAGATATCCTAAAGGAATCATAAGCGTGATGACCCTGGGCAAGAACAGTGGATGGTATTTGTAAAGTTCATTTTCCCATTCACAATTCCTAACTGTAAAGGTCTGTTTTTCCCATGCTGGTATTTCTTCTAGAAAAGCAAGTTTCTGCACGCGCGCTCTGTCCTTGAAGTGGCCCATTACAAGCTGAAGTCCAGAAGCCTCATGCTCCATTATGAATTCCTCCAGAGGGTGAAGAGCCTTCCCCTAGAGTACAGCTATGGGGAGTACCGAGATCTCCTTCATGACTTTGGGACCCACTTCATCACCGAGGCCGTGCTTGGGGGCATTTACGAGTACACACTTATCATGAACGCAGACCTCATGGAGCGAGGAGGTGCACTGCCCAAGGGACACACCTGTCCTGACCAACACAGGAATAAGTGACAGAGTCTTACACTAAAGCTTGGGGGGAAGAGTCTTGAACTGTACCCCCATTTTCCTCCCCCTAACCTAGCTGTACCTCCATAGAGGCCTTGGTCTTTATTCTTCTCTTTTGGGCTTGGCCATGTTGGTCCTCCCAGCCCAGCTCTCTCTCTTTGGGTGATCCTCCTTTTCACAGCTTCTGTATCCAATGGGATGCAAGCTTGAATCCCAAGTCACGTATTCAGCCTGGATCACTGGATCACTGCACCTGGTTTCTTCTGTGGTTTCCACATCTCAAAAATGGTTCCACCATCCAGCCAGAGGCACAAGCCAAAGGCTTAGTAATCAACCTCAATTTCTTTTCTATTCTCCAATGAGTTTCTTCAGATCTACCTCCAAATTTCTTTTTCATTTTTCATGTGTTTATGTATGTGTGTATATACATCATGGGTTTTTTTTTTGCATGTGTGTGAGCACATGCATGTATGGGTTCATGTATAAATAATTGCACGTGCATATGCAGGCCTGAGTTGATGCCAAGAAACATCCTCTGTGTTCTTCCACAATAGCAATTGATGCAGAGTCTCTCAATCAATCCCAGAGCTTGTTGATATGGCTAGTCTCCCTAGCCAGCCTGCTGTGAGGATCCCCTGTCTCCACATTTAGGAGCTACAATCTACAATTACAGGCAGGCCATGGTGCCTACCTGGCCTTCACATGGGTTTCTGGAGATCCAAACTCGGTTACTTATTTTGTAAGACAAGCACTCTGCCTGTCCTTATAAGTCTTAGTCCTTATATTGGTTTTATAGTTAATACAATAGGCTCATCCAAATCTTAATACAATAGGCTCAAGCAAATCTTTGGATCTTACCTCAGGTAGGCAAGATCCAAAGTTCTGTCTTTCTACCACCCTTGGAGATGATGCCCAGCATGCTGGTCTATAGATGACACTTTTTTTTTTTTCAAGACAAGGTTTCTCTGTGTAGCTTTGCACCTTTCCTGGAACTCACTCTGTAGCCCAGGTTGGCTTCAAACTCACAGAGATCCACCTGGCTCTGCCTCCCAAGTGCTGGGATTAAAGGTGTGCACCACCACTGCCCGGCAATAACACTTTCACTAGTGAGGGCTTATACTACTGTGGTTTTCCAGACTAATGGTCAGTCCCAACACTCCCCTCTCTTTCCATCTTGCCCATAAACATTCCAGATCTTTCCAATTGTCTTCAATTACCAGTCTAGGCTGTAAATCCTGCTTTCTATTCCAATATTCTGCCTCAGGACTGAGCACTTGCCTGGTTCTGTGAACTGTTCTAGGTTGTTAACTGTTCTAGGTTACATGGTTTTTATCAGCGGAGCCAGGACTTAGTTAGAATTCCAATGTACTTGCAAGAGGACATAGGATGTAAATGCATGTTTTCAGGACTTGGGTCTACCAAGATCAAAGGTTCCATCCTCCAACAGAGTTGTTCCAAAGGTTCTGTCCATGGTTTCTAAAACTGCCCCCTATAAATGGCCTAGAGAATCATACAATTCAGAAATATTCAATTGGCGTCACCCTCAGAGTTCTCCAGAGTGCTGCCAAAGAAAGAGATACAACCCTGCCTCATTTCATGCACAGTTAGAAAGTTTGCATGGCCATGGAGGCTCTTTTTCTTGTAATACCTATTATCTCGATGAGATTTGTATTTTAAGGGTTCAGACTACTCTGGAGAAAATTCTGTTCTACATTAATAATGCTAGAAAGCCCAGTAGTCAACAAGCCTCTCTTCCTCGGCCAGATTTAAAACAATTTAGAAAGGTCTTACATAAATTTCAGCAAGCCCCAGGGAAGAAGATATCTTGGGGAGAATTTTGGGGGAACGAGGTAGGAAGGGATCCTCAAATAAGTAGGGGAAATTTGTACACCCATCCCCCAGGTACTTTCAGACTTATATATGCATTACTTCAACCAATTAACGCAGACCTCTTCCTCCTTTATCAAAGAATAGAGAAATGTATGTATACCAGGGCAGGCAAGGGCTGGAGCTAGCTCATAGCCCCTGGATCAGTCACTAGGTACCTGTGCTGGCTAGTCTTGTGTTAACCTGACACAAGCTGGAGTTATCTGAGATGAGGAACTTCACTTAAGAAAATGCCTCCATAAGATCCAGCTGTAAGTTATTCTCTCTCTCTCTCTCTCTCTCTCTCTCTCTCTCTCTCTCTCTCTCATCTTTTTTACTTTATTTATTTACTCATTTGCTTTTTAAAAACAGGGTTTCTCTGTAAAACAGTCCTGGCTGTCCTAGAACTCACTCTGTAGATCAGGCTGACCTCAAACTCACAGAGATCCACCTGCCTCTGCCTCCTGAGTGCTGGGGTTAAAGGCATGCACCACCACCACCACCGCCCAGTTTGTAGGGCATTTTCTTAACTAGTGATTGATGTGGGAGGGCCAAGCCCATTGTAGGTGGAGCCAGCCCTCAGCTGGTGGTCCTGGGTTCTACAAGAAAGCAGGCTGAGCAAGCCATGGGGAGAAAGCCAGTAAGCAGCACTCCTCCATGGCCTCGGCATCAGTTCCTGCCTCCAGGTTCCTACCCTGCTTGAGTTACTGTCCTGACTTCCTCTGATGGTGAACTGTGATGGTAAGCTAAATAAACCCTTTCCTCCCCAATGTGCTTTTGGTCATGATGTTTCATCGCAGCAACAGTAACCCTAATTAAAAGAGTACCTGTTAAGGAGTCTTGGTTTTAGAGACCAGTTCTGAACACATGACCTCTTTGAAGGCTACAGCTACCCTCAGAGACTCTGAGGAGGAGGCTAGAACAATAACTTGGGACTGATCTCTGTGGGGACTCTGCCATGCTGCCTATAACTCTTGTCTCCAGATTGAGGACATGTTTATTTGAACCCAGGACCCTAGGACACCAGGAAGGGTTAGGGTTAGAGTCAACCAGAGGAAAAGGGACAAAGTGAATGACCTACATCTTTCCTTTTTCCTTCAGATTACACGTTTAACGATGTTTCTGCCTGTGCTGGAATAGATTTCCGAATTGGTGGTGCGATCGATGAAGTCTACCTCAAATTGGGTGTGTCGGAGAAGAAATGCAATGAGATTCTGAAAGAAATCAAAGGTGAGACAGGCTCGTGTAACTTCTGCCCTTGTAGCCTTCCTCTCCTTAGCACCATTGGTCCCAGGCTTTCTTTAAGCATGGACTAGTCCAAAGCATTTCAATAAAAATAATAATCTAATAAATACTTCCTACTAGTATAATGAATACATAAAAAATGAATGAGGTTGAATTCCCATTTTCACAGTGAGCATGTGGGGTAGGTAAAAGGCAAAAAGACCAATATCTAGGGTGGAACTTTAAGGCCAAGTTTCCAGAACTGTGAATTATAACCAGAGTGTGAGTACTATTGCACATAGTGCTAATAACATCACTCTACTCTATGGGCTGGAAGTGGTCTTGGCTAGAGATAGAATGCCGGGGGCCAAGGCAAGGTGGCAGAGGCTGGACCTTACCTGACATAAAGCATGCCAAAGAGATTAGGAAATCTGGCCCACCACCATCCATATGGCAGAGGCCACAGGGCAGAAAAAGCCAGGCTAGAGTTGGGGGTAAAGGCAGCCTGGGTGGAGAGTCAGGGTCTAGAAGCAGATACCTGGATGCAGTATGGGGAGTTGGGAAGCTAGCCTGTGGAGAGTAGGACTGAGACTGGGTGACAGTATTCTGATCCTGCTTTCCCCCAGTTGTCTTTGTATGGGTCTGCCTGCCATGTGAAGAATCCCACAGTGGAAGCAGTATACAAATATACAGTAAGGCACAAATGCAGGAATTAGCTGCTAGCTAGAGCAGCCACTTACACTTGAGAATAAGTAGCTGATATTGTTGATTATTTGTGCATTGTGGTGGGGCAGGATGCGTTAGACTCTTCTAAGGAGTCTTGTAGCTTAGTTCCTATACAGGTCCCTGGACAGAACATCGCCATCACCCACAAAGCCTCACTATTTACAATGCTTCTCTCCATGTCTGCCCACGTGCTTGCCAGTCTATTATTTGTCTATATCTATCTGTCATCTATTTATCATCTATGTGTCTATTTACCTATCATCTTTCTGTGTATCTATCATCTATGTACAATTCTCTTTGCCTATCTATCTATCTATCTATCTATCTATCTATCTATCTATCTATCATCAATCACCTACTTCTCTCTGTCTCTCTCCCATATACTAATTCAATAATTAGCATGTGTATATGTTCATGATGAATCTATCCTTGTTCTCCTCATTTGTACTATTCATGATTGGGTAAGTTTCCAGTTGCCCTGGGCACAATCACTTCCCTATGGTCAGGAACAAGTCTTCTTCTCCTGTGTCTCTGAGACAAGCTCACTAAGAATCATGGGATCTCATTTGTTTCTTTAGCTAAAGTAAATTCCAAGGCATAAGAGTAGACCCTTTGATTCCATGCCACTCTTCCTGTCCATTGCAGACAGAAACAAGAAGAGCACCATGATAGAAGACTTGGTGGTTCTGGTGCGAGGAGGGACCAGTGAGTACATCACCACTTTGGCTTACAGGGAGCTGCCAACACCTGAGCTGATGAGGGAATGGGGAGACGCCGTGCAGTACAACCCAGCAATCATCAAAATGAAGGTACAGGCAGCCACTGTGCCCACTCCCCTTCTGTGTCGAACACGGGTTCTGAGAGTCAGCTGTGAGCTATGTGTGGAATATGGAGATCATCACGACCAAGGCCCCAATCTTGAGCTACTTGTATTATAATAGAAAATAGATGTGGGATAAACAGTTTAGAATGCAGCACTCCATACCACCTAAAGATTCCAAGCGCTTCCCTTGGTCCCCAAGTTACTAAGGAAATTAGCATCTGCCATGCTGTTAGAAGATGCCAGAGGAACACAGAGATATGACAAGAAGAAAGAGCCACCTAGGAAGGACAGTAGGTCAGCAGCATGCATACCCATCTCTTAGGAGAGTGCAAGATGTGATGATAATAACCAATGTGTTTGGCGTACCTACTGAGTTCACAGTACTGATGGGGCATTAGGAATGGTTTCTAGAGTAATGCTTTCAGCAGTCTGCCTGTCAAATGTGGTTGCCTTCTTTTGTGACAAGTCAAGGGTCAGGAAGGTCATGTCCATCTGTGGCTGTTCAAGAATCTGTTAGGTCTGCACAAGAGAGTCGGTCTTCTTTCCTCCCGCTATGGGTTTGGGGAATAGAAAAAAATAATGATTCTCACCACCTGACTCCCACACAAGAAGAATCCTGCAACTGTAAATAAACTAAACAGATGCTTGTTAAAACAGGACTGTCACACACATCAGCAATGGTAGGTCCTTGCCTGTGGGGACAGCTGTACAGTACCCATAGCATGCCTGACATCACTCTCTTCTTGTTGGTGCCTGTACTGTCATTGATGGACCATTGTCTATCCCCTGAGAGTTCTGTTTGCATTCAGGGAGGGAAAGTGGGGGACTGGACCTTGATGCAAGACTCTGCAGTCCTGACCCCAACGAGTTTTCCAACAGGACCTGCATTTGTGTGTCAAACACAGAGCTCCACGGAACACGAAGGCTGTCACTCAATTCTTGCGTCTGTATTTAGTTACTAATGACACTCACAGCACAATCACTGACAATCACAAGAGAGATACAGCTGGCCATGGGTTGCAGGCAGCTCCAGCAAAGTTCAAGCTTGACTGATGCCATGGTGACATTGCATGGCATCACAGCCAGATGTGAGAGAGAACAGGGAGTTCAGAGGAAAATAGACATCTGAATTTCTGTCCTGTACTATGATATCCTATCTGGTAATTGTTAACACTGAGACCTAGGGAGGATGGCTTAGTTTCCCAGTGAGGCCAAATGTGCCTGTCTGGGCTAGGGACTGTCGAGGTCAAATTGGTTGCATCAACTGGGGCATGATGAAAGAGAGTGTTTTAAGGTGCACAGCAGGAGAGACACAGAAGTGCAGGAGACTTCTATGCACCTCTGTGCATGTCACCTGCTCTGCAAACACATGTTCATCCATCTCCCACTTCATGCTCTCTCTGTGGTCTCAGAAGCTGCAGGCTGCTTTCACATTATCTCAGAATAAGGCCTCTCAACAGAGGCAGCTTTCCAGGAGGAGTGATGGCTGATTTTCAGGACAGCAGAGCCCACTGGATAAACAATTCCTATGCTACTGCCTGAATATAATAAATTGTCCTATGAGAAGACCTGAGATGAGATTTCTGCAGATGCAAGGTATGCAAGCAAGAACTAGCTCATGTTGTTTCCTGGTAAACAAAGACAGGGAGAGGTGGCATCTTGTTAAAAGAAGAGTTAGAGATGGCAATGGATAAATAAAGAGATTTTTTTTAAGAACAAAAAAGATGGAAATTATGTTCAAGCTGCAGAAAATGAGCACATGCCTATAAAATAGAAAAATAGAAGTAAATTTGAGAATGCATTTGCTTTGTGACAACAATAAAACTCAAGAAAAACGAGGAATTTATGGAATAAAAATAGAAGCTGAGCTGTTTAGACACTAATCAGATGAAAAGAAAGTAGCTGGATGTGGGGAACCAAGAACTCAATGGCAGAATTAAAACCCACATTGGAAACTATAAAGAACAGAATTGACACTGCAGAAAATTGAGTCAGTGATGTGGAAGGTGCTATAAAAATGCTCTTATAATGCAGAAACAAAAGACAAGGAGATTAAAACAGTGATGGAAAAGAAATATGATGGATAGAGTACAGAAGTAGAAAACGAAGCCACAAAAACTCCTTCCTGAGCAAGCAACGAGATTAAATGTGTGCATACATCCGTCAGGCACATAGTAGAGAAGCGGCCTTGCCCTGACAACCCAGGATGAACACATTGTTGAAACCTGAGCAGAAGTACTGAGAACAAAACAAAACAATACTGCAACACCCTGCTGACATGTTTTGCTTTTAGGAACAAATGTATCCCCCAGGAGTAAAAATCAAATGCCGAAGCCATTCCAACATGCAGTGTACCAGCAACCCTAGTCTTTAAAGGAAAAAAGCTTTGTGACCTGGTGAAATGTTCCTCAGTGGGTGAACTCCAAAGGCATTTTGAGACAAAACAAAAAGGGTTGTCAGATTTAGCTGACGAAAATACAGAGTAGCCGGCATTGAACTTCAGATAAAGAAGGAATGATTCTCTTGGTATAAGCATCTCTTGTGTGTTGAATGGAACATAGTTATTCTTAAATTATTCCTTATGTGACTTTTGAATGGAGCGGGGAATCTTGTATTTAACTGGTAATCCTAATCATTGGTCTGTTGTCTGCATGTTTCTGCATAGGTCAAGGTAGTGAGGTATTAGGGTTGAACTAAAGCTTATGAAGATATTGCATCACCTAGGGCAGAAGGAGAAAATATAAGTGGTGCTCACAGAGAGGTCAGAATAGCCTAGGTCATATTGCAGAGAAACAACCATACCTCAGTATCTTAGTTCAATATGAATCAACTTTCCAATTACACATGCCCAAGAAGCATTGAGAAGAGAGCTCCGCCCAATACAGTTATTCAAACACCCAGATACAGCTGATAATGGCTCTGAAGATCACTAGAAGTCTTAAATTACTTCACTCTGTGCTCCTGCTCACCTGTCAGTGGTCGGAACAAGTCACACTGAAAGCCTGCTTCTGGGGACCTACAGCCCTACTGTGCACAAACCTTCCTCTGAAGACTGTAGCCCTACTGCGTGAAAACCTGCCTCTGAGGATCTATAGCCCTACTCCGTGCAAACTTTCTTCTAAAGAGATGTATCCCTACCCTGTGCAAACCAGATTTGGGAAGCTACAGCTCTCTATGTTCCTCTGCTGAGATGCAGGCCTATTATGTGCAACCCTGCTTTGGAGGATCTGCAATCCTATCATATGTAAACCTGCTTTTGAGAGGCTATGTTCAAAAGGAGAGCCGAAATCTTTGATAAGCAGTAGTAATGCTTTCAAGAAGCAAATTTACTCAAAGGATTTTCTTAAAGCAAAAGAAGATATAAAATGCAATGTGTTAACACTACTCCAGTAAAACCATGTCAGTTAGGGAGACAGAAGATAGCTCAGAGGTAAATTTCTCATTGTACAAGCATCAAGACTTGAGTTCAGTCCCCCAGAATCCTTATTTAAAAAAAAAAAAAAAAAAAAAAAAAAAGCTGTGTGTGGTGGGCTGTGTTTGTAACCCCAGTGCTGAGAAGGCAGAGACAGGCAGACTGCTGGGCTCATTGGCCAGCCAGCCTAGCCTAATCAATGAGCTCCAGGCTAGTGAGAGACTGTCTCAAAACAACGCAAGGTGCATGGCTCCTGAACATCACACAGGGTTGACCTCTGACCTCTATGTCACCAACATGAACACATGCACACCACAAAATCAAATGGTAGTAAGTAGGCAGATAATTCACCAGTGATGATGATGATGATGATGATTTACCACAAATAAGAGCCTTACAATGTGAAAAATGACACAATTCATAAGAAGGATACAATCTCTAGGAAAATGGACACCCATCAGTTTGCTAATAAATAACCTCTCCCAATAAAAGTAACATTATAACAGTCCTATTTTCACCTATCAAATAACAATGATTTAAAAATCTGTGATACTCAAAGCACTGTGAGGACTGAGAGGCCTTTTGTGGGGTAGGATGACTCTAGTCTGAGAAGATATTCTAAACCAGTATCTCCATACTGTTAAAAATGGTGATGATATTTGATCCAATTTTAATTTTTTGTAAATAAATATGTAGAGACAAATTGCCTTTGGATACTTGTAGTAGCATAACCTAAAAGGGCAAAGGTATCAATTGGAGGCTGGAAAAAAAACAGGAGCTGAATAAATAACCAGTCCGTCCATGTATCCTGAAGCTGTAGAAAGACATTTTATCAACACAGGCTGAGTCACACAGAGAGAGCCTCGTAGTATAAGTGAAAAGATGAGATGTAAAATTGCATTTATGCACCAACTTGGTATGATTATCTAACTGTCCACAGGTCTAAAAATATATACTGATTAATGGGCAACAAACCACGATATTAACGGTCTAAGCTCACGGTTGGTGGAGGCTACACCTTTGTCAGTCTACTTAGCTTTTCTGTGACCTAGCTTTCTCAACTGTCCCAGGAGGAGACACGGGACTACCCGATTCTCAGAGTGCTGTGAAGACTTCTGGGATGTGTATGTAGTTCAGCTTCTTGTGGTGGCTAGCTGTGGTGATGATTATTCGACATGGTTAGGAACAATAGAGTGCACTGCAGAGATTTGCATGGAGCTTAATAGACATTCTCCAGCCTCACCTCTAAATGGTGTGATAAATAAAATTTTCTGAAGGGCAAGTATGTTAAAGACCCGAGTGACCATTGTATTAAAGACTGAGGATCTAAGGGAGAGATGCAGAAGAAAGAGGTAGCGGGATCGAGGGGAAGAGGGGAGAAAGGGGGGAGGCGAAGGGAGGCAGGAAAACACGCAGTAAGCAAATAATGGCTACAGCCATATTGACCGAAAGGTAAAGGACTGCCTCGAAGCCCCACTGCGGTTTCTGCTTCACCAAAGCAGACTGCCATAGCCTGCAAAGTTTGGAGGACACATGGGGGAGACTAGCGATGGGAACTCCTGAGTCACCAGTATCAATAATCAACCTAAACTAGTAGGGGACACACAGGCTTTGGACTCCAATTCTGGGGTACTGGGATTGTCATCTTGGTGTTCTTGTTTGTTTATCTGTTTGTTTGTTTTAAATGAGTTGTGTAACCACCTGGAGTTTCCCCTCACCCGAAAACTGCGCTAATCATCATCATCTTGTGAGGACGGGCCCTTTTCTAAAGCTCTTCAGCTCCCGAGGTGCAGTGTACGTGGGGAGTTTATCAGGTTTGGCTTCTGGCTAGTGCTGTGTCTTGGTAGGAAAACACCATGGTGGTTAAGGTAGGCCTTTCAAGAGGCTCGGAGCAAAAGCCAAAAGCTGACTGTTGAGAACCTTATCAGTGGTGTAAAGCAAGCGCCCTCCCTTCACCCTCCCCCCATGTGTGACCAGCAGGCTGGTCTCTCTGAAAACAGCCTCTGGATCAATTCATTGACCACAGACCGGTGAGACAATGGGACCTCCAAGGGGCCTTGCTTTGCCCACTGGAGCGAAGGTCAGCATCAGATGCATTAAGAAATGGAAGCAATTTTCTTCCCACTGGAGGCTTCTATTAGGCATGATTGCCTGCATTTAGACAGACCCTAAACTCTCCAGGGCTGAATTAGGACCGGATCACAAACAAAATCTGGAGAGGAACCAGGCCCTGGAGCTGCATCCCTAACCGAGAGGAACAGAACACTGGCAAACAGCAGTTTGGCCCTGGTTCTTCTCCCACCATGAAGTCGCAGCCCCTGATGCGCAAATGTGCAGTGACCAGCACCTGCGGCGTCTGCTTGTACTTTTCGAACCTCTGCCCCGTCTCCCATGCACACTGCCTCGCGCAGACCCACTTCAGCTAGCCACCTCTTCACCTTTAATCTGCGGCTGTGCCCAAGGACAGAGAGGGCGGCTCCAAGCCTCTCTCCCTGCCAGCTTACGGTCAAATCGGAGGAAAGAATAGAGACTCCTCATGAAAAGGTTTAAGGATCATAAAGGAACGTTTGGAAGGTAGAGTAGTATCAAATGGGTAGCTCTGAGGCCGCTGAGGGAAGGGTCTGGGAGCCTTGCAGTAAGGTTTCCTGCAGTGAGCTTTTGGATTATATGAGTGATTCCCATAAAGCTCAAGGGAATGATGCAGGGAGAGCCATCCTAAAGTATGCCAAAGGGCGTCCAAGGATCACCTTCCAGGCACACCAAGACAGATGAGCCGCTCCGCTCCCCCTCTGTGAAACCTTATGGGGCTGATGCGCCTCAACCCACGGTGGGGTTGTGTCCAGATAATCGTTATCATGAATCGAAAATACCAAGGCAGAAATGCGTTTGACGCACCTGACCTGTGGAGCACAGCTGGTCAGCACTGTAGCCTGGGAGCTTTGGGCTCCGCATGACCCAGGAGCTGACTGGGCCAGATCCCCTGACACTGGCTGCTGTGTGGTACTCCCAGGAGAGCTTATCACTAGCCTGGAAGGCTCACAGTGCACTTCAACTAAATGGGAATCACCTTCTTGCCTTCCGAAGGTGGCGAGAGCTTATGTTGGACCCATGAGGGTCAGAGACTGTCTGTAAGGCTCTAGTGTACACTAGTGTCTATCTCTGTCTCTGGATTCAGAAGTCCCTGGGAATAGAGATTCTCATGTTACAGTTATTTTAGATTTGTGCCTACCCTTTAGTACGTATTTCTTGTTAGCTGATTTGAACTTGAACAAATGAACTTCTGTCTCCCAGGTGGGGGAGACAGAGAGGACAGGCATCTAGCTGCAGGCTGGAGCACCTGTCCTGTCCTGCAGGGATGCTGCTGCATTTTCTGTGCACTGCCCTTCCTGTCCGTTCCCTGTGGCTTTGCTTTGGCCTCTAATTGATGTGTGTTGTCTCTTCTGTCCCAGGTTGAGCCCCTGTATGAGCTTGTGACAGCCACAGACTTTCCCTACTCCAGCACAGTGAAACAGAACATAAAGAAGGCACTAGAGGAATTCCAGGTGGAGGTCAGCTCTTGCCACTGCGCTCCTTGCCAAGGCAATGGAGTTCCTGTTCTGAAAGGTACCACCTTAGAGAGCACTGGGGTCCTTTGCAGAAGGTGTAGTTTGCAGGGAGGCTGATTCTGGGGGCTGCTGTTGCCCACTTCTAATTCTCAAGGAATAAGAATGGTAGCTGCAAGAAGAGTCTGCTTTGGTGGTCAGAGCACCTGTACTCTAGCCTCAGGGTCATCAAGGGTGACAGTAGCATTTAGCTGAAACTTGGAGCTGTGAGCCTGTGGTCTACCTTTAGGTCAAGTATCGATTTAGCCAAACCCTGGACAAAGAGAGCCTGAGCTGACCCAAAGAAATCCTTTGTGAATATCCTTGCCAATGTGAGATGAGAAGATTTGCAGGTGGCATCATGGACAGACTAATAGAACTTGACTAACTCTCAGGGTCATGCCCAGGATCCCTACAGTGAGTGGGTGGGACAAACCGGGAAGAGTGAGGTTGTAGTCTCGGGCTTATTATGGTGGGATGTCAAGATAGAGGAAGGGTTCATTCCAGCACCCTAAACAGGACAGCAGGAGCCTTTGATTACTCCCCAACTCAGGGAGCTAGCCAGAGTCAGGCAGGGGTCAGGTCCATAGAGCAAGCCCAGAAAGTCACAAGAGAAAACATGTTTGAGGGGAGGGAGATTCCAGGCCGACAGTGACACTGAGGGATATGTGTGCAGTTTCTCAGATGGGGCGGCTAGGACACAGGGTATGGCCTGCAGTTTCCTCCATCAGATAAGGTCCCCTCCATGGTGATCACTTCACAGGAAGTGAAAGGAGATCAGCTCATCATCAGCTCAGAGTTTGAGCCTAGGATTACTATTGTCTTTCTTGCCTTACAAGAAAGTTAGAACTAGAAGCTGTTGTCCACTGGCTTGTAGAATGGAGGCAAGGGGTAACATGGAGTTAGAGGAGGACATTCACAGGGTCTGTCCTGAGGAGACATTCTTCATGATCAGATGAGAGACACGCAAAGGGGGCAGATTCCAGATCAACATAGAGAAGTACTTCCAAAGACTCAGCATTTCCCAAAGGTAGGTAGGGTGAGACTCAAAGAGAGGGAAGCTCCCTCGAGGCACTCAAGCAGAGACTAGACTATTATTTGTGAATGATGACTGGCCTCGGCGACTGCTAATGCAATGTCTGATCCTGAAAGCTTATAAATGTGAGTCAAAGGTCAGCTAAGGAGCAATTTTCTCAATAGCACCATATAATCCTCGTGATGGCAATGAACACCCCTTGATGAGGAACCCCCAGGAAAGGAGCTGGTCTTGGCACTGTACCTTCGTGTTACATACATCCCACACACTTTCTGATCCACATAGCTACCTGTTGAAAATGCAGTTGCTTGGAACTGAGCTCCTGGGTCCTGATTTCACTCTCTCTCTCTATTTTCCTCAGGATCACACTGTGAATGCATTTGCCCTGCTGGTTTCCAAGGTGTAGCCTGTGAGGTTACCAATCGGAAAGGTAACGAGTCTTCCAAAGTTCGTTGGGTATATAGACTCTGGGAAAATGTAGCGAATGACTAAAAAGAACAAGAGCAAGGTGGTGTGTAGACTAGGAGACAGCCATTGTGGTGTTCAGGATCCTGGCTCCTTCAGGATTTTATCATTTCTACTGTTGAGAATGCACCATGGTGTAGGACTGCTAATGTGTGAAATTGCTAAGCCTTCTTGTGTTGTTGTGGAAATCTTATGTTCTTTTTGTATCATTCAACTTTCAAAATCCAGGGTGTGTGTGTGTGTGTGTGTGTGTGTGTGTGTGAGAGAGAGAGAGAGAGAGAGAGAGAGAGAGAGAGAGAGAGAGAGAGAGAGAGAGTATACATCTGTGGAAATTCCTATAACATGCCCATGCCCCATACCTCAGGGGAATTAGTTAATTCCTGCTGTAGATGCCCACAGGATTTTAAAGATATGTATACATAGCCCTTTTCACCTTGGGTCTCCTCCCCTCCTTCTGTAACTAATGCCATATCCCATTGACTTCTGTACCTCCATGACTCAGGAACACTTGCCTCTCAATGATATAGATAGATAGATAGATAGATAGATAGATAGATAGATAGATAGATAGATAGATAGACAGATAGACAGAAAAATAGATGTCCCTTCAAACTCTCAAATTCTTTGTCCATTCTGTCATATAAGAATTATCAAGCTCATATTCCTCTCTCATTTTTATTCCTTTCTATAAGTTTTTGATGATACCTTTAAAATGGACATATCATATCTAATAAAGCATTAGACATCCTCTGTGCACTTTGCTATGTACTGGGTACCTTGGCTGGGTCCTTGAACTCAGCTTGAGTTCAGATTTCATCACCATCATTTAATAACTCTGACTTGAACACTTGATCTCTCTGCATCTGTGAAATGGGCATGATCCTATTTACTACCTCACAGTGCTGACTTAAGTTTATAATGAGGCAAATAAGTCATTTAGATGATGGCTAATACACCAGAAAAGCCAATTAATCACAGTAGATAACATAGCTCCCATACATGAAAAACTATCCAGTATCTTACAACTGTGAAGTGTCTAATCTGGAAACCATTTACCTACCCATTTCCCTCCTACACTCACATCTACCCATCCATCCATCTGTCCATGCTCTGTCCACCCACCCACTTGTTCACCATCTACCCACCCATCTATCCACCAATATATTTTATCCATCCATCCATCCATCCATCCACCCACTCACCCATCTATTCACATATTCATGCATTCATTCACCCATCCATCCTCCCACCACCTATACATGCGTCTACGCATCTACTCATCTGTCTATCCATCTATCCATCCACCCACCCACCCCCACTCACCTATTCATCTTCCTAATATCCAATACATATTTGCAGAAGGCCTTCTGTATGCCAGCCTACATGTTGTGATTCATTGTGAATCACAAAGATTGTGATGTAAGAAGAAAGAGCAATGCTATTTGAATTATTTCACAAACACATTTAAAATTTCTATGCAATAACTGCTACAAGTGCTCTGAGAGCTTAAAATACAGAAAAGTGATAAAGATTAAGGATCCTGGGCTTCTGTGAAGAAATATGTGTTTACTGAGATCTGAAGGGCTAATAGGATTGATAATGTCAATGGAAAGACAAGAGTATCCTGGGCAAGGAATAATTGTAGAATATGTAAATACCCTATGATAGGAGAGAGCAAAGAAAACAGTGGCCAGAAACAAAGAGCCTTGTTTACAAGGGAGATATCAGAAAGTCAGATTCCCAAAGCCTGTTGGCTTATTCACCCAGCCCTAGCCCTCTTCCGAGAGCAAGAGAATTTAATAAGGATCAATTCATTCACATTGTCCTTCTTTCTTATAGATGTCCCCATTGATGGGAAGTGGAGTTGCTGGTCCAACTGGTCTGCATGCTCTGGAGGAAGTAAAACAAGACAAAGACAGTGTAACAATCCGCTCCCTCAGAAAGATGGCAGGCCCTGTTCAGGCCCTGCTTCAGAAACACTCAACTGTTAGAGGAGGGAGCAGACCCAGCCGGTGGGCGACCCAGCACAAGCTCTGGACCTCACTTTCAGCCGGCTTCCCACACACCATCTCCCACCCAGGGCAGCCACAACAAAATACAATGCCACTCTGTCCTTTAAAGATTTTAGTTTGTTCAATGCATGTTAATTTGAATAAAGAGCAGGTTAAGCAAAACCCTCAGTTCTTGCAAAATAAAGCATCATTGTAAACCTCTCTTTGCCCACTCTGCACTCTGGCTACCCTCACGTGGTCTAGGAACTAGAAACTATCTTGGTCACCACATAGTAGGTGTCTAATCATGAAACAGTCAATAGATGAGATGTTGTTCATCCCTTGGTAAGCATAGTCTTGTTCAGTAATAAAGACAGCCAATATCTACGAAAGGATTTCTATGTGCCACTAATCCATTCCCATGACAACCTTGCAAGACAAATAAATGGGAAACAGACTTGGGAGAATATAGTAACTTGTTCCAGGTCAGACAATTAGGAAAAGGCAGAATCGTGCTGCAGATGAAGCTCCTGAATTTTAAATTCTTACCTAGGAGGCTTGTCTCCTTTTCTGAATGAACACGTGGCTAGCAAAGAGCTATTTATGGAATACAATGCAGCTGAAAGCTGTGTGTCTGTGCACGAGCGTATGCACCCACATGTGAGCAAGTGTGTATGTGTGCTCTTGTGCATTTCATGTCACTGCCCCGCCTCTGACTGCTGCCTTGTCAGGAGAGTGGCTTTAGCTTTGATGCTCAGTAGAGGAAACAAAGCATGGGGCAGCAGAAATCAGGGAATCGATCTGGATGGTGATCAATAAAAGAATGTGACTGGGAGCCAAGGGCCAGGAAAATGATCGCCTCAAGAGAAAATGTTTACAGTCAAAAGAGGATGTCACAGTGGCTGGAAAATGGGTCGAGGGGCTGTTGGCTGTGGGGTACTGTGCCCTGGGTCCCACCCGCACCCCAAGTGTGAGAGATGGTCTGCACATTCCACTTTGCTCACTGGGCTTTTGTGCAAATACTATTGAGGGGGGGGAACTTGAAGAGGTTAATAAGATGGTGACTGGTGTCCAAGCTACCAATATCTTCTTTTAAATTTTTTAAATGCTAAGAGGTTATACTCTATATTTCTTATACATTCCCTCTTTTCGTTGCTTTGGTTGCCCATGGACAGAACTTCAGGTGAGTTTCTTGAAATAAAGTGGGTGGGGAAAAGCAGTTTGCTAAAGGTAATTTGGTTCATCAGATTCATTTGCAATCAATTGTTTTCAGCCAAGTCACCTGCCTTGCATCTGCAGCAGCTGGATTTGGTCCTGGGTCCTGAAAGCTAAACACATCCATGGTACAGAAGCTTCTCCAGTCTAGCCTTGGCCAGCAATCTCCAGTGGAGTCAGTAGGAAACTAGGAAGGAGCTGAGGACTCACTGCCTGGGGCAGGAGCAGGCAGCGTGGCAGTTCTGTCTGCTTTCCTGCATCCCCCATCCCCTGCAATCGAACTGACGGGTCTGGGCCCTTGTTTAGCTTAATATTATTGCTTTGCTGTCTGCTGTTATTTCAACAGGATAATGCAATAATGTTTTATCTCTTTCATTATACGGAGGCCGTATAATTTTCTTGAGTTATAATCTATCTTCTTTTAAGATTCCCCCGAGACAGGGAAGAGCCACTCTGTCTTTGGTTGACGGGAGGCTCCCAGGAAGCTGACAGTAGCACATCGAAGCAGGCACCACCAAATTAAATTCTGAATCTCAATCACAGCCACCACTTCTAATGGGAAATTTGAGTTGATTATGGAGATGACAGCCCAGGTTCACGTTTATTGCATTTAGCAGAAATTGTTTATCCTATTAAATGTGGTCTTGAAGGAGAGACAATTGAATTGTGAAGTACCACTGAATACCCGGGTGACGCCCAAGCACTGCTAAACTGTGTAATAATTATATTCTTATTTGTGGGCTGAACTTCCCCACGTGGCTCTTTCTACAAACAAATGCACTTAGGAGGAGGTTGAAACATAATGTAAGAATTAAACAAAATAAATGCAAACTGTGCTCTTGGAGTCTTGGCAACTGTGGCTCACCCCCATGTACCTGTGCTGAGCCGAAATATTGTACGTGCAGAGCCCAAGCAGTGTGGTTTAGGAGTGGCCTTGAACTGTGAGTTCAAGTACAGCCCAAGGAATCTGTGTTTGCATGTTTGCATCCAAGAGGAGGATCTTTGAAAGGCCATGAGCTCCTCTGCACACTGAATGCCAGGCTAAGAGGCTTTCCCGGGTGACCTTGTAATAGCATAACTTCTGTGGGGATAATAACTGTTATAATTACTTTAACAATAGTAATAATAATAATAGCTGCCGATTACAGTGGTTTCTAGTTTATGAAGTCTTTAACCTGAATCATCCGTTTAATTTTTATCTAAGTTTAATGGGGTAGAATTTATGCAAGCAGCAGATGACAGAGGGAGTTTCAGATAGAATTCAGATCCTTACCAAGAATGGGCAGACAGCAGCAAGAGGGGATGTGGGACCAGGAGGGAGCTCCTGAGGCTGGACCACAGGCAGAGAAAGGGCCATCTCTGTCTTGACACTGAAGCCAGGTCATGGTGGTGCATGACCTTGATCCCAGCACTTGAGAGACAGAGGCAAGCAGATCTCTGTGAGTTCAAGGCCAGCCTGATCTACAGAGGGAGTTCCAGGACAGTCAGAGCTAAACAGAGAGACCCTGTCTTGAAAAACAAAAAGAAGAACAAGACACTGTAGCTCTCAAGCATCTATAGGAAATCTTTTTGGAGAGAATGCGCCTGGTGCAGAAAGCCTTTAGCAGGACCCTAGGGACCCGAATGCTCTCATCAGTGGAGGACTACCCATAGGAAATTACACACAGCAGCATGAACTTATCCTACTCCACTCATCCATTGGACCCCACTCCAGATTAGCCTTTTGTTTTGTTTTGTTTGTTTTTGTTTTTAATTTTTTGCGGTGATGTGCAGGTGTGCATGTGTGTTTGTCTGTACTTGTGCATGGCATGTGGTTGTCAGGTGTTTTCAAATGTCTATCTTTTTTTTTTTTAAGATAGGCTCTGCTATTTGATTTGGAACTCAAGTTTTGGCTAGATTGGCTGACCAATAAGTCCCCCAAATCCTCATTTTTCTGTTTACCCCTGACCCAGGGTTACAGATGCGTAACCCAGGTTACGGGTGGTAATCCAGGGTTACCACCATGGCCAGCTCTTATGTGGGTGCCTGTAGTCTAAATTCATGTTACCTACTGAGTTATCTCCATAGCCCCTAGTTTTCCTCAAAGCTCAACTGCCCACATACAACCTCACAGTAGCATGTTGGAATACTATTGGTCAGCTCTTTGAGACACCCTGTTTACTGAAAGTCCTTTCCTCTTTGAATGACCTGTCTGTCTTTAGTGCCAGACAGATGCTTACCTGAAGTATTCAAATGCTTACGTGTCCATTCATGGAGACAGAGGTATGAGATCACACCTCTTAGGCAGAACTATCAACATTGTAAGGAGAGGCTGCAGAGCAGAGCATGCCACAGACATGTTCTGAAGCCAGTGCTGATATCTGGGGCTGGGCTTAGTGGATTGCTCTGTACAGCAGGTGCTTTTTTTTTTAAACTGTATTTTTAAAAATTTATTCTATGTGTTTTTTTACATCATGTATCTTGATCCCATTCATTTCTCTATCCCTTCACATCTGCCCTCCACCTCTGCATGCCCCCCCCCCAGTAAAGCAAAATTTAAGGTTAAAAAAAATTAAAATACAGGGAGAAAATAAAAAAATCTCATCATGGAAGCTGCAGTGAGACACAGTGAGTCACACAGTAAACCCCTTTGTCCATATATCTTTACTTGCAAGTGTACATTGCAAAGACTCAGTGGTCTGGTTTGAGGCTTCTGGTTTCCACTACACTGTCAATGCTGGGCCCTCAGTGGACATCTTGGATATCCTGTTGTTACCTTGTGTTGTGGAGATCCTGCAGCTTTGGGTCTGCAGGTCAGGTTCCTTCATGTGCTCCAGCAGGTCACAGATGGAGTGGATGTTGGGGTGGGCCAACTCATAACCCTGGTTCCAGGCCTGGGCAGGGTCAAGTCATAACCCTGGGTCCGGGCCTGGGCACCTGTGAGGTTGGTTGGTCTGCCAGATGAGAAATGGGGACAGCTCTTCCATGTTTACAACTTCAGGACTGGCTTACCCACACCCACACTAATAGGGTTGACTCTCCTGCTCTTATGACCACAGGATCAGCTTTCCCATCTGCCCCAGTCATTGATGGGCACGGGGGTGGGGGGGGCAACTCTCCCTGACCCATGCCACCACAAGACAGATAGGTAACAATGGGGACAGTTCTCCATGATTCAGGGCTGCTCACCCGCACCTGTGCTCACAGGGTTGGCTCTATTGTGCTGCCCTGGCGAGGTGCAGGGCACAGTAGGTGCTTTTATCCCCTCCCTTGTAAGAAGGGCACGGTGCATGTCTCCTTCTGGGACAACATAGGCGTCAGGTAGATCCCTGGGCTCAGAAGAGGCCCTGGGCCCAGGAAACACTCTTTACTTAGCTATACCGCTGCTGTGATCATATTCAGGGATTCTCAAACTATCACTAAGAACCCAGGTTGTTGGTTTTCATTTAAAACTGCTTTAAAGACCTCTCAATGCAAAACCTCCTACTACATAGGAGAATAAAAGGACATAAAATTGCTTAGCTCCTAGGGAGATCTTAATAAAGGCCATGGAGGGCTTTTCCCTCCCAAGCTCTGGGTTATTAAGGGAGATGTAACAGCATAATAACTAATATTTGCAGAGACCATTTCCAGCGACAAAGAACGTCACATACCTAATCCAGGCCTAATCCTCTCAGTGCCTGCAAGAGGCAGATTTATTGTCTGCCTGTGACAGGTGGCAAGTCAGCCTCAGAGAGACTGAATGACTTCCCTGAGACCACACAGCTCCAAAGCAGCCTGTGCAGTCCAGTCCAAGGCTGCTGTGGCGGTTCTGCATAGCCTTCCACTACAAATGAAACAGACCCAGATTTGTCACAGGTGAGGACCCTGGCCCGCTATCCCTACAGAACACAAACCTAATGGATTGGGGGAGGTCTTTGTGGCAGACAGAAGACCCTTTTTCCCCCAAGTTATGTACCCTCTCTTCTTTAGTGTCCTTCATGCATGTGACACATGTGTGATCATTTTATGACATGGCATATACTCAGGGAAGGCATCACTCATGAGTGTTTGGCACAAGGCAGATGCTAAATTCACTTCCTGTGCTTGGATGCTGTACAAAAGGGCCCTGTCCATTTTCTGCCTCTTCTTACTTTCCTGCCGACTGCTTCCTTGAGCATGGACATGCATTTTATAGAGAGAAAGGAGAGAAGGAACTCTGGTCCTATGTGCAGAGGGGAATTCTTGGAGGATTTTCAGTAGGAGTCAAGTGTCTGGCCTGACATTGGCCTCGAAGCAGGAATCGGCACAGAGCCCGGGCACTCCCATTATCACCCCAGCAGCGGCCACCAGTTATCTCAAGTCCACACCTTGCAGCCCCAGGTGTCCCTCCATCCATCACTGGCCATTGTCTGGGATCCACTCAGCGTCCCCCACCAGCTCCTGCCCAATGACTCCTTGTTAATAATCCAGTTTGTTCACATCCTGAAAGCGATCTGATTCTGGCCCTTTTCATCCCAAACACCATCCATCCATCAACTGCTGGCTCCACATGCTTGGTTAGGAAAATGAGAGTCGGGGAGGGGGGCCAAATAACAGATAAAACTTCTCAGTGTTATCTCTAAAGAAATAGAATGGATAAATAGATCTGTCAGACATGTATCATGCCACCTGACAGCCAAGTCTATTTGTTAAAAACAGGTTAGGATGGGAGGATTTATCTCACATTTTAAGCTGTTAATACAGGAAGGAGACATATTTTTCTTTATCTCTCCAGTGGAAGGGGGAAATCCCAAGGCCATGAATAAGGGACCTTTAATTTGATTTGATAGACTTTCTTTCACTAAAGTGGAAAGGGGTAGGCTTGCTCTTTAATTTGTGCCTCCAGGATGCTATGGACTTGGCTGTCCTCTAATGCTTTGTGAAGGTCATAAGATTCGGGAATCCTGCTCGGTGTCTTCCTTTGAGACTCTTTCTTACAACTTTCTACAGCCAAACACAAAGGCCATGATAGTCTCGGCCTTTGGTACCAAAGGACAAGAGGAGAATGGAGGGGTATATCTTAGTTGTTGGGGTTCTAAAAGCCAAGAGGACATAAGAAGTCCCTGTCTGTCTTGGAAGTCACTGGATGGGACAGATGAGCAGGATATGGTGATAGGACATGAAACATGTGGGAAGACAGCCACACGGGGTCATATACCTGATGAGCTGTGGAGTCATAGGAGTAGCTAGGCTTGCTTTCTGAGAAAGGAACCTAAGCCATGCCCCAAATAATCTTCGAGGATGAAGGAGCTGGGATCAGAGGTAGACATGAAGGTTAGTCACAGAGGTCTTTGTACATCAAGTGGGTTTAAGAGTATCTAAAAAAAAACACAATGAAGGTACAGTGGTATACAGGCCTTAGATCAGACAGTCAGCCATGAATTTGACGTTTGTGATTATAGAGCACAGAAAGCCCTGGAAGGTGGCCAGGAAAGGCTATGAGATGCAGCACCTGCACCACACATGAGGTCCAACTCACTATCCGCAGCTTGAGATGGACATGCACCACCCAGATCTGGCAGCTTGAGATGGACGTGCACCACCCAGAGCTGGCAGCTTGAGGTGGACGTGCACCACCCAGAGCTGGCAGCTTGAGGTGGACGTGCACTACCCAGAGCTGGCAGCTTGAGGTGGACGTGCACCACCCAGAGCTGGCAGCTTGAGATGGACGTGCACCACCCAGAGCTGGCAGCTTGAGATGGACATGCACCACCCAGAGCTGGCAGCTTGAGGTGGACATGCACCACCCAGAGCTGGCAGCTTGAGGTGGATATGCACCACCCAGAGCTGGCAGCTTGAGGTGGACGTGCACCACCCAGAGCTGGCAGAACATCCACGGGCTGCTAGTTTGTGACTTCCACTGGGCCTCTGTGTATCCCCTCTTGTGACACGTGCTGCTCTTCTACCTGTCACTCTTTCAGGGCTCAGCTGACTGGCTGTCTTCCAGCTGTCTTCCCTGATTCCCATACTAGATTTTCTCTAGGGCCCTTTGGGCTTCCTCTCAGTTAGGGACTCATTGCCACTGTCCATAGGTGTCCTCTGTCGAACTCTAAGTCCTTGTACTCATGGGTCTGTGTAAGGCTCACTACCTCCAGCACCCAGCAGTGGCCTGTGCACTAGATATCACTGGAAGTTAGCCTGACATTTTATTTCCTTTTTATTATTTCTCTTTTATTTTAAATTTTCTTTTGATTATTACTATTACTATTGTTGTTGTTAGATTAGATTTTTTTTTTCTGGAGGCAAGGACCACTAGCCAAGGAATGTAGTCACTCCAGAAGCTGGAGAATGCATGGAATAAATGGTCCCCTAAGCCTTACAGAGGATCATAGCCCTTATGGCTTTATTTGTATGTGTATGCATGGTTGTACAATTAATATTTTTCTTCTTAAAATATTAGACGCATGTGGTACTGTGTTTAGAAGAATATTTTCATACATGTATATATTAAGCATATTCCTCCCACATACATCTTCTCCTCTCTCATTAGTTCCCTTTGTTCCACTAGACAATTTTATTTCTACATTTTAAAAAAGATTTGTTTATTTGTGTGTGTACTCACCACATGCATGCAATGCCCACAGGAGCCAGAAGAGGGCATCAGATCCCCTGTAGCTGGAGTTACAGGCAGTTGTGAGCCTCCTAAAGTGGATGCTGGGAATTAAACTTGGGTCCTCTGGAAGAACAGTAAGTACTTTAACCAATCCAGCCCCTCGCTTCTACTTTCGTGTCCTATATACAAACATGATTTTATGTATCTATATACAATCCAGGAACCACCAATAGAGGAAATCTGGTTGGGCTTTTGTCTTGGTTTGGTTTGGTTTGGTTTTTGGTTTTTCGAGACAGAGTTTCTCTGTGTAGCCCTGTCCATCTTAGATTTCACTCTGTAGACTAGGCTGGCCTCAAACTCACATGGATCCACCTGACTTTCTGAAATGCTGGAATTAAAGGTATGCGAAACTACCACCTAGCAAGAAATCTGTTTTTTTGAGACTGGCTGAATTTAATTAATATGATTATCTGCTGTTGCATCCATTTTCTTCAAACAACATAATTTCATTCTTGGGGCTGGAAAAATCATTTTCTTTGTGCATTCCTCTGTTTTTTGACAATTGGGTGGGTTCTACAACTTACCTATTGTAATTACAACTATTAAAACCAATTAACTTTATTTATATCGGTGAGTCCTCTTTTAAACTTCAGGCCCTCACAATATTAAGACAACAAATTTGTATTACTATAAAAATAGATTTTCTTGGAGATAGTAACTCCTTCTATCCTAAGCTGTTCTTGAACTTGCTACATAGTTGAGCTTCTCTTTCTCCTGCTCCTACCTACTAGTGAGCGCTCATTCTCAGTTTTTATAGTGTAGTGATTTGAATAAGAATGACCCCCATAGGCTCATATATTTGAATGCTTAGGGCACAGCACTATTTGAAAAGATTATTCTAGTGGGTGTGGTCTTGTTGGAGTGGGTGTGGCCAGTTGGTGTGGGTGTGGCCTTTTTGGAGGAAGTGTGTCAGTGGGTGTGGGCTTTGGGGTTTCAGAAGGCCGAGCCAGAGTCAGCGGTTCCTTCTCTCTCCCTGCTCCCCGCGGATCCAGATGAAGAACTGTCAGTTGGTGTGTCTTCTTGCATGCCGCCAAGATCCCTACCATGACAACAATGAACCTCGGAAACTGTAAGCTAGCCCCGATGAAATGCTTTCGTTTTATAAGAGTTGCCATGGTCATGGTGTGTCTTCACAGCAGGAGAACACTGACTAAGACATGAAGTGCTAAAGATTGAACCTAGGACTTCATGTGTGCTAGGCAAGCATTCTATTAAGTGAGCCCCATTCCCAGCCCTAGCCTGCCCAGTTCTGAAGTGGAGGGGCGACAGTGGAGCCCGCCTTCATGGCAGTGGGATGCCTTTCTGTTGGTCGGTATCGCCATCCCATCCTTGTGAAGCACAGAGGCTTCTCTGAGGCATCCTTTATATCTGCAGTGTGGCTTCCGAAGCCTGCCCTTCCTCTGTGGCCATTTCCTCCTCCTAAAGGCATAGTAGCTCCGAAGAGATTCACTGAGTGCGGAACTCTTTCCATTTCCCTCGCAGAGAAGAAAAGGAAGGAAGCCACTCTCCTTACCTTCCTCTCTGTCGTTAATTTACTTTTCAGAAGACGCATTGTCAAGCTGAAGAGTATAACTTTGAACGGTGTGTTTACATGCCACTCCCTTATAAAACCTGAGATTATAGATCTCCTGAAAGGACCCAGGGGACATGCGCGGGAGAATCACTGTGGAGGAAGGCGTGGCTGATGTAGTAAAAGGTTGCCATGGCTGCTTGCTTTTCATTTCTAATGCTGCTGTGTTTAGCAGGTGATCTGGGCTCACGTGGGAGCCTTTAGTCTCTTCCGGTGAAGTTTCCCTCTTGCTCCCAGGTTTACTACACTGACCCCTGACAAGGCTCCCTGCTTCATCTCCTCCCCTGCCCTAAGCACCACAAACTATTCTGCAGAGCCCTCCAATGGCGGACAGCATAGAGCAGTAGAGCAGGGGAACAGCGGGGGACCAGAGCTTGAACTAGTGCATGAAATATCTGGCCCGCAGCTCTGACTCACGAGACGCAGCGTCCGTAACTGTGGCATAGACCTCGCAAAACAAATCTTGAGAGGTCCTTGATAAGCCTCCATAAAATAGCAAAGATCAAGCTTTTCTGCCCCCGGCCGGCCCTCTGTGTGCCATACACCCCATTCCTTGTGGGCACATAATGGCTTTTCCACTCTCAGTGGTGGTCAACCTTGCCTGCGCTTAGCATTGCCGAGGGAGCCCTGGAAACTGCTGATGGCTGGCTCCTGCCCCCGGTGATTCCGATTTAATTGGTCTGGGATGCCGCCTCTGGACATCAGGGTTTATGAAATTCCCCAGATGATTCTTATGTGCAGCCAAGGTTGGGAGCTTTGAAGGGAGCGTTTAGAGCAAGATTGAAAGTCCTCATCAATTGCCCACTCACCCTCTTCCACCTGGCCTCCGGTCACCTGCTAGCACGGAGCTGCTACTAATCACCAGCTCATGAATGTCGGCTAATTATTAATGTAAACAAATTTTAAAGGGGGAAAGCACACAACATGATGGAAAACAAGAACAGAGCCTTTATTCATTCTTTCAGAGAGAAGAGCCCCTGAACCACATGTTTTATCAATGGGAATCACAATAATGATGCTAAGAATTTGCTGCGATGGGCCTCATACACTTGATTTTCTTTGGTGGCTGTCTTTCCCACTCCTCATTCCCAACACATACACACCTGTGAGTCCTCCCTTCCCCATGTTCTTTCTTACCCTCAAGCTTTGTCTTAGGCTGGACTTCTTTTTCAAAAGATTCCTCCCTGTCAATCTGTGGAACAGTCCATCCGGGTGGACCCCATGCTGCCTCTGATACACCCCGTGGGAAGACTGCCCTCTCTCACGTCTTCTTCTGCATTCATTTGGGAGCTACATGTGTTGATGTTAACAAGTCACTTCCAATGGCCCCAGAGTCTCTGCTTTTCACATACACAGTTGGCCCTCTGTTTCTGAAGGCTTCATCTCTATGAATTCTACCAACTTTGAAGAGAAGGCCAGGTTATAAGCCTGAGATGTTTAGTTACTTTTATGTCATCCTGACGCGTTTTGGAGAAGGGAACTTCAATTGAGAAAATGCCCCCACCAGGCTGGCCTTACGAGCGAAGCCTGTAGTGTATTTTTAAAATTAGTGATTGATAAGGGAGGGCCCAGGTCACTGCAGGTGGAAGAGGAGGAAGTCGGTAAGCAGCACGCCTCCATGGCCTCTGCTTCAGACTTCCTGCCCTAACTTCCCTTCATGAAGAACTGTGAGTGGGACATGTAAGCTGAAATAATCCTTTCCTCCCAAGCTGTTATTGCTCATGGTATTTTATCACAGCAATAGAAACCCTAACTAAGGCATTGCCAATGACACTGAACAAGTACAGGGTTTAGGGTACATGGGAACACCAGGCTGGCTGGTGGGATTGGCTCTTCTCAGGAAGGGCAAGGACTGGGTATTGATCTTCATGGATTGACCCTTCCAAGTCTTCCTGCAGCTCTGGGAGGCTGACCAGTGCAGGCCTCACCTTTGGACTGGTCTGTTCACGTGTCCCAGTTACTATTAATGACTAGGCCCCGTGATCTGTGACACACACAGCCTTGGCATCTGAAGATACTGTGCTGAATGAAACCTGTACAGTTACTGCCTTCAAATATGATTTCTTCCTGGGAGAAGACAGATTAGAGGGTCATGGGAGATGTGCTGGGGTCTTTCTAAATTCATACATGGAAATCCTCTACCTGGTGTGGCAGGAAGAGGCTAGCCTTTGAGAGTTGACTAAGTCCTGAAGGCAAAGTTCTCATGAGTAGCACTAGTGTCCTTATTAGGGGGGTCTCAGAGACTCCCCAGCCCTCCACCATGGGAGAACACAACAAAGGACATATATAAAGTGGACGAAGCCTCCTGAGACCCTAGACCTGCTGGAACCCTGATCTTGCAGTTTCTGCCCCTAGAATTGTGAGGAATAATTTCTGATATGTCTAAACCACAGCTGGTTTATTGTTAAGCACCCTGAACCTAGTAACATAAAAAGTGGTTCTGAGAAGTTCAGGGTAAGAACCTCCTTGAAACAGGGAGGCAGCTTTGGAACCAGGTAATTGGTAGAGGCTAAGAATCATGAGATTCATACTAGAAAATAATCCATGAGTATATGAAGAGAATGGTCTTTATTGGTTTGCAGTCACTTGGAGCAGCAATCAGTCCTACCTAGTCGGCAGGCCAGTTAGCAGCATCCACCGACTTCCCAGCCTACATCCGAAGGTACTCAGCAGGTCTGGGTCTGCATGCTCTTCCCTGGGCATGGGGCACCTCCATTCTGGGGTGCAGGGTTGTTGCACTGTCTCCTCCTTTCCCGGGTACCCGCTCTGCATGCTGACCAGGAGCTCCAGCAGCTCCAGCGACCATCTGCTTTGACTCCTGCAGGAAAATGTTCCAGAGGGGGAGGTGGTTAGTGGAGGAGGAGCAGCCGGCTGGGGGTGGAGGGCAGAAGGCCACCTTATTGCCCCCAGAGTGCTCTGCAGTCCCTCCTTGGGGAAATGCCCTGGGTAGCCAACCAAGACCTCTATGCTTGCTGCCTCACAGTTAATTTGAAACTCGGGACAGAGTGAGAAGAAGCCACTTGGGAGCCCATCTCATGAAATTGGAATCCATGGTTGCATGGAAGATAGATAGCAGGGCAAGGCAGGAAGGACAGTCCTCTGGGAGAAGGGGTCACTGGAGGATGTAAGGAACTAGAACTATGGCCACCCTGCAGATCCAAGGCAGAGAGATAGCTAGAGATCTCTGGAGCAGATTGTTGAGGTTCTGTATGTGAGTTTTGAAGCCAAACCCTTCAGAGTCTGGCAATGGGTCCTGCGGTATGACAGATTGTCTGTATAAAACTTCCAAATGCTTGCACTAAGTGTGGAGTCCAGGAACCCGGCACACAGAGCCCCACCCAGGGCCACTGGCCTCACTGGCTATAGCTCTGCCAGTCCCTCTCCCCCGGGGAAGGCTTAGGTTTTGATTATTTCAGAAGTATGGACTAACCTAATGGGAATTGTTCATCATTTTCTATCACTATTTCTTTTTCCTAAATTAAATCTTCCATGAACCCCACATCTAATTCAGATGAAAGCAGAGGAATTCTATTGAAGCTAGGGTGACTATTGGGCTCACTCTCCTCCCCTGGGGCAAGGCCTAGCACCCCAGGGCTCCTCAGATCTCACTGTGAACAGCCTCGGATTAGATTATCTCCAAGTCCCTTCCAGCACTGTAATTATACTCCCTGATGGACCGGCCACAGCAGCAGTCTTAGTCTCTGTTTCTCCCACCTCTGCGACTCTGTCCCTACTGGCAAAGGTTCGCTGGGGAAACTTCCAGGGACTCTAATGGGTTTCTGTGGAAGCTGACAGATTCCTCTGCCTTGGTTTTCCTTGCCAGGTTAATCTCTGTCAAACTGAGAGTTCAGTGAGGTGGCCACGAGGCCACCAGATCCCCAGACCCTGCTTGAAGGGTTACTGGAGCTACTCCCAATGCTGGCAGTTAGCTGAGTGTAAGAGGACTGAATGCACAAGGGTTGAGACCTCGGGTACAGCTCCTTGTCCACTACAGTCACCCAGATCACTGGCATCCTGCCCCTCCTCCACAATCCATAGTATATGGCTCAGCATGACTGTCTGGCCTTCGCCTTGCAAGAGGTGTGTCGTCTAAGTGACCCCTCTTCTCTTTATCTCTTTGCTGGGTGGACCATGCCCTAGAAAGGGAATAATTAGAATGGCCAAGCCAAGGCTCACACATGTGTCTTGAAGTCAGGCCTGACTGAAATTCATGAACTGGTTAGCCCTGCCCATTCCCTTAAGTGATTGTTGCTGAGATTGCCTCAGTCTCTGCTCTCATTCAAAACTTTGGGAACAGTATAACATGAGACAGACTCAGTAGTGAACATTAGGTCAAGACCTTGGGTGCTGGCATCAGACTCCTGGGGTCCAGCTCCCTGCCCCTCCCTTCTCCAGCCACATGGCCTTCAGCAAGTTATCCAACATTCCTCCTGCCCCCGGCTCCTCATCAGTTAACGATGTTAACAAGAGCATTTATCTCATAAGGCTCTTGTGGGAATAATTAGGCTCACCCACAAGGATGCACTGCTATGATGCTGGCTTGGAATGAAGAACCATTATTTCCGTCAAGTGGCCTTTGGTCCCTTTGGGAAAGTTGCCTGGCTGAAGGGGCCGGAACTTAATGCATATCCTGCTGGTGAAATCAGGAAGGTCCCTGAACTCTGGGGCTGGGCTATCTCAGGCTAGAGTATCTCTTTCTCTCCCACCCCACCCCCTAGTTCACCAATTCCCAAATAGGCAATGGCTTTCTCCAGCTCCCAGGAGGAGACAGTGCCACAGCCTTGGAGCTGGTAGTTGGTGGTAGTAGTTTTTATTTTCTGTACCCACATTTCTCAACTTTGGGCTTTCCCTCACTCTCCTGGGTCTCTCCTCTCAGAATCCCTCCTCTGGAGAGGTGACAGCGGTTTGAGACCTAAACTGTTCTTGGGCAGAGGTAGAATTCAGAGAAGGGGCCACCTCTGGTATGCTCTGTCCATAGAGCATCTGACATGCAACAGCCTCTTCCTTCTGCTTGCTAGCATGGAGTCAGCCATGTGTTTTAGCTGGTCTAATCTTCAACATGGCGTGTGAGGAGCGTACAGCTATAATTTCATTTTATAACGTGTGCTTCCATGAGAATCAGTGACGCTTGATTCAAAGGCATGTTTGACCTGAGCTGCACTCCCACTTGGAGATTCTCTCTCAATGAGGGGATGGTAACCCACTATTATCTCATCATAAAACCAGATCAGCTAGGAGGTAACCTCTGACTATTAAGGAAATTGTTGTCTGGGGTTGTTATGGACACACTACCTTTTGATTTATCCATCCAGACTTCCTCTCTTCTGTGTATGTGTTCTTCTGTACAAGAGCCAAATGAAACTGAGGTATATGTTGTCTGCCTTCATTCTGTGCATCATATGAAAGTAGCTTTGTATGTCTGGTAAGCTGAAAACTTAGGTATTGGGATATGCATGGATACTATTAGAGCTTGCCAGGCCTGGCAGCATAGGCCTGTAATCCGATCTTTTTGAGAAGCTGACATGGGAGGTTACAGGTTCAAGGCCAGCCTGGGCAACTTAGTGAGTTCCTGTCTCAAGATAAAAAGTGAAAAGAAAGCTGGAGTATAAATCTGCCATAGAGCACTTGCCCAGTATGCATAAAGCCCTGGATTCCTCTCCCTGGTCAGAGAGAGAGACAGACAGACAGACAGAGAGACAGACAGACAGAGACAAAGAGAGAGACAGAGAGAGATTGGAATTCAAAAGAAATTTAGATGCAAGCTTGAACCCAGAAAGAGGTGTTTGAGCCCCCAGAAAGAGGTGTTTCACCAGTGTCCCAGGGTTAGTTTATGAACTATCTGGGATTCATGTCCAGAGTCCCCTTATTTCATCCTAAAAGGAATTAGTGTTTACTCCTGTTGATAAATTTCTTCCATAGTGCTGGTTAATGAGTTGGTTTATGTCAAAGCTACATACTCTTGGACCTTATTTGCTCCAACTTTATATCTAGCAGTAACTCCTTATATAATAACACCCATTGCATCCCTCCAAAAGACACATTCAACTCCCAGCTTCCATTACCAGTGAAAAGAACCACATTTGAAAATTTGGTCTTTGCTATGAAAACACATTGAGATAAAGCCACCTCGATGAGGCTGGGGCCTACTCCAATGACCTGTATTTTTAGAGAGAGAAAAGCCAAGAGAAAGGGGGAAGAGAGTCATGTGACTATGGAGGCAGAGATTGGAGGCATGTGTCTACAAACTAAGCAACTCCAAGATTTGCTGACAGCCACTAGAAGCCAAGAGAAGCATGGGGCACAATACTGCCTAGCGGCTCCAAATACAATTATCCTGGTGCCCCCACTAGCAAACCTGGACAAAAGAGAAGCCTTGATATCAGGGAGAGAATGGAAAAATGATTAAGTATGGGACATGAATTATAAAACTCTAGCATGTGGATTCTTAAGGTAATCAGTGAGAGGACCTAGAAAAAAAGAGGTTGATATCCCAAAGGTTTCTTCTACACATGCCCCTGAGTCCCAGGCCAGGCTGGAGCAGAGTGGAAGACATGGGCCTTACCCTCCGTCGCCGTCGCCATCTGCTCACAGGCAAGGCCTTGCCGACCTGCACTGCACTGGCACTTGCAGCTGGTACCCTGGAGTATGGGCTCCCCATTGTTGAAGCAGGGCCCACAGCGGCAGGCATTGAATTCCATCAGGTACTGGTCCAAGGCCCGGCGCAGGTTCTGCCGTTTGGTCTCCAGAGGCCCCAGGTTTGTGTACCGCAGCAACTGGTGGATGGGCTGCATCTGCAGGTACAAGAAGAACTCAGGGTTTCTCTTTGGCTCTGCTCACCTTCTCAGAGCTCAAGGGCTAGCTGTGAGGCTTCTGGAAGTCCTGATGCAGAGGCCAGTCCTCACAGCCATTCTGTGCATTGCACTAAGCATACCATGTCATTGATCAGGAACTGGGGCCTCAAAGTATGCGTGTAACCAGCTCAGAATCACATGAGCATTTAAGTGCAAGAACCATTCTGAACATGGATACAAATATCTCTGAAACCAATGCTCTCCATACTCCAGAGGAAGAAGAGCTCCTAGAAGCCCCCCTGGCCAACTCACTTGTTGCCTCCAGAACTTTGGGAAGCCAGACCCATGTAATGGGTTGAAGTCTATGTATTCAGGTATTTTTTTTTCTGGTTCTGTCTGTCACTCTTTAACACAGGCATTAGTAAAAGGAGTTTTGTTGCCTTTGGAAGCAGATCCCTTAATGATGCAAGGGCAGTTGTATGTGGGTGGATGTGAGGTAAGCAGGCTTTCCTGGCCTCCATAGTGTTGACCAGAATGAAGAATGTGCTGACAGAAGCATGTGGTACTGTGTATGCCAGACTGTTTAGCAGCATCACTGGACTCTGCACACTAGATGCCAGCAACACCCTTGTCCTGAAAATCAAACCATGCCATTACTAAATGCCCTGCACACAAAACTGCCTGGGTCTGAGAAGTGATAAGGGGTCCATCATTCTCCTACTTCCAGCTGTGGGATCATTGTCAAGTGACCCACCATACCTCCCTTCTTCATCTGAAAATGAGAGTCATCACTTCACCTCCTGGTTTTACTGTGAAGATCCAGGGAGATGTGTGGGAGTCCTGATCCCACTTTCCCCAGGGTACTCTTGAGTACAGAGAAGTGAGAAGTATTTAGATAGAAATATAGAGGGAGAGAGAGAGAGAAACACAGGATAGCCTTGGGAGGGCCTGGGTCAAAACCCACTGGCCCCTTCTATCTTTTCTAAATGGCTATTTATAGGAATTCCAAGGGGTGGAACAAAAGACCTCCCACCACCACAGCCAAGTGCAGACCCTTCCAAATACCTAGTAACCTCACACTTGGTTAATCCATCCCCTTATGCAGACCTGCTGTGTAAAGCAAGCTCAGATCTCACTATGAAACATCTGTGGGCTCCCACAGAGATGACATGTGGCAAGGCCTTGTCACCTAGAAAAATGAAGTGAATGCTGCTTGCTGCCTAGCTGTGTGGCTGAGAGGTTCCATTTTCCCTCTAAACCTGGGAATGGTGCCTGTTTTCCTCAAGATACAAAGGGGTGAGTGTAAAGGTAACAGTGTAAGAGAGAGAGAGAATAGTACACAACAACATGCCATTCTCATTAGAAACAGTGTTAGCAAGAAAAGGGACAATACTGGGGAGAAGGGGCTTAAACTGTTTGCTGTGTGAACTTGAAAAACTGAGTTAGAACCTCTAGCACCCAAGTAAAAAACTAGGTACAGCAGCCAGCTGCTGTATGTAACCTCCACACAGGGAGGCAGACACAAGATTATCCTGGGGATTCGCTGGCCAGTCATGACCAAGATCCAAGTCTTGTGAGCAACAGAGGAAGACACTTGGCATTGACCGTTGACCTCCAAATGCATTTTCAGGGATGAGTGCAACACACACACACACACACACACACACACACACCAGAAAGAGAGAGTGGGAGGGAGAGAGAGAGAGAGAGAGAGAGAGAGAGAGAGAGAGAGAGAGAGAGAGACTATGCTCTTCTAGTTGTATTACTCTGGTTATCTTTAGCACCCTTGCAATGCTATGTATTTGGAGGAAACCTACAATGAAAGTTTTCTGAGGGACTCTGATTTTACAAGGGAGGAGCCCGAGGCCCCAACAGGAGAAGCAATTTGCCAGGTCAGATAGAGCTACCCTGGGTCAGCCAGAAGTCAAGGGTATGTACTTCACAGAACTTTGATGGGTTCCTGGAAATGTGGACAGAAAGACTCAAGGCAAACAGACCTTGGTAAGTGGTCAGAGGCCATTGCAGAGGCCTTCAGACAGGGGAAGCAAGGATTGGCTGGAGCCCTAGCCAAGAGATAATCACTTACTGGAATATCAGGGAATTGGGCCCGCTGTTAGGACATAAGTATGGAATGGGCTGCCCAGGGTCTTGATTAAAGATGACTTTTGGTTCCAGGTCAGGCCAGTCCACAGGACAGCTTCCCCTTAACCTTAAAACAGACTAAACTCAAGTCCTTCCCTCTCCTCATAACTCTCAGGAAATGCTCCTGGGGAGGACTGGTGGATTTTAGGAAGAAAAAGGGATAAAAAAGAAAGGATATTAGAATTCTAGAACTTGAAATTTACTGGCAATGATCTTATCCCATTTTATAGATAAGTGAACAGAATCAGAGAATCAAGTAATAAGGCAACATAACATAAATTAATACATACTTAACACAATATATATAATGCAGAAGAAAACAATGACCCATGGATTCACTCCATCTAAGTATCTGCTATGAATAAATAGTTACTGCTGAAACCATTTCTACTATGGGTCTCAAATAATTCCTAATTGATATGTTTAATCTGTGTTCTATCTATCTATCTATCTATCTATCTATCTATCTATCTATCTATCTATCTCCTTCTCTACCTCTCTCCACTCTCCTTTTCAAGCATAAAACTATCTATATTTCACTACAGTAAAACCTGCCCATGATTTAGTGTACTGATATACATGTCTCAGGGGGTAGGGAAAGTTGTGAAGACATGGATATTACAGGCATTTATGCTCATCCATTAGTTCTGTGGATCTGTTTCCTCATCTAAGATTCCCTGAGTATCCCCCTGTAACTTTATAGTCTATCATTCTTTGTTATATTGTGCATGGGGACGGTGAGCTGAAAGTGAAGGAACAGACCAAGGCTACAGCTGGAAAGGGTGGATGAGCCATGATCCAAACTACTCTTCATTGCTACTTCCCAAACCCCGGGTTCTTTTCACCAAAGAGAGTTTCCATCTTCAAATTGTGACCCTGCCTTCCCCTCAAAGTTCATATATATTCTCCTGATATCAATTTTACAGTTTTTGCCCAAATCACTAATAGCTTGATGATAGCAATTTTCAGACCCTATGTGAATTACAGGTGCGTGAAAGTGGTCCCTTACTTATTGGAGAAGAAACGAAATCAAGGTTAATCCACCTGACCTTTTATCTTTGTAGAAAGTGGGGTGTTAAAATAGAGTTTTAGGTTTAGCTGTTGTGATGTCTTAGAAATATTTATTGGTTTACAGACATATAAGCTTAAACACATGTAGAAAAATGGACATAAACAGGGAGATAATAGTTGGGATAACAATAATACTTTTCCTAAAAGTTTGAAATAACAACTGTTTTTAAAGGGCTGTCTCGTCAACTAATGTAATCCAGTTTGTAAGGTCAGGAACAAAGCCAGAATTTTTTTCTAACTTTGTTGACATGTCAGGCCAGAGGATCTTTAGCTGAGGGTGGTGGGGGTTGTGGTGGCTGGTGTGTACCCTGTAGGCTATTAGCAGGATTCCTGGTTTCTTCCTCAAAGTCCCCAGAGCCCCAACCTTGTCACATTGCCTGGTACTGACCTGGCACGTGGCCCTATTTCCCCTGGGCAACAAAACCCCTAGACACAGCTTCTTTGTCTAGCCTTGGCTATCCTGAAACTTGCTCTATAGACCAGGCTGGTCTCAAACTCAGAAATCCACCTGCCTCTACCTCCTGAGCACTAGGATTAAAGGTATGTGCCACCACCATCTAAGAATCAGCATTTTAAGGAAGGTACTAGGGCAGAGGCAAATGAGAACTGAACATAGTTCATGAGCCTGAAATATAGACACTGTCACACAGACACTATCTAGCAGCTCATTTAGCAATTTAAGCAATTCCTTTAGTCTTTTCTCAGACTGATTTCTAAACTGTTCAATATTTATTGACTGCCCCTTTAATGAAAGCATGGTACTCTGAACAATAGAATATTATTCAGCTGTCAAAAAGATTAAATTTCCAGGGAGATGGATGTATGTGGAAATCATAATATTAAGAGAGGTGGCCCCTCCCCAAAAGCATGTTCTTCCCCATCTGCAGACCCTAGCCATTAATGTAGTTGCATGTATATGTAAAGAGCTGTGAGGGTGGGTAAGTACAAATACTTAGAAAGGAAATCAAGAGAAGATAACACTAGGAGATGAGAAAGGACACATGGGTATTGAAAAGGGATATAAAGCTAAGTTTTATCTAGTTTTCATGGTGGATATATGGATTCAACTCTCCATGTATTGAAGCAACAAGAGCCATTCTTGTATGGCACTGGGATCCACCATGCGTTCTTCCTTTCAGGGAGCAGTTGTGAGAGTCAATTGTTTGTTTGCATTCCATTGACCATGCGCACAACAGGAGCACAACAGGAATTAAATTTGTCACATTGACACACTTATAAAAAGTGATTTATTTTCAGATTTGTTCTGGCTCAGGAGTGCTACAACTTGAAGTTTTCTCTTATGTTTAAAACTACATCCAATTACTCTATTGTAGTGTTATTTAACATATAAGTTCTATTGATATTCATAAAGTACAGCTTTTAAATAAAGTTTATAACCTCCTAATGTACCAGATGTGATTTCTAAATTAGTTTGTGCAAAAATGTGAGTTGGTGTTTCATGTCTAACCCTGCAGAGTTTCTGGGCTAGCAGTGGTCACCTGAACCCTGAACAGACAGTAAGTTTCTGACCCCAGCTGTCCTGTGGGTCTGGTCTAATGTCACATCTTCCCTCCAGGCAGATTTGGGAAAGGGCACCAGTTCAGTGTGCCGTTACATTTAATCTTGTTCTTTGATGGGCTCATAATAAGAAATATGAAATGATCTGGTCGGCTTCACTTTCATTCCTTATAGACGTAGGGTTTCTTCAACTGCGAAAAGACTTACCTCAAAATCGATAACAACAGGGTTATACTTTAATGATCTCCCCCAGGACCGGTATGTAATGGTACTTCTATTTTGTATCAAGCCACTGTCAGGACTGCCACCTCGCACCCGAGAAATGATCTCCTCCACTGCCAAGCTCGCCTTATGTATTTCTATCAAGAGAAAGGCAGTGTTAGCTTCCCTCTCCCCAAACCAAAGGACTGGGTGGTAAGTTCTACTGATAAGATTTGTAGTAGTGTTCATCTGCTGTCCTTAGAGCTAGGCCCAACCTTCTACTGTACCTGATGAACTGCAGCATGGGATAGATAGAAACTGCACATCCTCTGAGTGGAGCAGACACGGAGAGGCCAACCCAACTCAACATGGATGATAAATGGCTGGGAAGATCCATGGTTCTTCATGCACTCATTCACTCCTAGGTCAGAGGTTCACCCAGTGCCTGCTTGTTCTTGAATTCTCTCCCCTGCCATCTCTCCATCTCTCTCCAGCTCTCACCCTCTCTTCTCTCCTTTGCTCTTGCTCTCTCTCCCTATCAAATATTGCAGATTCTATGACAGATGTCACTGTAGTGCTCAGTGCAGACACCGAGTACGAAACAGGCAGATGAGCTAGTCAGGGGAAAAAATGAGTTGGTTACAAAGTGTTTGCTAGGTCAAGTACAGAGGCCGAGGCATCATCAGAAATGGGGTAATTTGGCTTAAGACTCAAGGCATAAATAACCTAAGCAATGGTTATAACTTAAGTCTATTTAGTATATATTTCGCCTACTACATTATAAGCTGATTTCATACTCCTTTAGTTCTCTGTCCCTTACCTCAAAAGAACTTGGTTTGTATTTGACAGGTGAGTGAATGAATAAATGTATAAACACCCACACTGGTGTGCTCAAAAAATGCTGACTATCCATTCTTTCACTGATCATCATTGCTTGAGCTTGGACTTGGGAGTCATAACCGCTTCTAATAAGAGACTTGCCTACTCCCTCTGCACCATTAGCTGATGAGATGATAACAGATCCTATCTACACATCCCTTTCACCCCATTCCTTGCTGGGGTCTTTGTCTAACCCTTGAAATATGGCAAGGAACCTTAAACTATTGAGTATTTTTGAGATGACTTTACTGCAAGAAGGTGGACCCAAAACAGACATATTATACACTGATCATGGCTTGGGGTTACTTAGTACTTGTAGTAAGACTATCAAGAGAAATGGATTCAGGTGGGGAAGAGAATCATTTGCAGGGATTGAGTGTTCCAAGGAAAGGCTGACTTCTCTTTGGGGGAGACCCACTGATAAGCACTTGCCTCTGTTAGCATCTCCAGACTTCTCGCAATTAAATCCTGATAAACTTCCTCCAACGATCCAAGTATCCCCAAACTCCAGGCCCAGGTTGCCTCCGATGCAGTTTTGGACATCTTCCGCAGTAATACCTGCAGCGGGAAGACAGAAAAGCACTCAGGGTTGAAAGGACAGCTGCCATGGTGCAAACAGCTGAGGCTAGGGAAAGCTCACTCTGCCTTTAGAAGCACAGAGGGCTGGCTTGACATCTTCACTTTTCTCTCCTATGGGAGGGCGGTCAAAGCACCTGAAGAAATGAGAGTTGGGTGCGGCATGGCGAGTGTGAGTTGCTCTAGGCTCTCACCCTTTTTCCTTCGAGATTCTCCTCTGAGTCTCCGTGAAGCAATGGTTCCAGTGCGTGCATCCCCCTTCAGCCCTGGTCTTCACCCCATTTTGCACAGGATAGCCCTCCATAAAAGTGCCTCCTTCCCTCCTACCACCCTTTCTGAAGTCTACCCAAGCTCCTGTTCAAACAGCATTTACTTCAGGAAGTGTTTTAGGAACAGAAACCCCCTCGGTCTCTTCATTTGTCACTGTTCTTTTTATGCAGGAGTCCAGTCATTTTTTTTCAGAAGCGATGACTGATAGATGAAAGGAATAAGTGAATGTCCCAATCCTGGGGGAGGAGAACAGAAGAAAGCTTCCAACTTCAAATCCCACTCATTGCCACACTCTGTGAACTCTGCAAAGGGCCATGATCTCGCTGGCCTCAGTTTCTCATTTATGGAAAGAAGGGACTGTCCGCCCCTAAGTATGCATCAGCTGAAGCACTCTGTGACACGATAAATATCAGTTCCTGCACACCTCTGGAGCTGGGAGGGAGTGCCTGGAGGAGGAGATGCTCTGAGCAACCCACTTAGCACCAAGTAAAGGGCTTCTTCTGCTCTTTCCATTGAAGCACTTTTAATTTTTAATGCATAACTAATTGAGGAAGATTTAGCATATTTAATTGTTTTGATTAAAAAATGCTTCAACAGTGATAAACAAAAGTGGATGAAAAGAATTCACAGCCAGAAGCCAGAGTGATTACTTCAGTGAATGGCAGAGTGCTGCCGAATTAATGATAGCATTGCCTGATGAATCGGGCCGGAAAGCGCTGTGGAGTGATTGTGCTCCTGAAGGATCTGCAGACACAGTGCCATGAAGTGTGGGGAGAAGAGAATTCTAGCTGGGTGTGAGCTGTGAGACTTGACCCCAAGTAGGGTACCAGACAGTAAGGGGAGGACTGTGACTCCGAGAATCATGGAATCTGAGCGCTAACGAGCCTTCAGACACCCAGTCCACAGTTCTAATTTATAGTCAAGATGCTTATGGTTCACAAAGGTTAATGAGCTCACCTAAGGCCATGCAGCTGAAGGCAGGGAAGCTGAGGGTCACGTGACTCTCTGTCTGGCTCTGAAGCCTGCGGTGTTTTCACTATCCCTAGTCATTGAGTCAAACTTAAGCATCTTGTTCTCTGAGAGAAACATTTAGTAGGCACCTGCTGTGTACCATCCGGGGCACATCATGTGCTGGTAATGTAGCCATCTTGAGTTAAAACTCCTGTGAGTTGGATGTGAATCTGATTAACTAAAGCCTTGTCCTTACAAGGCTAGCAGGGTTCGTGAAGCAAGGACCAGCTGAAGACCAATCTGCATCGGAGAGTTGATGGTTGGAATGCAGTAGGAGCTGGTGAGCAGGGTCTTAGCAAAAGGTCTGAGAGACGCTACAAACAGGTAGCCACACGGAGCCTGCTGAGACACCAAGGACAAAGAGCTGGGCCAGGTAGAGGAGCTCAAACCTGCCTCCAGATGCAGGAGCTGAAACTAATGTTGGAGGCCAGGACACAGATCCAGAGGGATGGATGTAAACAGACCAAGAGGCACAGTGTCGAGAACAGAGTAGGAGCTGGAGCTGCTGTGGAGAACAGTGTGGCCTAGGTGGGTGGCCTGATCTGTAGAACACCCTGCCTGTGTTCTAGACCTATCCCAACCACCCATGTTCCACAGTACGCCTTTGACTTTGGTCAGATCCAACTAGACTTGCTTGAAGCTTTTGAATTCTGAACTCTGGAGTTCATGTCACCTCACCTGGCTCTGGATTAAACATAGACTCCTAGGCCCCATTTCCTTTCGTTCTGAGTCTGTATTTCTGAGAAATCAGAAATCTGGATTTTAAGCAAGGGTCTCAGATGATTCTCAGGTGGTGAATCTGGGACAAGTGGAACACTATGGTTCCACAGAAGATGTCTGGTAGCTTATTCCAGTGAGCTATGGTACATATGGTTTCAGTCAGAGCCTCTACCAATGCCTTGGATATGGACACAACCATCAACCTCATCACATCTACTCAGAGTAAGAATTGGGAAAGGCAAGGGGTAATTCTGGTTGCTAATCAGGATTCAGAAATTCCTCAGGAGACTGGATTCACAGTCTGAAAAAAATATGAGACTCGTTTGGGAAAGCTGTAACATTCTACCCTGGGGACAAAATACCAACCACACAGGTACCTCGAGGAATGTAGGAAGCTGAACAGACAAGGCCTGAAGTTCCGGACTACTCCCAGTTTATCAGGGTGATGAAGCCAAATGAAAGTGAAAACCAGAAAAATAAAAATGGAGTAATCTCAGGCTCCCCTCCCAGGCTAGAGAAAAACCAGAACCCGATAAAACACATTCCTTCTGTAAACACTACCTAGCCATTAAAATTCCTTAAAGAGGACAGAAATCCTGCAGCTTATGACAACAGATGGCCCTCGAGGACATTATGCCACATGAGGGAAGCCAGGCTCAGAAGGACAGAGACTACGTGCTTCCCCTTACGTGAGGTATCTAAAGTAGTGCAACCCCTTGAAGTAAAGTAGATCCTACCGGTTGCCAGGTCTGGGAGGACGAGGAAAGGGAGAGAGAGTTGCTAATCAATAGACATGAAATCTCAGTTATGAGCTCTCTGTACAACACTGCTCCTCTAGTTAATTAATAACACTGCGCTATATGCTTCCAGTGCTGAGGGGGTGGGTGTCCTCAGGGTGCTTAAAACGATAAAGGTTTTTGGGGTGTGTGTGTGTGTGTGTGTGTGTGTGTGTGTGTGTGTGTGTGTGTGTAAGTAAGTAAGTAAGTAAGTAAGTAAGTAAGTAAGTAAGTAAGTGTGTGTTCATGTGGATAGAGACCCAAAGTGGATGCCAAGAAATTTAGGGAGTCTTCCTGGGTCTAACTTTGAGAGTGGGTGTCTCAATCAAATCCAGAGCTCACTGATATGGCCTGCTAATTAGTATTAGTTTTGTTTTGTTGTCAATTTGACACAAGCTAGGGTCATCTAAGAAGAGGGAACCTTTTTTTTTTTTTAAATTAAGTGAGTAACTAAGTAATTTCTGAGACAGGGTCTCACTGTGTAGTCTTAACTGTCCTGGAAGTCTCTGTTTAGACCAGGGTGTCCTCAGACTCACAAAGACCCACCAGACTCTGCCTCCGAGTGCTGGAATTAAAGGTGTACATCACTGCCCAGGAAGAGAGACCTCAGTTGAGAAGATGCCTCCATCAAATTGGCTTGTAGGCAAGTCTGTAGGGTGTCTTCTTGATGAATGGTTAATGGGAGAGGGCCCAGTCTACTCTGGGTGTGCCACCCCAGGGAAGGTGTTCCTGGGTTGTATAAGCATTCTGAGTAAGCAACGGTGAACAAGCCAATAAGTAGTATCCCTCCACATGCTCTGCCTCAGTTCCTGCCTCCAGGTTCCTACCCTGACTTCCTTTCCTATGGACTGATGTAGAAGTGTAAGCCATGTTGATTTTGATCATGGTCTTTATCATGGATGCAATCATTTCATGAAACATACACACATACACACACATATACATATACATATACATATACATATACATATACATATACATATACATATACATGCGCACGCGCGAGAGTGAGTGACAAGGCCTTCATCCTGTCTTCTGAGGCTGGAATTACAGGCAGGCTATCATGCTCACTGGCATTTCCTTGGGTTCTGGGGATCTGCACTCTGGTTCCCTTGCCTCTGTAGCAAACATTATAGCCACTGAGCCATATTCAAAGCTATAACCTTTGGAACAGGAATATTTATCTGAGAGAGTGAAGATCTGTCCTTGTGTAAGGAATAGCACTATCAGACAACTCTCTCTGGGGCACACACTGAGTGAGAGGGACCCTGGGGGATTTGAAAGGGCTTGTGTGTGTAGGTACTGGGATAAGAACTTGCATCAGATGAACTGAGACTTCAGAAAGGTGGTGTTTGGCTCCACAAGAGAGATTCATCATGATGATCAGAAGCCAAGCAGAGATGCACTAACTCAGATGACAGAGAGATCCCATCATGGAAAGGACCAATCAGGGGCTGGCTGCCTGCCTACTGGGGGCAGGGGGAGGCTCAGTAGGGAGGAGAGAAGAGTAGAAGACCTGAGGTCTTTTTGCACTGAAATTCTGAAAGTTAAGATCACCCCATAATGCTTCAAAAAGGCACGTGAGGCAGCTTTGGTAAGCCCGTGACACTGTTTCACTGCACACAAGGCATGTTTGGAATAAAGGGGACCAAGGACAGTTAGTATGGGGAGACAGGTAAACATACATAGAAGAGGGGCTGATACAGTGCAGGAGGCCTGAACCCAAAAGGAGGATGCTGGATGTGAGCAGAACAGGCGGTACCCAGCAAGAACGTAGGCTGCAGAAAGCAGAGGGAGAACACGTGAGTGTTCACGTTCCCACAACAAGACAGTACTCAGAAAGGCTGACCTAAAATCTAGAGTGAAAAAGACATGGAAGGAAACGAACTGCCCCCAGGGTTTCATCTCTCTCTAGTCTGGTGCCAGGAAGGACAGCTTTGATGTCTGCTTGGCAGCCCAGGGCCTCAAACAATATGGCTCTGACCATCATGCCCACCGTCTGCTTTCCTTTGGAAAGCAGACATGGCTGTGGTACAGGAGTGAGGGCAGTCCTCACGCTTCAGTGTGAGTACTGAAGGATCAGCAGGGCTCTGAGGGAGAAGCAGGCAGTTTGACTTCTGAGGTACCTGAACACAGACAATCTCTGTCATTTCTCAGATTAAAGGCATCAAGTGGAAAACAGGTAGGTGTAATGTATTATTTATCTCTTCGCAGCAAACAAATACCACTCAGGAGACTGTGATCTCGCCGCTGTGTTGCTTTGCTGCACTGGTTGCCTGCAAAAACAGTCTCTCCCAAGGGCAAAGGGAATCTTAGTGACTATTTCAGCCATCGCAGTGGGAAAGATCATTGGTTAGTTTGTGGCTGGACTGGCTGAGACATGTTGGCTAAATTACCTGCTCTCTCTCTCTCTCTCCATACTTCCACTAGTCTGTTTAAACTCATTTTTTTTTTTTTTTGCCAACCAGCTGGCAAATGTGAGTGTCGTATGCCTTTGCATGTGTTAGTTCTTGTGGCCAGAAAGTCCTTTGTCCCTTTCATTGAGCCTTTTGGGCTTTTCTCCAGGTATCCTTCCTCCATTCCCTAGGATCTCTACAATACCTCTGTGTTTCCCTCCAGGACTGTATTTAGCACACCCTGGGAAGTTTTTCTTCCTTGGCCTGTTTTCTTTTCTATTAGACTGAAAATCACCATTTGGTTAAGTATGGTCCAGCACAGAGCATGGCAAGTTCGAGCCCCCAGGAGTGCTCAGGTACCAGCTGGTCCTACCATTCCTAGATAGCACCTCTAAAACATTTGGGGAGTTGTGTGTGTTTAGGGAGAGTCATTTGTATTCTTTTAAAGGAAGATATGAATCAGAGCTTTGTAATAATCATGGTTAAGTCTTGGTGTTTTATGAAGTGTTCTCATCTGCTTTAACTCATCACCTCATTTCAACCATCTTCTGAGATGGAGGATTTGACCATATAATGAGCTTACTAGAAAAGGGTGAGTCTGCTGGCTGAGAGTGTAAAGTCTGGAGCCATTAGCTGGTAGTGTGACTCTAATTTTTTAATCTCTTTGTGCCTCAGTTCCCCTGTCTTTAAAATGAGAATAATAGTTTCTATTAGTGCCTGAAAACAAGGTCCAGCACAATGAAGTACTCAATGTGCCTTGCCTATTATTGTTGGCTTACTCACCCCAGGTTCCATGACTAGCAAACTCAAGAATCAGGTCTTTGAAAGCTAGACATGTTGACCCAAATCCACAAGTGCCTATGTCGTCACTGCCTGTGGTGCTGTGCAGAGAAACACTCATCACATGTCACTGGGATCAATGGTGGCCCCCCAGAGTCCTGCAAAGGCTGCCTTCCAGTTATGTCCTCATCACACAAGGAAAATCAGAGAATGATGGCCATGTAGTATACTCACGATGGCAATATTAAGGCTGCAGCCCAGCCTTCTGCCTGCCTGATGAGAACTGCCTCGGCTTCTCTGCTTTTGCATGATGACATTGGCCATGACGAGGAGCAGCACATAGAAGGCCAGGCTCTGAAAGTGGAGACTACAAGAGCTGGAATCCATCTCTGACCAGGATCTGTCTGGACAATTGTTTGTCTACCTAGAAGGTGACTTTGATACAGTCCCTTCATGGGGCTTTGATGAGGGCTCAGTGTATTAATCCATGCTATGTTAACTGCTCACAGAGATGTCAGTAAAGGCCAAATACTGCCACTTATGCTGTTTGGGGAAAAGCTGCAAGCTACATGGAGCCTCTGGGTTACTGATTCTCAATGTGGAAGATGTGAAACTGGAGTAGGCAGGTGAATTCATGATAACAACAGGTTCTCTTCATCAACACTTAAGTATAATCTGCTGGGGCATGGGGGAGGTCAGGCAGTACAAGCAAACCCAGATTACAGGTAAGTAAATATCCAAGGAGGATAGACCAGGGTACCCAAAGCCTGTGCTCTCTAGGCCATGCTATACTGCCTGCAAAGCTAAGGGTGGGAAGAATTATGATACATCTCAGATTTTCTCCTTTAAGTATGAAGCTATTTTCAATGATATTAGAAGTGGAAATTCAAAATCAGGACAAAGTCAGAAGGATGGTACTTCGTGTCTCTCCGTTCCATGTGTATGCAAATGATTTAAGGGGAATGGGGACAGAGCCAAGACACCAGGAGTCTGTCAGTCAATCAATACCATCCATCACCGTGAAGTCTGGTTGTCATGGTAACTGGGGATAAAGCCTGGAGCTTGTTAGAATCCAGTGACTGTCTGTTCAGGGTGACTGGTTAGTTAGCGGGCACAGCAAAAGACCTGCTGAGCCATCCAGACTGCTTAGCCATGAATATAGAACTCTTCACAATCAAGTTTCTGTCTATCTCACCCTCCTCACTATCCAGTGGACCTGAGATCCTTTAGTAAAACACCTGCCTCTGCAGAGTGTAAGGAAAGCTACAGAGAATGTATGTCAAGTACAGCATTCTGACCCTCTGCTGGGTTTCAGCCTCCATCCTCAGGCAGGACTCTGGAAATTTACCAATAATAGGATGCATATGGAAAGAGGTGCATACAATAGAGTGGCACATATATCTTAGTCCAAAGTCCACTGAAGCTTTTAAAGACAGGCATGCAGCCCAGAAAAGGAGACAGAATGATTACTTAGAAAATCCTCCAGAAGCTAGGCAGAGACCTAAAGATGAGCGAACATCAGACAGGTGAGGAAGGGATGAGAGGGAGTCCAGGATCCCAAAGAGAATGTAAGAATGCTCAGGGTTGAATGTGTGTCCCAGTACAGCGCAGCAACCTGGATAGAGGTCAAATGAACTATGGGCCAGGCCGAAGCACACTCACATATACTAGCCATCACTACCAGCATCAGGAACCCTCCAGGTCAGTGTTCATCTTCTCATGGCTCTTGCAGCTAGCTTTTAAGTCCAACACTGACTTCATTTCCTGGCTACTGTCATCACAACTCTACCTGACACAACACAGATGCAGGGACAAAGCCTCCTCAACAGAATCTAGCGATGGAGTGAGCCTGGACACTGGCCCTCTAACATCCGCCCTACTGGTCCCTACTTACTGCTCCAGCCACCCCCATACAACTCCCTGAAGGTGTGACTGTCTTCAGAGGCCGGAAACTGGAAAGGGTGGAAGAGAAGGGCTTGCTCTCCTCTTTGTACTTTGCCTGTGTCCATTTCTGTTCATGAATGGTGCTCTTAGGTACCTCCAGCTAACAGCACATTTCTCTAGGGCAGGGATCTGCCTGCCGCACCTCTATGTACTAGTAATTGTGGGTGCTCAGTGTAAATTTACAATGTATGTGGCTGTTCTGGACCTCCAGATTGCTAACAGAAGATTTGGGGATTGCTCATACTCAATAATTGTGAGATTATTCCTTATAGTAAATCTCATTAATTATATACACACACACACACACACACACACACACACACACACACACACACACACACACACATATATATATATATATATATAGTGCAAACATCTAGGTAAATATATGTTATTGATTTTGTTTCTTTGGAGAATGGGAACTAATATACTATCTGGTGCCTTTCTTGTACCTGTTGGTGATTTTTTCCCCCATTATTTAGAGTGGTTTGTTACATGTTCATAATCAACAGAGGCTACCACATTAGTATATAATTTTTAATACTCTTTTGACTGCCCTTAAAAGTAACAAATATATTTTACATTAGGATCTCACAAGTAAGAAATACATTTTACATTGTGGTCCCACTTCCACGCATTCAGCTAAATGAAGTTTCAGTAGTTAATTGTATTTTGAGTGATGCACTCATATCCTGCATCCTGCCATATTTTAGTGTGTTGTGCATACGTTAATGCTGGTCATGATCTACTGAATTGCTTTGACAATCTACTAATGGACTATAGTCTATGGTTTGAAAAAACCTGAGGTTACAACATCCTGAGACATTATAGTATTGTTAGTTGGGGGTAATGATGTCTTTGGTTCTTTTGCCCGCCTGTGGGATCTTTTTCCTCCTCCTGAGCTGCCGAGTCCAGCACTGATATGAGGGTTTATGCCTTGTCTTATCACATCTTGTTATACCATGTTTCAGTTGCTATCCCTGGGAGGCCTGCTCTTTTCTTAAAGGAAACAGAGGAGCAGTGGACAAGGGGAGGGAGGGAAAGCTGTGGTTGGGATGTAATGTATCAGAGAAAAATAATTTTTTTAAAAAATACAGTTTCCAAGATTGACACCTGATTCCAGTGACACATAGATATATATCTTTGAGATAGATGCTTGACACTGGGAAACATATCTGATGTTGCTAGACCTTAGTCCTTTGTAATTTATATATTTTATTATCCTTTTTACAAATGTCTGCTCATTAAATGCAATAGTGATTTTTTAAGACAGGGTTTCTCTGTAGGCCTGGCTATCCAGGAACTCACTCTGTAGACCAGGCTGGCCTAGAATTCACAGATTCGCCTGCCTCTGCTTCCCAAGTGCTGGTCTTAAAGGTGTGAGCCACCATTGACCAACAAAAATAGTGAATTTTAAGTTATTAGCTCAGCGTCAAGCTCCCAGGAAATGCCAGTAGGTGTTGGTTGGCCTTACTGTTAGGTCTGTGGTGGTGTATAACATCAGAATGAGTGGCAGAATGTACTAACATATGGGAAAGGGATACATATTGGAAGATACACAAACTCTAACTCAGAAGACCTCAGATCAGCACTGAGTCACGTTACAGTGTTTACTTGAGCTCTTTGGGCCTCGGCCTTCTCTCTAAAAAATGAGAGGAAATAATAACACAATTCCTCATGAAACTATTACAAAGATTAATTTGAATACCAGATGTGATTATATATTTGCTTTACAAATATTGGGTGTTACTACGTGTAAATATATTTTATTAAAATCAAATACTTTGGTTGATTCTAAGTACCATGAATGAGAATCTAAATCATTAGTCACTTTGGGTGGCAACTCATTTGGCTACCCACAAAGTAAATCATCCATGACTATAATCAGGAGATTATAACAAAGAAAAACCCGCTACCTTCTATGAGCCCCCTGATGAGTGAGAACACTTATTAATCATGTTGGTATCTGGACAGTGCCTCCCGTGTTAAGTGTGTTTAACAAATGTTTATTTAATGGAGAGCTAAAGGAATGAATGAATAAGGCAGGCAGGAAGGCGGGAGGAAGAGCAAGTGAAGCTATAATTAATTCTGTCCTCGTGGCTTGTTCTGCTTTGTCTGCTAGTGGTGGTCAGCTGGCCCAAGGACCATGATGGAAGAGGCTGATCAATGAAGGGCTAGATGAACTGCACTGTTGCTGGAAGGGCCTTTCCAGGGCCACTGTGTTCTGGCATCCATCAGGGGCAGGGATGATGGAAAACACACACTGATTTAGGCAGAGTTGTTAGCACTTTGAAAGATAGTGATGAGCATCCAAAGTGACCTTGACAAATGGGAAGAGCAGACCCTCCAAAACTGGATGAAGCTCTGGAGACAGAAATGAATGACCTTGATCAAAAAAATGGGCAGGTGGGGGAGGAGGCATGATGGCTGGGGCTCCAGGTCTACAGCAGCAACATCAGCCACTGCGGGCAGGACACAATGGTAATGATTTCCCTTCTGTTTGAACAATGTTTCAGTACTGGCCAGCTGCAGAACCCCATGATATCGGTCTTCTTATTATCCCCACTTTATAGATGAGAGAACAGTTAAGATTGCACTCAGAAATTGGAAGGCTGAGAATAATAGCACATCGTAATAATGGCACTTCCATGCTCTGAATATAGTTCCTCCCCTGCAAATTCTCATGTTGAAATTCTCTCCTCAGTGTCACAGTGTTGGGAGAGGGAAGGAAGGGGCTTTCTTAAGTGACTGTGTCATCAGCAGGAATTAATGCCTTTGTCCTCTGGGTGGGTCCGCTCTTCCTAACATTGGATTGTCTCTTCCTCATGGCCACTTGCCTTTTTGTTATTCTGCGAAGTGGTGGTGCGATGTGAGGTCTAACCTATGCCAGCTGTTCAGACTATCTGACCTTCAGAACCATGAGTCCTAAATCGGTCTCCTATATAAGTTAACCTCATCAAGTGTTCTGTTATAGAACCAGAAAATAGACCAAGACAAACAGAAATTTCATAGCACAAAAATAGGTAACACTGCTGAATTTCCATATGTCAGGCTCTGGGCCAGGCACTCACATAGATAGTTTTATTTCATATTTAAAACAATCCATGAAGTGCGTTCTGTTACTGCCTCATTTGGAAGAAGAGGAAACTCGGGTACAAAGACATTAACTGATGTGGAGCACAGGGCTGATCAGTACTAAAGATACACATGACCCCCACAGTCTGATGCAGACCTGACTTCAGTTGGGGAGCTGATTGGTGGTCTAGTAGTTGGCAGAGCAGCCTTCCAGAACTGACTTCAACAATTAAAGTTTCCCAAGTGCTTCCTAGTAGTCTGGCCACTACACTAAATGCTTTCTACAAATAAGTTCACTTACTCCTCTCTTAACCATGAGGGAAAGGATTATATATCCAGCTTTCAGGTGAAATTGGATTTCAAATCATTAAGTAATCTTCACAGAATTGTGCAATTAATAAGTAACTAGTCCCATGATTTTAACTGTTCATGTAGATAATTGTATTAATATAGTACAGTAAAGGGGGAAAATATCTGTTGAATGTTTCCCGTGTTACCATGTACATGGAATCATTCTTGAATAAACCTTTGCTATCATCTTCCTTTAGGCTTTGAAACTGAGGTGCAAAGAAATCCAGTACTTTGGTCAGAGTCATCTAGAATCAAGACACCCCACCTGGGTGTTTGACTTCAATGTTTGGATTCTTTGCACCACAACAGGCCTGTTTTAATTCAGACGCCTTTAGGACCTGACTGAGCCCCCTTGAAATCACAACCCACAACAGTAGCTATCTTTGGATGGCCCTTTATTCCTCATAGTGTTTTTGTAACCATTACATCGGTTAATCCTCACACTGGCCACCCGCTCTCCCTTATTCCTGGGATAGAATCCCTCCATGTAGTCTAAACCCAGCAAACCTCTTGCCTCAGTATCCTGAGTACCTGCACCACCACACTCAACTACACAATAGCCTCTTAAAATTATGATAACATTAATATAACATTTTGGCAAACTGAGGTTCAGAGATGTGACATTTCTGCTTCTAAGCAGCAGACTGTGGGTGAGAAGCAACGGTCCTCTGAGGACAAGAATTCCATGTTACCACCCAGCATGCTGGCTTTGATGGGACCACAGGAGGCTTCTGCCTCTGCCTTCATTCTCAGCAAAGCATTAACAGCAATCTTTTTTTTTAAGATCCTGGCAAACCACTTTATTGATTGATTGATTGATTGATTTGTTTTTTTGAGACAGGGTTTCTCTGTGTAGCTTTAGAACCTTTCCTGGAACTCACTCTGTAGCCCAGGCTGGCCTCGAACTCACAGAGATCCACCTGCCTCTGCCTCCCAAGTGCTGTGATTAAAGTTATTTAATCTTATATTTTTAAGATTTATTTATTATGTATATGCCGGCAGGCCAGAAGAGAACATCAGGTTGCTCAATTGGTGGAGCATGGGACTCTTAATCCAAGGGTTGTGGGTTTGTGCTCCATGTTGGATAACATATGTAGGAAGAGTTTTCCTGTGCCAGCAGCTGCTTCCCAAATAATCACTCAGAAACTTAATATTAATTTAAATGCTCAGTCAATAGCTCAGGCTTGTTACTAGTCAACTCTTACATTTAAATTAACCCATAGTTCTAATTTATGCTTTGCCACATGGCTTGGTACCTTTTCTCAGTACAGCATGTCCATTTGCTTCTCTCTGCTTCTGCTATGACTCCTCTGACTCTGCCCTCCTTCTTTCCAGTCCTTAGTTTGGTTGTCCTGCCTATACTTCTGCCTGGCCACTGACAAATCAGCTTTTTATTAACAATGAAAGCAATGCATTTTCACAGTATACAAAGGCAGCACCAGATCTTATTATAGATGGGTTGTGAGCCACCATGTGCTTGCTGGGAATTGAACTCAGGACCTCTGGAAGAGCAGTCAGTACTCTTAACCTCTAAGCTATTCCTCCATCCCCTTGCAAAGCATTCCTAATATACCTCAAACCCACAGAACTGTCAATCTGGGAGGCCTTTGGTATATTAGTTTAACTTCCTACTACATATAGAGTTTCCCTTACAAAGATTAAACTCTTTAATTGACAAGAAACACTCCCTACTTCAAGCTGTATTTTAGGGACCAAGGTCACCAAAGCTGAAACAAATGTCACAAATCCTATCTACATTGGCTAAAAAGAAGGGTCTAAAGCAGACCACTGCCACCTCATTCCCCAAGTCATTTTTGGGATACCCATCCACCCTTGATCCTTTCCTCATCTAAGTGTCTGCTTCACTGGAAAGATTGACAGAAAGAACAGAAAGCGGTCTAACCAGTGGAAGAAGTGACCAGCCAGGGGAGATGGAGATTGATTGTGAATACAGGATGGGTAACCAATGATGTATGGGGAGACAGAGAAAAGAGGCCTAATAAAGGCAACTGGCATGAAAGGGGAAATGGGAATTTTAACTCAGAATACCTTGAGTCTTCTTCACTAACTAGAACTAAGGAAACACCTCTGCTTTCCTAGGACCGTTGATGAATGAGAAAACTCATACCAAGTTGCCTGAGATGGTGACCTATAGATGTCAGTTGCTTCCTATCTGTCTGTCCTGGGAAGCTGGGGAGTTGATGGCATCTCTGAATTCAGAAGAGGATCACACAAGGTGAGAAGAGAAGCTGTGGTTGCTTCTGGCAGCACCATTGAAGGCGAACGCCCTAAGCATGTCATAATGCAATCAAGATTTGCCATCACATGCCCCAAATCTGTCATGTTCTTCTACCTGAGTTCTTTATCTCTTACCTGGACATCAGCAAGAGCCTCTGTGTGTCCTCCTTGAGTCCACCCTCACTCCTTTTTATCTGTGATTACATAGCACCCAAACAATCTACAGCCACATGTGATAGACCACATTGCACTCTGTTGGCCACCCATGTCACTGCAGATATGTTCTGTCCTTCTTACTATGGTCAGTTGGGTCTTTGGGGGCCTTTCTATACTTCTTTTTAAGGTTCATTTATTGGTTTTTAATTATGTGCATGTGTGCCTGGCTGTGTAGGAGTATGAATGTATGAGTACAGGTACCCACAGAAGCCACGGGTGTCAGATCCCCTTTAGGCAGAAGTTAGAGGAAGTTTTGAGCTGCCTAGCATGGATGCTGGGGAATGAACTCAGGTCTTCTGCAAGAGCAATATACACTCTACACCTTAGCTATTTTTCCAGCCCTCACCTCCTAAAACCTTAATCCTTTCCTGTTATTCTTCCCTTTGCCCAAAGGCTTCAAGCACACATGCCTTTTTTCATTCTCAAGCCTTTTATACTCCTTCTACTCGCAGGGTCTTTCTCAGAGCTGCCCATTCTGCCAAGAATATCCAGATGTCTTCATTAGGCTTTACTTCTTAGCATGACTTGGATTTTCCCTCCTCAGAGAGACCATCTCAGGACACTCAAAGCTAAGCGAGTGTCTTCCAATGTGTGCCATCATTCCTTATCTCTACAACCTGTTAATGTTACTGTACACATTGCCCTTAGCATAATTTGAAATTTTGTCAGTATCTTATCTTTAAGATTTATAAACTGAACATATATTCTATTCAGTGCAGTTTCTATTAGACATGCTGTGTAGGGCACATTCATGGATATCCTTGATATGAGAAGATTTCAACAAGCATACCAATCTGTGCTGGGGAAGATTAGATAGGTAGGTAGGTTGATAGGTAAGTAGGTATATAGGTAGGATAGATAGATGATTGATAGATGATAGATAGATAGATAGATAGATAGATAGATAGATAGATAGATGAATGGATTCAGTGCCACTTATTAAATCCCTGCTATGGTCCAAGAACTGTGCTGGGAAAGATATCTGCAGAAAAGAACAAAATAGAAGTACCTACCTAGACTCACATTTCAGAAAGAGGGCGAGTGAGCATAAACAAATGAGTACTGCCGTATGGTAGTGTATAGGACTTGCCTACATAAGATAAGTATGTCTGTGGGACAGTTTCTTAATTGCTAATTATGATGGACAGTCCAGCCCACTGTGGGCGGTGCCATCCTCAGTAGATGGGACTGGCCTACATAAAAAGGATGGCTGAGAAAGCAGTAAGCAGTGGTCCTCATGGTCTCTGCATCAGCTCCTGCCTTGGCTTCCCTCAGTGATGGGTTGTCATGTGTAAGTCAAGTGAGTTCTTTCTTCCCAAGTTACTATTGGTCATGGTATTTGTCACAGCAACAGAGAAGCTGATTAGGACAAGCCAACTAGGGAGTGAACAGTGATTTCCTAAATTTAAGATAGGGCCATATAAAAAGAGGAACTTGCCTCCCTGGTCAAGAGAGGCCTCTCAGAAATGTTGGCTTTGAAATTGAGGTCTGAATGATTGGAACATTGCTATGAAAAACCTCAGAGGGAGGGATAGTTGAGACAGAGGGGAGAGCCTATAAGAAGACCCTGGGTTAAAGTTAGCCAACTACATAGAATCCCATAGAGCAGTGGTGATGACCAGAGATGAAGAGAATAAGTGAGAGAGAAACATGAAAGCCCATTGTACTCCTGCAGGAGGCAGCTAGGGATGTCAGTGGTTTGCACAAGATGGGTAGCAACAGAGTCGGGAGGTGAGATGGCCACATGGACTTTGGAAGGAAGCCAACAGGCCTCACCAAGAAGGAGGAGGATTTGGGATTTACACAAATGAGGATCATATTGGTCTCTTTCAACTGGTACACAACACAAACACATCGAATATGGCTATGTGAGTGAATATAGGAACACACAAACACTGAGGAAATTGTAGAGGCAGGCCAGAGTGGGAGGGAGCCTACAAAGGTGAGCTGATGTTTGTCCGGTCAGGAGGAATTGGAGGGATTAGCCTTACAGAACAAGAGAGAACTAATGCAGAGGAAAGAGAAAGCATATAGAAACCATCAGAACAGGATCACTGAAGAATGTCACCCACCCTAGGAAAACTGCAACTTGATGACATTCCAGACAGGCCAGAATGGAGAACATGCTCCTCACTCCCTGTTAAAGCCCAGCCCAGGGACAAATGGTGAGTGCCAAAGAAGGAATGAAAGGAAAAAAAGTAACATGTCCAGATACCTAAATTCTAGGCCACAGCCATAATGGTTCCTGCAGAGGGTAGAGGGCTGTCAGAAGCATTGCTTGAAGAAGGTTTAGGAACACACTGGAGACTTACATTGCCTCCCCCAAGTACAGTCTCCTCTTGATTTTTTTTAATGCATGGTGCCATGCTGTCTTTGGAAAAAAGCATTTGATCTAAAGGACATATTAGAAGAAAAACAGCCTTGTGCATCCTGAATCAAACCCAAGGACAAAGGAGTCCCCAGTGCAAACCAGTGTGTTTACTGAACTCTTTCCATACTAAGGTCAGCCATGTGAAACATGAGAGTGGACCACCTAGGATGTCTAATAGAAAGCGCACTTAATAGACTATAAATTAAAGTCATAGAGATCAAGAAGGTGGAAAGGACAGGGACAAAGAAGAGTAGAGATAGGGAAAAAGGCATATACCTAGGAAGAAAGGGAATGGGGAGGGACGACAGAGCAAACCAGGCAGACATCATTTAGGAGAAAGGGTATGAACGCTGCTGTTTGTCAAAGGAAAGAGGTAGAGATGGTTTTGTTCTTTGTAGGTTAATATGTAAATGACATTCTGATTTATTAGCGGTCTCCAGCAGATGAGGTGATGATTAGCACATTTCCATATTTATAGAAAAGCAACACTAACTTTTTGGATTTATAGAAAATCAGCCCTTCACAAATAGCAAATTGTGCTATTATCGACATATGGTTTTCTATAAACAGAGCTGAGGTAATTATCCCGGGACAATTTGTTGGTGGGCTCCTTTTGAATATTAACCACTTTGGAAGCCCATTTCTGCCCTACATTATTTTAAAGAGGAGGGGGCACCAGATACCGCAGGCAACTCATTAGTAATCCAACACTAAAGATAGGAGCCCAAACCACAAGAGAAGCACCACAGGTCCAAGGCTCTGAGGTCGGATTCTCTTCAGCCTTGGGCAAAGTAATTCACCTCCCCGATGAGCCTCAGTGTTCTTGTGTCTAACATTTGTCCAACACCATCCTCTAAGTGTTGTCCCAAAATTAAATGAGAATATAAGCCGTCATGCTAGCAATTTATTAAGTGCTCAATGATGTTGATTCTTTCCTCCCTCCCTTCCCTTTCTTTGAATGACTTGAAAAAGGACTCACTTGAGTAGATTATGAAGCTCTTTTTATAATGACCTTATGTTGCTTATTTTGTATTTTAATATGACAGTACACATGTATACATTCTTTATCTAACTGGAAAAGGTTTCCCAAAGCAATTACCTGGTTTTTGGTGGGGTATTGCATCCCAGCAACAATAAATGAAACAAAGACACACGTCCCAATGTGTGGACGCCCACTGCGCATGTCGCTCTGGATCTACTTACGGCCATCTTTCATTTTCTGTTTGTCAAGTACCAGAACGTATTCATAAATGCCACCCATGGTCCCAGAGGTGATGTAGTGGGTGCCGTAGTCATTGATGAACTTGGCATACATTCCATAGTTGAACTGCTCTGGGAGCTCCATCAGTGACTGCAGCATTCCTTCATCCAGCACAATATTGTGCCTCCTCATCTTAAAATGTGCGGTCTGTACCTCTGTAGACACTCTCATGAAGCTGAATCTCTTCCAACAGCATCCAAATGAGGCAAAAGAACAACAAAAACATGTGAGGTGAACATAAAGGTCAGCCTTTAGTAGCTGAGGAAAACACAGTCATCAACACATGGAAGAAAATGTTCTTAGATTTGACAAGCACATATTGGATACCAAGGTACAAAAGACTTCTCTCATGTATTCCCCTCTGTTCTTTGCCCCACCCAGGTCATGTTCACAGTAACTCCCACATGGGTTAGGTACCGAGGGGCAAATGTCTGCTAGATAGATGAGCATACAAAACTTCTTATCTATTTGAAAACATAAGTCTTCTTTTAGAAACCTTGTCTGTCGAATTTAGAGGGCCAGGCTGGTTTTCTTTAATCCAGCCATTCTATGTGTTTTCCTATATGTTCTAGGTAAACCTGCAAAGATTGGGTGGGGGGGGTACAGAATGATAGGCATTCTAGTCTTCGAGGGTAGCTCTATTCCATTTGTGATGATGAGTCTGTGTGCAAAGGCATAATAAAAAACAAACATGATCACCACTGATCAGACACTTCCAATTACACAAGCAAATTAAGGTTCAATTACTACTGTACTTTTTAATGCAATTAACATACTACGTGTTCAGTGTAGATTATGGAATACTGCAAGATGCAGACTTTATGTTCCAATACCTTCTCATTATACTTGCTTAACTCTTCCATGAACGAAGATTTGTCGGACCAGGATACATTCGCTGTCAGTGTTATAGGAACTTTTGCTGGGCCTATGCCAAAGGTTATGCCATTTGACTGTGACTTGTCCGTTTTTATTTTAGAAAAGAGCTCATTTGCATCATCATAGAGCTCTGAGGAGATTAAAGTATCTGCCAGGGCCTGGAAAGAGAAAACTAGACGTTAGCAAACTTTGTGCATGCTTCTCAGCTGATATGTGCCCTCAGAATCTTTGCTTCGTATGCTATCTGAAAACCCAGATTGGTGTGACTCCTGTGGGAAGCTAATCCACGCATCAGACTGACGCTTGCTCAAATAGAGAAAATACAGCAATGTTTCTAGGTGTCGAGTGGAATTTCTGAGATATTTATTTACACACCACATACACGCTTGCTTGTTCCTGCATGCAGATAATTATGTTAAAATGTCAATTATATTCAAAGCATAGCTTTTCTTGAGGGTGAGGGGTTGCTCATCTTTTATGAAGGATGGCTGCTTTCTTGAACTTTGGAGGGTCGCTGAAAGCCATGTCTGGGCATTGACCTAGGTGAAAAGGGGTCAAGAAGGCTTATAAGGATAATAATAATCCCAGCAAGTGGGATTTAGTGCAACCCACAAATGTTCAGCGATTTCTTCCCCTGTACTCGACAAGGTTGCATTTACTAGTTGACTTAAGCACGGCCATAGAAGTACACCTTTCGGAGCTTGTGACCCTAAAGACACATGCTGCGATGGTGCCTTCATCAGTGAGTCGCTGAGAGTCTGTGATGTTTAGACAGATACATTAGCCTTAAAGACTTCAGAACCCTGTGACTATATCTAGACTATCCATTTTGCCTGGCACACAGACCCTAGATCTTCCTTGTAATTAGGAAAATGGCATTATCAGTGTTTTTCAGCATGACTTTTCAGAGCCTGATATCCAATACAAGTGACCACAGAACTGGAGAAGCAAATGTCTTAAAAACAGACCCCACATGTTTTCCAGTGCTTCCTATCAATACTTTTCTCTTAAGTAGCTTGAGAGCGGGGAGGATGTGTCTAGATAATTGCTCATTCCATCTGCATTTGTAGATTTGTGCAGGTCTAATGTACATGGGTCATATATATATATATATAGCATATATATCCAATCTCCTAAGTGATGCATAATCTGGCCTTAGTTTGGACAGATCTGGTGAGAATCTTGTCTCTGCCAACTATTGCAGTACAGCTTTGGGACTGAGGCTGTATTCTTTTGTGTTTTCTTTCTAATATCTGAAAGGGACATTGACATGTGTATCTCATGTTACTGCTATGAAGATTAAGTGGCAGAACTTACATGGAAGATCTGGCCACACACAGCAAGCTTTCAGTATGAACACTTCCCTAGGTTGAAAGTAAGGAAATAAGTGGCCTTGAGCTGGCTCTGAATCTTACTATGAGCCTTGTGATGATGGTCTGAGTGACCATGAAACCACAGGGGTTTAAAAATGGGGAGCCACACAGACTACCAGCAGGTTGTAAGCCCCTTTGAAAAGAACATTTTAAAAAATCATATTAAGAAGAAAAGTATGAAAACGACAGCTCTAAGTCACTCTTGGTGAAGCGTGGGGAGTAGGGGTCAATCCTAATCCCACCTTTCAGATTGGAAGAGTGTCCCAGGGAGAAATGGTGCATGAGTTGCTCACTGTCTTTTGTAGTTAGAGTTTAACAGAGCCATGTCATGGAATAGGGATGGAGAAGGCGGCCCAGATCTGTTTCACTGCTTTGGGAATGGAGCCAAGATCCAGAAGTTGGTGACTGTGTTCAAGCTATAGCTCTCATCAGCCTCAACACTGAGCACGTACGCGCAGCAGATATGAAGGAGCCTTCATTCACTGGAAAGCCCTGTGGAAAATAAAAGCCTCCACAGCAAGCAATCTCCCTCCATCTCCATCAAACTTACGTCAAAGTGGTACTTAAGGAAGTTGTAGGGTTTCCGAAAATATTTCTCGTCATCCCCATAGTAGAGGCGCTCACAGGTGGGGTCATACTGGAGCTTCCTCCAGTCACCATTGTACACAGTCTCACACTGGCCGCCGTAATACTTGGCATCATACACACTCAGGGCTACCTCTTCAGTGAGGATATTGTACCTAAGTTGGAAAAACAGCATCTTGGAAAAATCTTTGCAAAGGGAAAGAAAATGTAACACATCATCCTCTAGGATATGTTGTAGCTGGTAGGTTAAGAGCTGGTTTCACTGAGTGTGTTTGATGGAGCCCTGGGGTTCCTTCAAGTACCTTGAGGGCACAGAGGGAGAGTAGGCAATACTGAGCGACTGGTGGACTAAGCCTGGGCCCCCAGGGAGCCTTTAACCAGAGCATCTTGGCCAGTGTCCTAAGGAGGCCTTTCTGATTAGCTGTTAAGTTAAGGGACAACATGAACAGTTATTAAGAATTCAAGCATAGAAGCCAGTTAAGGTAGTGCCACAGATAGCTGTGTGAGCTCAGGCAAATCATCCCATCTCTCTGCCTCACTATAGTCATTTGTTAAAAGCAGTTAGTAATAGTACCACCCTCCTAGGGTTAGATATACATTAGTACATGTAAAGGCATCATAGACAGGGTAGCATATATTATACCGAATAGATATTGCCATGGTTTGAATAAGAATGACCCCATAGGCTCCTGTATTTGAAGGCTTGGTCCCCAGGTCGCTAAAATGTTTTGATTTTAATATTAAGAGATGTGACCTTGTTGGAGGAGGTGTGTCACTGGGGTTGGGATTTGAGGTTTCAGAAGTCCATGCCTGCCATCCCCAGCTAGCACTCTCTTCCTCCTGCTTGCGAGTGAGATGTAAGCTCTCAGCTACCACTTCAGCACCATGCCTGCCTGCCTGCTGCCATGCTCCCTGCCATGAGTGGTAGTGACTCTCACCCTCTGGAACCATAAGTCCCACATTAAACACTTTGTGTTATAAGTTGCCTTGGTCATGGTGTTTTAATTACTGCAATAGAAAAGTAACTTTGATAGACACCTCTATTGCTATTGTTAGTATTAGTTCAGAAAAAGGCTGTAATACTAGAAAGCGAATTTGAATAATCATATGTGTAAGGCTTTAATCCTTAGAAAAATCCATTGTCTTTGAGGCAGCCTGGGATGAAAACTGTACAGTGTGACTATCAGGAAGACTCTTGGGTAATTTCCAGCTCTGCCACTTCCTGTAACTGTGACTTTGTCACCATACCATAGACTTTAGAGATGATTAAAAGTTTTAAGACTGGACATAAAAGTCTCTTACACAACAAATAATAAAAGTATTGCTTCTTTCTGCCTCTCAAACTCTTATGTAGCCTTTGAGACTCAACTCAAAAGTTGCCTCCTCCATATGGCCTTCTCTGAATGCTCTTGTCACGTGTCCCTGGCTTCCTGGCAGTCAGTACTTACCTTGGCATGGCACTCCAATGACTGTCTATGCACTCTGTGACGGGCACAATGGATGAAAGGGAACAAAAGGTAAACGGTGACTTTAACCTACCTCAACGAATAAATGGGTAGTTACAGAGCACCTGACATAGCTTAGAAGTTCAATGTGTGCGCCTGTCCATCTCCACTTCCTTTCTCCACCTCCTCCTCACTATTAGATGTGATGTAATAATAGCTATGATGAATTGAATATATACTGAACTAGACACTTAACACACATTAACTTTAGACCTCATGACAACGTTGCCAATGCAGAAACGGAAGCCCAAAAAGATGAAATAATTCACCTACAGTCACAATGGGTTTTTTTTTTTCCTTCAAGTTGTTTTTGACACTAAAGTCTAGGTTCTGTGCCCTTATCTCCACCCTCCAACTTTTATCTGCCTACCCACTGAGCGTGTTTCTGTCTGAAGTTTAAAAGCACAGCCTCTGAAACATACCAAACAAAAACTCAGAGCAACAGTGGGCCTCAAAAGTAACCATTAGGCCTACTGTATTTGGGAAAGCCCCAGCGGAAGTAGAAAGGCGCAGTTAGAACTCTACACTATTAGAAATCTATGCATTTGTACGAAGAACCCACAGACAAGGATATTCTTTGTAGCACTGTTTGTAAGAGGGGGGATGGGAATTGCGTTTTGGATGGGAACGGATCTCTAGTTTGAATACTTAGTCCCCAGATGAAGGTGCTGTTTCGAGAGGTTGTGAACCCTTCCATGTGCGGGCCTCACTAGGAGGAGTGTGTCTTGGGGCATAGGCTTTGAGGTTTGTAGCCCCCTTCTCTTGTTTCTGAATCTGTCAAGCGATGAGCAAGCAGCCTCACTGCATTGCCATCACATCTGCAGGGCACTCCCGTGGCCATGCCTCCCCCTGTGATGGGCTGCACCCTTAAGCCACAAGCCAAAATTCATGGCTACTCCCCCTAAGTTGCTTCTTGAAGATAATTTGGTTGCAGATATTATAAGAAAAGTAGCTACCACAATGAGAAGGGATCTAGTTGTCTTTCAGTGAGAGGTAGTCAAATAAAATTTCCTGTAATTACAAAAGAGTCAGCAAACATATTTTATAAAGGTTCAGATAGTAAATATGTTGGACCTTACAGGATATAGGCTTTAACTGTTGCTCCTTAACTGCCATTTTAAGGTGAAAGTTGTGTTCTAATAAAACTTTATTTATAAAGACAACAGGATTTTGCCTTCAGACTATTGCTAATCCTTGTTACATGACACTGTGTTTCTTTTTTAAAATGAGATAGAGAATATGTGTTTAAAGAGGAAATCATCAAATGGTATTCAGTTTTAAAAGTGTGACAACAACAAAACAAGATCAAAATTTATTTCTTGTTTGTGGAAGAGAGAGAACATAAAGTTGGATGGGTACAAAGTTAGGACATCTTGGATGATTTGCAGGAGGGAATAGAAACATGATCAAAGTATGTTGTATGGACAACATTTTTTAGCTAAAAAACAAAAGTGGGTAACAGATGTATATCATGATCATATTTATATAAGTACTACCTGCATTTTTAAGACAATCATAGAGGTTTATTTCCCAGATAGTATATGGTATTAACCTATTTTTAAACCTAATCTGGAAGTGCCTGAACCGTATTTTACAAGGTCGGCTCTAGGGAGGGAACAGACAGAGGACCATTCATTGGATGAGGTGCCAGCATATAAGTAGAGCACATGAAGACCCAGGTTTACCTCAAGTATATATTCTACATTTAACAATAAATAAAAATTTGAAGCTGGGAAATGCTTAAATTAGGATTAAAATATCAAGAAAAGTTTCCAAGACCTTGAAAAGTACAGAATTATGTCAAAATATCAACTGCTTGGAGGCGATAGCACCATTTCACTGGTTTCTGTGTTCAGTGTGAGAGAGACACACTAGTCAGGAAGTGTGTCAGAACTGCTCCTGATCCAATCAGGGGAGAGCAGGGTGGTTGTCTGCAATGTTTTTGTCAGTTGAGGAGGATTATTTTTCAGCTCCACACTTCAACATTCCATACTTCTACTCCGTTCACCACAGCCACTTTCTAAGTCAACCAGAATCCCCTTTGATTGTGTTGTGGCCTAAATTTCTCTCCAAATGCTCATAGGTTGGCATTCTAAGCACCAGAATCTCAAAATGTGATGTCAGTTGGAGACAGACCCCTTAAAGAAGTAATTAAGTGAGGTTGGAAAGCTGGCTCAGTGGTTAAGAGCACCAGCTTCTCTTCCAGAGGACCTAGGTTCAATTCCCAGCACCCACATGGCAGCTCACAACAGTCTCTAACTCCAGTTTCAGGGGATCCAACACCCTCATACAGACATATATGCAGGCAAAACCCAACGCACATGAAGTAAAAATAAAGTTTAAAAAAACTTTAAAAAGGAAGTAATTAAGTAAAATAAAGGCACTATAATTAAGACTTATCCCAGAGAATAAAGTTGAAGTTAGGACAGAGACATGTATGAGACTCTATGAAAGCCCAGGAAGATGGCAGCCACCTGTGAGCCCAGGAGAAAGCCCTCAGAAGAAACCAGCCCTACTGACATCTTATTCTCAGAGTCCAGTTTCCAGAGCCATGACAAAATACACTTGTTTCAGCTCCCCAGTGTAGGGTGTTTGTTTACGGCCGTCCTAGTGAAAAGATACAACTGGTTTGAAGAGCAGCACATTGCTCGGTGCTGCGTGTGTGAGTCTTCATGCGGGTACAGGATCCAAACAGTCTGGTGAGGGGGCTGTGGTCTCAGGACAACTAAGCGTTATGAATGAGAGCTGCCTGGCAGTCCACAGTGCCCTTGGGTGGGCTGTGCCCTGACTGGGTCACTTGTAACAATTACTACCTCACACATTTCCTTCTCTGCCAAGTGGCGGCTGCTCACATTGACATGATTCAATGGAGCCTAGAGTCACCAAGAAGTGAGTACAGAACATTCTCTGACAGAACAAAGGATGAGGAGAGCATGAGTCATAAACGACTTCTGCCCTCAGGGAGCTGATATTCCAGGTAGAGGACAAGGCCAAAGGCAAAGACAGAATAGCAGGAAACTGGCCACATCAGACAATTGCCATGAGCTAGCTCTTGTGCTGGGACATGGGGAGGCTGAGATGACGAGGAGTTCTATGCCTCAGCAGGTGGACACCATAAGAGTTGTCTTCATCCCTGGTGGTTGCATATTGGGATAGCCAGATAGGATGCTCTGTGAACTTTAGGAGCGGCTAAGGCAATGCGGGCACAGCCAAGAGCTGGTGAGGGACACATTCTAGATTTCCTAGAAGTCATGCTGAACAGTCCTATTAATAGTATACATGGGTGCCTTAAAAATATCAGATTGGTATCTTAAACATCAGAACTCAATTTTTTCTCTAGTTCTATATGCAAAATCAAGGTTTTCCTTGAGGTTGGTTTCCAGTGAGAGCTTTTTGGGGGGCATACAGACAGCTCCCCTTTTCATATCCTCATGTAGATTCTTGTCTGTATAGTTGTGGAAATGGATTGCAGTATCTCTCCATCTGTTTCTATGGATGCCAGTCCTTTTGGATTAGGGCTCCACCTTTCTGATCTCATTCAACCTTAATTACTCCCTCAAATCCCTGCCTACAAATGCAATTGCTTTAGGTGCTTGGGGTTCTGACATAATTGGAGAGGCCACTGTTTGGTCTATAACACTAGACAAGTCCTCCAGGTCAATATATAGACAAAGATACTGCAGAGAGAAGAAATAAAATTGATGAATGCTCAGAAGGACTGAGTGTGAGGCATTCGGGGATTTGAGCCTGGGTGTAAGGTGTACAGTGAAGAGAAATGAGATTGAAGCTGACTTCAGCTCAACAGAGAAGCTCTAGTCTGAGAGGTATATTAAACAATGACAAGGTGGAGGCTCAAGCTTCTGTCTCACCATGAAGCCCATTTTCTTTGCACTATATCACACTGTTAGCTTGTCCAGAGTGCAGTGAGCAAGGCTGCTGGAGATGTCAGGACCGTCTGGGGAAAGCTGCCTTTGGGGACATCTAGGAAAGTTTCATGGAAGATAATAGCCTTGGAAATGAGGAGAGGGACAACAGAGAGGGGAGAAGGTCCCTCGGGTAGAAAAAGGACAGTGTGGGTGATGTCACATTACCAGGACCATGCAAGCTACTCTAGGAAACAAGAGCTACTTGTAGCTACAGGTACTCTGCTGTGGAATAATCCTTCTGTACGCTGTGAAAATGTGTTGCTCTCATTGTTAATAAAAAGCTGAGGCCAGGCGGTGGCGGTTAACGCCTTTAATCCCAGCACTCGGGAGGCAGAGGCAGGCGGATCTCTGTGAGTTCGAGGCCAGCCTGGGCTACAGAGTGAGTTCCAGGAAAGGCACAAAGCTACACAGAGAAACCCAGTCTCAAAAAAACAAACAAACAAACAAATAAATAAATAAAAAGCTGATTGTCCAATAGCTAGGCAGGATTTGGGGGGCAGAGAGAATGCTGGGAAGAGAAAGGGAGAGTCTGAGGGGTCTCAAGCCAGACATGGAAGAAGCAACGTGGAAAGTTCATAGATGAGGTAAATGAGTCTCAGGGCAGCACATAGATGAATAGAAATGGGTTAATTTAAGTTGTAAGAGCTGGCAGGAGACAAGCCTAAGCTATCAGCTGAGCATTTATAATTAATATTAAGTTTTATGTGGTTATTTGGGGAGCAGCTGGAGAGACAGAGAAATTCCAACTATGGTACCCTTGAGAGGAACCTTCAAAAACAGACTCATTCTGGCTCAAAACTGCTGTCCACAGTGAGGGAGGAATCATTTGTCACCCTTGAAGAGCCACAGGTGGCCACTCACCCCAAAGCTGCCCTTTCTGATCCTGGGATTGGGTCATATTGATGGCAGTCATCCTCAGTGACCATGGTGTCCTCACAGTTGTCCTCATCGGAGCCATCAAGGCAGTCATTGTCTCCATTACATACCAGGTGGCGTTTCAAGCAGCGACCTAAGGGAGACAAGGCTGAGGGTGCTTCCTAAACCATATTCCCCAACATCTATCATCACAGGCTTCCCCACTTCTGCCCTCCAGTCTTTCCTGTTCTTTCTGTTTGTACCACCTCTTCCATCCTTGCTAGCTCTCTCTGGCTCTGTGCTGTGTCCCTTAGCTCAGGCTTACCCCTCTCTCCCTCTCAAATCCAACCTCCACCTCAAACCCACCACTCATCCCCTAAAATGCTAGCCTGCCCATGCCACTTCCTTGCTCTGTATCTACCCAGGGTTCCTGTAGTGGTTTGAAAGAAAATGACCCCCTTAGGCTCACAGGAAGTGGCACTGTTAAAAGGTGTGGCCTTGCTGGAGTAGGTGTGGCTTTGTTGAAGGAAGCATGTCACTGGGGTGGGTTTTGAGGTCTCAGAAGCTCAAGCCAGGCCTAGTGTGGCTCACTGTCTCTTCCTGTGGATCCAGATGTAGAACACTCAGCTTCTTCTCCAGCACCATGTCTGCCAGTGTGCCGCCATGATGACAATGGACCTCTGAACTGTAAGCCAGCCCCCAATTAAACGCTTTCCTTTGTAAGAGCTGCTGTGGTCATGGTGTCTCTTCACAGTTATAGAAACCCAACTAAGACAGTCCCCATCCTTCCAAATGTCAAATTCTGAACCCTCATTGCCCACCTTGTTCCTGCTTACCTTAGGGGTCCATTACCCAACCTGTCTCTTTCTAAAGCCCTCATGCTACAAAGATTCTGGGAAGAGTGTAAGTCCCTAAATTTTCATGTTTCTTCACATGCCTTCTTCTGGAAGCTTCAACTGTATTTTCCAAACCTCAACTCAAATTCTATTTTAAGGACTGTCCTGAGTCCCCAAAGCTTATTTGGGTCTCCCCTGCTAGAGAATTGCACACAACCCAAGACTATCTCATGAAACTATAATTGACCTCTTATAGGTTTCTCTTCCAAACAGATTAGGACAATTTTAATTTTTTTTTTAATTTGCGTATTAACAGCAGGTGGTACACTGCCTGGAACTTAATATGTACCTAGTGTTTGTTAAATAAATGTTATCTACTAACTATGTGTTGCACTTTCTCAAAATTAATAAAAAATATATCTACAGATGAATCAAAATTATATGGGCTGGCTCAGCAGTCAAGAACGTGTGCTGCTCTTGCATAGGACCTGCATTCAGTTCTGAGCACCCATACCAGGTGGGGGCTCATATCGAATAGGCTATAACTCCACCTCCAGAGGATCTGATGCCCTCTTCTGGCCTATATGGGCACCTCCACTCATGCATGTACATACCACCCTTCTACACGTGAATACACATAATTTTAAAAAAATAAGTATTTTTTTTTAATTACATGGGTTACTAGCTTGACTTAAAATGCGGATTTCTGGACCCTTTCTCAAGCCTCCAATAGTTAGGAGTCTCGACTTTAACCAACTTCCAAGTACTTACTTTGCACACTGTGTTTGACAAGCACAGCTGTTGTTGTAGTGGGATGCTACTCACCTGTCTCTCCACACTGGAAATCCTGTCCACACTGTGCTTGCCTCAGACAAGGTGTGGGGCTGTTACAGCTGGTCTCCTCCCAAATATCACCACTGCAGATGGTTCCCCCAAACTTGCTTGGCTGCAAGAGGCTCCGGTGTCGGTACTAAATCGGATGGTGAACCAGACATAGTCTTGTCAATCAATCATCCCAGAGCTATGCAGGCAGGTCTCAGCTCAACATAAGGAGTAACTGTTTCATGATTGAAAGCTGCCTTCAGGGCTGTCTTATAAGGGGACAAATGATCATGCACCATGGTGTTCAGACAGGTGGCACAGGCATCAGCTGGAATTCTGAAGACAGATGTGAAGGATGACATGAAAGGCTGGGATGGATGTGTTATGAAGGTCTTCTTACTTCTTAGGGAAGACCTCTGTTCCCATAGTCAACCAGCTACAAGTGTTTATCTTTCAAAGTCCATGGCTTCTGTCCCCTGGAAAGCCTTCCCTGACTCAATTGTGTACTCTGAAAACCTTCCTTCTTCCTTAGCACTTGTCAAATAAGGCAGCGACAAAGCATTGTCTATCCTGCCCACCATCTTTGTGAGAAAATCACAGGTGGAGATGGAGCAGTGAAGGGAGTGAAGGAAGGACAGCCTTAGGTGGCTTCATGGATTCGGACTTGATCTGTGGTCAGGTACACTTCTAGAGGCCATTGCCACTTTGCCTTTGCAGTTTTGGGGTGTGTTTTTTTGTCTGTCAGTCTGTCTGTTTGTTTGTTTGTTTGTTTCTGGTCTTGCCATCTGCTCTTTATTTGGCATGCATCTCATAGTGTCTAAGAGGGATGGCCTCCCTCTTTCCCCAGTCACAAAGGAAGATGAACACAAGCCAGGCCCTGATGGCCAGAGCATCATATCTGCCTGTTTGCAATAACTGCTTCGGGGATTGGTCTCAACTCAACATGAGCCAACAATAATTATCTCTCATGATTCTGTTTTTGGAGAAAGTGACATTTCTGGAAATTATGGGCATCCTGTAACCATTTCTACATACCTACTATGTAGAAATGAAGAGATTTAAGAGGAGACATCATCTCAACCCCCGAGTCCAGCCATGACTACAGATGAGTAAATACGTGTTGGTAAAAGGACAGGAAGAATTAAAACACACACCAACTTTGGGGCTCTAGAGTTTCATGATAAAGACTTTCTGAAAAATGTACAAGGGTCAGGTACTGCTGTAGAAAACAGGAGGCCAAAAACTAGGATATCAAGAGAAATGGGAGGTCTCATTGCCACCTTCTAGAAGTTTGGAGTTCAGTTGAGATACGATATATAATGAATGATACAAAACACACTGCCTGGAAAGCATCCATGGAGTGATTGGCAATGAAACGTTTAGCCCTGTGCCTTCTGCCTTTGACCTTGGCTCAGCCAAAAGTCCTTCCCCCAAGAATGTTAACAAGTCAAGAGGCAGTGATTTGAGCATCTGTGACTTGCTTCTTGAATCTGTGACTCCCTGGTACTTTTGCCCTGATTGAAGTCTCAGGTCTGCCTTTCTCAATGGGCAACCTCTGACAGTGGACGATGGCGCCCGTCCCCTGCACTTGCCTGGGAAAGCCAGACTAGACAATGTGTTTATGTAAAGCATTACTGCAGTGCCTGGGACATGGAAAGCCTTGATAAATGGTGAGAATTAGTGTCATCATTGTCCTTCCTCTTGTGTCTGTACTTGAACGATGCTGGAAGCCTTCAGGTTCATTTCTATCAGTGCCCTGTTTACTAAGTTGCTATCAAATAATGAGGACAGTGGGTTGTAGGAAGACGAGTGTCAGTACTCCCTGAGGGACTTCTCTGTGCTGTTGCCTGTGGCTTGTGCCATTAAAGCATAATTTTCTTTTCTATGTAGTAGATAATGTTTCTTTCCAGAAATGCACATCTTTGTTTGGGTGACTTTGAGAAGAGGAAACATATTAATAAATAAAACAAAGGTGTTCCTTTACTTAAATAATTAACAAGATTTAATATCTTAAGGATTTCTTCATAGACACATATATCTTTCTAAGTATTTAAGGAAGTAATTCAATTCTGATATAAACTGTACGAGGTTCCCTGTGCAATCTGGTACCTAAACAAAAACACATGAGAAAAAGGCAAGTTTAAGATATTCAATAGGTTGAGTAATGGCCACCAAAAAGTGTAATTCCAAGTCTGTAAAAGGTTTTAACTTGCCCTTATTTGCAAAACAGTTTGCTGAAAATGTTAGCAGTTTTGAGATGTGACTATTTTGGGTTTGCTGAGAAGCCCAAAATACTTTCTTACAAAAAGGAGGTACAGGGAGATTGCAGGCAGACACACGGGGGAGAAGCCACAGAAGAAAAGGAAGCAATGTATCTACAGAGGCAGAAGGGAGAGATGCAGCCATGGGCCGAGGACTATGAGCAGCCACCAGCAGTGGGTGAAGCAAAGCACACATTCTCCCTTGGAGTCTCCAAAAGGGGGCAGGCACCACTCACACCTCTATAGCTTTCCCCAGGCCTCCAGGACCCCGAGGAGACAAATGTCTCTTGTGTAAAGCTACCGTGTTTGTAGAAATAGGCTACTGTGTTTGTAGAATGTATTATTGTTGACTTGGGAGATTAATATATATCAAGATGAAGTCAGAATGCAGGAGCCAGTTTTCAGTGGTGAGGTTTGAGGGTGCTTTATCATTTCTTTGAGCTGGGAAAGGCAGAATGCTAAATTTTAGAGCTGGAAGTTCAATAATTCAGGTCCAAATTGTGTTTCCACTACTTCTTAGCTCTGTGGGTTTTTTTTTAACAACTCAACAACATTCATAGTGCACCTCAGCTTGTCAGGTGAGTCTAGATGCAGAGAGAGCACCAATGGGCCCCACAGAAGCTCTGCTGAGAGAAGATGGGGCTCAGTTCAAAGCCATGAAAGAGTCAGAGAGGGGGTACAGACCATGCTTATAAAAATCCAGGCTGTTTGTCAGACACTTGCTATGTGCCATGTGCCTTTGTCCATGTCACTCACTCAGTGCTCAGGAACTCCACCCTGTAGGCACTGTTCTACTGCTGCAGTGAGGTGCAGAACAGAGAGAGAGAAATAAGCCCCAAGTAACAGAGCAGGTAAGAGGCAGCATCATTCGTGAACAGTAGGACTGCAGGGTAAACACTTGAACTTGACAGTATTACCCTGACACAATGGATTCAGCCAGTAGTGTTTGAGGCCAAAAGGCTGGAGATGATGTAGCCCACCAGGAAATATCCCATACAAAGGCAGGCTTTGCCTGAAGGAATTCGTAAACAATATACAACACGGTACATGTTAGACTGCTTGCTGTCAACCTCAACCGGTGCTTCTGAGTAAATGGGATTTTATGCTTATCCTTTCATACGAGACTGGATTTAGGGACTACCTTGAATCATTCAAAAGTGTCTAAATGGGCACCATGGACATACCTATGTGTTGGATGTGCTGGGTTTTTCAGCTATGGGAATACGCTTTGTGGCACTGCTGAACATCTATCAGGCCCAGGGAGCAGCTCAGAGTTTTGTTGCTCAGCTGCCTGTGGGCAACTTGGCTCTTTATTACTATGCCATCGAGCAGTCCTTCCAGATTACCTTCATTAGAGGGCAAAATGTTGGCCAGGACCCAGAGAATCCAGGGACCTTCAGTGTGCTGTGTCCTGGTGGCTATTTTCCTGTGTCATAACACAGATGCTTTCAGCAGCCTTGCCCCATGATGCCTTATAAACAAAATCAGGAGAGGCAGACCCAAGCCTCACCACCCAGGTACTGGAGGTTTCCAAATGCCTAAGATGCATCCAGTTTCTCTCTGGAGCCCTAGATTCCTAGTCCCAGCTGCTTATTTCCATTGGTACCTGAAATGCACAAGTCAGATACGCAGTACCCCGAGATGCTCCTCAATGGCTTACCTTTTTGTCCTGACATGGAAAACAATCTGTCCATTCTGACCAGTCACTCAACTGACAATCAACTGCTTCAGGAGTTGCAGCCCGAGGAACTCACCTGAAAGGAGCAAAGACCCCTGTATCAATTTTGAGATTCCAAACTAAAGCAAACGAGAACTGTGTGTACACTTTCCTGCTAGTGAAAGTGTGCTTTGTAAGAAATTAAGAACGAGTATTTATCCTGCTCCTATTAAAGGCTAATGCAGTACTGGAGGGCTTAAATAAACTACCGAGGTAGGCAGTTTACAAGGAGAGGTTAGCCCGGCATGACGGGGGCTGAACACACCCCTTTCTCAGCAAAGCCGTTGGTCACTCTGCCCTAGCAATTCCCCTTTTTGTGGTTAGTTTGTGTTCAGACACATCCCGGTCCTAGAAATGAGCCAAACTAGTTTTAGTTGCAGACACAGTCAGGCAAACTATGTTCTCAGAATGAATTTTTAGGGTATTATGCATGATGGGGTGTGCATGGTTACAATTACAGGATGCAAAACCCATGTCTGCCCAGAAAGTCCAAATTTCTACCTGTCAATCAACAGTTATGAGAACAGAGACCACCAAACCCTGCCTCTAGCAAACTGCCCAGAAGGACTCATAAAAGGAAGCCATGAGACCTAACTTGGGGCTCTTGAGCAATCACGCCAAACCTGCTGCTTCCATAAAGGGTACCCTGCACTGTGCGTACAAATAACACCCCTGGCTACGTTGCTACTTGTATGTATTTCAATTCTTCGAACAAGATACCGAGAACCTGAGACACAGCCCAGTCGAGACAGCAAGCGCCATCAACACTATCCCTTTACATCTTTATCAGTGTCAGATAGCTCAAATGATGACCATTTTAGAGATATGAGTCCTCCAGTGACTGCCTTTTTTTTTTTTTTTTTTTTTTTTTTTCATGAGCCAAAGAAGCCGAAACTTCTGTGGTTAGACATGATTGAGGCCAAACTCTGGCTTCAAAGATTTAAGTAAATTACTTAACATCTCAAAGCTGCTGTCTCATTGGTAAAAACCATGTTAAAAATAGCATTATCCAACATAGTTACTGAAAGCACGTAAAAATACTCATTGAATGTTTGCTAACAGTTGTCTTTACGTGTGGTATGCTGGGATATTACCTAGACCATATTATTTAGTCTTTATAACCATCCTAGGAGGTAAATATAATGTCTCTTTTATTTCACTAGAGATAGAGCCTGTGCTTAGACCCTGGGGGTCTATATACCACACTTGGAGAAACTGATCCTCCAAAGATGTATGAAAAATAAAATAACACTAACCCAAGCATCCTGTCAAAGAAAATGTTAGTGTCCTGCTCAAAAATTTCTTTCCTACTCACAAATTCTTTTCCATTTCTCTTTTGACCTTTGCTCTGAGACTCATCCCTATAAAGAGCTACCCAACACTGGCTCCTGTAACATGTCTTTTCTCTCCTCTCTCAGAGCCATGGCTTTCCTCCACAGTCACATTCTGAACCCCGTAGCCTCCAGCAGAGGTATTCCTCTGAGCGATCCGTTCATACCTGTTCTGAGCCCCACTGCCCTGCCCAGCTATAGTTTAGAGTGCAATGATTCCCAGGGGGCTTTTTTTTTTTTTTTTTTTTTTTTTTGGTTTTTCGAGACAGGGTTTCTCTGTGTAGCTTTGCGCCTTTCTCTGGTAGCCCAGGCTGGCGTTGAACTCACAGAGATCCACCTACCTCTGCCTCCCAAGTGCTGGGATTAAAGGCGTGCGCCACCACCGCCCGGCTCCCAAGGGGCTTTTTTAAACCTCACTAGGACTTGCATTATCGACACCAAAACTTCCTCCTATCAGTAAGACCCCTGTTATCTTCACTCTTCTTTATATGCAGATTTTATTCCATGGAGGTCACTCTGAACTCTTACCTAAGTATGTTTCCCCCATCACTCCCACCCATAGAACCCAGCTGCTGTCCACCTGCTCAGCTCTGAGCTGTCTTTCAGAATCATCACAGCTCCCAGTTCTGGAAGGAGGAGTTTCCTGACAGCCATACAATTTTGCTGATTTCTTACATATCTTCTCAAGATTTTTTTTAAATTTCAAACTATCTATCTATCTATCTATCTATCTATCTATCTATCTATCTATTCTTCTTTCATACAATACATCCCAACCATAGCTCCCCTCCCTCCCTTCCCTCCTCCCATCTTCTCCTCCCTTCCTCTGGCATAACAAGATGTAATAAGACTTAGTACAAACCTTCATATCAAGGTTAGACTAGGCAACACAGTAGGAGGAAATAGGTCCCAAGAGCAGGCAAAAGAGCCAGAGACACAACCATTCTCATTATTAGAAGTCCAGTAAAAACCACAAGCCAAAGAAACACAGCTTTATGCAGAGGATCTGGTGCAGACCCATGCAGACTCTGTGGTTGCTGCTTAGGTCTCTGTGAGGCCCTATGAACCCTGTTGATTGTTCAATTAGTTGATTCTGTGGACCTTGTTCTCTTGCTGTCCTCTACCCCTCTGACTCTTACAATCCTACAACTCTTCTTCAGAGTCCCTGACCTCCACTAAATGTTTGGCTGTGTGTTTCTGTATCTGCTCCCATCAGCTACTGGAGGAAGCCTTGCTGATGATGATTGAGTTAGGCATCAATGTATGAATATAGCAGAAAATCATTAGGAATCATTGCATTGACTTTTTTTTTAGTCAATCATGATTGGTTCTACCCTAGGTCTCTGAGCCATCCTGCTTCTGAATCCTAGCCATCTAGGCGGTGTCAAGCCTGGGCTCCTTCTCATGGTGTGAGCCGTAGGTTAGACCAGTCATTGGTTAGGCACTCCTGCAAACTCTGAGCCACTAATGCCCCAGTGCATCTTGTTGGCAGGGCAGTTGGTGAGTGATAGATTTTGTAGATGGGTTGGTGTCCCAGTCTCACCACTGGGAGAGATGGCTTGGGCTGGAGAGATCGCTTAGCCGCCAAGGCTAGGCTCACAACCAAAAATATAAGACTTTGATTGAATTTATCTACATAATCCTTCCCTTTCGAGGGATGTTTGCAAACTTTAGGCACTGCTGGCTACTGAGCCCAGCTCATGACAGAGCATACCATTCTGAACTAGGGAACAGGGCAGGAGGTATGTAGGCATTGCTTAGCCCCTCTCTCAGCCCTCAGCTCTCTAGCATCCTCAGAGCCCATTCTCCTCAATGGTGAATTAGCATGCTTGCAGTATTGATGAAATTCCTGTCTCCACCAAAGTCCAAACCCTTGGAGTTCAGGCCCTGTCTCTATTGCTACTGAATCCCACCATCGGTCATGAGTTAGACCTGTGGAAGATATTCAGAAAATACTACACTGGGGAAAAAAAAGGAGGAAGAGGAGAAGGAAGAAGAGAGGGAAGAGGGAGATGAGGTGAAGAAGGGACAGGGAAGAGAAGGAAAGAAAAATAAAGCCAATTTCTGGAAAACAGTGACATTTTTAAGAGATTTGTTTGAACCGGATTCCTAGTTATAACTAAATTAAATAATCTTGACATCTAGAAATGCTGAGAGCTCCAAGTTTGAGCCACAGGCCTTTTGTTTCTGATATACTATCCTAAAATAAAAGAATGTTTTGGAGCAACATGGAGAGAATTTACAAGCCAGAGATTTGGGAATTGAAGAGGGCTTGCATTAGAACCGCACCTCACTGCGGAACTGTCAGGATAATGTCATTGGAAGTCCACAGCCTGTGCTGTGATGTCACAATGGAGAGACAGAGCAAAGCCAGGCAGCCGGCAGCAGAAACCCAGACAGCAGAGCTACACCGCTGCAGCTTCCCAATCTCATGACATGATGTCTAGACGGAGGCACATGGTGACGCTATCACAGAGGCCAGACACAGAAGGGGCACCAGGACGGCCATTAAATCAGCTCCGGCCAACATGACCAATAGTCTCTCATCATTTTAATGAATTTTTAAATGTAGTTCATTTTTGATGATTATACAAGTAATGCATTCACATTAAAGAAAGCATAGCAATGATTATAAAAAAAATTATGTCAAATCTTACCACCATTAATATTTTATTATATTTCTTTCCATTCTATTTTCATAATATAGTTGAGGGCATACTGAGTATCATGTTGTATAACTTGATTTTTTTCCACTTAATACAGAAGAGATATAAACTATTTATGTTGACTATGTATTGCTTCACTATCTATAATAAGTAGATATTTGAGCCCCAAGATTTTCCTGGATTTTAGGTTCTTTGCTTGCAATATGTCCTGTAAAATGGAGTGGATGATTTTAAAGCTTGTGACACACATTGCCAAATAACTTTCCCAGGGAGTTGTGTCCATTCTTAAATGACGTAATGCTTGTGATTTGATGTGGTTTACACTTCAAAGTTTTCCTACAGTGGAGGCTGAGTCTCCAGCAATGCAGTGTTGAGATGATAAAATCTATACGAGGTAGGATCTACCATAAAGTATTACATCATGGGACACCATCCTTAGGAAGGGATTAACGTTGGTCTCTCCGCGGCTGGTCCTGTGAAAGTGGGTTGCTATACAAGGAGCAACCTAGCCATTCATTCTCCAGCCTCTTGCTTTCTGCTTCACTACATGTTCTCGTCTACAATATGTTTCTCCCATGATGCCATCTGCAATGTTGTGACTGAGCCAGAGGCCATCATCAAGAGCCAAGAGATGCCAGCACTATACTCTTATGCTTCCAAAACTACAAGTGGAATGAAGCTCTTCATTAAGTGCCCAGCCACAAGTATTTGGCTACAGCAGTGCAAAAATGAATCAGTGACACTTAAGGAGGTACTAATAATTCTGTGGCTTATGAAATCTTGGCAAATAATTTTAAAGTATCTCCCAGCTAGCAATAACCTACTCAATCAGTAAGAAACTAATCTGGACTACCAGAACCTGAGAGCATGTGAGTCTAGTCAGGTGTTCACTTCTAACTCAATTGATATTATTAGCAAGTTACTCTGTATGACTTCATTTTCTTCATCTAATGAAATGGTATACATTCTGTAGTATGGCTGCATATTTCTTCGAAGTTTGATCTCTAGTGTACCAGTTTTTTTTTTTTTAAGATTTATTTATTTATTATGTATACAGTGAGTGTTCAGCCTGCAGGCCAGAAGAGGGCACCAGATCTCACCATAGATGGTTATGAGTCATCATGTGGTTGCTGGGAATTGAACTCAGGACCTCTGGAAGAACAGCCAGTGCTCTTAATCTCTGAGCCATCTCTCCAGCCCCTAGTGTACCAGTTTTTAAACTGTGTATCCAGGTGAGGGTTAGGGAGAAGACAAGTTCCACGGTCAAGTTCATTTGAATAAATTGTCTACAATGTGCCATCTATGTACATTTAAAATGCCTGATAGTGTTAGGGGCTCTGCATCTTACTTTGCTCACACTGTTATTTCCCCACTTACTTTAAACTCAAACCATGCTGTTCTACAAACATCTGTAAGGCTATTGAGCACAGTTGAAGAAATATTGAGCTAACAGGAGTTTAGAGTCCATCAGCTGCACATCTGAACCCAGATTCTGCTGCTCACAACTGAAAACAGATAACAGCTTGTAATACTCTGGAGTGAGATCATGCATGAGACCCTAAGCAGCAGCCTAGGACACATACCAGTTTTTCCTAATACTTTCAATTTAGCCATGTACAAACTGCTCCATCTTCATCAGAAACATGCCCTGTACAGGGCTGTGGACCACTGAGATACTTTGTGTGTATGTGTGTGTGTGTGTGTGTGTGTGTGTGTGTGTGTGTGTGTGTGTGTGTATGTATGTGTGTGATATATGTGAACGAGCATGTAGGCCAGAGGTCAATAGTAGATGTCTTGCTGAATTGCTCTACACCCCATTTATTAATTCAAGGTCTCTCCCTGAACCCAAAGCTCACTGATTGGCTGGACTGGCTGTCCAGCCAGCCTCAGGGATGGATCTGCTTGTTTCTACCTTCCCAGCACTGGGATTACTGCCACATTCTGCTGTGCTGGTCTTCTACCTGAGTGTTGGGAACCCGAACTCATATCATCCTGCCCTGTGGCAGGCCCTTTGCCGACTGAAACATCTCCCCGGCCCTTACTGACTTCTTAACTCAGGGTGGCACGTTAGACAAAGGATTTAAAATCTAGTTGAATAAGCAACCTGAGAGTCAAATGCTTGACCCCAGAATGTGGCCACCTCAGCAACTTAGAAAGCAAAGTCATTAATTAGCTACTTACTGATCCTAAGCCAGTAGGTCCGAAAGCCTGTCTGGTTATTACAAGGCAGGTATCCTAATACACAGGTTCAGCTTATAGTCAAAGCTGATTGTCACTAATGATATAATCTTGAACTAATCCATTCAATTACATAGGAATTATATCATGAGATGAAGGTATTTTAAACTTGGCTTTGAAAGTGTTCCATCTTCAGCACCCTACACATTGCTAAGCCCACTGAAGCATTTTCCAACTTCATCTGACTCACTCTGTTGGCCATGAGTCCCCCTGGAAGCCCCCTCCCGCTGACCTCCACCATACAACCTCTACTTGCTCTCTTACTCAATGGCCAGTACCTTGGGCTTCTCGAAGAACTGGAATTCTTCAGGATGCCTCTTTGTCTTTCCTTTCCCTTCTTGCTTTTCTTCTTCTCCTCGAGGAGCTGAGATTCGTTCCCCCAGCATCATATACCATCCATGCCAATGCTTTCTAAGTTTAGCTCACCACCCTGGACTGCACTGCTGCCCTGCTGCTCCCCCCCAGGTTCCCCAGCTTCACATCCCCACTCCCCACCGCAGCACAGAAAACATAATGGTTCTAAGTTGAACCTCTTAGTTTTGACTTTCAACCAATTCCTTTCTCAATTGAACCCCATCGTTAGTGCGACCACCAACACATACAAGTTCTCACACTGAATTCCCGGTAGTGGTCCTTATTTTCCTTCTTTCTCTCACCCCTGGAAATGTCTGTCAATTTGCCATTAAAACATATCTCAGGTTTCTTCTTTTTCTCCCACCTCAGTACCAACCATGCTAATTTAAGACCCCATAACATCACCACATCCTTTGATGGTCTCTTATGGGAAAGGTTTTCTCTTTCTTTCTTTCTTTCTTTCTTTCTTTCTTTCTTTCTTTCTTTCTTTCTTTCTTTCTTTCTTTCTTATTTCTGTATAACGAACACAATGTTTTTTTTTAAAATGAGAAATCATGCAATGTTTCTCTTTTATAAGTCCCTCTTGAGTTTTCTTTCTTTTTTTTACTAGACATAAACTAAACTCCAAACCCTCCTTACAATGGTGTCCATGACTCCCTGAGATACAGCCCCTTTTCACCATTTTGACATGCATTCATATGCACACTTTTTTTTTTTTTTTGCATTCCTGCCAACCTCTTTCAGTTGCCATATATCACAAACTACTTCCCACAACAGGAGCGTAGCACCTGCTCATCTCCCCACATTGTCCTCTTGACACAGCTTCTCCCAACCTTCGTGTCTCAGCATAGATGCTTCCTCTACAGAGACTGTCACCCAACCAATCTCTCTATCTATCTATCTCTCTCTCTCTCTCTCTCTCTCTCTCTCTCTCTCTCTCTCTCTCTCTCAAAATGCCTTCTGTTTGAGTCCTTCATAGTATTATTAACAATTTTAAATGAAAATTTGTGTTTATATGTTTATTGTCTAAGCCTGTGTCTTAGTTACTTTTCTATGGCTGTTCTAGGGCACCATGATCAAGACAACTAATAGAAGAAAGTGTTTATTTGCCTTAGAGTTTCAGTGGGTGAACCATGACCATAAAGGCATGGAGCATGGCAGGAGGCAGGCAGGTACAGTGCTGGAGCAGTAGCTTAGTGCTTACATCCTGATGACAGGCATGAAGCAGAGATAAAGAAAACTAAATGAGAATGGTGTGGGCTTCCCAAATCTCAAAGCCTGCCCCCAGTGACACACCTCCTCCAACAAGGCCACGACTCCTAACACTTCCTAAACAGTTCTACCAATGGGGGAACAAGTATTCAAATGCATGAGTCCATGGGGGACAAGTTTCATTCAAACCACCACAGCCTGTAAGTAACAGGAGGATTGGGATATAATTTGCTTATTTTACTACCTAGTAACTAATATACCTAGAATATTCACTTATTAAATAAACAACAAATGAATGATACCAAAATGTATCTGCAAGCCACATAGCATTCCACACACACTTACAGTTCCAAGAGTGTAAACAGGCTTTCCTCCATAATTCATACCCAGTGTCATTTGATGCATAGCTTATAGTTGGTTACTCTGAATATCAATCTCTATATTACTATGACTTACTTTCGAGTCACAGCCACCCAATTGTGGATGTTAATTAGAAGACCGTGTTGCCTGTGTGCATATTAATTCCAGTCGTCTTGATGACTGCTGAGAACATTCACATGGCTCTGGCCCAGACACTTGGGCAAACACACTTTGATGCCCATAAAGGCTATCAAATAAAAAGAAGGAACATGATTGACACTTCCTTGGCATCTACTACATATGGGAGCTATTGGAGAAGTGACGATTCTTCTGGATGCTTGGGTGCTGTTTATGTTTCCTCCAGGATTGAGGTCTTTATTTACATTTCTTCAGTCTCCCTAATGAATTCTGGTTTTTACCAGTAGAAGTGATAGGGTGAAAATCTTTGAGTTATCTTAACTCCAAATTCAGCCCATGGCTTGTTTATCAAAGCAGGAGCTTGTTTTTGAAGAGGTAATTTGTTTTGTTTTCTTGGTGTGAGAGACTGGCAATGGATCTGGTGAAAACGCTGGTCCAGAGGCTGGAAGATGGCCTGTGCCACCACACATCTCAGGGGAATGCACCAAATTGCCCCATTCTTCCCCAGTCTTCAGTTCAAAGAATTATAAGAAAGCAACTTAAGAAGGATGCAGTGATGATTAAATTCAATGTTCATGAAATGTCAGATAAGAAATCTTGTTACCAACATCTCTCCCTCTCTCTCTCTCTCTGGCACTCAGTTTTTCTCTGTAATGTGAGTCGATTAAATTAGATGTTAAGTCCTGTGTAATGCCACCATTTTGAGAACAAGAACAAAAGAACTCATTGACAAAAATGCACTATAATAAATGTCAAAGAAGGTTATACAGATGAAATAACAGTATTAGAAGTGATATAACATCATTTGAACATAGGATGTGGTAAGTTAATATTACACATTATAAATCTTATACAAGTACAACAAAAATAAAGTAAAATACTCTATCCATTTAATATTATAAGATACTAAATTTAAAAGATGATCTAAGAAAGAGAGAAATATGGAAACAAGATATAGGACAAATAGGAAATAGTAAGATGATGAACTCAAAGACATCCTCCACCAATAATTGCATTCAATATAAATGGTCTAATTACTTTGACTAAAAGGCAGAGACTGAGTCTGGAGTGGTAGCTCAGTTGAAGAATGCCTGTCTTGTATATACAATACCCTGAGTTTAATACTCAGCACCACTAAAATAAAAAGATGATGATGATACTAATAATGGATAATCAGCTGAGTCTTTTAAAAAGACAGAAATAATACTTAGACTATGTCTACATGATAATACATTTTAAAAATATGGTCATATATAGTAAAACAAAACATTAGATAGCCATTTGCCATGAAAATGCAAGCAACAAGCAAACAAGAATGACTACATTACTATTAAACAAAATGCACTGCAAATGAAAAATAATCATCTAAGCTAATGAAAGCATTTCTCAATGATGAAAGGACTATTCATCAAGAAGACAGTCCTGTGTGATGGCTCATCTTCCTTGTCTGTCTTCCTGGGTTCAGGATCACTGAGGAGATTGCTGAAGCTCACCCTCTGGGTGCATCTATGAAGACCTTTCCAGGAAAATATAACTGAAGAGAAAAGGTCTGCCCTGAATGTGTGTAGAACCATCCTATGGGCTGAGGGCCCTGACAGAATCAGTGGTATAAGAGAAAGAAGCCAACCAAGAGCAAACATCCCCTTCTCTCAGCATCCTCTCTGTTGTGGAATAAACCGTTCTACCCTCCTCCATCATACTGCCCCTGCTGTGATGTACTAAACCTTCTGAAATTGTTGAGCAAAATACAACATTCTTCCCTGGAGTTATCATTGCCCCCTCAGCCATTTTGCATAGTGATGCTGAAAGGTAAGTAATCCATCTAATCCAGTCAGTCTCTCTCTCTCTCTCTCTTTCTGGTGTCTGTGTGTGTGTGTGTGTATGTGTGTGTGTGTGTGTGTGTGTGTGTGTGTGTGGGTTTGTGTTTAATAACACAGCTTCAAAAGATACACAGTATATACTGATAGAACTGAAACAGAGATAGAGAAACCCACTATCTCTATCTAGATGGACACTGTCCCCCTCTCTTAGTAAGTGGTAGAACAAAGAGATGAAAATTCAAGCCACAGGTTGCCCAACTTGATTTATTTGCAAGTATGTATACTGAACAACATGGAATATCCACTAATGCTACATTCTTAGCCATTAAAGAAATCTCAATAAATTGAAAGAACTTCAAATTTTAAAAAAGTTTCATAACTAACACATACCAAAAAATCTTACTTGAATAAAGCATGTTACTAGAGAATCACTGATTTTGCTGCTAATTGTAACTTCTTTCCATGGTTTTAAGATTTTATATTTATACAACCCCTATTTTTTTTTCATGAGCTTACAAAGTAAACGTGCACCATTAAACACATACACACACACACACACACACACACACACACACACACACACACAAACACATCTTCCACGCTAGGGCTCTCGTGGAATTTTATTTTGGGGGAAAAAAACGAGCACTGTTGCTAAAAATCCAACAAAAAGTTGAAGTCTCTAATTGATCTGGATAAATCTGGAAGACCCATGCCAATTGGCACATTATAAATTTCTTCTTTCTGATTGCTGTCAACCATCCAAACAAATGGAAAAACCAACAAAACAATCCTTCGCTTGCTATCACTGGGAGCAGCTCCTAGTGAATGCTCGCTAAGTGGGAGGCAGTGTCCCATTGTTCTAGGTACTTTCAGCCATTTAATTCCTGCCCTTATTTCCCTCCCATCTTACAAGTGAGTCAAATGAACCCCTGAACGGTTATGTAATTTGCTTAAGATCAAATAACTATTAATAGTCAATGCCGGCACCGGGATTGGAACCCAGGGGAATGATTTTGTCATGTAACTTTCTATTTTCAAAACCAACGTCAGAAGCACAGGCAGTGAACACAAGAGCGCCGTGATTTCTCCCTCAGCACTTTGTAAGGCGTTGAATTGGATCTCTTCTGCCTCAACTTGAAGTTTGCCTCTTCGCTGATCTGTCTTGTTTGATAAGTTCATCAAACATCAGGACTCTGTTCATTTTCAGAAAGGATTACCATGATAAGCTTTTATAATTGAGAGCATCTCAGCTGAGATTTTCTTCACCACCGACCTCTTGCCTATGTCTTCTAATTATTAGCGATGAATTTTATGATGTTTCAAGAGTGTATTTGTTTTAAATACAAGTTACAGACTATCTGCCTGTAAAACATGTTTCCCCTTCTGAACTGTTACTTAAAGGGAATCTCTCTTACTCTAGCATTTAAACAATAATGATTCAAAATTGAGTCAACTAATAAGAACTTGAATACAATAACTCTATTTAAAACATCCCATGTTTGAGAGACAGAGCGTGCTTAAAAGCTGTCCCAAAAGTGAGATTAAGGTGCTGCTTAAGAACCACAAAATATTCAATGGTGAGGTATAAACAAATGAAACCAGGTTGGAAATCTCAGGTAAGTAGAATCAGCAAAATACAACAGACATGGGAAGATATTACCTCTGCTGTCCCCCCAGAGCAAAGGGTTAGACTGACGTGGCTGAGTCTCTCGGTAGCTCCTTGTTTTCCTCCACAAAAATAGTTACATATGTGATCTAAATATATCCTCCCAACTAGTGTAAGATAGGATGGATTTTTACCACTTTCTTATATAGATAATGAAGTAGAGTTAACTGCTTCACACTGCTTGAGACAAATACTATTTATTAAATGTCTACTGTATGCAGAGGAAACTTTACATCCAGGATTTTATTACATCCGTACTAGCTGTTAGAGAAGAGGTATTATAAATCTCAGTCTACAGATAGGAAGACTGAGAATCAGAGAGATTGAATGATTTAGTCTGGATTACCCCACTGCTGCATATTAAGAATGGCCATTCATAGCTGGACTGATCAGATTATAACTAACTGGCTTTTTTCCTGTTCTAACTCCTTCACTGGATTAGTAACAGTATGAAGAGAGGTTCTATTCCATGCCAACACAGCCCACTGCCAACATCGCAGTGTCCTTGTCCCCCCAGCAGAGGATCCCACTTTTGCAGGGACCTGAAGCCTACTTACTGGTTCACCTTCTCTTGTGCAGTCACACTGGGGTGCCATGCCATCAAAGACAAGCCAAAGAAAGCAACTGCAAACATCTCCTCCAGAAGTCACCATCTAGCATCTATGTAAAAGAAGAAAACGGCCTGCTTTAGAAGTTGTAGGTATCTTCAGGCTGGAACCCCAAACATCTTTCAGATGTTTAAAATGGTCAGAAGTTCATCAGTTCCCATTCAATGTGATTAACTAGTAACCAAGGTATTGATTAGCTAAATACCTTTCAAATGGCCCCGAGCCCTTTAGCCCTTTTTGGAAAATACCCACGTGGCTAAGGGAAGGTGATATTTAACTAAAATTGGTTCAGTAAAGAGTTTTCTTTCCAGAGAGAGACAAAACGCAAAATCAAGATACAGTTATAAGAACCGCAGTATTTTCAAGTGGCTCTTGGAGCTTCTGAGGTCAGATGAGTCTGTTGTTCAAGACAGCAGCAAGGCTCAAGGCTCATCTGGCACATCGGCTCAGATGCTACCATCCAGGAGAGTGCAGGAATGTTAACAGTTTCATAGAGGTTCTGCTATCCATTACCAAACATCTGGAGCCTGAGAATGCATGCGATTCACTGAACTTTCTACTTTTTTTTTTCCGAGACAGGGTTTCTCTGTGTAGCTTTGTGCCTTTCCTAGAACTCACTCTGTAGCCCAGGCTGGCCTCAAACTCACAGAGATCCGCCTGGCTCTGCCTCCTGAGTGCTGGGATTAAAGGTGTGCGCCACCAGCGCCCGGCTGGACTTTCTACTTTTGATACAAACACTGAGGATCATTAAGATCCAGCCTATTTATGTCTCAAGGGGACCAGATGTCTTAAATACACATCTTTAGAAACTCTCTCTGGAATTATAATGCCAATCACAGCCAACACACCTGCACTAAAGATGCCATACCTGGATATACTCTCCCACTCTTCTAGACATAAATTAAATCAAGTAAATGGAGATGGACAGAAGATAAATGAGCAAATAGTCAAAAGCCATTAAATACTACTATGTGACAGGCACTTCATATGTCTTGTTGTATTTAATCTTCGATCAAAAAGTTTGCCACACGAAACGGACTAAGTCCATACTGCCACTGAAGAAGTGGGAGCACAAGTCAGTTAACTAACTGCCTCAAGGATGTACAGTCTTGCTATGCTTGGAGAGGTATCAGTTTGTCTTAGTAGGATTAACCAGTTTTATCATTACTGACCTCAATGGGGCAACACAATGAGTAGCCTGAATGCCTGAGAAACGTATTATCTGACTCACACGTGGAAACTTTAGAAAGGCAGTCAATAGTGGCTCCTTTCCTTTCCTCGGAGGGAGATGTGAGCCCCAGTTCTGAACGCTAGAAGGACCCCGAGTCTATATCTGTCCACTTCCCACTTCTCTTCAGTTTTGATTCCCTAGGTCTTCTTAGCCTCAGTTTTCCTGTGTGTATACATCATTTGAAAACTTTCTTTTCTTCTTTAGTCCACAGGAAAGCAAGTTGGCATTTTCTGTGCTGTGTCTGCAAAGGTGGAGGTGGGGGTGTTATGTCTGGGCACTCTTGGGTAGCTCGGAGTGGTGTATCTGGACCCCACCTTTCTCCTAACCCCCAACATCCAATGTACGACAAAGTTCTTTTCCCAGACATGCAGATTTCCCTGGGACTGGAACTCAGGGTCTCCAATCACTTCCATAAATTTCCTCATGGGAAACAGACCTCCCATAGCACTGTCTTGTCAAGTAGGGGTATCATGGCCTTCCAAAGACCACTTGGCAGTACTCAGGATGCTTGTGATTGCTCCCATGGGAGGGAGGGAGTGCTACTGGCATCCAGTGGATAGAGGCAAGGGATATAGCTAAACATCCCACAATGCACAGCGGTCCCCACTACAGAGAAAGATATCTGACCTCAAGTGTCAATATGTGAGAGACCCTGTGTACAAGAGTCCAGCCTGCCTTCTTCTTCCCTGGATTCCTGGGTCCCTCTTCTTTTTAGTGTATGATAACGGCTTGTTCTTTTTAGACCACCTCCCTCTTAAAGTTTACCTGGTGACTGTCCTCCTTACCCCAAACCTCAGTGACATTTAGGATTCCTGCCGGGCCTTATCACCCCTCCCCCACACCCTCCAATATTGTCACTTAAATTACATTGCTTTCCTCTGTAAAGTTCCCTCCTCCTTGCTTTATCCTCACTACCATAAACCATTCCAGGCCTCCTCCCCATCTCTGGAACTCTAAACTGACTCCTGCTGGACTTCATGTTTCCTGCCTCCACATCTGGGCTGAGTACATCTTCAAGAAAATGGAATCTGTCATCACTATCTGCTCCAATGTCTTCTGTGGCTCCCCACTGCCTATGAATCGAAAGTCTAAACTCCTCCCTAAACAGGATCTCACCCAACTTTGCTTCCTCAACCCACCTGTAGCATCATCCTGTCCCTCTGGTACAATCGAGATGCCTCCTGCCTTCCTCCCGTTTGCTGACTTTGTTTATCTTGTCTCTTCCACCAAAACCATCTTTAGCCATCACCCCATCTTTCTGTCAAGTGTCTTCTCAAAGTCAGGTTCATCAGGATATCTGTCAGATGGCTTCAGTTAGAAGTTGCTGCCTTGTTGGCTAAGCCTCATAAACATTGCAAGAGTGTTGGAAGTTCTTGCTGGTCAGGGGTTGCAGTCCATCATGACCTAGCAGCTTTCTCCAAAGCTCCACAACATGAGTACTCCCCCATTCTGCCCCAGCGGGACTTCCCACTCTCTCCCTGTCCTTATCTAGAGAGTGTCTCTGGGCCCAGAGGACTGACCTTATCTGAAAGCTGTCTCTAAGCCTGGATGCCTGATTTATCTCTAGGGTGGCCCTTGGCATAGTTTCCTGCTACGAGCCTTTCCTCTGCTGCACATATGATAACTAAGACTTGTACTAGGAGCTCTGCTATAGGACCCTGCGGCCACATACCATACAACGCCTTATGATAGGAGCATGTCACTTAATGCAAATTAGGGTTTGTCCCCAGGCTCCCCAATCCTATATATTTCCTATACACTGGAATAAAGCTGAGCTGAGTCACCAAAGTCATTTCCTGGAGGGCTTTCTCTGTCATACCTACAGCCGTCTGAACCCTGTTTCCCACTTCTGTTTCCTCCACACTTGTGGACCAATGCACCAGTGATCCTGTGGAAGAAATAGAACCACACTAAAGGACTTTTACTTTTTCTCCTATTGCTTACTAGAGTGTGGAGGCTCTCTGGAAAGTGAACCTAAGATGTGGTAAGTTCTGTACCTGATTTTTCCTTATAATCTCTCGTGCCATCAGTGCTGGATCTTCAACAAGAACTATTGATGCATGGCTATCAAATGATCCATTAAAATAGATAGTTTTTATAATACTTGCATTTTATCATTTTATCTTCAAAATTATCTTTTTACTCTTTCAGTGTGTGTGTGTGTGTGTGTGTGTGTGTGTGTGTGTGTGTGTGTGTGTATGTGTGTACATGTGTAGTACATGGGCACATGCCACAGCACACGTGTGGGGATCCGAGAACAGCTTTCAGAAGTTAGTCCTCTCCTTCCACCATGGGTCCTGGAGATTCAATTCAGGCCTTTTACGACAAGCTCCTTTACTCACTGGGCCATCTTGCTAACCCCCTCAAAATGATCTGTGGGATCTCTGGAAGTCAGAATAACTAAGAACCATGGGGTACCAGGCCCTGTGCCTGCCACCTCCCAGAACTCCAGTCATCACAGGAAGTCTTGCAATGCCAGGAACACTACTATAATTTTGGAGATGAAGACACCGAGGTTTAGAGTGGGTAAACAGATCAGCTACAATCCCTCACAGAATGAGTCTGAATCATGAATGTATAGTCTTTCAATCACTGAACCTGAGATTGTTTGGATCTAGATGTACAACTACAAAGTGCCATGCCAGGCTGAGGCTAGATCTTCCAGCACCAAGTCTGGACCATTTACTATGCATTAGCAGACATGAATATTATTTCCAAAAGCAAAGGAGCCAAAATAAAATGAATCACAAATGAAATTAAAGGAGAGATTCTGGACTATATATAGTAGCACACTCCTATAATCCCAGCACCCAGAAAACTGAGGCAGGGAGACAAAAAGTCCAAAGCAAGCCTTGGATACATAAAGAGACCATATCTCAAAGAAGAGAGGTGGGGAGGTCGATGGAATTGTGCTATGCCTCTATGAGAGAACATGTATAGAACACTGGGGTGGGGACACCCATCTGCTCCAGCCAAAATTTTCTAAGATGAATGGGAAATGCCAAAAAAAAATTGTTGGGTTTGCATATTCAAATTTCACCTTAATTGTAGCATCCTGCTGTCAGTGACAGTTGTGAACTACTGTGCAGAATCAACAGTAAGATGGTAATTCATTTTGGAAATGCATTGCCTGTCTTGTAAAAACACTCTTCACTATTGAAACCAGCCTGTGAGTTATGGCCTCGGAACAGAGCATGTCCGTGCTGGCTCGTGAAGCTGCAACCATGACATCTGGGCTTGCGCGCTCTCTGGTAAGCTTTTAAAAGTTCTCCCCCACTCCCGTGCTGGGCCTGCAGTAGCACAATCACATAGGAGATCTGAATCTGCAAACCTAATTCGAAAGGAAGCAATTCCCTGGGGTACAAGGAACACAGCATTAGGTCAGAAAGTGCTGCTAACCAGCTCCTATCTCCTAGCCTTGGCTTCATCATCCGTAAAACAGATAAAATAATGTTTTCCTAATAGGACAAGATTAAACACCAAATGAGGGAATCTGTTCACAGGCGGGCACTTTGAACAGCTGTTTCTGCCTTGTTGAAACAGTGGCTCCCAGTCTCTGTGTCTATTTTTCTTCATTTATATGCATGGGAGATTTCCTTCAAGCACAGAGGCTAGGGAGGAGGGCAGAAAGCCCAGGGCTGCCAAAGACACGGTCAAAGGAGGGTAGAGTGTGGGAAGCCCACACCTGGGCACCTTGGACTGAGGCTGAGTCCCCCTAGAAGGCAGGTGCTGCCTGCAAGAGCTGCAATAATAATTCCAGATACAAGGAGACCAGGGAGAGTGGGTCCCACCCCCCACCTCTGCCTAGGTTCCAATAGTACCTCAAGGGTTTATAACCGGGAAGAACTCAGAATGACAACTTCAATCTTACAATGACCGCAACAAGTATGCTTCCGCCCAGGAGCTTACTACTTGGTATCAATATGGATCATCAAGCACACAGCTTTATGTGGGGCTTCACTGGTGCTGCTGCTGAGGGGTGTGTGTGTGTGTGTGTGTGTGTGTGTGTGTGTGTGTGTGTGTGCACATGCGCATGCATGTGCATGTGCATGTGTATCACAATATTCTAAGTTCTCGGTGCATAAGCCTACAGACTGCCCAACACAGTACATGGAACAGTTTGAAGGTAGTAAATGAACATGTTCTGCCAATTGCCTTTCCTACTTCCTCTCTCTACTGTTTGTAGATCTGTCTATTACATCTGTTTTCTTCCGGATTGCCTCACCAGTTCCTGGCTGCAGCCAAAAGACATTAGGATGGGCTAATTCCTGCCTGCTGCTATCTACCTGCAAGTGAGCTTTGCATTTGCCTTTAAGGATGTGGGATGAGAAGTCAATGTCTGGCCCATTACAGGAGAATTAAAGACCTGTTCTCCAGGAAGGCATTCAGCATTCTAAGTGGCTCTGGCCAAATCTGGGTGGTCCTTTGGGAAATCCTCACTGGAAATGGGCAACAGTAAAAAGTGAAGTTAACTTTGAACCAGAGCTAATTCTTCATCCACAGGTCAGTTGTCTCCTGCGTGAGGTTTTCACTCACAGATTGGTGCAGCGTGGCCCCTCCCCTGTTTTCACAGAGCCTGGCCATATTTCCTCACTCAAAGACTACCAATGTGGTGGCTTTTCACTTAGCTTGTTTGTGATATCCGTGTTCTCCTAAGAGGCAGAGCTGTTCCTGACTCGGTATGTGAAACTCAGTGGACAAACTAGCTCTCCAAAGCCAGACCAGCTTCACCGGCCTCTGAGGCAGGCATGGTGTGTGTGTGGGGGGACTCAAATCCATACAGACTAGAAAGGAGTGAGCTGTGTGTCACCAAGTGCAGGGAATTCTCAGCAGCGTCCTTAGCTCCCTGCCCTTCATTCCCTTCCACGATGAGTTGTCTGTTGCCTGTTGTCCCCATGTGACATGGAATATGAAGATATAGGACATGATTAAAATTACTTGTGTATTTCTCGTGCTGATGGACATGTAGCAGGGGCACTTGTTTGGGCTTTTAAGTCCAACAGACCTGGTCTCAATACCACCATTACCCAGCTGCAAAACTTTGGGCCATATGGTTATTAGATTATAAATACAATGAATACATAATTGCAGGCAAAATTATGATGGGAGCACTTCCCCTTCTTCTGTAGGTTGTGCTGCTTCAGAAACCCCACTGGGGGCCATTCATTCAGGTGGGGCCATGCTCTCAGTCAGCACCCGGGGTGACAGGAGACAATGTGAGGGTTGCTGAATATCCGACAGTGAACCAAAGTGTGTGCACCATTCCTGTATTTATTTTCAGCATCCATGTGCTGTCAGTATAGAGCTAATCATGCTCTTAAAAACACCATAGGCTCGAGGCTGTAGAGATGGCTCCCTAAGGCCACTGACTGCACAAGTGTGAGGACCATAGTTCAAATGCCCAGCACCCATGTAAATGTCGGGCTGTCTGGTGGCCTGACTTTAATCCTAGTGCTCGGGAGACCAAGGCAGGGGATGCCTGAAGCAAGCTAGCTCACTAGACTAGTCAAATCAGTGAGATCAGGGCTTAAGTGAGAGGCTTTGCCTCAATAAGGTAGAGAGCAACCAAGGAAGACACTCCATGTCAAGTTCTGACCCCTATATAGGCATAGACATGTGCACCAGCACTCACATGCACATGTGTCCACACAGACAGATATGCATATGTCTCCCCATGCATAGAACACATAGTTGGTATGTGCAAAAATATATATCATAAGCTTTACGTCCAGGTCAATAATGACTAAATGGACTGATGACTCAGAATACCAGTCCTGAGGGGCCTGACCAAGCCGGTTCCCTTCACTGCCCTATCACATGGCAATGGGTCAGCTACTGCACTAACTCCGTCCAGGGCTGGAGTTAAACACAGGTGGACACTAGAGATGAAAAGCACAGCCCCTGCCTATCACAATGTCCCGTGGCTGGGATTGAGAGCAAAAGCCAAGATTGGGGTATCCGTGATCTGGGGAATATGTGTGGCTGGACTTTAGGGAGGACATAGGGAGAGGACTAGGAAATTGTTTGACGCAGCTTTGTTTCCCAGACAAAGAAGAAAAGCAGAACATTCTAGACAAAGGAAGCCACATCGGTGAATCCAGGAGCCCAGCCAAGGTGGGACTCTCCCCACTGTATGGGTAGAAACAGATCATACCTAAGCAGAGCTGGCAGGACAGACAAGATTCACATCAAAGGGACGGTGGTTTGGCGCATTGGTCTTTGTGTTAGGGCTGAGAGGAATGCTGTTCCTGAGGACGTGTGGACAGCCTTAAGAAACTGAAGCCGAGAGCTCCGCCATCAGACTTGCACTTTGCCCTCCAAGGGCCACAAGAGGATGGACTGGAGGGACTGAGACTGAAACCAGCTTAGGGACAGACTAGCAGACCCCAAGGCTGCGCACCTGCCACACAGTGAGAAGTCCCTCTGGGGAGAAGGACTGGAAGGACTCGGATGCTCTGGAGTCAGGTGCCTCATTCTTATGCCAGCCTGAGCCAGGGGCACATTAAGTGATTTGACTTCTCTGAACCTCAGTGTCCGTACCTGGGACTGGCTCATCTCTACACTTTCTTTGTCTGAATTTCCAGGATTCTGTACACCCTGATCTAGGAAATCCCTTTTAGAACTGTAAAGCTGGCAGAGCGCATAAATATATGTCTACATCACATCACACACATAGTATACACACACACACACACACACACACACACACACACACACACACGCTCATATATACTGACATACATTCCTAAGCCATTCAAGTCTCTCTGAATACTTTTCTTCAACATTTGTCTTCCCATGAGGCACTCTGGGCTGTCAGTCTATAATTAGACCTTCTCCTCGCTCATAAGCCAGGCTGTGTGGAGTGAGAGACAGCGCCGGATTAACGCACTGTAAACAAATTTGGTCAGTCCCCTTCTCACCACTCATGGTTCTGGCTGAGTGGATTTCAGCAGCTCCTAGGTGAGTGTTCATTCCATCTATGAACACAATAGCATGAAAAACCAACAATGTGCAGGCTCCCTTCTTTGGTGAATACTCTGGATTTCACATCAGCAGCTCCTTTATAAGACAGTATGATGTCCAGGGTGGGGGTGGGGGGCAGTACAGCAGGAAGGCAGTGCATAGAACCTACAAGGAGCTAGAGACAGCAGGTATAGTACCAAGGTTGCAAACCAAAGCTTACTAGGCTACTGATTTTTTTGTAACCTTGCTAACCTTGCCTAAGTCCCTCTTTGAGTCTTGGGTATACTGACTGTAAAATCAGACTAAGGCCACCTACCTCACAGGCCAACTTGGAAGTATCACTGAGGCAATATACGTGACAACCTTTGGCAAAGCTCTGTGGGTGAGGGTCATGACTCAGCCTTCCAAAGTAAAGGATCAAGAAATCAGGACATGTGCAGCGGACTTAGTATAGGCAGATCCACGTCTGAGTCCTAGAACGTGGGAAAGAGTTTAGACCAGATGTGCATTGTCCTAGATAGTTTTAATGGTTAACTTGACACAGCCTGAGAAGGGAGTTGAGGGATTGTCCAGAACATGCTGTCCTGTGGGCATGTTTGTGGCGGATTGCCTTGATTATTAATTGATGCAGGAAGTCCCAGACCACTGTGGGGGAGCACCATTCCCTGGGCAGGTAGTCCAGAGTTGTATAAGAAAGCGACCTGGGCATGACCCTGAGTGAGCAAGCAGGAAGTATTTCTTCATGGTTTCTGGTTCAATTTCCTGCCCTGATTTCCTACGGTGATGGACTGTGATGTGGAAGTGTAAGCCAAACAAACCTGTCCTTTCCAAAGTTGCTTTTGGTCAGAATGTTTTATCACAGCAACAGAAAAATACTTGACCACCCATGACATGCTCTCTGATGAAAATTGTCATGATTTGGTTGTAGATATCCAGTGTATGAGGGCAGAAAGAAAGACACAGGCATTATCAAGCACTGGTGGTCTCCTGTAACCTTTGTGGTAGCTTTAGGGGGAAAACACAACCCAGATACAAAGAAACTGAGGTCCAAAGAAGAAGTGAAGAGAGGATTTGAGACCAGGTTAGTCTGATTTCAAAGCCTGTCATGGCCCCTGTTTGGGGCATTGCAGAAACAGTTATAGCAGATTTAGATGAGGAAAATACACAGTAAGCTATAAAACAATAAATGATACATTTAGGGGTTACTGCTGATCTTGTTAGTGCAGCATCAGAGAGGGTGAACTTTGGTTATAAATCTGAAAGCGTCGTGTTCGCTCCTCGCGGTGTCCCAGCACCAAGAACACAGCCTGGAACAAAGCGGCCAGTCATTATCCTAGCTGTCAGATGCATGAAGGAAACTCACAGGTTCATCATCAACACTCAAGCTTTGCTCACTGTTCCCAAACAATCAAGTCCCTCACAAAAACTGTCCAAGGAATTTGCACACATTTCCTGAAACAACTATCTCTGTTTCACCGCTGTGTAACAAACCACCCTCGAGTCCAGCGGCTGGGGATGCTGATTTATTATCAGGATTTGACAAAGGTTATTAACAGACTTCATCTAGCAGAAAGCTCAACTGAGACTAAACCACCCCCCACCCGCTGCCTTCCTTGGTCTTTATGTGTGTGGACTCACTTCACTCAGGCATTTAGCCAGGGCTTCTAACCTACATAACAGCTCACCACCAAAGAGAGTGCTTTCATCACAGCGGCCAAGCCCAGGGTCAGTGTGGGAAGGCATGAATATAATGGTGCTGCAGAGATGGCTCAGCCGTTAAGAGTACTGGCTGCTCTTCCAAAGTACTAGGGTTTGAGTCCCAACACGTATACAAGGGCTCACAACTATCTGTAACTCCAGTATCTGGGGATTCTGGCTTCTGAGGGAATTGTGGTACAGAGACATCCATGCAGACAAAATACCCATACACACGAAATAAAAATAAATAAATCATTACAAAGGCATGAATATCAAAAGGTTATCTGCATCCACCTTCTCGAGTAGCAGGTGACGATGATGTAATGTGTTTGAGGCCCTCAGAAAGGTGCATGGCACTTTGTGGGCTCTGCCTAAGTATTAGTAATAGCTAATTACCGACAGTAATTATAGCATGCTGTTATCAACACTGGGAAATTTCTTACTGCAAATGCTTTTAATTTCCTGACTGCAGTTCTGATGCAGTCCTCAAGCCCTGCACACACTACATTATGGAAAATGTGCAATTGTGTTTGAGAAGCTGAGTTAGGCAGAAAATCCAAAGATGGGTCCTTTTTTCCCCCTCTCCCCCAACTCATTTCTTTTTGTTGGATTACTCTTAACCTGAGTGTAGTTATTGCTCATTCCTAGGAGTGATGTTCAAACCTGAAGAAGGATTGCTCATTTTTATAAGAAATACTGTATTGAACAAGATTTTTTCCAAGCCCACTGTCTTCATCTCCCCCTCTTCCCCCACCCGCCCAGGGACTGATTAGGAAAGGGACACAAGACCCAACCCTCACTGGTGAGAAGCAAAGGAAATTTTGCTAGTAGTAACTTCTGAGAAAGATCACTTTGATGAAACAGAAGAAACATTCAAGGAGAGTCTGCATTTCCGTTCATGCCTCTGGACAGTTGGGTGAGGGCATGACATGCAGAAGTGCTGTCACGCTTATCTGGATAGTTCCCTAGTCCTAGATAAGAGACAGAACGAGTAGCCCAGCAAGGCCGTGTAGCCCAGCAAGCCCGTACACGTTCAGCTTGAAATAAAGTTGCTCTTGGAAATCTGGATCTCACCAGCTAGCCCTTCCACTGCCTTGGCCTGAAGCTGAGCCGCCTAGTGGATCACAGATCAGTGGGAAAGAATGTGGTTCCAAATTGGGGATAGCCATTACACCGCACTATTGTGGCAATAGCTAGCCAATACATCGCCTGACATCCTGGGCCAGTGTCAAATGATGAGCTTCAGAATTTGAGATGGCCATGCGGCACCACCCATATATGAAGAGAAATCCAGTGAGGAAGTTCTGAAGGGAGTGCCTGAGAGTTTAGGAACCTAAGAAACAGAAAGGCTGGTGCTTCCTGGTTTCTAAAGGCAGGCGTCCTGCTGAAGTAGCTAAGCAAGCAATATTAGGTGGGGACCATGGAGTCATACGGCTAAGACAAAGAGTTAAAATCCAAGATCGAATCTACCCTCACTATTCAGTGTGACCAACGGCATTACTAATCCGATGTGGGACAGTGGATTTAAGGCAGAGCCTAGCTGGAAGCCCTGTCCAGGAAAGAAATGAAACCATGGCTGGTTTGTAGCCCCAGTTTGAGATGTGCAATAAACCTGCAGCAGGTCATGCTTCTCACTGCCGAAAAATGCCGCTGCTATCCTCATTGTTGGGACTTCACCACACATTCTCACCTGGACCACTGACAGAATCACAATCAGCCACGCAGGCCTCCATATGGCTCCCTTTCTGTTTCAGTTCGACCTCCTTGCTTGGTGCCAGTGGATTGTGTGTGTGTGTACCTGGTTCTTTCCGCACAACAAGCTCCCAGCCTATCAGTGTACGTCATTGGAGCCTATGAGTCTCTGAGCTTACAGACACGTTCAGAGATTGTCAGTCAAGTGGAATCAGCAGTGTTATTACTGGAATTAAAATCGTTGATTGCAGCAGCAGTAACTGGGATTTTCTGAACACTTTCTACAAGCCTACCTCTGTAGAGGGGCTCTGCTTACAGCTTACCCAATCCTCACAGCAGGCTGATGAGAACACTGTGCCTCCATGCTCCCAAAGACAGTAAGGCAATGCCTGTCTGTCACCACCTCTCTGTGCTCACTGAAGAGAGCATTCTGCAGCAGCTAGGTGGCTATTTACCCCGTTTCTCGTGTAAGAAGATGTTCTCACATCACAGAGCCGAGAAGGGCCAGCACCTGGATTTGAACTCTGGTCTACCCACGACTGAGCATGTTCATTCTTGCTCCATCCATTCTTAGCAAGAGAAGTGGTACACCGCCCTGTTTCTCTGACCTTTCATTTCCTTTGACAGTCTTCTCAGAAATCTTGCCTAGGTGGGAAAAGGCTCAGCAGGTAAAAATACTTGTCTTGCAAGCAGGGGGACATGAGTTGGAATCACCAGAACCGATGTAAGAGCTGGACATGTTTGCAGCAACATTCGTAACCCCAGGGAGATGGAACGAGGAGAAAGGAGAATCCCAGAATCCTGTGCACTAGTTGGTTTGGTATATTCAACAGAACAATGACAAGAGACCCTGTCTCAACAACACGGAGAGACCTAAGGTTGTCCCCTGACCCACACACACACATGGTGTGGTATGTGTAAGCCTGCATTCACACACACACTGAAAGTTTCCCCACCACGTTTGAGGATGAAATCTGGTGACGTAAGAGCAAAGCAAATGGAGTAACAGAGGTACAGTCTGGTGCCCCCGAGTTGAAGTCCTGCTGGTGGCTCTCTTCCATAGCTTATGCCACAGATACAAACACCCAGGGGCAGGGTGACCCAACCTTGCGGGTGCTGGGGCATGATTAGGAGGCAGCCAGCGCTAACAAAAGATAGGAACATATGCATTATTCTTTCCCCCAACTTTACAACCCACAGATCGCTTTCATGTATTTTGAGTCTTGTGTTCACTCCACGAGATAAACATCATTATGCTCAATTTATTCATAAGCTAGATATGTCGTTTATACCCTGCACTTTGTTGGGCAGTTTCAAATACGGTACTTCATTTAACTATCACAAGTCCGACAAAGGAAAAATTATTATTTTGTCCTAAGGAGAAGGGAACAGAATCCTGAGTGACATACCTACTGTCCCCTACACTTAAGGACAGAGTTGAGGTTTGAATGGGAACCATTTTCTAGGGTCAAACTCCTCCTCAGTCCATAGCTCAAGCTAGGCTCCTACAAGAAAGCCTCGTCTACCCCCTGCTCCAGATGCTCACAGACAAGCCGGACTCCCTCGCTGTCCTGTGAGTGTGACTCCTGTCGCTGGCTGTGAATGCAAATGACCTGTCTTTCTAGTTCACAGGACCACTGATCCAGAAAGAGCTTTGTCTCATACACGGCACTCAAGGAGCCTTATTGACAGCCTGGCCTGATGGATGGCAAGATCCTGCACCTTGAACCTGAGCCTACCATCACACGGGGATGAGGCTTTGTGGTTCCTGGGACGTGGTGAGTATGGCAGGCACATGGAATAAATGAAAATGAATTGTGGTTAGAGGGCAGACCACCGTGGCACTTTTAAAACATGATTGCTGAACCCGTTTATAGTCCTCCCTGAAATGCCCCCTCCCTCAGTCTAGGAGGCTCAAGGTTTAATAAACTGGCTCCTTTTATCTTCTGACTTTGGGATGCTTGGTCTTCCATCCCAGCCACGATTATCGTGTGGGAGCCACAATAGTCCCCTATGGAAAGGAAATGACAGGCTGCTTTTGTTAGCCACTTGAGTGGATCCCCAGAGGAACCACCAGCTAGTGCTGCCTAGAGCAGGGATGGGACGATCCTGCTGATCCTGACCAAATCGAAGCTTCATGAGCAAAATAAATGGTGCGTCTTATCTTGACCATAGTGATGTAGCTTGTTTAGCTATGCTGTAATAATGAAAGCAGTAGCCATCTTGGATTCTGGAGCCTGTACTGTACGGCAAGGTCATGATACTGGCAAGCAACTACCTACGTTTCTATGACCATCTCTTGAACACATGAAGAAACTGAGGCTCGGGAAGGGTAAATTCTGCACCTAGCAGGTGGATTGGCAAAGATCTGAATCCCGTCTGTCTAGGAACATCAGCTCCTAGCTCTGCCCTCTACACTATAGGCATTGTAGTGGACTCTACCCGGCTCCAGCCCTCAGCTCCCGATGATGAGCCTGGGTCTAGTGAGGTCCTCTAGAGACCCTGAGTCTCTAGAAAATACAGGCTCATTTTCATCTCAAATTCAGTCGTAGGTATGTAGAAATAAACACATCTGGTATAACTCCCAGACCACTCTGGGGAGTGGGGTGGCACCAGCTGAGTCACCAGAGTGACCTTCCCTCCAGCTCTGCCTCCTTAGACTCAATACTCTTCTGAGCCTCAGTTTCCTCCTCTGTACGTGAGGGTAACAGGGCTTACTTCTTAGAGGTCGTGTGGAGATCTCTACAAGGAGGAATTGTTAGGGAAGTGACAACATAGTGCACAGCCCATAATAAGTCCCCAGTAAATTGGGTATCCTTTGCATGATGGATTTAGACTGAGAAGTTTTCTTCACACATCCACCTGACTTCAGTGGGGAGAATGCTGTGAGGGTCATGATGGAGCAGCTGCACCCCACCTTGGGGCACGGTCCCCAAAAGACTCAGCCCTCTTGGCCTCCGCTCAGCTAGCCCCTCCAGATGAGAACAAGGCTCTAACACAGCTGCTATGCTTTGCTCACACATTCCCCCTTCACGACTGACTGAGCCCCGACACAGGAAAGAAACATTCCATTGAATCATGTAAATCCCCACTCATCTCCAAATTGGGTGCTGGAGTGCCTCGGGGAAGTGCTTTACAGCCTGGCTGACTCCAGCCAAGGTAGGCTTCAATTGCTCCTGCCAGATAATTCAGCCTCAGCCCTGCCGGGCAGCAAAACCAGGCAGGGGCTCCCTCCTTCCTGCCAGAGAGATGGCCCCTTAGGCTGAAGGGGAACAGCGTCTTCCCCCAGCAGGCAAAGAAGACCAGGCTTAAGCTGCCCTCTGTAGCCTGCCCCTGACAGGACAGTACCGGTAAAATTCCATCCTCACCTGAACAAAAGCTCTCAGAGAAGCATGGGAGGGTGTTGTTAGAGCCAGTGCACTGGACTAGGAGGTCAAGGTTGCCTGGGCTTCCCCTCGCCCCTCCAGGATTTCAGAGGCAGGCTTATGCTATGATGGACTGAGCCATCCTCCTGCCTTCACGCAAGGAAACACTTTCCAGCCTGCTGTGCCCCTGGGGAGAGCTGTTATCTGTTCTTGTATGGCTGCCTTTTTAAAAAATTTATTTTCAAATCTGAGCCTCGCAATAGATTATTCAACCCACAGCCAACTGTGCTGCAGGAAGCACGCATACGTAACCCTGGCCTCTGCTTGCCTCACACAGCCCGGTCCTCCTGAGGTGCCCTGGATGCCTCATCAGGGGTGACATGGGTTCCCAGGATTGCTTTGAAGGATCGCTTTTCTCTCAAGTTGTCGGGAACCCAAGTCCTAGTTGCAAACCTTAGAAAACAGGTTAGCAGCCACGCCCCCCTCCTACAGTTGCCATCATAAAACTGTGTCAATTCTCAGTGCTGGGACTTAAAAACCACCCAATCATGATTTCGTGTCAAAGCTCCTTAAGGCAGATCTTACTGTCCACATTTCATACCTACAGAAACAGGTTCCGTCGTCAGATTTGTCCTAGGGCATACATGGCTGTGTGGTAGAATTAAAACTTTAGTTCAGCCATCGTGAACCTTTGCTGAACTCTCCAGGGATGTTCCCCAGAGGAGGCATTCATTCACTCTCCAGACTGCCGCCTGCATTCAGTTCATACCCTTTCAGGACTCCATCCATAGCTCACCTCATCCAGGTCCTGAGTTGGTAGCCCTTGCTTATTACCAGGGCCTATGCTCAACTGCAGAGGTAACTCTTCTTTCTCCCAGCATTTGCTTCCCAGACCCCGGGGCCATTTCTGGTGTACTTCTGATGCACAGCTTCACCAAACTCCAACTCCTGCTCTCTGGGCCTGTGCCATATTTCCCCTACTTCTGAGTCCTACTATCAAGACTGGAGTAGATGAATCTTTACAGAGAACTGAGCCGTGGAAAGATGTCCAGGGAACCACAGTCAAGCAAAATCAGTATGTGCTTTCAGTGAAAAGAAGAACACCATATTTCTGGAATCCAAGTGGACAGTGGGTTCATGTGGGTTGGTGTTCCTTCACCAGAGACAACTCCCTGCCTATACCACAGCCCCTGAGCCACCATGAGTAGCAGGTAACTCTTCTGTCCTGTTAGCCTTTCAGTCATATGAGTACAGACAACCCTACCAGAGGCTGTTATCATGTAGGCAAACACGGTCAGTTCTGCCCAAAGTCAGGTGGCTAATCATAGCGCCCTCTGAGGACACAAGGAGAATCCAGTTATTCATTGTAGAAGGGGAGTTGGCTATTCAGAAAATGGTGCTTAGGTAGAACGGAGACCCCCAATAACGTGGTGTTGTATGCAAACAAAATCATGACAAAGGGCAAACCCGAACAATGAGAGCACCGAGGAAGACTAAAGGCGTGGAGGAAACTGGTTGTTGGCAGGAAGAGAAGCAGAGAGATGCCAATAGTAAGCTGCTGGTGGGCCATGTCAATCACAGGTATGGGGTGCAGGCCCAGCAAGCATTGCAGCTGAAACGGCTAGACTCGCTGCATGCAGCTGCCTTGATGGGAGGTCTGGCTGCATGGGATACTCTTCTAGGATTCCCAGGGGCACCTTCCGTCCCCGTTGCCAGGAGCATCTACACAACCACCCCCTCCGGCGTGCCTCTTCTTCCCGGTGCTAGCTATAGAAGACCCTTCATTATAACAAAAGAGACTCGGCCAAAGCTCCCGGCTCCACACGGCTGAATGTGCACATGGTAATTGGGTTAGTTGTGTTTTATAGACTCTGAATTGAATTGATGCTATGCTTTATCTGGGCATTGTGGAAAAACAAGGGGCTCTGTTTGCGTCTTGCTGACGGTCCGTGGAGAGGTTGTGAAGCCAGGCAACTGTCTCAGTTTTCCTATCATTTCCAGGTTGTGCCTTTCTGTGTGTTTTCTCATTATAACTCACAAGATTTCCACTTAATATATCACTGACAAATTGTAAGTTCCTTTTTAAAACAAGACGATAAATAAGTATTGACAATGAAGTGATATAAAAGTTGGACATTGGCAGAAAGTAGTTGACCCACAGGATTCAAAAGAAGACTGGGGATGTGTGGACAGGGTTGAGGAAACCAGTGAGATGCGATCATGACTAGGGAGAGCAGGGGTCATTGCCACCAGAGGAGTTTCTGGTACACTGCAAAGCCAAGGCGTGAGAAGGTGCAAGGGGACACAGGGACTATCATCTGTGACCCAAGCACAATGGGAAGAGGGCAGGAGAGATACTCTGGCCGTCTTAACTCACCGTGGACCTCACACTGGAGCTTCCCAACTGGAACCTGGCAGCACCATCTGGGCCATGGTTCTCTATGACTCAACCTCCCTGGGCGTGGAGAAAGGCTGAGGAAGGTAAAAAGGTAGTGGACGAAGTTGAGAATGAGCTTCAGAGATGAATATGAGGCCTGCGGGTTGAACATGGTCAGATCAACACGCAGTGATCACACACACAGAACTAAGGGCAGGCAGAGCTGAATGACCAAACCCATTTGATGAGGCCGATGCTGCCCCACCTCTCAGCTTCACAGCATTTGATGAGGCCCCACCTCTCAGCATCACAGCAGACCTTGTGTCGGGTCCTTCCTTGTAGAACCAACTACTATTCCTTGACTCTGGACCTCTCCCTTGACTGCCCAGAGTTTCAGAAGTTTACAACATGTCTGCAAATCATGCCTAATGCTTCTGACCTCCAAGTACTTCAGATCTCAGCTTGTTTAGTCTGTTTAGATTGCTGTGGTCCCAGAATGCCACAGACTGGGTTTTGTTCACACGTCCTATTACACCATACCCCTCTACTTAGAAAAGCATGGCTTGCCCTTGTGGATGGAAAGAAAAGAGGGAAACTTTGAAGACAATGGTTTCTTCTGTTGTAGCAAGCACTCTCCCAAGCATCCGGCTTTACACAGGAGAACTGTCGTCTTTTGGTTGCGGTTGCCTCCAGTTTTCTGTCATCTGAATCATAGCCAAGGAATAAATTGAATCTTTTTCTAACATAGAATATATTACTCTTGAAATAGTAGGAAATGTTGATAATTGCCTTTTATTGGACTCGCAAATAATTTATAAGTTGGTCTGATTAAAAAAAAAAAAAAGTATTATAGTCTTATTTCTTCAGCTTTTTTCCTTGAGACAAGTATCAGTCTCTAAAAATAGAACCAGTGTAGAGATGGGCCTAGCGCTCCCCCTGGTGGTCAGAATGTAGGATTGCATGTTCCATAAATGGGCCTGAAGCTGGAGGCCACATTTAAATAATTCCTTTTCCCCTAAGTACACAGAAAGATTTGATTTATTCTTCCCAGCCATGTCTGCGTTACAGAGTACTTCTCCTTATAAAGTCCATCTGCTTTGAGCGTAAGTAAATGATCTATTCCTCATATACATTATCAGGCAGTGAACATCTCTCTGAGGTAGGAACAGCTTCCCTGGTTCTATCAAATGTCAAGGAAGCTGGGAGTTTCTTCTTTGCTTTAGAAGATACAGAGGAAAGGAATGCAAATCAGCTGTCAGAGAAGCAGGGTGAAAGGTATTGAGGGGATGACTTAATGTAAATGTGTGTGCCAGTGGGAGATGGAGAACTGGAGAAGACTATGAGATGGCATGTTCAGCTTAGAATCCTGCATCCACAGACAGCAGATCGGGGGCAGGATCCTGGGATGGCCCTCCTCGGGGGTAGCAAATAGGTACTCTTCCCCTCCCTGGAGAGACTATTTCCTTGCAGGTAGCTGGGGACCTAAGAGAAAGTTCCAGACAGTAGGCAGAAGAGTCACACTGGCCAAACCCTCAAGGATCCGCTGATGGCTCCCACTCTGTCTGTATCCATACCAATGGCAATGGAATATTTCAAGAGATAGGGGTCACAGGAGGAAAGTGAGTTCATCTCTTCTTCTAGAGGCATTTTTTTGAGATTATGATATAACTCTATCATCCCCCCTTCCCTCACCTCCCTCCAAGCCCTCCCATACATCCCTCCTTGCTCTCTCAAATTCATGGCCTCGTCTTTTAATTGCCATTTTACAAACACACACATATAAGTAAGTAAAAATGTGTGTGTGTATGACACACACACACACACACACACACACACTCCTAAATACATAAATCAACCTGCTCGTTCTATATAATGTTTCTTGTAGATATGTTCTCAGGGCTGATCATTTGGTATTGGCTAACCAATCAACATGCCCTTCTCTGGAGAAGACTATTCTCCTGCTCTCAGCATTCTTTAGCTGCCCAGAGTTCTTTCTGTAGGTTGAGGGCCCCTGGGCTTTCTCCTGCCTTCTTTGGCACGTCTATTGCTGTTGCCCTTGTCCAGCTCATGTTTAGGCAGTCATGTTGGTGAGCCTTCTTGGTTGTAGCTTCTGACATTCCTAGGAGACACGATCTCACAGCACACTCCCTGTTCCTCTGGCTCTTGCAATCCTTTGGTCCCCTCTTCCTCAGCGATCTCTGAGCCTTACATGTGAGAGTTGTAGATGTATCTGTTGGGACCAGGCTCTACAACTGTGCAATTTGATGGGTTGTAATTTTCTGTCATGTTCTTCGTTTGTTGCAAGGAGTTTCCTAGGTGAGGGATGATAACTACACTTATCGGTGTATATAAGGACCAATATTTATGATGTAGTTAGAATTATGCTGGTTTAGAAAAGTAGCAGTTAGAGGTTCTCCTCCAAGATCCATGACTTCACTAGCCCTGGGTAGCTGGCTAGGTTTCCGGTATTAGACATGATTTGCATCTTATTGAGTGGGTCCTACATCCAATTAGAGAGCTGGTGGTTACCACCTAGGTGTGTGTACCACTGCTGCACCCTTAGGGTTATCATGTCCCAGTGTTTGTTGTGGTTCATAGGTGCCATAGGACTATTGGTTACTTCCCTCCCTTAGAAGCTTCCACGGCAGCTTGTGGTACCAGGAGAGCCAGTCCTCAGGGAGAATGCTTTCAGGTCTGTTCCAGCTCCGACTCTCTCAGCACTAGGTCTGAAGTGCATGGCGTTTCAGCAATAGAGACTTACTTCCCACCTCTGAGGGTGCAAGCCAGAGCAACAGCAATAGCCCGTAATGTTTTGGAAGTCTCTTGGACAACCTGATAAACAACTCAGAAGAAGGGCTTCTCGTGCCTGGTGTCGGGGTTTTGTTAGGTGGTCTTTGAAGAAGAATTGTCAGCAGAGCTGAGAAAATTTCCCTTAAACTATATATGTGTATTTATACACAGGCTTCCGTGTATTATAGGTATTTTTATGCAGATAGTTGATAACATGATTCCCTATGACTTTTTCAGACATCCTTACTGCCTGCCATTTTACCCTCTTTTATGCATATCTTCCTCCCCTTCCCTAATTAGAGCCCCCCCTCCCTATTTTCCTCATCAGATCACTTATACCCTGATATTCCTTCTGTTTGCTCCCCCATCTCAACATTGGTCCCTTTTTATTTTACTGGTTTCTGCATGATAGTGAGTTCATCTCTTAAAGAGCATTTACCCAGAAGAGCTACCTGATTCTCAGAACTGACCTAAGGAAGAACACACTCAAAATTGCTAAAGCTCCAAGGAGGAGGAGAACCGTGAGTGACAGCGGAAAGGGGTCAGCTGTCCCCACTATCAAAGTCAGTCAAGCCTTCTGAGAGCCCGGTCTTTCTCACCTGAAACTTGAGTTACTGTAGGACACTCAATGAAACAATGTATGTGAAACATTTAAGATGTATCCAAGCTCAGGAAACGTAAGTGTAAATTCTATTGTGTCTCATGTTGGCAATACTGAATTCTGAAACCTTGATTTTGTTTTCAACCAGGGTTTTATTTGCAAGAAAAGGAATGCCTTGCCTTAGTAAGTAAACGGAATCTGCTTCTCAATGCCTGGTAGTCCAAGTGTAGATTAAGTTTGTAGCAGTTTAATCCACAGCAAATGTTAAGGACTCCCTGCCTTTCAGGAGATAAGTATCTTCCTAATTTGACTTCCTAGAAGCTATCAACAGTAGTTGTTAGATAGTCCTAACCTGTTTTGAGAGGAGAAGCCCCTCCCAGGTGCCTTGAATCCTGTGCTTCCTCCAATTAGCCTGACTTAGATGACCCACTCACCCCTGAACCAATCAAGACTCAAATCTGAAGCCAGGGGTGGGATCAGGTTCACTTAAATCACATAGACCAAGAAGAATGAGATCACACATTTTAGAAAGAAGGAATTATTTTTTAGGATGCCTTTTTGGCAGAAGAAATGGTAATGTCTTAGTCACTGTTCTATCGTCGGCCAAGGCAACTCTTATAAAAGAAAACATTTAATTGGTGGCTGGCTTACAGTTTCAGAGGTTTGGTCCATTATCATCACAGTGGGGATCATGGCAGCATGCAGGCAGACATGGTGCTAGAGAAGGAGCTGAGAGTTCTTCATCCTGATCCATAGGGAGAGAGAGAGAGAGAGAGAGAGAGAGAGAGAGAGAGAGAGAGAGAGAGAGAGACTGGCCTTGGCATGGAATTTTGAAACCTCAAATTCTATCCCCAGTGACACACTTCCTCCAACAAAGCTATACCTTCTAATCCTTCTAATCCTTTCGAATAGTGCCACTCCCTGGTGACTAATGAGCCTATTGGGGACATTCCTACTCAGACCACCCCAGGTAAGCAGGAGAACAAGTAGGCTGCCAAAAAGGTCAGTTGCAGTTGGAATGTGGAAAGTTTCATTTTCTTACAATAGGTGGTGTATGGTATTTTGTTTGTGTTCTGACAAATAAAGTTTGCCAGGAGATCAGAGGGTGGAGCCAGCCACTAGTTAATCATAGAGGCCAGGCAGTGGTGGCTTACACCTTTAATCCCAGCACTTGGGAGAAGGACACAGGAAGATTAGGAGTTCAAGGCCCTGAGCTATACAAGATTGAACCAGCTTAAAAGAAAAACAGAGCTGGGCAGTGGTGGTGCACACCTTTAATCCCAGCACTAGGGAGGTGGAGACAAGAATATAAGGCTGGTAGAGACAGGATCTCCCCCCAATTTGGTCTGAGGATTTGTAAAGTTAAGAAGTTTCTAGTGGCTGCTGCTCTGCTTCTCTAATCTTTCAGCTTTCACCCTCAATATCTGACTCTGGGTTTTTATTGATAAGACTAATTAGGACCATGCTTCAAATAGGAAACAGCTTGTAGAAGTGAATGGTGAATGTTATTTTGCAATCACTCCAAATAATCTCTTGGAAATCTTTTAGTTAACTGGGTGATGGGTTTACAACCTCCTAACCTCTGACAGTGAGTTTCTTAAAATACCCTCAGATGTTGACTTCTGGAAGTATGCTCAGATATTGACTTCCTGTCTCTCTTGACAGTGCAAGGCTTTTGAAAAAAAATTCTCATAAGAGTAAATGACTCTTCTATTCTGCTTTCCTTCCCCCTCAATTTGTGTGTCTTTTGATTTTTGTGTTTTAGAAAATACAAGGTACTGGGTAGGCATGAAGGGCTGGTGTGTTCTTCACAGCTAGGCTAAATCACATGGTGTTCAATCATAACATTATCAGACCAATTTTTAAGCAGATTATTTAGATGCTCCGAGAGTGACCCGTGTGAGCAATGCCCTAGAGAGGTGATCTTCATATGTCACCTGAGAGTCTTTGAACCACAGCTCAGATTTTATTACCTTAGTTTCAACCCCAAAGTACAGTCCCTTGATAGACCACACTACGTATCTGATTGGGGATTCCCATCTCCTGGAAAGGTTTCCAGACATAATCTAACTCCAAACAAAGGGTTGTCCCCACAGATAATGTAACTTAGGCAGTTGTCTGTGGAGAAGTATAAGAATATCTTGGATCCTTGTATTCAGGGTAAATGTTAAAGTGTGAATACTCAGCCTGAAGTGTACATTTCCTTTGTTTAATAGAATAGAAGGAGGCAGGTTAATGTCAGGGTGTCTTATATCACCCCTTTCTATCCCTTGCAGCAGAATACCCCCAAACTTCAGGCTTTGTCTGGACTTTGAGTATCATTGAAAACCCTATATGTACACACATTCTTACACATATACACACCACATGCATCTACACACACACACACACACACACGCACACGCACACGCACACCTCCCCCTCCTGCCAGACTGAAGTTCTCTCTCCCCCCAGGAGACCAAGCTCCCACCAGAGTCCCCCTGAGATTTCTCTGCTTTCCCTGGCTTCACTCAAACGATCTTGCCTCCCTCAGATTCCCGAGAACTCCTTTCCACCCCTCTGTCCTGACCCTCCTCATTCATAAAAGACCTTGCTGCTCTTTGACTGTGTAATATTGTTTGTTTGTTCGTTCATTTTAATCTTGTGTAGGGCTCTTTCCCCTTGCAATGCGTTCATCCTTGTGTCCACACTCTAATCCATAGCCCTCTGAACAGTTCTTCACCCCTGACCTGCTCCCTTCAGTCCCAAAGAATACTTCCTCGTCACTCCAGACTGCATCCCAGGCGCCTTCATCAGGTGAGCCCTGCCTCAGCTGGGTGAGTAGGAGGCCGTACCCGGAGGCTGAAGGAGGAGAAAAGGGAGAAGCCGGGGCGTATCTTCTTCTCAATGAAGCCTGGGGAGGTATGCACGCTAACAGCCACGTGGTTCTGGTTTCCCCTGGGTGTTTCCAGATCTCAGACTGATGCCACCTCACCCAGTGTTGACACCTCCACGCTAGTGGCTTCCAGCTTTTAGTTTGCCTCTGGTTTTCTTGTGGCTCTCAGGGTAGGGCCAGTGCTCATTATGAAATTCCCTCTGTCCAATATTGAGGGAAATCTCTGTTCCTGTAATTGCACGCTGACAGATAGATATACAGTACCCGGGGAAGGCTGGCTCAATCATAAAACCAATGAAAGGATAAATCACCACCATGTTTACCTATAACAGATGAATTTTGTTATTTCCACTTCTAAGACCTTTATGGATCCACCCAAAACAGCCTTCCTAACTCACTTTTAGAAAAAGTTCCCCTTTTCCTAGCTCAGTGCCCTATTCCCAAACTCCTTGTTCAGTTAACCGGCCCTGCGTGGCATTTGCCTCCCTGACAGATGGTCAAGACACTGAGTACAGAGCGAGATCATCAGATCAGAAATGCTTCAGATCCACGGAGCCGAGGCTGCTGGCTGGGCCTGCCACACAGTGGGGAAGGACTGAGTACCCTTCCACTCTCCAGGTCTGATATGTGACTTTAGCCAGAATGAGGCCAATTTACTGTTACTCCCAGAGCACAGTGCAATTTGCACATGAAGGAAAGATGCACATTTGTGGCCAAATAGACAGATTTGGACGTTGGACTGGATGCTAAAATGTCCCCCTGTGCTTGAGGCAGGCTCATAGGCGGATGGCTGCCTTGAAGCTGCCCAAAATATTATTATATTTCCATGGTCTGGACTGAGTAGAAGCCAAGCATTTGAAAGGATCTGGAAATAGCTGGCAGCTTGCATTCCAGCTACTTGAAAAGGATTATACAACCCACCTTTCTACAGTCCTCAACCTATACTGCCTCTCCTGGGCTTGGCTGTCAAGGATGCTGACTGAGTAATGAGAAGACACATAGCCCTAAAAAAAGGAAAAGATGACTCGTACATCTTAATGAAGTCTCACCTGAGAGGAACACACTTGTAAGCATTTGTAAGGCTTAGCCCTGAGCTGAGCACAGGGGGAGGGAGTGAATGAGACGCAGGTCCTGCCAGGTGGAGGCGGCGGCGGCGGCGGCGGCGGCGGCGGCGGCGGCGGCGCACGCCTTTAATCCCAGCACTCGGGAGGTATAGGCAGGCGGATCTCTGTGAGTTTGAGGCCAGCCTGGTCTACTGAGCCAGTTCCAGGACAGCCAAGGCTACACAGAGAAACCCTCTCTGGAAACCTCTCCCTGCCAAAAAAAGAAGAAGGTCCTGTTTTTGAAGGCCCCATTGCCTATGTGTGTGTGTGTAGGGGGTGATTAGGGGTTAGACAGACAGGGGCAAAGGAACAAAGGCAGGTTGGTGGGTGGAATGGCATCCAGATGTTCCTATGTATCCTGTCACAACAGTGAAAAACAGGTGTTCTGTGTGAGAATAGCTGGGATAATTCCAGGCAGGCAACCCCTCGGTGAAACTTTTAAATTCTTTCTTATCTGTAGGGAGAGTTAGTGCCTGCCTCCCACTTGTTCAAGCACACAGTGAATTCATGTGTGTAAAGTTCTTCGTGCCAGAACATGGGTGTGGTCGCCAGGACCCCCTTCAGCAGCAGCCTTAATGAAGCTCGCTCCACGACCCTGTGGGTTCTGGTCATTGCAAAGAGGAGCTGTACCAGACAGGGAAGACTGTGGCAGATGGCATGACGTCATGCTTGATAGTCTGCATTGGGGACACCTGGGAAGCAACCGCTGAAGACCGCGGGAGCACTAGCACGGGTGGACGGCTGCCTCCAGGCTACAAACGGACTCAGTTCCGCAGGGCAGCTGCATTATGAGATGGTAAGGAGGGACCTGTGGGAGCAGAGACCTCATGCTGTGGTCAGTCAATGCAGAGGCAGCATTTCACTAGCTCTTGGGATAATGGGGAGGGCCCAGGTGGATGGCGGGTACATCAAGACCAGCATTCTAGGTAGAGAAAAGACAAGCAGGCAAATATCTGGGGATATGATGAATCATTGTAAGCCCAAGAATGAAGACATCAGCCGTGGGGACATCAGTAGCCAAGACTGGAATAGCCCCAGGGCCCAAGTCTGAAGAACCCTTTGTATGTGGGAAAACTTGGGACTTCACCCCTTGTATGCGGGGTCACATACATTTTCAGCACAAACACTGTGCATTTCCAGTGCACAGTATCACTATCAGATTTGCCTATGGGAAGATCAGTCTGGAAAGCCCCAGTTAACTTGTCTGATGTGGCATGGTAAATTAGAGGCAGGGGCGTCTTGGGTCTAAACACACAAGCCATAGAGGAGATTCACTGAGGAGATTGGCTATTGGGTAGTCTAGAGGTCGAGGCATCTTCTGAGGTGAAATTTAACTGTAAGTCCCTGGATGGCAAGGACTGTTCTGACTTTCGGTGGGTAACTATGAAGTACCAAATACAGGAGTGGGCGTGGACAAAGCGCCTTTGCCGATGGCTGCCAAATGGAGCACAGAGAATGGGGGTTAGGAAGGTCCAAGGTATCTTCAAGAAAGGAGGATAAACTTAGTGCTCTCTGGAGCAGGGTCAAGGGGCTAGATCTTGGGTTAAGTTATGGCCTTGGTGGGCTTGAAACGTCTGTGAAGGACCCAAATGAGAACTCTCATGGGCAGCTGGATATGTGTCACTCTGTCTTCAATACATAGAGCAGTGCCCACCTAACTCAATACCATGAGTAGGTACTCCAAAATATGTGTTGGAAAAATGAGTCCTGGACTTCTTGACCATCTTCTTTGTTTCCAATTATTCTCTTTTATAGTACTTAAGGATGAGTGTAGCACAAATTCTAATCGGTTTTAATAATAAAAAACGCAGAGTCAGATATCGGGGTAAATGCTGAAAGATAAGAGAAGTAAAGGAGCAGCCACTGGAGAGACTTCTTACCTCTACTGAATTCTCAGATGAAATGGGGGCTGAGCTCCTGTCTCCTCCTGCCTTATATTCCTGTCTCCACTTCCCTAGTCCTGGGATTAAAGGCGTGAGCCTCCACTGCCTGACTCTGTTTCTCTTTTAGACTAGATCAATCTCTTGTAGCTCAGGGTGGCCTTGAACTCCTGATCTTCCTGCTTCCTCCTTCCAAGTGCTGGGATTAAAGGTATGTGCCGCCACTGCCTGGCCTCTATGGTTAACTAGTGGCTAGCTCCACACTCTGATCTCCAGGCAAGCTTTATTTGTTAGAGCACAAACAAAATATCTTACAACATGTGAGCATCCACGTAAAGATTCACCTATGACCTAAGTCGGCTTTTTGGAGTGAAGACATTTTAGTTCTGTTCCCTTCTGTGTGACTTGGCCTACTCTAGCCCACGGAGAAAATTAGGCAATTTTGGAATGAATGAGGGCCTAGGGACGTGGATGTGGGCATGAACAGGATGTAAGTAGGTGTAGCTAGAGTTTTCCTGCCTGGCCCACGGTCAGGACAAATCTCTCTCACCCCCAAGTCCCACAGTCGCTCAGACCCAATCAAGTAAACACACAGACACTTATATCAGTTAAACTGTTTGGCCTAATGGCTCAGGCTTCTTGCTAGCTGTTCTTATATCTTAAATTAACCCATTTCTATTAGTCTATAAGTTGCCACATGGTTCATGGCTTACCGGTACCTTACATCTCGCTTTCCATGGTAGCGGCTGGTAGTGTCTCTCTAACTCAGCCTTCCACTTCCCAGAATTCTCTTCTCTCCTTATCCTGCCTATACTTCTGGCTACTGTCCAATCAGTGTTTTATTTATTAACCAATCAGAGCAACACATTTAACATACAGAACATCCCACAGCAAGTAGGAGCCCAGAGCAGGGAGGTACTCAGCAAAGCGGGGTGGTCATGTTCATTGTAGAACTTTCAAGTTCAAAGTTTGCCAAGCTTCTCTAACCTTCCCAACTTCCTCCTCCTCTCCCACATGCCACACCTCCAAACCAGGCCCTAATCAAATCCTGCTGTTCTTTCATGCGGAAAACTGGGATTTAGTACATATCCTGCCTAGGCACTTGCAAGCATTATATGGGGTGATTCAATTCAACAACTGTTTATATAGGTGATTAAATGCCACAGTGATAAACTGCCTTTGAATAAATCACTGACCTCCACACTCAGTTCCACCTGTCTAATGTCCACACAGGTTGTGCCACTGTGGCTTGAAGTAGCATCCCCTGCTCCAGAGACAGTGGGAAACACATCTCATAGACAGAAGCACACCTCCCTTCCCAGGGAAGCCCTTCATTTCAATGACGAAAGACTTTCATCTTGCAGCCTCAACAAAGGCCAGCCAGTCTGTCTCCTCCAGCCATTCCATTCAGTCTGAGATCTCTCTCACAGGGGTCTGGCCGCACCCTACCTTCCTCCAAGCTGTTGCACTGACCCTTGGCAGCTTGGCTCTGAGCTGATGATCATCCTGGTAACACAACTAGTAAGTGGGGGACGTGGACATCACAGGAAGGTTGCTGTTGGGGTGACAGGTCGTGAGACCACAACTCCTGAAAGCAGACGCCACACCTCCCATCCTTTTAGCCCTCTTAAGGTCTGTTCAGGAGAATTGCTCGTCAAACTCAGGTCTTTGTCCAAGCTCTTCTCTCTCTAGACTGTCCCATCCTCTGTCATGTTAGGACTAAGAGTCAGGCCTTGTTGGCTCTGTGAAGCCTGTCTCGCCTCTCTGGGCAGAGATGTGTGGCCCCCCTCTGTGAAAAGAGAGGAAGGAGAAACACTGAGTTCCTGTCAGCAGTCACCTCCTATGTATGCTTCTTTCTGTGCTGTATAAAATGTCACAGTTGCAGCCACGTGGGAGTAGAAGCAGACTCCATTTCACAGATCAGAAAGCTGAGGAACATGCAAGATCACTTGGTCAAAGACAGAGCTGCTACGCAGTTGAATCGGGATTGGCCAAAAATCAATATATTCCATAATATTCATACTTCCTCCCTGTTACCCACAGAGCACAGACTGTGGTAGCTCTTATTCTGTCTTGTCTGGGCCAAGGATCTCTCCTATTCCATCTTGGTGCCTTTCTTAGCCACTCCCTGGACAGGTCTAGAGACCTTGGTCACAAGGCCGGATCTTTTTAGGCTCAGAAACCATTAACCAAGGAGATGGGATATTGGGGACATCCCCCTGGCAGGGAGACCTGGTGTCACTGTTCCTATAGTCTGGTGCACACTAAACTCAGTCTTCTGTCACTAGAGTGTCATTATGTCTTGACTGGTCCCCACCCTCCATTGTATGTTCCCGGTCCTTCCGGCCAGGCATCTGCTTCTATCTTGATGTTCACATGCCTTCTGTGAGGAGCCTTAACACCTGTCTCCTTGTCTGATGCCCTGGTGTCTTTCCTGGGCACACCAGGCTCTCTCCCTGGATGTTGAAATCCTTCTCTAAATGCCAGTCATTCTCTCAGTGGTTTATGGTGGTATTGTGTCACCAAAATATTGTGTACCTTAATAAACTTACCTGGGGTCAGAGAACAGACAAGCCACTAGTTAGTCAGTGATAGCACACGCCTTTAATCCTAGCATTCCAGAGACAGAAATCCCTCTGGATCTCTGTGAGTTCAAGGCCACATTGGAAATAGCCAAGCATGGTGATACACACCTTTAATCCCAGAAAGCCAGCCTTTAATCCCAGGGAGTGGTGGTAGAAAGCAGGAAGATATATAAGGTGTGAGGACCAGAAACTAGAAGCATTTTGGCTGGTTAAGCATGTGGCTGGTTAAGCATGTGGCTGGTTAAGCATTCAGGCTTTCCAGCAGCAGTTCAGCTGAGAGCCATTGAGATGAGGACACAGAAGCCTCCAGTCTGAGGAGACAAGACCAGCTGAGGATCCGGCGAGGTGAGATAGCTGTGGCTTATTCTGTCTCTCTGATTAACCAGCATGGACCCCAATAACTCGCCTCGGGTTTGACTTTATTAATAAGAACTTTTAAGATTCCTGCTACAGTGGTTGCCAGCATCTCTCCCTTAAATCACAGCAATGCCAGGTGAGAGCTTCTGCAGGGTCAGCAGCTAGGCTATGGCTACCATCTGATGTTACCTCAGCAACCAGGTCTGAGTTTAAAACCTGGCTCTGCTTCTTGTGGGCTGTGTGACCTAGAGATGGCTTTTTACTTCAGTTTATTCGTATATATAAGATTAATCACACTGACACCGTGAGACTGTTGAGGAACTCAATACCACGATATGTGAACGAACCCGATGCATTAACATGATACATGTAATAACCACTGTGATTCCCAGGAGCCCAGATCGTGTCAGGTAGCATTATAATCTGATCTTCAGTTCATGCCCCACAGAGTTGGCTAACCCCACCTATATCACGGCAGTTTTCCTTATCTCCCATCCCAATTCTTCCCTTTGCCTTCTGTTTTTCCTACCAATCCATTTTGAAGTTACTGTGATTCAATAATGAATGGAAGACAACTGTACCAGCCAGGATAAGAGAGGCTGTGCCACAGTAACAAATTATCCCCATGTTCTTAGAAACTTAAAACAACGAAATGTGCCTTATAGTCCAGGCTGGTGCTTCATTAACAGATTCTGTATCATAGCTCTCTCCGATGCTCAGGGAAGCCAATGTTATGCTCAGGGATGCAGCCCCTCTGATTCTGCGACACTTCTACCTTAACCAGATGTGTCACAGGATTGCAGCAAGAAGAAAGGAAGGTAGACAGTTTCACAACCCCATGAGTCATAGTCATTTCTTTTTACCACATACTATTCCTGGGCACGTTCTCGAATCTACTTGCAAGGACAGTTAGAAATACATTCTTCTCGTGTGCCTAAGACCAGGAGATAAAAGTAAGATATGGTGAGAACAAAGTGTTTTGTCTCCCCTCCATACCTATCCTGATAGAATGGCTCCCATAGCCCTGATGTGTGAGGAAGGCTGGCTGTTTTTCAGTACGCCATCATCCAGACTCCTCAGCCCGGGGAATCGCTCACTAATCAGTATCACAAGCCCTGCCAACCTCAAAGGACATGACTCCCCTTTTATTTAACACTCTATCCCAAACACAGATCCAAAGCGTTTGCTTTTCCATGATTGCAGAGCTGGAGTTAAAATAAAATATCTAACAATAACGGGTTTTATAACATGGTTGCAGGTGATGCATGAAGAACAAATAAAGAATGCTCCTTTTTTTTTTTTCAAAATAAATTTTGTAGATCTTTAACTTGGATGCTCTTAAACCCCTTCCCTGAAGCCACCGTGCGGAGGCCATCTTGTTCCTGCTGTCTAGCAATGCCTGGACATACCTTCTACCCGTAAAATATAAGCATGGCATTGAAGGGGGAGTAAGCAGAGGAAAGGGGATATGCACATGAGTGCTGGAGAAGATTGTGCCCACCGTATCCTCAAAGGGAAAAGCAATGTTACCTCTCAGACGTCAGCAGAACTTTCTGGTGCATATGAAGTCGGCTTTTAAAACAGTGATCATGAGAAACATCCCAATTGTTATGGTTTGAAGGTCTGTGTCCTTCCCAAAGTTCACATTGAAGCTTCATATCCCAGCCGGGCGGTGGTGGTGCACGCCTTTAATCCCAGCACTCGGGAGGCAGAGCCAGGCGGATCTCTGTGAGTTTGAGGCCAGCCTGAGCTACCAAGTGAGTCCCAGGAAAGGCACAAAGCTACACAGAGAAACCTTGTCTCAAAAAACCAAAAAGAAAAAAGAAAAGAAAAGAAGCTGCATATCCCATGTGGAGGTTTTCAGAGGGCCTTATGAAAGGTCTGGCAGGGAGTGCAGCTAGGCCTCTTTGCCCTTCTGTCTTCCACCATTGGAGGATCCAGTGGCCTTCATCCTGTGCAGAGCATGCAGTGCTAAAAGCATCTTCTCAAAAGTGAAGACTGGACTCTGAGTAGACACCTGCTAGTGTCTTGATTTCAGAATTCCAGCCTCCATGGCTGTGATCATTAAAGTTATTCTATTCATAGATCAGACAGTCTAAGGATTTTGTTTTAACAGCACAAATGGGTGGAGATATCAATTGACCTCTGGATTCTGTGGCTAGACCTACCATGCCTACATCCTAATAACTCCTAGCCTTTATGCATTGCAGTCACATGGCATGACTATGCCTTGAAGTCCCAATCCGAGTAAACAAGACCCAAAGAGAGATGGGAATTCCCTGCTTGAGTTTTCTAACTAAGGACCCACTTTTCTGGGTGACGGAACATGGGAGCGATTGATAGCGGTAATGATTTCCTACTTGCCTAGAAGTCAAGTATTTCCCCATCTCCTTGCCACAGGGGAATACTCTCCCTTTGATCTCAACAAGACAAGCATATCAGAAAACATCTTAATAATTCATCGGAATGGTACATATATAATGTAACTGACATTAGTGGAGGAAGGCAGTTTCTGCACAAGAACCCAAAGGGCCGCTACATCCCTAGCCCCAAGCAGGACACCTGGTGCAAACCAGCTGCTAAAATTCTCCTTAAGTGGTCAGTAGAAGGAAAGCGGGGGCTAGAGAGGTATAGAGAGGGGCAGTTGAGAGCACCCTCTGCTCTTGCAGAGGACCTAGGTTTGGTTCCCAGTACCCACATATCAGTTTACCCCATCTGTAACGCCAGTTCTGGGGATCTGACAGCCTCTTCTTATTTCTAAAGGTACCATGCTCACACGTGGTGCACATCCATGCATGCAGGCAAAATACTCAGACACATAATATGCAAATAAATACATCTTCTTAAAACGATTCTTAAAAGGAAAACAACATGACTTGGTCATGTTTCCTTAACATTCTTCACAATAAAATTTTGAAAGGCATAAAAGTTGGGCGGGAGATGTTAGGAGGACCATGAGAGACGCTGGAGAGGGAAATGGGGCAGTTGATGTGATCATATTTCATTGTATATAGCATGTGTGGTGGTTTGAATGAAGATGGCCCCCAAAGGCCCATAGGGAGCGGCACTTCGAGGAGCTGTGGCCTTGATGGAGGAAATGTGCCACGGCGGGGTGGGCTTTGAGATTTCAGATGCTCAAGCCAAGCCCAGTGTCACTCTCTCTTCCTGCGGCCTCTATCGATCCAGGTGTAGAACTCTAGCTACCTCTCCAGCACCATGTCTGCCTGCATGCTGCCATGCTTCCCACCATAACAATAATGGGCTAAACCTCTAAACTGTAAGTCAGCTCCAGTTAAATGTTTCCTTTATAAAAGTTGCTGTGATCATGGTGTCTCTTCACGAGAACAGAAACCCTAAGACCGTATGAAATTCTCAAAACTAAAGAAAAAATATTTTTATTGATTCTTTGAGAATCACATGCAATGCACTTTAATTATATTCATTGTTCCTTGCACGACTCCTCCAAGATCTACTCCCACTACCCTACCCACCCAACCTTATGTCCTCCTTTAAAAAAACCATTGAGTCCTCTCTTAGTTAGGGTTACTATTGCTGTAATAAAAAAAAAAATGACCAAAAACAACTTGGAGAGAAAAGGGTTTATTTGACTGACACTTCTGCATCATAGTCCATCAGTGAAGAAAGTCAGGACAGGAACTCAAACAGGACAGAAACTGAAACTGGGCAGGAACCTGGAGGCAGGGGCTGATGCAGCTGATACTGCCTACTGGCTTGCTACTCATGGCTTGTTCAGCCTGCTTTTTTATAGAACCCAGGACAGCCAGCCTAGGGTTGGCACCACCCAAAGTGGGCTGAGACCTCCCCCATTAATCACTAATTAAGAAAATGCTTTACAGACAGATCATTTTCTCAGCTGAAGTTCCTTCTTTCAGATGACTCTAGCCTATGTCAAGTTGACATAAAACTAACCAGTACAAGTCCAATTTGGTTGCTTTTATACTCTGGGGTATGGAGCCTGCCCTGGAATGAGGTGAATTTACCAGGGCTCACATCCTAACAGGCTTCTTTTCCCGGAAGCTATGCAATGCCAATAGCCCCTCATCTATGGATGGGACTCAGTGGTCCTGACCCCATGTTGGGATTTTGTCTGGCTTGAGCTTCTACAGGCCTTGTACATTCTGTCATGGTCACTGTGAGTTCCTGTGTGCAACTGTCCTGCTGTGTCAGGACAACAGGTTCCTAAAAGTCCTTCACCATCTCTGGTGCTTACAATCTCTCTGCTCCCTCCTCAAAGATCCCTGAGCCGTGGGAGGAGGGGTGTACTATAGATGTCCCATTTAGGGCTGAGCACTTCATAGTTTCTTCTTCTTCTCTGCTCATTGACTGGTTGTGTTCTCTTAATTGCCATTTACTGCAGGAAGAAATTTCTCTTAGGAGGGTTTGACAGATGCACCATTCTATGAATATAGCAATAAGTCACTAGGAATCATTTTAATGGGGGACCAGATATGATCATACTTCATTGTACACAGTAGGAAATTCTCAAAACTAAAGGAAAACAATTCATCTTGTTAAAGCACATGTTAGCAAGATGTGGACTAACATAAGAAGAAAATGGAAACATGAGCGTCCTTCCAGACAAAGAGAAACCAAATACTAGATGATACACCTTTCTCAAACAGATAAAGAACAAGCAAGACCTTTACCAGTCCGCAGACCTCCAAGAGAGTTCTAAGCATTGCATCCTTTCATATAATCTGTAAATAGTGTATACCATATAGTAATCCGTTCCATATTTCTGATTGGTTGTCCATCCCTTCCTACCTGCCCACCTGCCTGTCTTCTCTAGAACCCTAATCTTCATTTTTAACCATCTTATTTTACTTGATATCTTATCACTCAAGTCTTTTGAGGCCATCATAGAGGGAAGGAAAAAGCAATTCAAAGGAAGAACTGATGTTTGGGAGGAGCTGGCTCAGTGGAGCATGAGGACTTGAGTTTGGATCCTTCATGCTTATTTAAAAAGCCAAATGGTCAAATGCATGTCTGTAATACAGTTCTGGGAGGCAGAGACAGGAGCCTGCCAGGGTCTGGCAGGCCAGACAGTCTAGCCAGTTCATGTGCTCCAAGTTCAATGTGAGCCCCTGTCTCAAAAATAAGGTGAAGAGGGTCTGGAGAGTTGGTTCAGCAGTTAAGAGCACTAGCTACTCTTCCAGAGGTCCTGAGTTCAATTCCCAGCAACCGCATGGTGGCTCACAATCATCTATAGGGGATCTAAATATAGCAATAAGTCATTAGGAGTCATTTTAATGGGGGACTAGATATGATCATGCTTCATTGTACACTGCCTTCTTCTGACATTGAGGTATATATGCAGATAGAACCTCAAATAAATAAATAAATCTTTAAAAAATTAAGGTGGCAAATGATAAAAAACAAACAAACAAAAAACAAACAAACAAACAACAGCTCCTGATATCAACCTCTGGCTTTCACGTGCACCTGCACACATATATAAAAGTACAACACACACACACACACACACACACACACACACACACACCACAGGGGTATGAGATAAAGAAAATGAAAAGGGAGAATTAAACCTGTGTGTTTGCACATCTAGGGATCTACCCTGATCTTTCTGAGCCGCTGAGTCTTCAGTGGAAAAATTTAAAATAATACTGAAAACACTATCATGAAAAATAGAATAAAATAGATGTTGTGTCACTTGTTACACAATAGACTTCCAATAAATTTAACTTCCTTTCCTCTTTCCTTCTTTCCCTTTTGAAAGTACTCGGGATATAAATTATACATAAACAAATTACATGTTCCGCTGAAAGTCTTCAGACATGATTAATGTAACCAATAATAGCGTTAATATTAATAGCGGGTTACTCCAGCAGCAGCATCCTGACTCTGACAATCAATCTGCACACCCCAGCCTTGTCGCCACATGACAGATAGTGCTCAAGGTTTACCCAGGGAACTGGGGAAATGCACAAGCTTTCCCATTTTCTCATTTTAAAAAATATTCCTTCTTCACGTTAGGGTATTGTGGATAAGCCATTACTTACGGCACAAAGTGTAAGTAATGTATTTACCAAGAAATGAAAAACAGTGACGTGATAAGAAAACACTAAGAAGTTTCAAGTAATATCTGAGGTTGAAAGGTTTGGGACAATCGAGTCTGTGCTGGAATACTGATGGCTGCTGCTCACTGCCTGTTGCATTATCTTTTCCTGGGAATTCATGAATGAGTGTTTGTTCACTCCAGATAGGCTGCAAGGAGGAACCAAAGTAGCGACTGCTCCCAAGTCTAGCTCCGGGAACCACTGCGTTTGCTGAGCCTATTCACAGACACAAAAGTAGGAGATGTTTGAAGGCAGTGGGTGGCCCCCAGACAGTTTCACCTCTGCAAAGTCCCACCCCAGCATGAGTGGTGACTTCCCCCAAACTGCAAAAATGGAGTCCCCCAAACTGCAAAGGTGGAGTCACTGCTTCAATTACCTTTCCACCTCTCATAGACCTCCTAGACCATAGGCAGTTGGGGCAGAATTATAGGTAGGAGGTAGGGAGAGAATAGCTAGAATCTTAGGTGAGGACCTAGACCCTCCCTCAGCCCTCCTTCTATGAGGGCAGGTCACCAAGCCTGGTCTTGTCTTCTGTAGATAGTCATAGGCTCTCTGAATAAGATGGTAATGACTGTTATGCTTAAAAGGCAGTGGCCCAAAGAAAGGATGTGACCTTAAAGGGGGCGCATATTATCTCCCCTATAGGAAAAGCAAACCAAAGCAAGGGGCTTAAAAGAAATATCTAGAAGATTCTGAGCCTAACTTCAGTCTATCCGTTAAGATCTCCAACAGCCCACTTTCAGAACCTAACTGGGAAGGAGGAAACTCTAAGTCTTCCAGCTCTCAGATCCCATGAGTTTATTGTTTGGCGTTTCTTGAAAACTGAAAGAAAGCAAACAGACTGGCTGTGAGGGCGGGGTCTGGAGCCAGGCTGCCTGGATTGAAATTTCTGTCCTTTCATTTGCTAAATGTTGCCCAGAGGAAGTTGCTTAACTTGCCTGCACCTCAGTTCTCAGTTAGAAAGTAGGGCTCATAATAAAGATAAGCAGGAAAAGGTCTGCAAGGTCTGTAGTCCTGTTCTTGGCAGGCAATAGACAGAGGCATGCAGCAGGCTACTTCCTTGTCCCTGATTAACTGGAGCTCATGGGGAAATTCCTCCTGGCCTGGGGCTAAAGCAGATCTTCCGAGTGCCAGATACTTGGACAGATCTCATCTTTGACTAAATTGTGTTCATTTCTAAGGTACAGTGAGATCTAGTTTGACTTGGGTCAAAACTGAAATTTCACATCCCCGATGCCTCACAATGCCTGTATTCACTACCTTTACCCTCCCATGTCAGCATGTGCGAGTTCCCTTTTTATCAAGCTGGGTGCAAGGATCTGCCTGCTCACAGGACAGAGGCTCCTGAGCGATTTGAGATCCCTGCAGGTGGGGGTGGGGATGAAGGAGTGCTACCTCATTCCCACAACTAGGTGTGGCCTGCGCCACACGTAGCTGATACCGTGGTTTAGGGGAAATGGAGAAAGGAAGAGAGGAATGGTGTGTAGGATCTCGAAAAGTGTTAAGTACCATATCAGGGTTTCAAATGGCCATTAGTCCTGGAGCTGACCCTGTCAGCCTTCCTTTTAAAGACAAAGAACACCTCAGACTTGTGGACCTTCTCAAGGCCAAGTGCTGGTGGGCAAACTGGTTAGCATCTGCATCATAGGATAATTAACAGGATGGTAGATGGTTCCAAGCATAATTCTCTTTTTGTCTGTTTACCTTGCAATGTTTTTTATTATTTAGAATACCTGATACAATATAAATGATGGATAAATGCAGTGTTGAAGTAATGCCAAGAAAAGTGTTCAGACACGTTTAGTTTAGATGTCATCCCGTTCCTCCCCACTTCCCTGACCCTCTTCCCATGGTACCCTCTGCCTGCCGCTATAATTTCCCCTTTTCCTATCATCTCCTATGCTCTGTTGACCTCCTGCAGTTAGAACATTTATCATCAAGAAAAAAAAAATGAGTGGGGCTAGTGAGATGCCTTGGTAGTTAAAAGCACTTACTTTTGCAGAGGACCCGGGTTTGGTTCCCAGCACCCAAGTGGTGGCTCACAATGGTCTATAGCTCCAGTTCCAGAGGATAAGAAAACCCTCTTCTTGCTCAGCAGGTACTTCATACATGTACTGCACATAAATACATGAGTGGAAAACACGCATAAAATGTTTATGTGTTTTTAATAAGTTTTTGTAAAATTATACAATATTTTGGTTTATTGAAACCAAAGTAGAAAAGGGCCCAAGGGATTGAGAAGGAGGCCAAGCCTAATTCTTATGCCTCCTAGCAAAATAGTCCCCATCCTCGACAGCTGCCAATGAGTGGTGCCCGGTATGCACTGGACTTACCACTCTAACTTGTCGAGGACCAAACCAAAGCAGACCTCGAAGGCCCTCTAGATCTAGGTGGGCTGTTAAGAGACTGCCATCTGGCTTACCCCTCTGCCATTGTGGGCTGCCTGACGCCACTAGGGGGAGCCCTTGTGTTGGGAGCATAGGGAAATGAGAGGCCCAAAGGTTTCTGGGGTCCAGAGCTCGCTCTATGAATGTATACCTGGATAGACAGGACTACTAGAGTGCTAAGGGAAGGTCACAGAAGACCCTTGGTCTTGAGGAGTGGGAGCAAAAGTGACTGTGAGCAAGGCTAAGGAAAACGAAAATCCTGCAGTTTGTCACCTGTTTGGGGATAAGCAAGCGCGTGGCTTCCTCACCTGCCCTCCATCTCGCCCCAGTCAGGACAGGGGAATCTTATTTTAAGAACTTGGTAGCTGGGCATGGTAATGCCTGCCTTTAGTCCTATCACTAGGGAGGCAGGGGCAGGTGGAACTCTGTGAGTTCCGGACCAGCCTGGTCTACAGAGTGAGTTGCAGGACAGCCAGTGCTTTGTATAGAGACCCTATCTCAAAACAACAACAAAACCCTGATAATAATAGTAGTAATACTAATAATAAAAATAGTTAGGTTGGAGGTCATTCCAAGTTATATAGTGAGTTGGAAGCCAGTTTGAGTGAGAGACCCTGCATCAAACAATGAACCGATTTTTAGTTCCTAAAAAGCAAGAAACTCAGCAGGCTGCATATAAATCAGGGCACAGGTCATTCACCCTGCCCACCTCCAATTCGCATGACATATACCCTGTCTGACTCCCCAGCCCCCCAAATCTAGGAATGGGGTTTGGGTTTCCCACCAGGACCAGCTCTACTAGGAAAAGAGCAATGAATCAAAACACAATGTCATCTCCAAGTCAGCCAGAGCCTCTTGGCTTCAGCTTGCTACCAGCATCACTCTGGGCTAGTTAAGGCCCAGTTCCTGGCCAGCTAAAATGAAGACAGCAGCACTTCCCGGGGGAACTACGTGTAAGGGTTAAAGGGGGCCATGCATTCAAATACAGTGACCCTACCTGTCTTCAAACAGGTGTAGTTATTTTAGCTTCCTCTCTCACCCCCATTAAATGCACCTGCCTGCTTAGCCACACTTCCTGCTTTCTTTTCTCTGGCCCTGAGCAGCTTTTGTGAAATTAAGTAGCCATCAGCAGAGGCAGAGTTGGGCGAGGGTGTCACTAATGGAGACCAGTGTCCTGAGCCTTTCATTCTAACTTTAGGAACAAGATGCACTTGACTCTCAGCAACTCCCCCGGGTGGGATGTGGTGGGAGAGGACCGGACGCGGGCACAAAGTGAAACCCGTACAGAGGGAGTGATGGCACGGAGCCTGGGAAGCCCCAGAGAGAGCCTTCTGCCCACACTCCGCCTCCTGCCTCCTGCCCCCACCGCAGCTGATCCAGCTGGGAGGATGGAGACCCGCCCGCGCCCAGCCCCAGGGAGGGAGGAGCCACAGGCCAGGTGGATCTGGCTAAGAGCTTGGGCTCCAGCGTGCCCCAGACTTGGGGAAGTGACTGCAAGCTGGCAGGCGAGGGCGAGAGCACTGTTGGCCCCAGGATCCAGCTCTGGGAAGCTGGGATTCTTTCCCAGACGCTGGCTCCGAGGAACACCATGGAGGAGGTAAGGCACCCACTTGGGTATGGGCTGTCAGCGTGCCACCTTGTGGACTTTAGTTCTTTCCAAAGGAGGGATCCCTGGGAAAAGAGCTGCCTGTGTGCCCCCGTTCCTGGACCTGACCAAACGTGTCATGTGTCCTGCTATGAACCTGTCATGCTGGCCTTGCCCAGCCAGCCTGTGTCTCTGCGACGCTCTCTCTAACCCAGGACCCGGGCATCTAGCCAGCTCTGAGGGCCACAGTTCACGTGCTTGTCACTTTAGTGTTGACTTTCCCCCTCTGTCCTGCCTTTGCGATGGCAGGCGAGTGTCTAGGTCCAAGGGCAGAGCGTGACTCCGGGAAAAGGTGGCCTTGCGATGTCCCCTGTGGCTTGTGACTTTACATCACTGCTCCCTATTGACTCTGTGGGCTGGGACAAGAGTGCTTGTGTCTCTCCTAAAACAGAATTGTACCAGAGTGGATGCTTTGTGAGAAGGGAGGTACATGAAGAAACAGAGCCCAGGCTTGGGATGGTGGCAGTTCAGAAGCGGAGCCAGGAGCATTGAAAGACTAAAGCCAGTCTGAGCCACACAGGGAGTCCTTGATCGTTTTTTGTTTTTGTTTTTGTTTTTGTTTTTGTTTTTGTTTTTGTTTTTGACAAAAGCAACAGAAAGTTTTGAATGACTGAAGGAATGCTGTTCACGTGTTCAGAGATTTTGCCCGGCTAACCCCATCCTCCCCTTTCCGTGTGGAGTTCTTGCTCTGCTGTTCTGTTTGTGGCTTTCTTTCCATGGATGCATATGTACATGTACCATGCCTAAGAAATCACTGTGTTGCTTCCCATCTAGATGTTTGGTTTACAGTCAGGATGGTGGACCACTCCTGTGTTGAAAGGGACACCTGTGTCTCTGGCTTCTCATTCCACCCAGGTGGTTGAGTTTTAGAAAAGAGGGAACCAAGGATGCCAGCCAGTTCCTTCTCCTGGTGAATTCCTTCTGCTAGCCTACATATGGTGCCATGATGTTTAGAAACTTATTCTTTGGGTGGGGGCGTGGGGGTCAGGGAGTTGTTTTTACTTTGTAAAAAGTCTTACTTTACAGCCCAGACTGGCCTCAGCCTCTCAAATGCTTGGATGGCAGGCATGTGCCCCTGTGCCGGACTCTATTCATCAACTTTTGGGAGCCTCCTCCATGATGGCAACTTGCCAAGATGAACTGATCCACGTGGCTTCAGGCAAAGGAAAGGGGACTGACATGCGGCCCTCTCCCTAGCCAGGATCTGCGCTGTGGACTAGTTCTGCTTATCAGTCTGATGGGACAGAGACTGGAGGTCATTGGCCCTGGGGATTTTAGGTGAGGAAGCTGAAGGACAGAACATTACTGCTGCACAGTTAGGATACCACCGGTCAGAAGCAGGGCTGGGGCCTAGGCTCTGGTTCTTTAACGACAGTGACTGGGTGCCAGCTGTAAACCAGGCAGCACCAGCAGGGATTCATTACTCCAGCAGAACAGAGAGAAGGTTTGGCAGTTTAAAGAAAAAAGTACAAAAGGGCATATTTGTTACCTAGTAACGTTTTACAGGACAAGAGAAGTGAGCACACATTTTCCTCTGCTCAGAAAGACTAGCGGAAAGGACCCAAAAAGAAATATGGAACCTGGGTGGTGGTGGTACATGTCTTTAATTCCAGCACTCTGGAGGCAGAGACAGGCGGATCTCTGAGTTTAAGGCTAGTCTGGCCTACAGAGCCAGGGATAGCCAGGTAGACACAGAGAAACCCCGTCTCCAAACAAAACAAAAAGAAATATGAATAGTTCCTTATCTTAAAAGGGTTGTTCTTCTATTGTTTTAGAAAACCAACAAAAACATTCCTTATATAATATATACATGTGGAGAACCTCCTTTGTATGGCCAACTTCCATGTTGGGTGCATGGATACAGCTAGGAGCCAAACATTTAAAAATACCCGCTTTAGCCTGTCATGGTGGTACATGTGTGTGATTCCAGCACCTGGAAGGTTGAGGCAGCATCAAAAGTTTAAGGTCAGACTAGGCTGCAGAGCGGTACAGAATGCCTTCATAAAGTTCATATGCTAATGAGAAAGGAGAAAGAAGCAAAAATATAAGGGGTAAACGGCAGCTGGTGCAATGTGGACATTTCAAAGCGGAGAAGAAGGGTCTAAGTTCGTGAGGCAGCGGGAAGACTGCCATTTCAAGTGGCACAGTGTCAAAGGTCACTGTAAGGAGGGGATGAACAGAAACTTAAGGAAGTGAGAGAGTTGGCTGTGTGGATGTTTTAGGGGGAGCGAGTCTACCGAGAGGTACTAGCCGATGCTAAGACAAACGCTGCTTTGGTGAACAGCAGCCAAGGGTAGACTAAATGGAGCAGAGGAAGTAAGGGGTGAATGTTCCCATCATGAAGGCGTGGAACCCTCAGTAGAAACCAGCTTTCCCCAAGGATAGCTGGTAGCTGCATGGCACCACCTGGCTTACATTTCCTCAGAATCGTGTGGCTGTGGTTTGGAAACTAGATGGCCAGAAGGGTGAGATCGGTAACTGCGTGGCCCGGTAGAGGAGAGGTGCTGGGATTGGAACAGGAGGAGAAGCGGCTCAGGCCGGACTTAGCAGGGATGGTGGTTATAGAAGTGACGGATCTGCATCCCTGACTTTGGATGATCGAAGTGATGGTGTTTTGGCTTTATGATGTACAGAACTGGCACACATTTGGTAAAAACTACTCTGAGCTGCAAATTTGATCTTTTCCTGGGCTAGCCAAATGTGATGCTATACAGATAAATGAATATGTGCTCTCTGTTGCTAAGCACTGAAGTTTGATAGGTTGGATGTATTGACTGCATTTTTAACATAACTGCATTTTATGATATTTATGGTATTTTCAACTTAGCATGGGATCATGCCATTATGCTGCGATAAGTCAAGACGCATCTGTATATTAAAGGTAGAGTCAACATGATATACTGATTAGACAGGGAGGGGGGAAGGGAACGGCATGAAGGCTGAGCTTTCAGAAG